>NC_091507.1:7184274-7923999 GCF_947461875.1 Haliaeetus albicilla
CCCTCCAGCCTTCTCACTGGCAGGGCAGGAGAAGCTGAAAAATCTTTGACTTAGCATAAACACTACTTAACATCAGCTAAAAACATCAGTGTGTTATCAATATTATTCTCATACTAAATCCAAAACACACCACTATACCAGCTACTAGGAAGAAAATTATGGTCAACAGATCTGTTTAGAGGTACAGCCCTTCTTATGTGTCATTCTGGGTTCAAAGATGTCTGATAATTTGGACAAGGACAAGACCAAACTCTTGAGGACAGAAACGAGTTACTACAATATTCAAGGTATACCTATTGCAACCTTTCTTAGCCTGCTATGACTTTTAATAAGATTGAATCCATAAAATGCATTCAGTATTGAATATTTAATGATGAAACATTTCTTGATGTTGAAAGTCAAAAATAATTCAGATAATATAGGTAGGGATTTCATGCAAGTGTACTACACATTGACAGTACATCCTAATAAAATAACAACAGTGATGGGCTAGGTCCTTAGGCCTTATGCCTTGAGTAATCACCTACTGCTTTGTAGTCCTATTCATTTCAATGGGCAACAGACAGAATGAAAGTCTTCTCAGCATAAATAAAAATAACCAGCTTGAAGTTTACACAAGTCTGACACAATGTCTACAGAAGTTGAGGAGAATGAACATTATTTCAATGAACAAAACTTTTGAGACTTGGTACTACCTCACTACTCTCTGAGAAACAGAAATTGCTGTGGTAAAAACCTCAAGAAAAATGCTTATATTTATTGACACACTAATAAAGTAAGAATAAATCTGTAGCTACAGAATCCATTTTATAGACACTTATTTACCAGAATAAGTATTTCTGCATACAGGCGTATACTTTTATGTCAATATTACAACTCCTAGGCCTAATTGGTTTAATGTCTTTAAGTTGCAAACTTTTAAGATTTCTTAGTGAAAGAATTTTGGGATGCAATGAATTTATGCACATTTTACAATAACAGATATAGTGTTCATATGATAGTAATAGTGAAGTCATAGTAGAAATACAGAAAACCTTATTGTAAGTCTGTGTGTTTTTTTTCTATATTCTGTCACCTGGAGAAGCTGAAACCATACTTTTTAGCTTTTGAGAGGGAAAAAAAAAGTGAAAGAAAAAAAGCGTGTAAGATCTATACAGCCAGAAACATTTCTTCACTGTGATTTCTATTTCAGAGGAAGCATTCTTTTAAATGATGCCTTTGGCGAGGCCCCTAATTAGCTGTATTTTAAAAGTTTCTGAGATAAAGAACATATTATCCAATAAAACAACTGTTTTAAAGGATAATTTGCTATATTTTTAATACATAGTCTTAAATGAAAGTATCTGTTTCCACTTCAGTTAAAATTAAATGTTTAGAATTAATTTGTTAAAAGTAGGTAGAACTTTAAGTCTCTCATCATCAAGAATTTGATTAGTATTCTTTATAGCACCGATAATAAAAGATGCACTTGTGATTCCTGTGGAGATCTCATTTATTATTACAGTTTCTCCTTAAAATACCTTCATTTAATATAAAAGTTTTAAAGTGTTCCTAAAAGCTTCCACGTTGGAATATTTATTTGTAATTTTGCACCGTTATTTAATAATTCGGCTTGATAATACTAGTACAATTCCCTGACTATCTTCAGCTTCTGCTCAGGTAAACTGTAAAGTTTGTTGCCTGTGCATCAGATCCTTGTCTGTAAAATGGAAGATTTTTTTCTAAGCACTGATTTTTATTTATATATGTATATATAAGCTGAGGTTCTAGTTATGTAATTTCATCAGTCTGGAGATTTTATGTCATTCACTGAGATTGAAAGAATGAAAAGAAAGCTTTAAGTATTGGAAAATGAAAAAAAACGCGTTATTGAAATGCATGCTTTCACACCACAGTCCAAGTGTGACATTGCAAAGAAGAAAAGGAACATGTCTGTTGTAGGCTGGGGTCAGTAGACAGATTATATGGTAGATCTCATAGCAGTAGATTGCTTAACATTGCATGCATATTACAGCCAGGTTTTAAGAGTGGAGTACAAGACTAGGCACAAGCAATAGTGGTAAATGTCCCTTTAGTTATAATACAGCAGTGCTCACATAGATAGCAGTGCAGTACAAATTTTATGAGCGATCATTTCTTCCCACCTATAAAATAATCTGCCAACTTTATTCTGAAGAAAAGGGGAAACTGCACAGCTTGGCAGGGTTAGCTATAGTCTTATATACCAAAACCTGAGGCAGCTCCATCTGTGTTGTTAAGTTACAGTCAACTTCATGGCTACTCTACATTGCCAAAATGAGAGACCCCGTGTATGATGTTAACTGGTCCTTCTACAGAAGACAGTTGTTTTCTTTAATTTGATAACACATGCATTCTGTTAACTTCTGTTTTCTCTGATAAGCTTTTCATTTCTGGATCATATTTTTTCTAGCTAGCTGGTTTATCTGTGGACTACTGAAATAATCAGTCTTTTAAGACATGTTGCAAGACATGAACTGATGTTTTTCCAAATACATTTAATACATTTTTGGCTACATTCTTACTTCACATTCTTACTTTAGTATTTCCAAATTTCTCAGGAGGCCTTGAAACTCAGGTTACATAGCAATAGTAAAAAAGAAAAGAAACATACCTGTTTTTATATGTATGTGTATATATTTATATATGAAGTTGTGTATATATATAATGTCTCATTACTTATTAACACTTTGACATCTATCCAATTACAGCAATGTTAATGGTAGTTAACAATCTGCTTGCTTAAACCTGTTTGATTCTCTTCAGGCTACAGCAATACTCTTGAACACCCTTTGAATACTGTTGCAGGTTTAAACTTCCTAGAATCTAGCATTTATTTTCACACCTACCATATTCTTACTAATCCACAAGCTATAGAGCTTTATACAATGCTAAGGAATTTAACACTGCACCCAAACTGTATAGAAATGAAACCTAATATAATGTCTGTCAGTCCTAAGAAAGCTTTCACCCATTTTGTGCCAGACCAATGTTTCAATACCCTGCTCTGATACTTGGTTAGGGCTTTGAAATACCTTGATTATTTCAGTAATTCACTTTACAGTGTGGCACTAGGAAGAGTTTCATTAGTGGAACTAAAGAGGTGATGAGTTGTGGTTTATGAAAAAGAAAGAAGGAATCAAAATCTTAATACAAGATGTTTAAAACATGGACAGAGGAATAGATCTGATGGTTAGACCCATCCCAGAGAAATCTCACCTTTGAGAAAACCTGTGGAGCAAAAGGCACCTGGTCCCAGCATGGCAGAGACACAGAATCCCAAACATAGCCCCATATTAGCTACTATGAAGAAATTAACTCTACCCCAGCCAACACCAGCACAGTGAATCTACTGGAAAACAACTAAAACAAATGTCTTCAAAGTTTTGTAGACAAACACTACTCTATTCTATCCTGCTGGATTCAATAGATCCTGAAGACATTCATTTCAAGCCAAAAACTTTTTTGGAGTCTCAACAGTAAATTGGCCCAATTTTTTTGCAGCTGATATGTTTGATTCTTAAAGTATGTTATTTTCTTTCATATATTCATTTTGCATTCCTTTCATTTCTTGGCAAAAGGACTCCAATAATTTGTTTCAGGGTTGTTATGTTTTGAGAACCTAAAGCCTTTGCTGCTGCATTAAACCTGCAATTGGTGCTCTGTTTCTTCCTGGGAGGAAGGAAAAAGTTGTTGGATCTGTGCTGCATTTGGATCTAAACAAACACTACATAGGAGTTTAATCAAAGACTTCAGCTTTTATGTCAATAGTCTGTGCCTGGATAGCTTACAATGTTTACTACATACATTCTCTGTTGACATTTATGCTCCAAGCAAACTCCAGCAATAATAATTTGTCTTTGGATTATATCGTAGGCTCTGTGAGTGTTGGATTATCTGAAATAAAACTGTGTTCTTTGGTTTTGCTTGAATACGTAGGTAGTCGCTTCTGCTTTATAACTGCATAAATGATTTTTCTTGGACCCAGATTTCCTATGTAAATGCTGCAATGCATTAAAATTCAGTTCCATTAACATTTGCGTTTGTGAAAACATCATTTCCAGTCAACTCATTCAATATCCACTGAAATGCCATTAGATAAGGTGCATAAACATAGCCAAGTAAACCGCAAATTTGATTCAAGGAAATGTTTAACTTTGTGTGTGTGTGTGTGTTCAAAGCCCTACTTCTCACAAAGACCAAATTCATCTTTCCACAAAGATACAAAAACATCAGTGACGCTCAGTGATTGACTTAAACTGACTTTTGCAAGTCTGCTTTCCCTCACCCGTTCCACAGCATTATTCCTTCTTTCTTTGTTTTCTTTTGTCCTCCAGTAAAATTGTGCAGGACTTGACACAGCTGTAGTTGTAGTGAAATTTAGACTTTAATCTTTTAAAGGGTTTGATTTGCCCGATAGACAAATTGGTGACATTGTTTTAAACACATGGGTTTACCAGGGACCTGAGGAGACTTTAGTCCTCCTCTTACCACTGCCTTCTGTCTTTCTGGTCCAGTTTGATTTTTTGCCTTTGTAGATGATGTGGGAATAGGACCATTTATCTAGGATTTTGGGATTCTGCCTACCTCTGTTGGGACAGGAACTCCAGCTGTCTGCCTGATGCCCAGAAAACACAGACAAACAGCCAGTACACAAGCGCAGCTCCTGTTCAGTGGCTCTGAGCTACCCAGAAGATACTCTGCACACACTGACCATCTGTTCCCGCATTCCATGGTCAGATTTGCAGTGGACATCAAGGGTAGGCAGCAGGTGCTACAGCTTTGTCCAGGATAAATGCAAGGGCCATAGTACTGTGCGCAGTACTACGTTCCTGGATTTACTGTAGGTGGATCCATGCAAATCAGCAGCCTCTCCTGTTACTTTCAGGCTGTTCAAGAACCAAAATGAGGCCTGTCTGCTATAGGTTGCTCATTTTCTCAAATTGCCTGTGATCCTTTCTGTCTTTAATCTGTTCATCTTTACAACATTGTATAAAACCATTGCCTTTACACAGGGAGAGAACAGTGTTCCAGATAAAAAATGAGTAGGATTTAGACAAAATTCCAACCAATCTGAAATTCTGCTCCTCCAGATATGACCAGCTGCTGTCTCTTTTGCAAAGCTTCTGAACTTAATCATGTCTTTTTTTAAAGTTGCTTGTTGTCTGTCTCTGGAAATATGCACATTTGTCTCAGACTTTGCAGGGCTGAGAACTTATCACATATTCCTAAACACAAAAAGGGTCTAGAAATCAGTCATGTTTCCAGCTATACTTCCTCAGCTGGTATTTTCACAGTGTATCCACTGGCTTGCATTTGTCACCAAAATGCTGATACACCTACCAATTTCTTCTAAATAACAGAGAAAGGGAGAAGAAAGTGAACATGTTATCAAGATACATATATAGTAAAGCTGTAGCGTAATACAATGCACCAGCAGTAAGAACATTTTTCAAGCATTTGGCTGCAGTCCTGCTGTTTGCTCAATGGCACTTAAAATGATCCCTTTCCTTTCCCTGAAGGAATGCTTTATCCCCCTCACTCTATACATGTAGGCTATACTGAGGAGAGGGACACTGCCTCTCTTGTTGAAACCTGTTTCTCTTGGCAAAAAAATATTCTTGTGGGTGAAAGAGTAAGCAGAGAAAGAAAGCAAACACAAGCCTCACCATGGTTCTCTAGATTATGATTTTCTCACTTCTTCGGATCAGATGACCTAAGCTTGGTATACCATGTTGCTTAGAGCCATTACACATTTTATAAATGTTAGTACATTCAAAAAAAGGTCTTGGAGAAGTAAATGGGATCCAGGACTCCTTCCAATACAAGTATTCTCACTGCTAGGCTGTAGTCTAATTCATCTGGTGTTTGTCTTTTTGAGTATTGACATTTTAATTATTTACACAGATGTTAAAACATTGATGGGATATGTTGAGAATGTCAAATTAATCCACTACAAAGATTGCAATGTAGTTATTCCAGGGCGGGGTTTTTGTTTTGTGTTGTTTTTTTCGTCTTTTTTTTTTTTTTCCCCCTGAGAATGAGGAATACATGTGAGTGCTTACAGATGTCTTCATACCTTAAGCCAGTGTTTTAATTATTATATAAAAGGCACATTTCCTCCTCCTGCAGTGCCAAGAAAACAAGAGTAGACATAGATATCCAACTGCAGGAGAAAGCTCTGAACTAGGAGCTCTGAGAAGTCTTCCAGGTAGTCTTGAAACATACCTGAATAGTCTTGAACTGCACTAGGAAAATGGAAGCTATGTTTTTTTCTCCTCTTATTCATTTGGATGCATTTCAGACCAGTATAAGGGTTAACATCAACAAATGCTGGAGTGGCTGCATGACTGCTGAAGGTAACCCCACCAGCTTTGACTAGAAGGCTGCAACTCCATCATGAAATCTGTTCTTGGCTTCCCAGATGTGTCATAAAACTGAAGTGAAAGGGACTTCTTAAATATACATGCTATTGTTTGAGTAGAACAATATAATCTGGACAAGAAGGATATGATCTTTGACTGCAAAGGAAAACATATTGTATATTTAAAGTATGCCTGTATGTGTGTATATTTTTACAGTGCCAGAGAAACCAGTGTGTATCCCTCCTTCACATTTCTCTTGAAAATACATACTATTACATATTATAAATTTTATATTATGCAATACATTGTTTATAATGCATGATAGCTATGAAATAATGTATTATATAATAATGTACACATATTACATGTATATATAAATACTCTTTACAACCCAACCCTTTAATAATTTTTGTTATGTTAAGAGTTGCAGTACTGTAAGAAGGTAAAGGACAAAAATGTTACCCTTGCAATTCTCCAAACTACTTGGGTACACAGCAGGATGCTTTCATATTTCATCAATGGTTTGCAAGAATAAACCTTTCTTTTGAACTTAGTAAACAGTAATCTTACAAAAACACATTTTTTTTAACTTCTATTTAAGACAGGCGACTTCCATACTTCAGACAATCAGCTGGAAAGTTACTGTGTCCCTTAAAAAAAAAAAAAAAAAAAAAAAAAATATTTCCAACAAGCAGTTTCATCTCCTACCCAGATTTCCTGAGAAAAAAGCCCTCTCATCAGCCAAGATATTTGCATTGATGGGGTTTTTGGCTGCTCCCCTAGAAATTGTGTTGCTTTATTTATCAAAATCCATAAGCTTAAACACTTTTTTATGGCCCTGCTAAGTTACTTGCAATTTTGGTATAACTGGAAAGATAGTCATTCCTTGTTGCATCATTTGTTTAAGTCTTAACAGAAAACTACCTTGTGAACACTGAGATTTTGGAACTAATATTAAACTAAGGCAACTGCCTGAGGACAGGTACAAATTATAATTCTTGGCATAATTTAATTAAAAAACCAGGACAGAATGAAACAGAATAGTTTTAGTTGCATCACTTCAGACCTTACTGGCTACATAAAAGGAATCTAACAGGAATTAATTGATCAGAATTCATTATAACAGGTACATAGGTAAGTCAGATTTTTTGACCTTTTCATTTTGTAGTTCTCTATGTAATACCAAAGAAACTTGTCAGTCTGACACCCAAGGGGAAGCGTAGTATGTTACAGAATGCAAGTGCTAATAGATTTCCAAGAGGTACATAATGCTTCAGGTATCTGCCAAAACATTATAAACTATATTACCACTAACTCCTTAGAGATGCAAATAGAAAAAGCTGAATAACCAACCCTGTCTATTCAGCTATAGTAGTTAATTATTTAACAAAAAGACTACCAGAGAAACTTAATTTTAGAAACACAGGTAGTCTCACTATGACATCCAAAGATTTGAGAGATTATAGATGGCTTCCCATTCAAAGCACAAAACACAAAACTACTAATTATTTGACTTCAGATTCACCATGAGAATACTACAACTAATCTTTTATACGACATGCAATTCAGAGATGGAAGAAAGAAGTTATCTGAAGAAAAATTAAAGTTCATACTTTATATTGCAATAAAAACAATTTCAAAGTTGACTGATTAAAACAAACTGGTATACAATTTAAAAATGAAGGTTTTTGGAAGTTCCATGTATTTGGGCTCACACTGGTAGGACTATAACCACCAGTTATATATAGTTAATATATTGTCACTAAAAAGTATGTAACAGAGGAAAATCCAGAGAATGTCTATTAATAAGTGTAGTTCAATGATATACAGATGTTACTTTGCACTGATTTTGATGCAACAAGGCAACAAAAGTCCTTTTGTAATATTTTAAGATACAAAAATACTCACCCAAATTATAAAAATGTGTAATAAAGGGTAATCAAAATCATGCAGCAAACCACTTTTTTTTCCCCCCAAACTTTGTGGCAAGATTTATATTCTGATACTTTCCCTTATACAGTATATTATGAGGCTTGAGAATAGTGAGCAGGGACTAATGGAAGACAGAATGATTTATTAGGGTCCTCCACCTATATACATCTTTTTCACATAAATTTAAGTAACTTGAACACACAAATAAATTGAGACATCTCAAAGAGCAGGCTCTAGACTAAATGTGCCAGCAGTCCTGTCTTTAAAGCAAGTGGCAACAAATCATAGAATCAGAGGAAACAAAGATGGGAAGCCCTCCAGCAATTCCTAACTCTTTCTTCACTATGTTGAGTCTAGACACTTTAAAATAACTGAACTTTACCTGTTTAACAACTGGCTCATTAGCCTAACATTCAGTGACCAAATCTCTATGGTCTATCTTAAATTTTGAACTGAAGTTAGATGCCTAAATATCAGCTGTTGACCCAAAATTCCTATCAGACAATGGGCAGAAAGAGGCATCAGGTGATGGTGATCCATCTGCTCCTAGGATCCACACCTGAAGGAGGTCAGGTTAACTACTCAACTCAGCTCCCACCTAGCTGTCTAATTTTCAGATGTAAATCAGGGTAAATCAGCTGAGTATTGTAATTTATTTCCAATATCACTACAATTTAGAAATATTTTAGTTGTGTAGCAAAGTGTTCAACTGGTACCAATGAAATGGAAAGCCTGAGATGAAACCAAAAGGAATAGAGTAAGGAAAGGGAATCTTGACAGAAGGGCCAGATTACATCTATAAAACACGGGTTTCATAATCATATAAGCTTAATTTTAAAAAATAATATTTGGGAACTATACAGAAGGTGACAGATTGAATAGTTAGATGTGAAAAACTGAAATAATATTCAGTTTTAAACTAAATAATGCAATAGAAAAAAGCAGAATAGCTACATCCCTGATATAAAAAGAGTATAGAAAATGATATTGTAGATGTTAAACTAGACAAACAAAGGAGTATTTAAATTGATAAGCAGATGATTAAGATGAGTTTGAAAGGTATGAATGCAAAACGGAAAAAAAGAAGGTATTTTGCTTGGTAATAATGTGACAATGACAGGTTGAATAATAGAATAAAGTGAACAGTAGACTTTTTTCCCAAAAAATATTACCACAAGTTTTCTAAACTTAATATTGATACTAGTATGTAAGAAGCCACAAGCTGCCCCTCATTTCATAGAAAAAGAATACTTGGGATACAAGCACACTCATGGTTGAGGCAGTTTCTGCTTTAGTAAACTACACAGGAACAGAATGCTATTTCAATGCCAGAAGATGGTCCTTGGTCCTTGCCCAAACTACTTTCAAAGGAATTATGCATTTGCCTTTTAAAGGTTGTTAATTTTTCTGGAAACTTCACCTTATTATAGTTCTCCCTACCACAGAAGCAAGAGTTTTACTACTGCTTTTGCTGGCCTGGCCAGATTATAATGTGAATGACTAGAACTTGTGACCTAGATGCTACTCTGAAACATACTACTATTCCTCAATCTCTCCTTAAACATAGTCATGTTGCTATATGAGGCATTAAATCCTGTAAACTGTATGTAGAGCAGAGGAGAGAGGAAAATGTCAGCAGACTTTGTCCTCCTGGCTCAGGCTTATGCAGTGTGCATGGTGGGGGAGCTGGGGGCTGTCTCATTTGGATGTAGTTTCAGAAACTCTATGATGAAAATTAGCAAGCAGATTTGGGGCATGAGGATGACCATTTATATAACGCTTTTGAAAATCTGATAGGTATGTGCACAACACATGAAATGGTTTAGGATTAATGAGGTGAACACAGTTGATGGAGAAGAGGTAAAATTAAGGGAAGTTGTAAGTTCTCTTGGAACACAGAAGCTTTTCAGTACTGAACATTGCCAAATACTGTAAATAAGATGACAAGCAGTAAGTAGAATTACTGTAATGGTGTGAAAGCCAGACAAGAAAAGGACATTAATTTCTTTCAAGGCTTGAATTTCAAGCAAGTGTGTAGCATAAAGGTTAGAATCGTGTCTACAGTATTTTTATGGTATCCACTGATATTTTGAAAAATGCTAATTTATTATTTAATAAATTCAATATAATTAGGGTTTTACTTTGTTATTTCTTTATAGCAATACATTTTATTAACATGGAATTGCACTTTAGATATTTACAGTTTTCTAATTATTCCCCCCCCCATGAATGTCAATTTAGAAAGTGGCATTCTTTTTGCATTTCAGCATTATTTTTGAAATTTAGGCAAAATCATTTAGCCTCTTCCGTGTTATAACAACATGCTTCGTACTTCAGTGTATTTAAAAATAATACAAATCTGCAAACCCTTTCAGGGTTGAAGTAATTCTGTAATGATTTTATATGCCATTTCAAATTTTAATGCTTTTAACCAAAGGTTGTATAATTTGCTTAGAAATTGAACTACAAAAGTTCTGTTTGCAAATCATGCAACGAGGCTTTTGCATACTAAAACAGTGATACAATCACATCTCTATGAGCCTGACTGTACAAACATTACCTTATTAAAATTTTCACAAAGGAAGATCTGTGTAACAGCAAGACCTTGTGATTCCTTTTTTCTATAAAACTTGCATGTGAATATTTTTAAATATAATTTGAGGGTATTCTGACATAAAGAAATGTCTCCGATTTCCCTAATTAAGTATTTGAGTCCCAAAGAAAATTTCCACTCATGGCTTTTACAAACATCCAGTTCTGTCTTACTCTTTCCACATTCACTACAAAGCCTGTGATCCAATAGTATTTTATTCTACCCATTTTATACAGCTCAGAAAAAGGTAGAATCAAGTTTTTAATGACTTAGGAACTACTGTCCTACCCATGTTAGTGTAAGCCTGCAGAACTGGCTCCTTCATCAGCTGCTTCCCAACAACCCACTGAGTACACCAGATGGCTCATTCAGAATTATTTCACTCAGACTTGCCTACCATTCCCTGAGAACACACATTTAGAGAAAGAGAACGCAGTATTGAGGTGATGGAAAAAAAAAACCAACCAAAAGACCCTGCTTCCGAATCCCCCTGCTGTGGTTTAAGTGCAGCCGGCAACCAAGCACCACGAAGCCACTTGCTCACTTCTCCCCCCACCCCGTGACGGGATGATGCGGAGAAAATACAAAGAAACGCTCATGGGTCGAGGCAAGGACGGGGAGGGATCACTCACCACTTTCAGGCACGGGCAAAAGACAGGCTCAACTTGGGGAAGAAACAAAATCAATTTAACTTACTACCAATCAAATCAAAACAAGGATACTGAGAAGTAAACCCAAACCTAAGAACTCCTTCCCCCCATCCCTCCCTCCTGCCCGGCTCAACTCCGCTCCCGGTTCTCTCTCCCTCCTCCCCCAGCAATGGGGGTTGGGGTCAGCTCGCCACACCTTGTCTCTGCCGCTCCTTCCTCCTCAGGGGAGGAGGACTCCGCACTCGGGCCCTGCTCCGCCATGGGGGGTCTCCCGCAGGAAACAGTCCTTCACGGACTTCTCCAAGGTGAGTCCTTTCCATAGGCTGCAGTTCCTCACAAAATTCCCTGGCATGGGTCCTTCCCACAGGCCGATCTTCAGTCCCAGCCTGCTCCAGCGCAGGCTTCCCCACGGAGTGGCGGCCATCTTGGGGGCCTCCGCTCCCCCGCTCCCTTCCATGGGCTGGGGGGGGACAGCCTGCCGCCTCACCGCGGGCTGCGGGGGCATCCCCTCCTGCCCCGCTCCTCCTCCCGTCCTTCCTCCCTGACCTTGGTACCCACAGAGGGGTTCCTCTCCCATCCCAATCCCCCCACTCACCGCAGGTTTCCCCTCTGAACTCCGTTCTCCCAGCGGCACTACCGCCGTCGCTGAGGGGCTCGGCCTGGGCCAGAGGCGGGTCCAGCTTGGAGCTGGGGAAGCTTCCAGCAGCTTCTCACAGGAGCTGGCCCTGTGGACCCTCACCCACCACCAAAACGCCACCACACAAACCTAAAACACCCCTTCAAGTTGTTCTGTGAAGGAGATCAGGGCACCCTAACCACAGGGTAACTTTCGGTGCTGAAATCAGACTAATGTAAGGTAGTTTGTTTTCACTACACACAATTACTGGTGAGTTGTAATGTGTTCTAAAGTGGGGGTTCTGGCTTGTTCCTCTGTCAGGAATGGCATGGCCTCAGGTTTTTTTATGCTTCAGAGATGCAGTGAAGGAAGTGCAATATCACTTAGCTGTTGTAGATCACAATCTTGAATTACCTCATTAATGTCACTTTCTTTATGCTTTTTTTTTTACATTATCCTTAAATACTGTACTATAATGTATTTGCAAAGTCAGAAGTGTAGTGTTGGTTGACTGTGAAAGTAGTCTGTAGTAAGCTTACTCTCTGACACAGAGTGTTTACTGCTAACAGTAAACCAAAACAAAGACTCTGTAAGAGAATTCCTTAGATCAGCCATGCTTCTTGCAGATCTTGGATTCTACAGAGCTATTGTTAATATCATTGCTAACACCACAGAGCATTACTATCACAATTCATGAGCTGCTATGGCAGCAGAAGAACAATAATGATGATAAATGTTACCAAATTTAAATTTCTGAAAATTTAAAGCCAGATAATTTAAATTTCTAATTTCTGGAAAATTCAACACATTGATATGCATTCATAAATTTACTTCACAGATCGATTTCTTGCTATTGACAAAATTAAGTAAGTGAATCCACAGAAATATGGCTTTCAAAATAAAAAATATAAGTAGCCAAAATTAAGGTAACAGCTATTAAATATTCTATGTCGCAAACCAGATTCAGACTTTAGAGCAGATACATAAACTTTAACCATTTTCAGAGATTTGATAGTGCTTATGAATCAGCACTGGTCATCTATATCAAGGCCACATGTTTATCTTCCATGTAGGTTTTTAAATTCACAGATTTTCTGAAGTTAGTTCTCCTCCCCTCTCCTCTCTTTCCCTCCCTTTTCTTGATTTTTCTTTTCATGTTTGGGACATTAACAGCCGATTGGCGTCATTTGGTACCTTAACTTGGTATTTACTTGAGGTAATTAGAAGTTAAATGGTTCTTTCCATATTCATATACAGTTGGATCACACCAATTTTCTCACCCTGAGGAGGCAGTTGTGTGGTAGGTCTACAAATTAAAGGATTGCCTCTGCTGCTTTTCTGTTACCAAATAGCTGCATGTCTTGAGATGCAACCTCTGTTGAGTAGTCAGGAGTTCGAAAACAATATCTATATTTCAGGAGGCATTGATATACAAATCAGCTTTCATCTCACACCAGGTTTCATCCTCAAAGACAGAAAAAGAGAGAAAAGAAAACCTGAATGATCTGAGTTGAAACAGCCTAGAGAGCAGGACATTGTTCTTACTCTTAGAAAATATAAGGATGCTCTACAGCTACTCATTTGATTCATGTGTATCTGCAGCACAAATCACAGCCACACCCAGGATATTTTTTCTTGCAGAGTTGGGTTGTCTTCTTTGTTAGTACATCTCTATTGTGTAGTCTATCTAGCCTCCAAGTGAACAACTGCTTCAGCAGATTTTCCAGATTTTAGGAAGTTTTTGGTTAGCATTTACAAACTGTGTTACCTTAATACTAGGCTACAGCTTTATTCTCACTGGTATGATATTTGTGGGTGTGGAAAGTTTTATTTTTAACTTTTTGTCCTCCACGATGCAATGAATTGAGACCAAAGAAGTTCTCTTCTTTCCTGGCAGAATGTATATACTTTTATTTTGCAAGATGCATTCATGTGGAAATTATGACTTTAAATAGCCACCACAAGACTTTTTTACCACCCCCTGTATTTTACCCTTACAGTAAACTTCTACTGCTTTTTTTAGGCTTTCACCAGGTAACATAAATAGTTTTGCACAAGATGCTTTCTGTGCTCAGTTCTGTAATCCAGGTCCATACAGGCAATATTCTCTGCTCATACAGTGGTTTAACAACCCTAAAGCACTGCTGGAAAAGAGAGTAGTTAAGAGAGTGAAGCAGGTTCATTCCTTCCTGATCTGATAAGGTTTATTGCAAAGGAGTGTGAAAAAGCTTCTGATATGGCAATCTGAGCACCAGAAGAAAATGTGATACACATTCAGCTTCTTCATCAGTCACCAGTTTTTACTTATGAGCTCTCTGTATTACCTTTATTTTAAATCCTACAGGGCAGTAACTTGTTATTTATATCCAAAAGTGCCAAGCATACCTGTTTTCAGAATGTTCAGTTATTATGTATCTTGAGATGCACATGACCCTCATGAGCATTGTCAGAGCTCTGAGACTAAAACATATCATGAGCATTAGTAAACTCTTATGGCCATCCCACAGATGCAATATGCAATGCAAAATGAGACACTCTCAAGGGTGGACCCAAATACTTAGGCATTAGCAAATTCTCATTTTTTTTATTTCTGGAAAAGAAGGATAAGCATGTGTGTTATACAGAGACAGAAGTATATGTGTACATATTATATGTATATGTCTATAAAAAAGTAATGCTGATAGTGAGAAGCATTGAAACATATTTGAAAGAAAAAAAGTTCCTTTATTCCTTCTTTGCATTCTGTGTCATACAACATGTTCTGGTCCTTAGTTGTAAGTCAAAGTGTACCAAAACCGATTTTGTCTCAACTGCCCATAGGATTCAAATAATTACTATGATCTGTGTGCACATTATGAACTTCAACTCAATTCACATTTGCTAAAAGATTATTAAGTTTTCAGTGAAACTAAAGCAACTCCATCTCCCATGCAGTTGATTAATGTATCTTTAGTTTGAACTGAATCTTGCTGGGAGATTTTCTGCTCATTTTAATTAAAATTTTAAGGTAAACTCATGAGATGCAAAACTAAGGCAATAGAAATGGCTACATATTGAATAGATCTTTCACATTATTTTTTTTAAACTGGATCATTTTCTTACATCTCTATTTTAACATGAAAAGTGAGACCTTAGCATTGGTCATGTTCAATAATTAATCTTAAGTAAATTTCAATTTCTAGAATACCTCTTTTGACAAAATAGTTTTCTGAATACCAATTTTTGGTAACAAACAAAGGAATATAAACACATAATCAACAATTAGGAGCATAGTACAGAAATAAGCTGCCTAAAACATAAGTTCAGGGCTTACGACTCTGGGAAGCATGGAATACTCACTTAATCAGAAGGTTGTAAAGGTTTTTCTACCCATGCTTTTACTTTATCTGCCAGCATGCACACTAAAATGTTATGATGTTGGTATGTTGGAAAGGTGCTAGAACTCTCTAGTAGCTGCTTACCTCATGAGTAGGTATATTGATAGTTTAAATCATGCACTACAATAAGCTAAGACTGTACAACAAACACAGAATTCTGCTTACTGCAGCTTGCACTATTTACTACTGTGTACCTAATCATTAAAAGTCCCAGTTCTACCTGTAATAACATTGTGAATAAGTGGAACACACACCTGTTATATTCTGGAAAGCATTTGGAACCTGGGAAATCTGAGCCCAAAGTAAACAAAAAAAAACAAACCAAAAAACCAAAACCCCTATAAAACCCAAATGCATGATCTCCCCGAAACTATCCCTCCCCTTCAAAACCCACATAAAATAAAAGTTCACAATTCCTATGGGACTCATTTCTACATGTCTATTTCTTTGTTCTGTTCTCAAATTCCCCTCAGCCCCATTCTAAATCACTGAAAGTGCACAAATGAAAACTGCTCTAAGCCTTTTCTGAAACATATCTATTTAATACACTGAAGTCTGTTCAGTTTGTTCAAGTTCAGTGCACCTGTAATTTTATCTTTTTGACAATTTTGCCTCAGTTCCTTCTGTAATAGTATCAAAATTTTGAAGAATAACAATAAAAATATTTTAAATGTTATCAATGTGCTGCAATTCAGCATTGTTCCCTATCACTTTAAAGTGTGATTTTTTTTCTTTAAAAGCAAACCCACAGCAATGTAAAGTTATTTTTATCTTGAGATCAAAAGAACAAGAACAACAGCAGCACCACCACTTGTTATTGAATTAAACCAAAAGTAAAATCAGCTACAATAAGAATGTCCAGAGTAGGAAACTTTCTTAGATGTTTGTTCAAATATACTTAATCAGTGATGAAATTTGCAGGAGATACAATTACATTTTAGATCCTTACCATGTCGACCATGAACTTTACATAGTTTTTAATACAAAACTCCCTAAATAATATGCAGTTATTATAAATTCTCTAAGAAATACATTTTTTCATGAAGACATCTGATCTAGGAGATCAACACTTAAATTTTCAATCATTTATAAACTCAGATATAAATTTGCTTTGATCAAATCTGTAAGAAAAAAATACTTATTTTATCTAGTAGGTATTTAACTCTGAATTTTTTTGGTCAGTTCTGTAAAAGCATAAAAAACATAAATTCAGATTCTAGATTTGTAACTTTCAAAATCCTTATTGTATTATAAAGCTACCAAATAAGATCTTTTAAAAAGTATTTTCTTTTCTTTTTTTATTTTTGTCTGTTAGATACTTAACAGAACTTTTTTTTTTCTTCTTTTTTTTCTTTTTCTGACTGTTTACCTTTTGGACACAGTACAGAATTACAGCACAGTATTTGTGTCACATAACTCACGTGTGTCTATACCCAAAGTAAACTTGAGAGAAGTAATTTCTTGGATATTTTATAGTCAAGTTTTAAATATGATGTAATATTTCCCTTGTAAATTAGTTTTTCAGAATTACTCTCTGAACATGTCTTACAAGAAAAGCTGAAATCTTCCAATAGGAGACTGCTTCTGTCTTCAAGGAGGTGTTGTCCCTCTGGCAGGCAGATGTGTAAAGCCAGTTTTGGTCTTGCATTACAGGCATTCAGCATGACTTACTGAGACAAAATGTGTGGCAGATGCTCTTGATAGAATGTTAGTACATGGCTTGGCTTTTTAAAGTTAATTTTAATACATAAATAATATGGTTGCACAATATGTGTACTCAGTCTCACACTTAATCACTTCCAGCATAATCAATATTTTCTCTCTGAATTTAATAGGAGCCAGTGGAAATAAGTAGGAAACCTCTAATAAAAAACAGTAAGTGACATTTTGCTTACAGCTTTATTCATACCACCTTCAAGCTCACTGCACCATTCATGACCTCAGGGATTTGAATATATTTACCAGAAACAAAATTCCAATCTCTCAGCATTAATCTGCCCATGGTGTTGGCTCCCACAGCTCCTCACACCACCTGCCTCCACTCCAAAAAATTATTCTTTTTAATCGCAAACTGTTACTTCTGAGGGTAATGCATTTTTGTACTTTATATGTCATAATAAGTGTGATAGGTTGTTAACACAGAGCTGAGGCTATTTCACAGTCAGAGATTACCTGGGAAAAGCCCTTTTAACAGCAACATACCAAGTTGCACCAGTTATCTCTAGAGTGCTCTAAAACAGTGATTTCAGATATGACTATGATTAGAACATATTTTGCCTCCCTCTGGCTTCTTGCATGTGTATGGTATTTGTGTGTAGACAGATATCTCTAGATAATAGAGAAAAAGTTCTGTATATTTGCCATGCATGAATGTTTGATATTTTGTACAATGATAATTTTAAAGTCTTGCTTATTTCTTCCTACCAGTGTGTCTATTTATCTACTTGTTTATGAAATGCATATATTGCTTTGTACATATGAGGGGGGTTACCCTACAAACTCTTATTTCCAAAGAATCAGTAAATGTTTTTGTGCAATGCATATTTGTAAACATCTCTGCTTTACTTGCTGAAAAAGAGAAGAGATGTTAGGGGTAGGTGCACAGAGTACCACGAACCTTTAATTCTCAAACCTGGAATGCTTTTGCCAATTTTTTTCTGCCAGCGAAGACAATACTGTGATAGTCCAAAAACCCATGGGTATTTGTTGTGTGAAGGTTTTTCTATTTCATTCCTCAAGCCCCAGCTTGCCTTATCATTATCCATAGATGTTTTTCTGGCTAAATCTCTCCTTTTCCATTTCTGGTTCTTCTTCAGTTGATAATAGCCTCTGTGTTGTGGCAGTTATTCTTGCTCTCATCTCCTCCCTTCATACCTAGTTACCTTTCAGTGCTGTGTTAACAACCTAAGGATGGTAGTTTGTCAGTTTATAAATTCATCTGAGATCACAGGCTCTTCCTGCTCAGTCATGTGATAGGACCAAACTGTGGCTATATTAAGATAACTGTTTAGTGGTAAATTTATAACAACATACTCTCATCTGACTATTATGTCTTTCAAGTTCTGCGAAAATTATTGTATGTTCCTCTTCTTTAAGAATTATAGTTGCTGTTGCTGTTGTATGTGGTTTTAAAAACATTTGCCAGCAAATTCTAGGAGTTGCATGTATGATTCATAGCCAGCCCTAGGGACAGAGCACTTACTGCCATCCCATTATAGCCTGTTCACATAAGAGCTCTTCACTTGTTGCCGTCTTCAGAGAAATCTCATGAATAACTGCACAAGTTGTCAAATATAATAAATAATTTGAGGGGAGAAAGAAATCTCTATAAATACAAAAACTATTCAATGGCAAGTATTTAGTGTTGTTTAAACAGGCTTACTTACATTTTATTTAGTGTCATTTCAGATCATTAGTGACATTTAAGTTTTAAGGACTTTATTTCTTTTGGAATACATTACAAATTACACATTAGTATCTTACTGGATAAGTATGATTTCAACAGAATGTGTTTTCCCTTTTCATACATTCATATGAATGCAAGATAACCACCTTGAACAGTTTTGTTTTCCAGTACAGAATTGTCTCATGTCACAACAGCAACAAATGTGGGGTGTGTTAGCGTTACTGTCTGTGGATCCACCCATGAATAATGGAGTCTGAGGGAACATTAGGGCCTGACACTGTCAAATTTTGTGTTTATACTCCTTAGCTCTGGGCAATATCTTCATATGAGCCAAGAAGATACCTCTCTTCTCCCTCTCCAGCCCACTGAAATAATCTGTGTGAATCACCCTTCACAGAGGCACCGGTGCTGCTTAGGAATTCTCCCTTAGCTCCTCTCTGCTCCATCCACAGATAATGCACGGGTAACTTCACGGATAACTGCTTTATACAGATAATGTTTCTAACAAAATCTTGACATTGCAGAGGCACAACACATGGCAATTGTCAGTATATATGAGTTTTGTCGTATCAGACTACTCCTTAAATTGAGAAATACTGTTTTTTCATTATCTGTACTAGAGTTCAATATTTACCCATCACTATGATCAACCTTTTCTTTAGTGATAAAAATGCAAGACATTATCACCATGTGGCCCTGTAATGCAGTATTGCCATTGCTACTAACATGCTTTGTACTGAATTTGCAAAGCCTCAAGACTGAGTTTTGTCAGGTTTCTTCTGTCTGAACTTTTCTTGACCTGCCTGCAGCCTTGATTTAACTGTAACATCAATTTATTTGACCAGGTGTCTATGGCTCATTTGTTTTACTTTCATTTATCTTTATGTAGTACAACCATAGTTTTATATAGATAGCAGTAATAAGTAGTTACTCTATGTAGAATAAGACATTTATGACTCTAACACACTGACACGGTGTAGACAAAAACATGCCTCATATGATAGCAGGGGTCTTCAAAAAAGTGGAGACACAGCGTGCAGCATATCGAGGTACCTGCATGGGAGGATTAGAGATGGGGCACAGGCTTGGATCTGGGGACCACGAACTGTAAGAAAATCACTAATTGTCACTTAAAGAAATGCAGACCTAGAGGTGGACAAAACTCAGTTTTGGGTAGCAAAGGAGATGAAGGAATAGTATCATGCATAAAAGGCACCTTATACAGTACATTTGGATGTAACAGGAGATGCAGATGAGTGGAGAATGCATGTAAATGTGTGTTCAAAAAACATATAGAAAGACTCTGAAAGTGTCTCCTGTGGAGAGGAAGAAGAAACCATTGACATGAACATCATATTCCTCCCAGTGAAGGACTCCAGATATGGACAACTCTCTGTAACACGCTCCACACCTCCACCCCATCACCAGAATGAAACACGAGGAACTAGAGGAGCATGGAAAGGATGAGCATAAAAATCAGGAAAAGGGATAGAAACTAAGAAGTGTGTGTGTTAAATTTTTAATTCTATTATTATTATTACTGAGATTTTTATGTATAGAAGTATTCTGACTGTGCTATTATTCTTTCTTTCATTTACTGTAAAAATTAGGTCTATACTAGTAATGATTCTTAAACGAGACTGTTATGATTTTGGTTTTTCTAAAAATAAATGTTTGGCTTTGTATGTATACACATATATGCATATATATATGCACACATATGCTATATACATACATCTACATGTGCTTATAAGGTGTGCTTCCTCTCTGCCTACAAAAAGGATTTTGAGTATAACACCGCAAATTCACAGAGGAAATGTAGAGACAAGATTTTGTCTTAGGGAAGGTATTTTGATCAGTTTTTCTTTTGATGCACACATGACAGTACACATCACTTCTCTTACATTTCTATCACTATATCCAGGGAATATGCTTGGAAAAAAAGACCTACTCTTTAATGTTCCTGCAGTAAAATGTCAGGTTCACAGCAATTTGATGTAGCACTTAAATTTTGTCCAAGATCCTCCATCTGTTTCATATTTCCATATGTTGATTCGCATTTGCATGCTTACAGAATCTTTCTGTCCCATAAGAATGCATAGGTTAGCATATTTCCTTTACCTCTGCCATGGGAGATAATATCTCTGAGATACTCTTTTTTAGGATATTCTTCCTCAAATGCTTTATTTTTCATTGATCAAATAGCCTTTCTATAGCATGAAATATTATGGCTGGAGCAAAATGCTCAGTACACAATTACCAACCTTCATGGCTTTCAGGTTTCTGTACACTGTGCACTTATCTACTTAGCAAAGGCAGTTTGCCACATCCTTTTCTCACTGCTGGAGGCATCAATTCTTATATTTTCCTGGAAATACTTGACTTGATGTGTAGTGGTATTTTATTTCTTCTTTTCACAGAGATACCATATTGGCTGTTTACTTATTAGCAATTAATACATCCACGTTTTTTACACTACTGACATTTCCAGTTCTTGACTCTATAGCTTACAGCTGAAGTCTCAGAAAAAAAAGTTTCTTATATCTTACCAACAATAGCTTAGCCTAACAAGTATTGTTTTGTGTAAAACTGGATCTAGAATGTTCATATATCTCAACATACCAATGATTGTTCCATTATTCACTAAAATTCCTCCTAGTTTGAGCTATTTCCTGAATACCAAGGTATACCTGCCAAGGAAGATTTAATTACTTTTGGCTAATAATTTGCAACCAACAGTAGTGGCATTTGGGAAGGGTTGGGGGGTGGTGGTGTTTCCCTTTCCTTTTCTTTTTTCTCCTTTCCTTTTTTCTCTCTGTATTTCTAAAATGACTGTCTTTATCCCATATTATTATTATTATTATTATTATTATTATTATTATTATTATTGAGATATTGGGTCTTAGTGGAATATTGCAACTCCACTGAAAGGAATGGGATTGAGTTGGTGACCAGCCTATCTTACTGTCTTCTCTAACCATTTCTTTAATCTCAAGATTCTTTTGAAGTTTCCTTAGGTTTGATAAGAGTACATTTGAAAATATAATGAATCAAAAGTATCTTTTTGCCTACATATAGCTACACTTAACTGGAAAACCCTGTTCACTAAAACGGTACCAAACGTGTAATCTGATAATATAACCGTGATCTGTTGGTACACTAAAGAAATTAATAAATCACAAACCATAACGTAAGAGGTCAAATTTTTGTCAGTTATTCTACTGACTCACAGAGGACAAATTAACACTGAAGGAATTTACTTACAAGTAGTATTCTATTTGCAAGTTAACAGGGATTTTGAAAACACCTCTCTGCATAAGCTATTAATACAAGAAAGCAGGACTGTTAGAGGCATGCTTTTTGCAAATTACATATGACTAGCTTCCACTAGTATTAACACATAACTGATCTCAAAATGATTTTTTACTGGTAGAAGAAAATGGATACAACCAAATCTGGTGGTATAAATGTCATATGATAAGCATATACCATTCTTGATAAATGCTGTGTAGGAAAATAAATTCAAATATACCCAGGATCATACCTCTTCAGCACTTATAGTGTATGTGTGCATATACATGTATATATATATATATATATATCTCCTGTGCAAGGTTTTTTTGGTACAAAACACCTTGTCTTGAGTCTGAAAATGATATTATGAACTGGTACTGAAGTCTATACAAGAGAATAATTTACCAGCCATATTCTTATTCCATGAATCTGTAATAGAAAGCAGTAATTTCAACAAATAGTAGATGGTAAATTTAACTTACTATAGAGATATTTTCTTCTTTTTTTCCCAGATATTCTTATCTATATGTAAAAGCTCGGTGGTGGCCCACAGGCACCTCTTCAGTAGATTTCTAGAACAGAAGCAGGACAGATGTAATAAAAATGGAAATTAACACTGTAAAACCATGCAAATAACATACTTACTGTTTTTAAAAGTACTGTACTACAGGCTGCTGAAATATAGAACAATTTTCTAATTATTGCTTTCTGAAAAAAACTGACTCCTGCAGTTGTCATGGCTGAACTTTGAGCAAAAACATTAAGGTGATAATAACACATGGGACTGGTGAACTCTGCTCCTCTTGATTTATAATACAGCATCCATTTAGTTAAATGAATGTGCATGCTGCCTTTGTTCCATTTCTTTCTTCTGCTTTGTTAGCCAAATGCCAGGTTGATTTTTAAATTCTTCAGTGGTTTACAAATGCTTGAATCTCAGCTGCATAATTTCTCCAGGTGCTTTCTTCATCCTCAATCTCAATAATGGTAAATTTGATCTAGGTATATGATGTTACTGAACTGTAAAGTTTAAGAATTCAAAAGCCTCAAAACAAGACTTCAAGATTCAAGGAGATGTCATTTGGGACAGCTGAAATAGATGCATGTGAGTATCATACTTGTCTTCTGTCCATACTAGAACAAGTTTACCCTCATTTCACTTAGGGCATATACCATGTCATACAGCCTTTTGTTTACTTCAGCATGAGGATGTTCAAGAAGGCTATTACTGTGGAATAGGTAATACATCATAATTTTTTATCCCATGATAACTTGCTCATGTCCATAACCTCACTTAGTTGTTCTTCAAATCTAAGTCACATCTATCTACTTATCATTCTAATGTGAATAAAGTTCTACAGCCTTTGGGACATATTTGAATACTCTTGTATAATACTTCATTCTCTGAACAAACCCATTGGTTTCACTTTAAAGGCTCTCAAAGTCTTCAATGAGCTGTGAAATTAAGCTCTACCCTTGTACTCTTTTCAATCTGAATTTTATCATGGACATTTGTACAGCTGTTTTGTTGTATGAATGTTTGTGGAAGAGCTTTTAATTCACCTGAATCCCTGATATTCACACATGAATGACTATATTCATAATCCCACCATATAAACATGAAATTACTAGCAGAGTTTGACAAGGCAAAGTTGAATGAAGGTTGTGCAGGATAGACAGTCCTTATGACTACACTGAGCCTTGGGGCTCCCTAAGGTCCCATTTTTTTACTGGTGTTTTGTTTTGTTTTGTTTTGTTTATCTAGGTGAGAAACTTTATGTCCTGTGTACAGTACAATGTCACATTTTTGTCCTTACAAGTACCCAATATTAATTGTGGAAATATTACTGAAATCAGTAAAGCTGTGTTAGTTTACAGCGGTTTAACATTTTCCCCTTCAGGTTGGGGAGAGGAACAATATTTGAACAGATTTAACCTAAAAACTAGAAAATCCATAAAGAATCGGTTTGGTTGTTGAAGAAATGCCTTACTTTAGGACAGCATTATGATGTTCAGGGAACCCAGTTCTGATTTTCGATGGTTCTCAGTAACAATGCTGTGTTTGAAGGTCGTGGACTAGCACTGAAGCACTTTGTGATGTTCGCCACACCAGCTGAATATCCTGCTGGGTCCTAGTCAGAAGCTATGCAGAGAAGAACAGGAATAACTTCTTTCAAGAAATACTGGAGTCAAACCCAGTAACGTTATCAGTGGAAACATTTGGGCGAGGGAAGAGAAAAGAGGAGTGTCTTGTGCTAAGGACACATGAAAACACAAGGAATAAGAAGCCTGTGTAATAAAAGAGCACAGCCATTCCTCTCTTCATGTACTCCAACATCCATTACTTACGACTGTTCTACGCGAAGTCTGCCTGTACTTTGTAGACAGGGAGAGTGGTGAGATACTGGATTACAGCCAGAAAGATAGTCTTACCATGTGAATAAACAGCAGCACACATGAGGTGACCCAGTATGATAGGATAATAAATCCTCTCAGTCTGTCTCATGTATATTAGAAACCCTTTGAGCAATTACAGCTAATGAGAAAATAATTACAGATCACAACGGGTCCATAAGGAAGATGAACAGGGAGAAAAAAGGAGCACCTATAATAAATATATTCTTTGACCACCTCAGAGATGGGATGCTTGTTGAATGACCTGTCCCGGTTAAAATCAGAAGTTCTTCATGACGATGAACAAAACAAAATCTAAGACACAAACACTTTCACTTGAAAATCCTGGTAAAGATAGATTTCAGTAGACAGAAATAGCAAGTTTTGACTGTTTCAGATCTGACTTACTCTTTGTAACTTCTTAGCATGTTTGCCTGAACAGAGATTAGGTTAAAGTATGAAGATTGATGAAAAAGGTACATAAGTTTCTTTCAGAGAATTTTTGGCTCATTTGAGTCAGAGTCCCCCAGCCACAAACCATAAAGCATTTCGGAACAAGGTCAGTAGAGCTGATATTAATCCTGACAGAAGCGGATGATTCTTATAGCCATACTTAAAAGAGCATTTTCTTATGGGAATTTGATGATCTTCTTCTAGCATCTTCACAGTCTGTAACAAAGTTTGAATATGAACAGAACATATTTTTACAGTATGTGTGCATTATGGTACCTTTTATTTGTCTCTTAGTTTCAGTTTCAGTGCTTTGTGTTGCAATTTTTCTATCACCTGGTATGACACAGGGTGCAGGTATTAGTAAACTCAGTACAATTGTACCAAAACACTAGGTGGCCAGTGCTTTTTTTTTTTTTTTTTTTTTTGAGAAAGCATATTTGAAAAACATTACAGCCAACTCAGCTTATTTGAATATTAAGCTTTTTCATATAGTTTATTGACAATCTATCGATGAGGACATTTAGTCTGGTATAAAACAGAACACTGGAGAGCTTTGTGCTTAACATTCAATTTAATAATATTATCAGTAAGTGATATTGATGATAAATATCTTTTCCCATTGCAGTGTTAAAAAATAATTCTTATCACTTGAAACATCAATTTATTATAAACTAAAGAATCATGGTCTGAAATTATGAGAAAGTGACATATCAGTTGCGCACACACCAGTCCCTGCAGTTTGAGGAGCCAAATTGTCATCACAATTCTTTGCTGCCTTTCATTCCTGAATACAGATTTGAAGGGGTGATCCTGGAACGTTTGCCCATCTGCCTATCTACACATGAATATTATAAGATATATTAAGGCATTTTTTACAAATATTTAATTAAATGCTCTCAGAACACCGGGAGATAATACATGCATGTCATTTGTCCTGAAGTATTGGCTGGCTTTTCATAGCAGCATGTGTGGCTACAGTAGGTATTAGCAACACTCCCAGCCTGACACCTGCACTAAGCAACAGACTCACCCTAATGTAATTTAATAAGATGTCTTTTGTTATTAAACCAAGAATTGTATGTTGCCAGCTGAGGTGGAAAATAGGTCCCAGAGGTTGTTCTCCCTTATTCCATCTGCAGTTATTTTTAGCAGGCTTTAATATTTAAAAGTCTATTACTAATTTCAGTGTTGCCTGCACAAACCTGCTTTGTAGTTCTATTGCCAAATTATCCCTTGAAGGCAAGTGCTGTAAATAATTTCTCAGTTCTGTTCCTAGACACTTGCCAAGGTCATTATCTGGCTTTCCCACAATCCCTTTATTCTGACTTTGATTGTGAGTGGTAACTAAGAAACAGTTATGAGATGCAATCACAAGCTGTGGCAGTCTTATCAAAAGCTGAAGATGGTCCCCAAGCACTCTGATGAAGCCAGTGGCTCAGCTGCTCTTGCTTCCTTAATACTTCATTTATCTTTTGATTTGGTCAACCAACAGAGCAGCAACAGGAGCAAACATAAAACAGGCACTATGAAGCAGGCATGACAGTCGGAGAGAAAGGAGACTCCAGAAAACCAGCTGGCTGGAGCTGATTATAGAATTCGAACATTTAACTTCTAACCAGCAATAATTCGTTCTTGTGTTCTTATACTTTGCTTCCTTATCTCTCACATTGTCAAAAGTCTGATATCATTTTTAAAAATGTAAATAATTACTCCATGACAAGTTTTTCTTGAGTAGAGGCATGAGTTTCAGGATCAAAAGAATTGCAGTGTAAAGCTGTCCTTGTTTTATACAGCCTTATGATGAAACAACACACCAAAATTGTAGTATCACAGCTTGCTCATTTGTGAGTCACAGGTTTACATGCATTAAGCATAGGACAAAAAAAAAAAGGTTGATGTGCAAATACAGGACACCTAGTTATACACTGGAAAGTAATCTTAAGTGTCCATGTGCAGTTCAGGTCCTTAAGTTTAGGAACCATGTAGAAATATGACTGGAGTTATTCAAGTTCACATAGTAAGTATATGGCAGGATCCTTAGCAGATTCCAGCTTCCAGCCCCACATCCTGACACCACTCAGCCCCTCTGACTTTGAGTAATACTGTTTTTTCTAACTCTAGGCATTTGGCCTCTACAGATTGACAAGCTGGAAATTAAAATGCTTTACAAGCTCCTGGCATTTCAGGGTGAAATTTGGTCCCAGTAGAAGGAAAAGAATGTTTACCCCATTTCAACTGTTCACTTCAAGGAGAGATGGGGGGAAAAAAAAAAAAAAAGACAGAGAAGAGTTAAAGAGAGAAAGAAACAGGGAAGGAAAGAAGGAAAGACAAATGGAAAAAAATGTCAGGCTTCTGACTCTGAAAACTTCAATGCTGACAAGAAATGCATTACATTCTTTTACTTTTTTAGTGAATAAATTATGTATGTAGTATTTTAGTCATAGGCTACTTTAAATTCAAAAGCTACATCTCCATTATTAAATTAAATAAAGTCAGGCAATATTCCTAGGAGCTGGAATTTGATTGCTCATATTGTTAAATTTTTCAGGTAGGGTCTCACACAGGTTTTTGTCTGGGCCAGTCAGTGTGCTTCTAAACAAATGCTGGGCACAGTCAGAGGTGTACCAAGGTACAGGGAGATTTCTGCTTCTGAATAAGCATTTTGCATAAGACCATCTTTTTTTAGGAGATGAAAGAGTGTAATAGTATGAAAGCAGTTTTTCTATATCTGTTCACTTGGGTGCTAGAGATCCTAGCATCTTTTAATTTGTTTGGATAGACAAAGTAACACTGTATTATTTGAAAAATGGAATGCAATTTCATTATATAAAATAAATAAGTATTCTATACAGTACGATTGTATTCAATCCTAATTACTGTATTTTTGAGAAATTAATTCTGAAAAAATATTTAAAATTTTATTTTATTTAATTATAATCCATGCAAAACAAGACCAGAATCTCATCAGCACAGTTTTTAATTTGCATTCACCCATGACTCAAGTTGGGGCAACACAGTAAATACTTCTGTATTAAGATCTACTTTTCTTTTACAGGTGTGGATGGTTAATTTCATAATTTTAACAAGCCTATAAGATGTTTAACCCAAAATAATTTATACAAGGGAAGAAAAATATTTTGCACCTCTGTGCTTATTGTAGTATTTTGACCTAATTTAAAATTGTTTCAGTAAAAGTATATGCAAGCAGTTTCCTTCCACAGTTGGATAATTAGCAATTTGTGAGTTTAAAGTAGCACATTTTCCACATGATATTTCTTATGTTATAAAGATATACATTATAAAGATATACATTATATTTATCCTTTGGATATCCATATAGGAAACATACACTCATCAATATAGGTCAGGGTTTGGGTTCATTTGTTTCTTTCTCTTTCTTTTTTTTTTTTTTTTTTAAGTGAGAATACTAATGGGTCAGAAAAAAAGAAAAAAATGCAGGTAGAAATATTACTTTTAAATTGAGTTATATTTAATTTAAAAAGGAGGGTCAGAAATGGTCCACACATACACAAGGGAACCTTTCCTGTTTCACTATAGCACTGAACTCTATCTTAACTAACATTCCCTCACGACTTCTTGTTCCACCCATTCCTTACCAATTCAGATGTTCCCCCATCACATGCAAAAAAAGCCAAATGCCCAAAACACTGAAAGGCAAGCAAACAAACAAACAAACAAAAACCCACACATACCTCTGATAATTAATTCTACAGCTGCAACTAAGGAAAGCTATGTGGTTGATTTCATCTTGTATTCTGTGTATGCTATGGTTTAATTTGATTTATCAGTCAGGGTTTCATTGCCCTTGCACCCCTTCTACTTACTTAGTAAGCACTGATGAAATCACATTACAAAAGGTTGCAAAAAGAAATGGGGATTTTTTATTGATCAGTTTGAAATCTCAAGGTTCAGTCTAGGTCTACCCTTCAAAGATTTGCCAGAGTGGTTGTGGCAGATAGAATTGTTAATAAAATAAAATTGTACTCCTAATTTAGAGCAGCTGCCTTCAACCTATACCAGCTCCAAGTCCACAAACTTGATGTAAGTTATACTGACATGAACGCTTTTGCAGTCACATAGTCTATTAGGTTGTCTTTGGTGTACCACAACCCCCCCACCTTGGCTGGGAGACAGGAGCAGCCTCTCTCCAAAGAGCCTTAGCTGGCATAGCTAGACAGTGTAAAACCCAAATAAAATTTGGGTTTCTTTCTCTGCTTCAAGTGGGGAGAGACTTTAGACTACCAGTTTAAATTAGACACCTAACTTTTAGACAGCTAAATTCAGATAAATTTTACCCATTATGTCTGGAATAAGAGGTATTTATTTTCAGTATGAATGCAGTGTACATGTTTATGACAAAAATTAAATAAATTAAAACTAAATATATGGGTTTACTGAGATATAACCAGGCAATAACCCTGTAATGAGAAATATAATTTTGGCACCTCATATTCAAAGTCTGGATTTAAGTGGATCAGTTTTTCTTGTTCTATGTTTTTTTTTCCCAATATGAGGCCAACAATAGATTCTATTTTTGTCTTTTAGAAAAGACATTTACATTTTCTTAGACATGTTTAGAGGTTCAAACTGCTGATGAGAGGGCAAACAACAGACAATGCTTTTAGGAAGGTGGGGGTTCACACTATGATTCTGTAAAGCTCAAAAATACAGGATCCAGTCAGAACTTTTCCCTTCTGGCCTTGTCTCATTGCATTTTCTTATCCTCTCCTACTTTACAGATATCTCTTGAGTTTTCTGCATAAGTTTTTTGCAACTTGTTAAAAATACTAACCCTTGGGGGAAAAAAAAAAGCTTTTTTTAAAAATTCACTTTCTTATCACTGATAAACCCAAAATGTGAGTTTGACATATTTCATATCTTACTTTTAGTAGGAGAGGACTCAAACCAATGCTCTTAAAAACACCCTCCCTCCCCCAATACTTCTTCAAAACTTTAGGATTCAAACTTACATCTGTCCCTTGCATTAATTTTATGGAAACTCAGTGTCTTTCATCTGTATGTTTTTCAGGAAATTCAAGAGAGACTTTATCTAACCATTTTCTGGCTTTAATTGATGTGTTACTGTTTTCTCAGTAAGCTTAAGGCAATGTCTCTAGCTAATGAGAAGCTCAAATAATTTTTGACTTAAGGAATTATAGGATTGTTTCACATGTTTATTTAATTTCCCCAAAAATATCAGACAATAAGTTGAATACAGTGCAACAAAGGCTTGCCTATAGGCTGGAGGAAATACAATAATTTATCATTCATTTCACATTCCCTCACAAAATCATATCATATGCCAAAGAAGATTTTTAGAAAACTACAGAAGCAACCCTCTATGTGTGACAGGACCTTGTCACATTTTAACAGAATCATTCCACCTATTTCACAGATAAACTTATTTATATTTTTCTCAGCAGTGGCATGCGAGTTAATGTTATATTCCATTCTTCACAGGAACTATTGAAATGGTGCCCTCTCAACAAATGAGCTTTTGTCTACTTTTCCTTAGTTGTGTGGAAAAGAGGGGAAGGTTAATCTCTCTTCAGTTTTGGGTTTTTTTTGTGCTCATGAATAATTATTCTTGTTATGTCCTTGAATTCTATTAACATTTTTGCATAAAAGTTAGTCATATTAATTTTTCCCTAAAAAAATATATAGTTCTTTCAATGACAATTTTTCTTGTTTAAATTTAAAAAAAAAAAAAAGAAAAAGGTTACAGGACCTATTTTGTCTGCTACTTCATGACTGGGGCTCTCACTATTCCATTACCATACAGGTTCAGCCTTTAACTCCATTGCTAACAATTCAGTTAAGTTTCAGGCACCTCAGTGGTTGTGTCAGGATGAAAAAATCAGTGTTCCTTCAACTATTAACTCCACTATGCCATTGAAACACCGCCTTCCTAAGCTGTGCCAGTGCTTGTGCTGTGCCTGCCGCTCAGCCACAATAGTTAACCATTAATGCTTCAAAGGCATTAATATTGAATGATATTAACGGTTTGTTATCACTAAGGATTTACTTCATGAGGAGTGTTGAGTTTTCTTTCTGACATGCTGCACACCTAAACAATAATGCCTCCTTGCTCCCAGTTCTGTGCTAGCAGATCCTCTGTCCCTTTTTTATATCTGTGTCTAACCCCTGACTGAATGGTAACTTTACTCAATGCTCTAAATCCCAAACTGCTGGAAGAATAGCCTGCTTTTGCTATTTTATAATACCATAAAATTAGTGCCTACAAAAGCTCATCACCTAGCAGCAGTAGAGCTAGAAAACTTTCAATGCGTGGGTCAAATTTTGCCCTGAAGCAAGAAAGAATCATAATTTGGGAATCCACAGAAGCCATATAGAAGAATATGGCACATAATTTTATATGCCAAAGAAATTTATGATTAATTCCAAGATCAGCCTGACTGGATATCACCCTAGGAGCAAGAGAAAAGCCTCAGTGGATGTCTGGAAAGGGATAAAATTAGGAATGTCCACACTTCTGTTTTATGAAGAGCTGGACAGCTTACCCTGGACAGCTCAATGAATGGAAATGCCCATGCGAAGTGTGCTACTACCTTTATTCCCAGAAGAATAAATTCAATACAAAACTGTCTGAGGATTCTCACACATCATTCAGCCATGAAAATTTATTATAGAAAACATGACCCACATCATAGTGTTTCTTTGGTGATTTTCTGCACACTTAATAGGCACAAAGAATAGATATGATGATACTAGAAATTTACATAGAAAATAAATATTCTGCCATGCTAAAGAGTTATGAGGATTTCAGCAATAACCCCAAGAAGTTTTACCAGAAAAATGCCTGATACGTATTGCATGAAACTAACATGTTCCCTTTCCACAGAATAATGGCTACTTGGTCAGAGATCTTTTTATTCTTCCATTTTTCAGGAATAGTAAGATTGAATTTTCATTTCTTAGAAATTCCAAGTAGCCTATGAAATTTCTGACCAAGGTAACTCAGCCTGCATTCCTCCTTAGACACTCTTTGTATACATCTACTAGCCCTTTTCTGATACGTGATGCAGGAGTTCTCTTATAGCCAGAAGTTTTTCACAGTAAGGTCCAAGTAAACCACTCCCTCTGCTAGTCTAGGATAATGTCATTGCCTAAAACCGGTACAGTCCAGTTTGAAAGTAAGTCTCAGCACTGTCCTGCTTCTTCAGTAGAAAAAGAATACATGATATTATAGTGAAAATTTAGGGAAGCAGGGACATTCAAGTAGCTCACCATACTTTCCCTAGGAATATTGTTGAACTAAGGATAGGATTTACCAGAAGTAAAATTTGCCTCTTAAAGGGAAGAAATGAGAATTTTTATACATATTAAAATTGTAAAAGCAAATTTTATCTAACATTATATATTAAGGCCTTGAATCTGTGACGGTATTCTGAACATTGAAAGACAGAAAGCTTCCTTGTCTTTTTTAGAGTAATTTTTTAGACAGTATAGTAGTGGAAGACTGAAAAGAAAGATACTATGTATTTTTCTGTGTATTCAACTGTGGAACATTGAAGCCAAGTTGTATAGAAACCATTATTTGCTCCCAGTAGATGGATGAGTGGAAGCCTATCTACACAGTTAGATAATTAATCTCTTGATTTTGAGTTTTTTTCATGCCTTACATGGCAAATGTCAAATTTGCATCTATATTTGCCATGCTAGAAGTGTAAAAAAAACCCAAACCTGTTTATACATCTTCATAGCATGCCTCTAAGTCTTCTCTTCTACACAAATACCAAACATCTTCTTTTCAGAGGCAGCCTGAGTAATAGCTACATACTGTTTGACATTAATCCCGAAGCAGGCACCTAATATTTGTCTACCAGTATCATGATGGCTTCTGACTTTTGCCTGACTGCCATTCTCCCCTTGCGCACTCCCCAGGTTTTCAAGAGTGTCCTATTCTGATAGCAAGCATGTCACCTCTTCAGTGTCCAACTCCTGCTATATTCATACTAATTGCAGCAAGATCCGGCTCCACTACTGCATTGGCATTTCATCCATATTGTATTCTTTATTGGATATTCACATCTGTAAGAGTGTCCTGACGCAGACCATTGCCCAATTCATTTTGGCTTTCTACCATTAATTCACAGAATCACAGAACCACAGAATGGTTTGGGCTGGAAGGGACCTTAGAATTCATTCTAGCTTCAACCCCCCTGCCATGGGCAGGGACACCTTCCACTAGACCAGGTTGCTCAAAGCCCCATCCAACCTGGCCTTGAACACTGCCAGGGATGGGGCATCCACAACCTCTCCGGGCAAACTGTTCCAGTGCCTCACCAGCCTCACAGTAAAGAATTTCTTCCTAATATCTAATCTGAATCTACCTTCTTTCAGTTTAAAACCGTTACCCCTCGTCCCATCACTACACTCCCTGGTAGAGTCCCTCCCCATCTTTCCTGTAGGCTCCCTTGAATTAATTTATTTCACTTGCCATCTTCCCATGTCTTTCTTACTTTATACATATACAAAGGTACACATGGACAAGCACACGTCCACATGCACACACACACACAGAGGTCCTTCTCTTCATTTAGATTTGGCCTTTCTCCTAAGTCTAACAGTGCCTGACAGTCCCCTAAACAGATTGCCCTGCAAATCTAAGGCCCTGCCAAGGCAATAAAACTCACTATACTAACAGAGAAGATATATGAAAAGAGTTATAGTCACAAGATCATGACAATACACTTATGTATTGTCCTTCCCACACAGCTGCTCTGGCTCTTAAGTGCCAGGAAAAACTTACCACAGTTTGCTTTCCAGAAAGAGTCAATAAAATTACCTGGGGCACAAAGGAGCCAGGTGTGCACTATAGGTCCTTCCTCACACTGGCTGTAGGAATGGACTGTGGGGTAAAAACATATTGCAAACCAGTTATCCGCCCCTTGAAAAGTAGAAAATCAGATGGGAAGAACACAGCCTGCTCATTGAAACATTCCTGCAATAGCTGCAAGACTTAGTTCAGCAGATGTAAATCTAATCTGGGCAATGGTGGAATTAGGGAAGTAGAGTTCACAAAATGGGAGAGAGTGCTGAGGAGAAATTATCACTCTTTCAACAAGAGCTGAAAACAAGCATAAGAGAAGGTTCTCACCATGTCCAGACCTTGTGATACTGCTCTACAAACCTTCCCAGGGAGGTTTTGTGATCACCTAGAAGGTATTAAATTATCACTAGGTTTGGCACAGCTAAATTTAGCAACCACTGCTCTGTAGCACTCGGTGTCTGAATAGAGATAGAAACATGCACAAACCCTGCTAGTCACTCTCTCCTAACAAAATTTTACTGGGGAAAAAATGTAATATGTGGGGAGTTCATATTTAACTGCAGCAATTTATGCAGTGAATATGTACTCTTCTGTTAAATAAATAAAAAAAAAGAAAGAAAAAAGTAAGATACTCTTTTCCTCTGATTTTTTAAAGGGAACTAGGAATTTTTTAAGTGAGTGTCCTGAAAACATATTTATTCTCAATCTTTTTCTAGATCATTTCTCCTTCTAGCTGTCAGAAGGTAGTGGTCCCAAAAGTGCTTCATGTCAAATATTTCTTCTATGCTACATACAGGGCAGAAGGGGCAAAATCTCCAAATTGGCGAGCTGAAGAGGGACCATATAAGCAGCTATAAAAAGCAAGAATTTAAATTTTCAGTCAACACACTAGGGAAGTTCATTTTTTAGGAAGTGTCCCCTATTATATCAAGACATCTAGTAGCCTCAGTCCCAAATGAATATGCCTAGTAAATCTTCAGAATGTTTGAGTTCTCACATAGGAACAAGAGAAGTGAATCTCAATGTCTTAGCCAACTTTTGCTGTCTACATGGAAAGTAATGGAGATGAGTTGGCACTGTGAGAGATATTCACAGCTGCGTAAGAAATGTTGCTAGTTGAAAAACAGACATGAGTATAGTATACTGTGATTGCAAAAATTGTATAAGTTTTCTACTGAAAAACACTGGTATAAGGTAATTTAGTAAAACCTATTTTTTCAGCAACCATCATTATGATAAAAAACCAGCTTTTGTTTGCTTTCTGTGGATGAAAGGCGTGAGGTGAAAATAATATGCAGCTGTTTTGAAATTGTTGGGGAAGTGTCTTCCATTTTCCTCCACAGAAAAGATGGGGAGGGAATACAAATGTAAATCAATGTCAAACTTCACACATTTAAGATCGTTCTTAGACATCAAGGTGGTTATATTGCAAAGAGGTAACAACATGCAGATTTTAAGACAAAAGCTCTCTTATATTCTTAAGTAAGTTTACAAAGTAATATTTTTTGTGAGTTTTGTAAGCATGGAATTCACACATTGCATCTTCTAGCTGCTACTAGTCAGGGAATAAGGGGGGGGGAGGGAACACCCAACCTTGAACTATTTACACAGTTTCAGAAAGAGATTACATCAACAGATAGAATGTGAGTTTTGTCTCAAAGCCAATCACTGACACTGCTTGGCACTTTCAGGAAAATTGAGATTTGATTATTCGTGTAAGACTTTTCCTAAAAGTTATGTAATGAAAGTTGCTGCTAATACAAGTATTATTTTCAATGAATTGCATAATGGTTGTGTGATCAAGATGTCTAACCAAAGAAAACAAAATCCACTGAAGAAGTTTGGAACAGACAGCTCACAAAAGTCTGCTAATGTTACAATACAAATTCTCAGCCTAAGAAATTCACTGATGTTCTTTCTGAAGTAGAGGCTATAAAATGCTCCTTTGTAAATATAGAAAAGGTATGAGCAAAATAAATAAAATTAATATTTTAATGTAAATGAAGCAAACTTACATGCATAAAATTAATGTACCCCTATTAATTTCTGACTTAAAACTTTTATACATAAATGTCTTTCATTTTTACAGCATCATTGTAAGAACAAATCCTTAAAGAAATATTATAGGTTCAAATGTTTCAAACACACCATACTAAACATGTTTGTGGGGGGTTTTTTTGTGTACGGTGTATAATTTCATCTGCTGAAAAAAGCCCAGTTGGTAAAATCCTAAATTACAGAGGTATAGAAAAAATTATTGCCATGACTTGAGGTCATAAATATTTTATAAATAAGGTTGGTAAGTTGTGGTTCTATTACCATTCTTCATCCACTGCTTTATAAATGACAAGCAATGTTAATGTTAATTAATATTTGATGTGACAGGCAGGTTTTAACAAGTGGGGAAATTCTCCCTTACTCAATGTTCCTTCCCTCTCCCCCACACCTCCTCCCCAAGTCTGGCACTAAAATGGCAAATTAGTCATATGAACTATAAACAGTGATCTAAGTAGCAAAATATATAGTTCAAATTAGGAAGACTAAGATTACCATGAATACAGCATGGTTCAGTAACCAGGATAGTCTCTTTTTTACTATTACCTTAACAGAGAAATTAAATTAGATTTTTGTACGTGGCATGATTAAGAGAGAGAAGATATTTCACATCTGTATCAAAATATCTCCTTAGAAACAAACCCTTGCTTTTTGATCAGATAATTTCCTGGTGTCTATAATTAGTTGTGAAGCTTATACTTTGTCAAAATTTTTCCTGGTGCAAGAATAAGGGGCCAAATAACTGACAGACATAGACAGCAGTCTTTGAAAGAAACTTGAGCAATTACTTTTTTCTACACCCAAGAAGAATTTTTCTGTTGACAAAGGTCAATAAATTGTTAATGCTTTCCTTCATGTAGAAACACTTGCCTCCTACTGTTGTTGCGTCAAAGCATACTTTGGGACATATGCAGATTTATTTCAGAAAGAGCGGCCTGAATCTCAGCTGGATGTAAAAAGAACCTGGCCAAAATATGTATACTGCTACAGAGTTTTCCAATACCAGATTATAACAATATCTCACTGCTGGTGGAAGTTAAATTCATCTGGTGTTATAATGATGGACATATTCCTTTAGTCTGTGAACTTTAAACTGCTGCCATCTGTTATCCAAGCAAAGCTCTTGACTGTTTCTTCCTTTCCCTGGTCTCCTGTGCTATAGAAATGTTGAGACCTACGCAGAAAAGATAGTAAGGAATAGGTCTTTTCAAAGGCATACCTAGTAAATTGATTAAGTCATTCACTTTAGAGAAATTGCTAGCATATCCAGATGTTGCAGCAAGTGGTAAAAACAAACACTAGCTTTGTCAAGTGGCTAATCTAAAGTCTTCGTAAGTTTGATCTAAAACAGGTACAACGGTTGTACTCAATGATCTTCAGGGTCTTTTCTAACCTAAATGATTCTATGATTCTATGATAATGAGGAAACAATTTTCTTAAGTTCCCCTTCAAATACTTACTGAACCATTAGTATCTGAGAGGAGAGTGTCTTTTGCAAGCCTTAAATAGAAAAGTGTATTTATTTACCACATCTCAGGAGCAGGTCAGTTGTCTGCACTATATGCCATTCCTCTGCTGCCTTGATCTGTGTAACAGTCTCATAGCAGATTTTGGTAGTTTCATGCTACAAACCCCCTCCAGTCCAAATCATGCCATGACAGGGTTTCAAAGGCATGAAGGTAAATTTAACATGATAATAACAATGTGTGATTTTTCCAACACTTAACCAGTGATGGCATATAACAGTTTGCTACAACATACAAAAAATTTCCAGAGATACTTTTTTTAATGACGCTTAAATTTGTTACAGCTTTCTTTTGTGTTTATGCATCTGTGCATAACCGAAAAATCACAGAGGAGCATTCAGGCTGGCCATTTTTCTGCTTTCCAGCGTAACAGCCATATAATCTGATCTTGTTAGTATTATCTAGAAAATAAATAATCTCTCTCTATATATATAAATAACATATTGCTCTCTCAAACCCTCAATGGTGCTGCATGCCTGCATGTCACTGGTAAGACAGAACAGCAAAGAACAGTATTACTAAAGGAACCTGTGGTAAGGATGACCTCACACTCCCCAAGGAAGGACCTGTCTCTGAATCAAGGAAAATAATACAAGAAAGTGAAAGATAGACTTAGGAGGAATATTATCAGAACATGTTGACTGAAAGGCTGCTTTATTTTTTCCAAGCTTTTCTCTTTCAGGAACTGTTAGGAGCCAAGGATTTCTCTGCCTTTTTCTTTCCTACTTCCATTCTTTGTTTGGTGGAGCTTAGCTATAGTGGAATTAAGGCAGAGGATGAAGATTTATTTACAATTCAAATTCAAAATTTATGATTCAAATGCAAAAATTTGGAAAGCAGAAGGAACATAGTTAAAAATGAGACTGGTGGGTTTAGTTGCTGCAACAGGGAAGTTCTGTGCCATGTGAAACACTCCATCATATGCTGCCCCTCTGCAAAGTCCCAAAGGGTGAGTGCAGAAGGGTGCACATCTCTCCAAGATCCTGTGTCAGCTTCATGGGGATGTATGGTTAAGGCATATTAAACAGTGTTGTGGGCAAGAATGTAGAGAGAGAAATCCTGTCCAGTGGCAATAATGAAAAATTAGTTTATGTAACTAGCATTTACTTGCAAATGTAAACATTTGACTGTAGAAGCTTGAATTTAGATACCTGTACCTACAGCTGTCTCCCACAGCTGGGGCTCTATTGAATTTCCAAAGCACAGGCAACCAGGGACACTCGAGGCGGTTTAGGAGCGGGGCGGATAGGTAAGGCGTGGGGTGGATAGGAGACCTCTGCTTTTCAGGAGCGGCTGGAGCAGGCTGGGCAGGATTCACTGGGGCATCTCAAATGACACGAGTGTGCTGCTAGATGGACTACTTTGAACCTGTACGTGTGTGTACTTTATTAAATTAGATTTTTATACGTGGTATGATTAAGAGAGAAAAGATGTCTCTCTCTAGCAACATTATAAAATGCAAAACTGTATAAATTATGTGTAACTTTATTCCACACGTAGTTAAACTGGTTTTAGTGGGATTATTTGCTGACAAAGTTAAGGGTGAAAAAAAGTTGCTGAATGACAGAAAATCATTTCAGATTTTCGTTCTAATTGTTGAATGAAAAAGATCATCTGGGTCTGAAAAATAAAACCCTGAAAAAATACATTCTTCCTTACCATTATTAATCATAATTCTCTTAAAATATGAGGCTAATCCAGTCTCACTTTTCATAATTTGTCTTAAATGTCTAAAATTGCTTAATTTGTATTTGGAATTTCTTTACTTCTACATTTAGCTATAAATTCATTACCATAGTCTACATTTTTTTCCAGGTTTAATACAAACATTTGGAAGATGGTGCATGCTTCTAATAGATCTAAGAAATCTAATTTGGTTGGTTTACTTGTTTATGTTTTGAATTTATTTTTGTGATTTTCCCTAAAACTGTGAGATTTTTCACACAGCTGGTACTTCTACTTCTGGGCAGTGGTTGTATTTGTATTGGCTTCTTAACAACTTTGATTTACATTTATCCATAATCAGCAGCTGGCATGCCTATGTGTTGCCTTTTTCTTCTATAAGTCTGCAGTATGCCTGCATCCATTTTTGCTTCGTCAGCCCATTGATCTGAACATAAATGCCCACATGGAAGGAGGCAAATAATTGATAATACAACTCTGTTCTTTCAAAAGAAAATATTTCTCATCATGAAATAAGGAATTTTATGATTTTTTATAATTTTATGGTATGTCCAGATTAGAAAATGTATATTTTTTTCCTTTCTATAAAAAATTTTAGTAGATTTACATATATATGTATATATAAAGCAAGCTACAAAATCATTTTTTTATATATATATATATATATGATTTTGTAGCTTGCTTTCTTTGTAGATTTCCATAGTGGGCTTTAATGATTAGTGAATACAACTCAAGACACAAGCTTTACTCGGTCCAGGCTAGGTCCCAAAATTGCACATGGTGGTGTCCCTCTTCTTATTCTGAATGACTGTTCTTATTTTTTCTAAAAATACAGTTTCCTAATGCAATCAGTTTCTTAAATTGATGTAGATTTTTCTGTCTTTAGTTCTCTGTACAATAATACCATAAACCAGACTGAGAAAGGGCTGGCTTCTGGAAATTGACTGAGAAAATAGTATATATTTATATAGCTGTGAAGTGATTTTTTTCATCAGCACACATCAGCCTTTCCAAAGGTGAGTGAACACATTAACTGCTTTTACCCCGCGAGTCACATACAAAAAAAATTAATGTATCTGAGACGCACAAAAATACATCACATAACTTGGAAAGCTGAGGGTGTGAAGAAGTCTGAGAGAGATTTCTAGGTTCACTCTGACAGTAGCCCTGAACGCTCTCACATTGTAGGGTACTGAGCTGCTTGGGTGGGTCACATCTACAGATCCTGGAGCATTAAATGGTATTAGCCATTACTGTTTCCCTTCCTCCCACAGCAGGAGATTTGGAGGGCCCAGAAATCCCCATATGAGCCAAAAGGAGCCAATTAAAAATCTTGTGAACTGGATGTGGCTCAAGAGCCACAGTTTGGCCTCCTTTATGCAGCATGAAATAACACAGCAATTGCAAAAGTGTAATTACTTGACAAGGCTTCATGGTGAGATTTTTTTCCAAAGTGCATAGAATAACTGGGTGTCTTGATTACTGCTCTCCTGCACAGCCTACATTTTCAACCAGAACAGCATCCAAGAGACTCACACAAAGTAAAACATTTAGTTACTGTTTGCATCTTTGAAAGTAATTATAATCCTGATCCCAAAGCTGGTTGCTGTAAATTAGAATTTCCTTAACACACTGTATCAGACTTGCCAGATAGAAAACTCAGGTATGAAAGCTTTTCTTTCCATTGAAAGTGTTGTGCATGTGCTAACTTTTTAATGGTTAAAGGCACAAGCTGCCCTGTAATGGAGTCAGCACAATGCATCAAAATATTGCAGCCTAGAAAAGCTCCTTATACGTGCACCTCAATAGCTTAAAGAAACTCAACTGTGGTATCATTCTTTGTCATGTAATAAAATTATATAATTTAAGACACAATAATGCACTTTTTATTGTACTTCATGTAATGCTGTTGTTAAAAGACAAAAATTTTTCTCTAGCATCAGCTAGAACAATATTAAGGAGAAAATAGAAATCACCTGAAGAGCTCATAATTTTCTTTCTAATGGTCTAAGGCATTTTCAGCTTTTGCCTTTATATAAAACCACTATTTACAGTGTTTTGGGTTCCACCCCGCCCCCGTCTGCAAAATACACACACGAGGTCCTCTCTATGCAACAATGTTTTGTATTAAAGCAATCAAAATATTGGAACTGGAAACAATGGTGGATGCAGTTTTAAATAACTCAGTTCTGCAAAGACAGATTGTCCTCTTTGTCCTGCCAATCTCTTTTGGGCTTCTGCCTGTCACTGCTAGGAGAACTAAATCTATCTGCAAGTCTTTATATGGATTTTGAAGTAGTACTCAGTATAAATAAAAACTAGACTTAATTCTGAACTCTGAAATCCTTCATGGCAATGAGATGATTTATGCAGGTTTAACAGAAATCTTTTCTCTTATGCCTATATTTGTCAACATTTTTATGAATACATCCTAATAGGCTTACATTTCCACATGAATTGACAGATTTTTTTGTACCAAATAAAACTAATTTTTGACTGATTTTTTGTTGCTTCAGTCTTTCATAACTTAGTGCACTTTGTGGAAAATAACAACAGTGCCTTTTTATTTACATTTTACTAAAATTAATTGCATTAATTATATATTTCTGATGTAATATAGTGCTTTAATAATGACAAATGATAGAATGGTACTGTAACCTAAAGGTGCTGAGGAACACAAATAGATCAGCCTCATTTTCAGTAATGCAGCTGAAGGTTAATCTTATTCTGGTCATTTTTGCATCTTAGATTATATAGTATGCTAGCTTTTAAAATTTCAGCACTTAATATACCCCTTCACATGTATCTAAAAATAAAAAGGAATAGTGCTGTGTACACATGGAAAAAACACCCACTTCTGTGTTTTCCTCAAAGTGAATATTTTATGTCACGGTTGCAAAAGCAAAGTCAGGTATTTTTCAACTAATTAAATCATATTGTTGTATCAGAATGTAAAAGAAACAAGTGGGCCTGATTCTTCTTAATGTGATAGCATGTGATGCAGGGTGTGGTTGCAGCCTATTCATCATCTTCTCCTGGAGATATTGGGGAAAGAGTTTAAAAAAGGCAGAAGCCACTATGAAGATCTGGATTGCTCCCATACAAATAGAAAAAAATTTCCCCTCTTATTCCATCCTTTGTCAAACACTTGGCAGTCACTTCAGGCTGTGTATGAACAGTACATACACAGATCAGTTGTGCAACCCACATGATATAGATCCAGTGTATTTCTCTGGACTGCCACAAAGATGATTAAAAGGCTGGAGCTCCTCTCATAAGGAAAGAGGTTGTGACTGTTCAGCCTGGAGAAAAGGCAGCTCAGGGGCATCTTATCCAGGTGTATAAATACCTAGTGGCATAAGTAAAGAAGATGGAGACAGACTCTGCTCAGTGGTGTCCAGCGATGAGAAGAAATGAGCAGAAACTGGAATAGAGGAAATTCCATCTGAACATAGGAAATGCACTGGAACAGGCTGCCCAGAGAGGCTGTGGACTCTTCATCCTTAGAGACATTCAAAACCCAGCTGGATATGGCAACCTGCTCTACCTGACCTGCTCTTAGCAGGGGGGTTGGACTAGGCAATCTCTACAGGTCCCATCCCACCTAAGCCATTCCGTGATTCTGCGATTCACAAGATGTAGTACATTTAGAAAAGCAAGCTGCTTGTCAAGGCCTTGTCTATACGACATGAGAAGTACTGTGTTAATCAGCAACTGCAGAACAAACTAGCAAGTCTTTGGGGTGGGAGGGTGCAGGAAGGGGGCTGTCTTTCAAACTGAGAGTTTCCAGACAGGATCCTGTGAGCCCCTGCCTGAAAGACAGCACTAAAGTATGACTAGAGCTGCACACCCACCCTCCCTCCCTGCCTTCCTTCCTTCCTTCCTCCCTTCCTCCCTCCCTTCCTTCCTTCCTTCTTTCCTTCCTTCCTCCCTTCCTCCCTCCCTTCCTTCCTTCCTCCCTTCCTTCTTTCCTTCTTTCCTTTCTTCCTTCCTTCTTTCCTTTCCTCCTTCCTTCCTTCCCTTTTCAGTTCAAATACTAGATGAGTCTAAAGACCTAATCTTTCCCCCCCTCCATCTCATCCCGTCCGTGTGCTTGCTTCTCTCCTCCACTCCCCAGGGGCCCACGGGATTTCTCCAAGCAAAGCACGGAGTGCTAAGGACAAGGCTTCCCTCCAGGATAAGGAGTGCAGTGATTCTTGACTTCTTTGCTCTGACTTTCTTCCAGACAACCACAGGTTCCAAGTTAGCGTATAGCCCTGCTACCCACCTCCTTCATCTCTTTGCCTGTGTAGAGGCAGTGGCTCGGCTGTCAGCTTCTGCTGAGCTCTGCTCCTTCGTGTTTTCTCCATTTCTCTCCTTACATTGTAAATCCATTTTACCATCTGCCTGACATTTTTACTTCTTTATCCTCATTTTTATCTATGGTTTTGGGTTTTTTTAAAGTTAAGATTTACTGTTTTTTCATCTGTTATTTATTTACAAAACTATATCTTTTTGCCTCTTAACATTTATAATTAATGCCATTTCTTTTGGAAATCCTTTTTGACTGCCCTAGTTTTTTGTATCAACCTGTCGAGAGCTGGTAGAAAAGTGTTTTCAAATTTTTTTTTAAGGACAAAAAGTAACAAATGTTCCAATATACCAAACATTTTAAAACAGTATTTAGACTTATGACATGGGTTTTCCTGCAGTATTTTGGTAAGTCTAGAACAGATCTACAGAAATTGGCAAAGATAGGAACTTGTAAGAAGGTAGTACGTATGTTTTATTTACAAAAGAAACATTAGGATCATGATGGGAGAAAAAACAAATAAAAGGAATAACAGGGAAGATCTCCTATCTGTACTTCTTAAGTAGCACAGAAAAGCAATGAAGAGAAAAAGCAAAAGTTTTCAAAAAATAGTTTTTTTCTCTAAAAACTGTGCAATTAATTTGTGGAACTCATTTATCTACCTGTTTCTCTCTACCTCTGTCTCAATCTTTATCTTTGCCTCTACCCTCTTCCCATATATTTATGTGTGAAGACAATAATTTAAAAATTCAAATATTACAATTCTTGTAATGGTCATACTGAAGGATAATCTACAATTTAGGTTAATACAAAGGTGCAAAAGTGTATTCTTACTTTTTACATTAAAAACTGATCAGTTAATTATTTGACATTAAATACAACTTATACTTTAAATCCTTCTAATTCTGCAGCTTAGGTGACTTCAGGGTGAAACACTGGCTGAAGGGCAGAGCTCAAAGGGTTGCAGTGAATGGGGCTACATCTGGCTGGTGACTGGTCACCAGCGGTGTTCCTCAGGGTTCAATTCTACGGCCAGTTCTGGTCAATATTTCTATAAGTAAGTGCTCTGGATCCAGGAGTTGAGGAAGTTAGGAAGTTTGCTGATGATACCAAACTGGGAGATGCTGTTGACTCTCTTGAGGGAGAGGAGGCCTTGCACAGGGATCTAGATAGATAGATAGATTGGAGGATTCAGCAATGATTAATGGGATTACATTTAACAAGTCCAAATGCCAGATTCTGCACCTAGGACAGAGTAACACTGGGCACAAGTACAAATGGTGAGAGGAGCGGCTGAAGAGCAGCCCTGCAGAAAGGGATCTGGGGGTGCTGGTCGGCAGCAGGCTCAGTACGAGTCAGCCATGTGCCCGGGCAGCCAAGAGGGCAACCCGCACCCTGGGGGGCATCACACACAGCATGACCAGCCGCTCAAAAGAGGGGATTTTCCCGCTGTATTCAGCCTTGGTGCGGCCTCACCCCAAGTACTGTGTGCGGTTCTGGGCACACAGATATGAAGGGGATGTGAAGGTCCGTGAATGCATCCAGAGGAGGCAACAAAGCTGGTGGAAGGGCTGGAAGGGATGTCCTGTGAGGAGCGGCTGAGGACTTTGGGGTTGTCTAGTTTGGAGAAAAGGAGGCTGAGGGGCAACCTCATGGCTCTGTACAGCTTCCTGAGGAGGGGACGTGGAGAGGGAGGTGCTGAGCTCTTCTCCCTGGGATCCAGTGATAGGACTCATGGGAATGGTTCAAAGCTGCACCAGGGGAGGTTTAGACTGGACATTTGGAAGCATTTCTTTACTGAGAGGGTGCTCAAACCCTGGAACAGGATTGCTAGAGAGGTGGTTGATGTTCCAAACATGCTGTAATTTTTGTTCAGCCCTGAATTGGTCAGGCAGTTGGACTAGATGATCATTGTAGGTCCCTTCCAACTTAAATAGTCTATTCTATTCTACTCTACTCTATTCCATTCCATTCCAAACCTCTTAATTTTCCATAGATAAGAATTACCACCTAATTTGTAAGGCAGGCTGCCCAAATAGGTTGTTTGTGATATGAAAAGTCAATCAATCAGCATTGCAAACCACCAATTTATGCTATCTTTGTGTAAAAAAAAAAAAAAAAAAAAAGAGAGAGAGGGAAAAAAAAGTTTGTCCAATGGCCAACAGAACTATGTTTTCTCTCATGTGAATTATGGCCAATATCGGAAAACATGTACATAGACATATGAACATATCCCATACAAAAATATAGAAATATCACATAATCCTTATAACCTTAGCAAATGGGCTTAAAATTACTTCCAAAAAATATAACCCTGCTTTTAAACTTATACAAATGTTTTGATGTTTACATATATATGAAGTTTAGATTTTTCTAAGTGTGACTTTCAAGTCTATGAGCTTTTCTTCAAGGAGTGATATGATATGTAAGTAAAGAAGACAGATCTTTAGTTTAAAGGAAAGCTACGCAAATTCCTGAATGGTTTTGCCCAGAGCAATTTATAAATGTGGAAACCAAATTTTCCACCTGGTTGCACCTTGTCAACCAATTTTCATCTGATGCCATAAACAGATCTAACAAGTTTATTAAAAAAAGACTGTGTTTCCTCAGGTCTACCCAAAATACATTAGCTCTTCTTTGGTTAACAGTCCTCAGGGAGAGCAATAAGGAGTTCTCACGTTACTACTTAGGAATTTTCCACAACCAGCAGTTTACAAATGTAAATATATTTCAGATAAATATCACTTTAAAATGTCACTTTGAAAATATTTAAGTCAAATATATCTTTTTTTTATTAACCACCCCCCCCCCCCCCAACATCTTCATTTATGATCTCCAGAACTGACTGAAATTCCCACTTGGAGATTCTGGTTTTCTTTCTAAGAAAAATTCTTGCTACTAGGATAGAAGTGTATTATTTTGTTTGTCTCCTTGCTCATTTTTATTGGTCACTTATAATTTGAGAGAAGTGATATAGATTCACATTTCATAGAGAATAGGCCAGGATGAAAATACTGATGAAAAAAAAAACAACTTTCCTCATGTTTCAATCACTTTATGTTGTATGCATCTTCACAAGAGAAAGTCATTGTATCTGACACACTGTGCCTACGTATGTCTGCATATTCAAGATACTTCATAAGATCAATGGCCCTTTAAATTCCCTTGTTTATTTTATAGAAAATCATACTATTTGATAAGATAATAAATCTTAATTAAATAGGTTTTACAATTACTATAAAAAATTTTTAGTGTAGAGTATAGAATGCATGCCATTAAAGACATAATGGTTATTTTTGCAATTTCAGGTTCATAGCCTCTAATTCTCACTTTTGGGCCAAACCCAATACAAACCTATATTTATGTTGCAGTAACAGAGGATTCACGGAGACAGAGAAAGCTAGACCCAGGAAATCTTCTACCTTCCTGTGACTTCTTAGGAAGCTTTTTTGTCTTTAAAAATACTCCTATATTACTGCAGGTAGCAGCAGCAGCAGCAGTAGTAGTATTGTTGTTATTATTATTTTTGTTGTTACATCAGTATGGATGCACCCAAAAGTGTCTGCATTTTCAGTCTAATAAGGACCTGCTTTTGCCTGCTGCTGAAATTTGGCTTCCTGTACTGACTTTTGGAATTCTGGTATTTCCATCTCAAAATTATTTACAGTTAGCCATTTCTGAAAGAAGGTTAAGGGACAACTTATGATTTGTCCATGATTAAAAAAAAAATAAAAAAAAATCTTATAATACCTTCAGTAAGCATATGTTTTACAACAAGAACCTGACAGGTGGTAGAAGCATAGAAATCTTCTTCTGGGCTAGCGGAAGTTTGCCCAAACTAGAGAAAGTTTCATTTAATAAGCTATTTTTATAATTATTTATCTATTTAGCTTTTTTTTAAAGTAATTATTTTTGATGGCATGATCCCAGTGTAACATAGTGAATAAAATAGGTGCTTTTAAGAAAATCATGACTATTTCTAAATGTGATTGTTACCTGTAGGTTCCCAAACTGATTTGCTAAGTAAAGGAATGAATATAACAGATAATAAAATCCTGAAATTAGTAGTGGATAACGCAGTCCTGTTACTAGGACTGAGTTATACATACATACATATGCTTATATGTATATGTGTGTGTGTATATATATATATATACACACACGTATATATGTGTGTGTATATGTGTATATATAAACATATATAAACATATATATGTAAAAATATTTTAAAATAAGTTAAAATTAAATATAAATATATGTATAAATATAAACAAAAATATAAATATATCTTTACATTAAGAAGTTAACAGTTCTTTACATGTTCTATAATTTTATCTATTATCTATGCATATACAATGGTTAACCTATGTGAATTCTAGGAATATAAAGAATATAAGGATTTCTCCAGTCCTGTCATAGCTCATATGTACTAAAAGAAAAGTGACGTAATCTGAGAAAGTGACGTACACAATTGTGCCCCCTATTCTATGTCACGTACTTAGAGAATGAGGCAGTTCTCTGAGAATGTGGCCCATAGCCATATGGTTTTTCAATACCTAATGAAAAGCTTTCCTCCCATAGAGTATTTGATTTTTTTTTCCATTGTTTGTTCAAGAAAAATCTCTTAGAAGTCAGAGTTTAGTTTTACATATCCAAAATATAAGCAATGTTCAAATTTATTTCACTTTTGTAAAGTTGTTACAAAAGATTGCAAACATTATTTTAATGTTTAACTTAAATTTACTATTTATTATGAATTTGTCTGTTAATAAACTTGATATCTGCATAGACAACTCACTCTGTTTTGGGCACAAGATATCTACAGAAAAAATGGAGTATCATCTTTGGAGAAATTAAGTCCTCTAACATGAATTCAGTTTTCTAAAGGTGAAACACTGCTGCAAAGGCTGTTTTGAAAAATGGTGGTACCAGCCGTAAAGATCAATTTCTGATGGCAATCCATAAACTGGCCGTGGAAAAGGCCATGCATAGGTTACTAGAGATTTGGGATGTCAACAGTGTTTGGAAGATTAAAAGCATGAGCTGCTTTGTCCCATGACTGTGAAATAGTAACAGGCTAAGTGTATATACCAATAGGAAAGGAAGCTCTGCAATGGCTGTATCAAAATTAATATTCACTGAAAGGGACAGGAGTTGTGGGCAAAAATATTATCTGATTGTGTATGCAAAGACTGTATCAAATTGTATTTGCACAGGCAGGCAGATCGAGAACGCTGTCATCCTTAATTCTGAAATCCCTAACTTTTGAACTCTGACATTCTTTTAACATAATTTTTCAATATTGCATGTAATGTATAATGCATATATGCAGAAAAGGCAGTTCTGATTGTAACATGTTCTCACTTTATCTGCTGTTAGCTATTTCTTTTCTCAGAAAACTAATCAAACCCAAAAGCATTTCATAATTTGCAACAGAAGCAAATTGACTTTCTTCTAAGAGTCTTAATTCATTCTTTCTGTTACCTTTAAAACAGTTATCTGTGCCAGCTAATTTTACTTTGACTTGCATTTATATACTACATTCTTATTTTTGATTGTCTCAAAGGAAAGGGAAATCAAACACATTAAAAGGTTCAATTAATCTCTGTCTATTCTGCTCTCACAGATATGGTAAAAGGTAATGCTTTCAAAGGATCTTTTTCTATTACAAAGGTGTCTTTTTCTATTACAAAGGTGATCGTTAGTATCAGAACAAAACTATTAAAATAATTAAAAAATAAGTCCTAGGTGTATCAATCAGAATTGGCATTTAATTTGTATTCCAACAGAACATTTCAACATGCCATCTTATTTCAGCAAGCAGATGGTGTAGCATTTAGTTCTCAGCTGTTGGAAATGTTGATGGACTCATCATCTTTGGCACAGTTTGTGTTGTACTTTTTAAAGAACAACACTTTACACTAATTGACAGAAATTACAGAATTCAACTATGCACCCAATTCTCAGCACAGAGTCATGCATTATATGAAGATAGTGTTTTACTAACTTCAGTTAGTAACTTCAGTTTTCTGATAGTCTGAGAGATTTCAGGTCAAGAAGCATTAGTCATTTCATGGATTTGATTTACCTGAACTTTGCCTGTTTACGACTAAATGCCTGACATCAGTTTGTTTTTTTTTTTTAATATGTAAAATGTGTAGATTGTCCAGACACTTTGAGGAATTTATCTTGCTGAAGGAAATCCTGGAGATTTATATACATATCAATAAGTACATATTGTAGCTGCAAAAAAATGTGCTTTTCTGTATCTTTAATCAGTGTGATTTTAGAACCTATAAGAAAGGTAAGTTACAGAAGAACTGTTTTGTTTGTAGTAACCCAACTTTTGAGACATTGAGTCCCATTTTTTCCTTCCTCTGCTAGGTGTATCCATGACATCTCAGACTCATACCTTTTATTATTGCTTAAAGTACAGAATAACCCACTTCCACTTGAAAAACCTTCTCAGTGACAAAACAAATCCTACTTTCCCAAAAATACATACTGCCTGAAGAGAATAATTCAGTATGAAAGAATTTTCAATCACTTGTTCACAAAGTCATAGCTAAAGTCTGTTTTAAAAATGATTTACTGATTTTACATACAAGATTTTCGGCCAACAGACAGCAGTGTTTAAACAGTGAACCATAAAATATAAAATTGCACTAAACAAAATAAGAAGAGAGATAAAATAAGGTTATGTTACACATGCTTCTTTATATTAGAGCTAAAACATCTGGTAAGACTAACATCCAAGTATGATTAAAGAAGTTCTGTGTACACTTGTACTGATCCAAAGCTGTGCATTTTCTGTGTTGGCAAAAAATACCAGATGACATTTAATTAACCATACATTATTTTTCTTAATACTTATCACATATTTCTGTTACTGCATATTAGGCCCAGTAACTGCAGCCATAGACCAAGACTTGACAGTTCCAGCTGTGGTAAAAGCAAAAGAACAAAAAGTCCTTTTTTGTACTCCTGGAAAATCCTTGGTGTTGTAGATGATAACATTGTAGGGAAAGCCTTGTGTAACAGTGGTATAAATCTCATAAAAATATATTGGTTTGGTGTTTTAATAACAGACACAATCTTTTAAAACATATTTTATGTGAAAAAGGAAATCTTATCTTTCTTCTGAAATAGTGATATTCCAGAGAAATGGACTATCTCTTTATAACATTTTACAAAAGAATAAGCGCTCCCAATAGAATAACGTTTAACCAAAGCTCCTTAAATGGGAAAAAATTAATTCTTCTGGAGACACAAATCTCTTCCTCTGTTCTCAGAGCACTTTGAGTATTTCAGAACTTCCAAAATCTGATTGGAATTTTAGGATTCTGCTTACCAAGTCTAAGTGCCAAAATCATGGCACTTTTCAGTAAACACATGGCTAAAATCTACTTTCCTTTACAACCTCTCACTTAGCCTTTTTTCCATAGCATTACTGCTGCAAAATGGCTACCATATTTCTAATCCAAAGGCAAGCAGATTATGTTGGAATTCAGCAATGCAGTGAAGCAAGCTCTCTGTTTACCCTGCTGCTGCTGAAAAGCTATAAAGTGAAAGGTTCTTTGTAAATGTAAAGTAATATTACAGTTGATATGTCAAGTGGATTTGCATAATGAAACTATTTAAATACAGTAACTGAAAACTAGAGGCAACAATTTGCTTTTAAATATCTATGGAAGAATATTGCAAAACATTTAGTCAGCATTAAAGATCTGTATTAAATACTCTTCCTACAGTCACATTATAGAAAAATATGTCTTAAGCTGTCTATATATTTCCTTAGTCACTGAAATTTTATCAAATATACCTCTCTACACTAAAATAAAACATAGGTTCTAGTGGAGCTCAGGATCCTGTGAGGAGAGAGCAGGGCTAAAACCAGGATCACAGCCCTGGACTTCAGGAGAGAAGACTTTGGTCTCCTCAGTGATCTCCTTGGAAGAATCCTGTGGGATACAACCATGGGGAGAATAGGGTCCAAGAGAGCTGAATGATATTCAAGGATCACCTCCTCCCATCTCAAGAACAGTCCATCTCGAAGAGCAGGAAGTCAAGCCAAGGTGACAGGAGGCCTACATGTATGAACAAGGAGTTCCTGACTAAACTCAGACATATAAAGGAAGTATATAGGAGGTGGAAGTAGGGTCAGGTCACCTGCGAGGAATATAGACTGTCTGAGCGTGCAGTAGTGGAGTTAGGAAAGCCAAAGCCCAGCTGACCTTGAATCTGGCAAGGGATGTGAAAGGCAACAAGAAAGGCATCAAGAGGTACATCAGCTGTCAAAAAAAATCAGGAAAACATGGGCCTACTGCTGCATGCAGCACAGATCTGGTGACGGAGGATGCAAAAAATGTCGGGGTACTCAGTGCCTTCTTTGCCTCGGTCTCTCTTGGTAAGACCAGCCTTCAAGAATATCAGGCCCTGGAGATCGGAAAGGAAGTCTAGAGCAAGGAAGACTTACACTTTGTAGAGAAGGTTCAGGTTAGGGAACATTTGAACAAACTGGACATAAACAAGTCCAAGGGACCTGACAGGACTCACCCATGAGTGCTGAGGATGCTGGCCAAGTTCATTGTGAGGTCACTCTCAATTACCTTTGAAAAGTCATGGCAGTTTAGAAAGGTTCCTGAAAACTGGAAGAAAGCAATCATCATTCTGATCTTCAAGAGGAAGTATCTAGAAACTACAGGAAAAATCAGCTTTAACTCAGTCCCTGGGAAGGTGTTGGAGCAATTAATCCTGGAAACCACTTCCAGGCACATGAAAGACAAAAAACTGATCAGGAAGTCAACAAGGATTTACGATGGGGAAGTTGTGTGCTTAACCAACCTGACGTCTTTCTACCATGAGGTAACTAACTTGGTGGATGAGGGTAGAGCAGTAGACACTGTTTATCTTGACTTTAGCAAGGCTTTTGACACCTTCTCCCATAACATCCTCATAGAAAAGTTGCCATGGGCTAGATAAGTGGACAGTGAGATGGATTGAAAACTGGCTGAACAGCTGGGGTCATAAGGTTTGCAATCAGCAGCACAACATCCAGCTGGAGGACAGTCACTAAAGTTATACCGCAGAGTGTTGATATAGTGTCCAATATCATTGAAGCTTGTCTTTAATGATCTGGATGATGGGCCCAACTAGAGGACACAAAACTAGGAGGAGTGACTGATACACCAGATGGTTGTACTGCCATTCAGAGATGTCTTGGCAGGCTGGGCAGAGGAAAAGGGAAGAAACTCATGAAGTTCAACAAAGGGAAATGCCAGACCTAGCACCTGGAAAGGAACAACCCAATGCATCCAGTGCATGCTAGGGGCCAATAGGCTGGAAAGCAGCTTTTCAGAGAAGGACCCGGGCGACCTGGTGAACAAGTTGAATATGAGCCAGCAACTTGTCCTTGTGCCAATGAAGGCCCCCAGCATTAGTAAGAATGTTGCTAGCAGGTAAAGGAAGACGATCCTTCTCCTCTACTCAGCTCTACTGAGTCCTCATCTAGCTTGCTGGATCTGGTTCTGGGGTCCCCAGTACAAGACAGGCATGAACATATTGGAATGAGTCCAGGAAAGGGCCACAAAGATGATAAATGGTTTGGAGGATCTCATACCAGAAGCTGACAGAGCTGGGACTGTTCAGCCTCAAGAAGACAAGGCTCAGGGGGATTTTATCCTTGCATATAAATAGCTGATGGAGTGTAGTAAAGAAGAGTGACCTAGGCTTTTCTCAGTGGTGCCCATGACAGGATAAGAGGCAATGGGCACAAACTGAAATTCCACCTGAACATAAATATGGTTAACCACCCATGCATGAGGGTGATTGAACAGTATAACAGGTTGTCCAGAGAGGTTGTGGAGTCTCTGTCCTTGAAGATCCTAACAACTCAACTGCATATAGTCCTAAGCAACCTGCTCTGGTTGACCTTGCCCTGAGCAGACGAGGTTGGATTAGATGATTTCCAGAGCAGCATTCCAGCCTCAGCCGTTCTGTGGTTCTGTGACTGCAAGCTCTGAAGTTGACTTGGAGTAGCAGGCTGAGTAAGATGACCTCCAGAGATCCCCTTCCACCTACATTATTTTGTGATTCTGTAAAGACATTTTTTCAACAATAATTTTGATAATCAATAGTGAAAAATGTAAAAATAAAAAGGATAGATCAAAATATAATTACATTTCAGTTAGTTTTTGTTTGTTGTCTCCATTTTTGAAGTCTGGATTTGTGTGAATAAATGTGTGTTTCTTTTAAGATATTATTTTAGCCTGTTGGCTATCAGATATTTTCAAATGATGTCTGAAGCAATCAGTCACTGTTTCATGTAACAAATGTAATAGAACTCCATTATAAATTGGCAAGCTTATTTCTTTTAATGGATAATAATTATTATTGCTTTTAATGATTACTTTCTAATATCTTATCCAATACTTTCTATTATACTTTTACTTTGGATGCAGGAGGCCCTCTTCAGAGCAGATACTGATGTAGAAAATAGTTCTTAGCATGTCTCATAGGGTTAGCTGTATTATTTGACCTTGATCTGTTTTTATTTCCATATAGTGTCCAAAGAATATTAATTCATTTTTTAAAATGTATTTTCACTGGAAAGCATGAAATATATTATTATGATACTGACAGTATTTGTTGTATTCTGATCTTCTACTCAATGTGGATTTTAAAAATGTCTCAGTGAGCTTAGTCTTTTTTCCAACTAAGAGCTTTATTTATTTTTTTTTTTGGTTGGGGGGCAAGGGGGGCACTGCCATAAAGCTAGTGCTTTAGTGCTTGGGTCTTCACAGACTAGGATCAAGTTACCTTTTAATTTCCTTTCTGATTAACTATACAGATTGACCTTCTTAACTCCTTTTTGTAAGGCTGCCATTCCACAGGTCAAATAATATATCACCACTTTACAAACTTAGAATCTCTTTCATTATTAATCAAAGGAGCTCATCAGCTTTCATATCTAGAAACTTACAGGAGTAACTAACAATCACATAATGATCCCTAAGTCCCTTTTAAAGTCACAGCTTCCACAATAAAATGTCAACAATTACCCCCCCTTTTTTTTTTTCTTAATTATTAGCAAGTATATTGCATAACCCTGAACCAAAACCTAAGTTTTGTGTGACCCCATCCACAGGAAAGACCCCATTCCCTATCTAAATAGAGCTTGGAATCCTACCCTTTTGTCATTACATTTTGCAAATACATCAGTGATTTCATCAGGGTTGAAAATGACAGTCTTTTTACACAGCCTGATGTAAAATTGGTGAAATGATATTATGTTTTATTAGAATAAAATAAATTAAATTACATGATGGTCAGGAAAAAACTATTAAGTAAAAAGGTCAAAATGAAATAAAAATGTTTCAGTGCTGACTGAAGTATTTCCATTCACTAGAGCCAAAATTATCTTCAGTGTTCATGTACACTTCTTTTATGGTTTCTGCCTCAAGATAAATGATTTTGTAATCACAGAGATGTAGGATGTGAAAAAAGAATCCCTTCACATTCAGTTCTAATCATACTCTGTTAGGGTCTACCCCAAAGTTATGCTGGGGAAAGAGAACTAGCCTAGCAATGCCAAGATGGTATGTTTTGCAAACTTATGTTCCTGTGATGATTCCAGCCATGTTGCGATTCTCATGGATACAGAAGAAAATTTTTGGCAGCATAATTGCCTGGTTTCTCAGTACTCAGTAGCTTGTATTTAGTTAACACTTTTCCACTATTTTTAGCCAGAAGAGATTGTTCCACTTTTTCTTGCATGAATCCTTATGAGGTAAATAGAGGGTTGGGGAATGAATAATCTGAAGCATTCCAGTGATCATCCATGCTGCTTTAGCATTAACTCTCTCCTTGGTTCTTCTTTGAACTACTTGTGCTAACTCTAAGGTAACTCTGTTATGAACTTAGCATAGATATTAGCCAAGCTAATGCTGTAGCTCTTGGATCTAGAAATGAGTCTTTGGCATGAAGGACTCATCCTTTATTTATTTCATTTTAGGGCTGCTACTCCAGCCACTTTTTTTGGGGGTGGTGGTGATTGTGGTGGTGATTTTTCGTTAGTATCAATGGTGTTAGGAATACAGTCCTCTTCAAACAATAGAAAGATGACTGTGAGTACTGAGATTTTTCCAGATAATTCAGTCAATGAACCTTTCATATTGAATTTTGCTAGTGATCCATAAAAGACTCAGTTTGTTGAAACTACCCTGTGTGATTTCAACAGTTCTCATATATAAATATTAATTATTATAAATTGACCTATATTTGTGTATGTGTATGTGCCATTGCTTGCCCAGAAATTCAGATGTTTGTTTTGACTTTCTTCTAAATGCAAATGCAAACACCAATCTATTCTCTTAAGAAAACTATACTACTTTTAGGCTAAAAAACAGTACAAGTTGGTCTCAATCACTGAATTTTGTCGGCCAGAATGAATGTGACCTCTTCTGTTGTTACATTAATAAGGTTCTTTTCTCTAGAGTAATCCTTTGGGATGTATCAGTGTAATCTCTGTCTTTTGGCATTCCTCCCATGTCAAAGACCAATTGTTATATGAGGACTTTTTTTTACCTCTTTTCTTCCATATGAGAATGAACTATTCAGTCCTGTTGGTTCATCAAGAAAAAAATTGGAACGTAGGAAATGGACCGAATCCAAGGTCAATCTCTGAATTAATATGGAACGGGAGATGTTTCAGGGAAGATATAATAACAATTTGTATAGAGAATGCTGATGCTTTGCAATTTGAAAGAAAAAAAAAAAAAAGGAAAGAAAAAAAAAGAACAAATCCAAGAAAGGGCATGGAAACAGAGTTTCATGACTGTTGTGCAAATGTGCTGCTTCAGCAATGACAGACTCTAGTGTGGGGACCTACGAGCAGTCTTGCAAGCCTCTCATGCTAAAAGAGCAAAGTGGGGAAGCAGGCCAAAATCCACACAGGCTTGGAAACCTGCCTGACATAAGTTTTAAGAAGCCTTGCCAAGGGCTCTCTTGCATCACTGGCACAATTGTCAAATGGTCTGACTTCAATCGGAACTGATCTGCATAATAAATAATTATTTCCTGACACACTAATGACACTCCCTAAGTTAAAAAGACAGGTTTATCACAAACTTCATTTATGGATGCTTATCTATTAATTTTAAAATTAAAAAGAAGTTTTAGCAATGTTTGTACAATAGTGGGCATATCCAAAACCATTGCGTGTCTATCCATTTTGGCTGTAGATCTCCCTTTATAGCTTGTGATAGACTGTAGGCAAATCAAAATGTATTTATAAGATGTAATGATGTTTCAAAAGCAATTAAGTGCCTATAATCTTAATGAAAATTTGTGGCAGCCTGGAGGAGAAACCCACATTAGTGCCTTCACTTAGGAAAAAAACAAAGGGAATGCAATTTATATGTTTGGTTTTTTTTTTTTTCTGTCAGTGTCTAAAGGACAGCTTCTTTTCCTGGCCAGACAAATGCACATCACTCTGGCCAAGTTGCATCATCTGTTGTCTTGTCTTTGGTGGAAAGAATGGTGACAACAGAGAGCAGAAGGGAGAATTTGTATTACCCTTGTTATGAGGGAAGGGTGACAGGTAGCAAACCAGGAAAATCCGTTAAGTCATCTGCTTCTTTTTGCTCTGCTGCTAATAGAACAAATTGCTTTTCTATAGTCTTATGAGCATAGTAGTATTTTAGACATATTTATATAATTCATGTCTATTTGTATTAATCTAATTTTCATGTTAGAACAATATAATCCCAGTTTCTGTGTTCTTTAAAAGTACTAACCTTTATTATGCAAAATTCCCTCCAACAGTTATCACACACATTATTATAACTCTATTAAGAGGATAATTAAAATTCAGAACAATTTGTATTAAATTAATTTTTATTATTTGAGTCTTCAGAAGCCATTAATCAAGGTTCAAGATCTTTTCTGCATTTTTATAAAAATAACCAACAGATAGTCTGTGCTTCAAAGATATTCTACTGTAGTTGGAAAAATTAGAGGCATTTTGAAATTATAATGAAACCACAGCCACATTCGCCCTTCTTATAGGCTTACAGTTCATAAAGAGGTGTAGGAGTACATAGAAGGAGAAAAACTGTCCTGTCCTAGGAAAGAGATTGCATCTGTTTTACCATTGCTTGTCTTGCATGAAACAGGAACTTTCTAAGTGGTAACCCCTCACCCCCCCCAAAAAAACCCAAACAAAAAATATCCATAACCCCCCTCATTATCCATTGTGTTGAAATTTGTTAGCTAGAGAACTCGGCTGCAGCACAGGAAACTGAAATTCAAAGAAACAGTTTAATAATTCAGATCAGATCATTATGCTTACACTCAGTCCTTTTTCCTATAAATGAATAAAAGCATGTTCAGTGGGTTTGGACCTTTCATAACTATGGGCTATTTTAGGCAGGTGGAAAGACCCTTCTTTGGTTTTTAGACACAAATTACTTTTGTCAAAATGAACATGTATGTTATTGCGAAATGTTATAGTTTGAACATCACAAACATTTTATGACTTAAAACTGGTAAAAACCTGGCCCATCACTGGTTAAGATTTCTAGATCAAGGATGAATCACACACATTGATATAGTGTTTCTGATTTATATCAGGTAAGTGTCAAAGTCACTCCCACTCTAGCTAATTAACCTTTTGTGAATTTCTTGTAAACTGTTTTTCCGAAACTGCAATGGTGACAAATGGCTGATGTTCTTTTCACTCTTATTTCCATAAGAAATTAAAATCAACTTTTGTTTTGCAGTGAAAATCTCATTTTGCTTCATAGATCCGTGTTACTCAGCACATGTCCTGTTCTCAAGAGAATGTTTTCATACAGAAGACTTGCAGAAATACAACATTTCATATGAGAAAAAAAGCCCCTTTTTCAGACTTAAAAGAAGCCTGAGCTTAGTTGTGGAGGGAGTTCTTTTCAGTATTATTGCTTCATAAAATATATTGACTTCAGAGCTGCAATCTGTTCCAATGAGAATACTTCACAGGATCTTGTTCAGCTCCTGTTCTCCCCACTGCCACTGGCAGAATGTGTTACATTTGTTCGCAGCACACACCGAGGGAAAGAAAGAAAAGGGAACTAGACAGCTAGTAACATTTAGTGCAACTGCAATTCACTCTCTTACAAAGGAGAAACAGTGAATGGGGAATGGAGAACCAGCAAACATAAAATGATTTGTAAATAGAATCCAAACAGGCATAACATAACCAAAATCAAAGCTGAGACATCTGGGGAAAGCTCGCTCAAAATATCGAGATCATACCTGCTGGAAAAAAGTATGTTTAGGGATCAAATTAGGTTACAGTAAAGCAGTACTCGTGTTAGCAAGATGAGAGTAAAAGTATATCGGTATCTCAACTTAAGCCGTTTCATAGTCATTTTTGTTTGTTTTAAGAACATCCTCAGTGTCTAAATACAGAAGTCTATATCAGGGCTACTCCCTTTGCCTTTATGCTCAACAGGCACCTACCAGGTATTAATCTGACCTATTTCAGACATCTGCTTCTGGGTAGGATAAATGGAGTTTTCAAAGTACTTTCTTTTCTTCATTATCCAGAAAAAAATCCTAGCATATGCAGCTCTGATATAAGTACACATAATCAGTGAGATGAATTTCCTACCCCAAACAACAAGCATCCAGCTTTCCTGTTCTGCTGTTCCTCACTCCCAGGTTATTGTAACCAGCAGCAAGACTCTGGTAAAAGTGATCTTAATACAGAGGAATACAAAGATGTATTGAAGAACTAATTCAATACAGTGCATCTTACTGCCCTACAACTCTTGAGAGCAGGTATTTGATATTATCACTATTGAGGTTTTTCTCTCTCTCTCAAATACTTAGGACTTTGTGAATTTTTCAGTGATAACATTGGTCACTCAGTGTCTTCCTAAGGTGATAAAACAGTGAAACCTTTTGGTTATTTAGGGAATGCATAGAATACTGCAGCAAACTTGCCACTGAATAAACTTTCCATGATTGTTGGGGTTTTCTTCTGGTGGGCAGATAGTGGGGAAGAATATTTTGTTCTTTTTTTCCTTAAATATCTCACTACTACTAGAGTTGCACAAGAAATTTTAGAGACAGATGAACTGATCTGTTGGCTAACTGCCTACAAGAAATGTGAATTCTTTTCTGTTTAAAGAAAGTGAATTTTAAATATTAATTTTCAAGTGTTCAAAATTTCTCATTTTAAACTCAAATCTGCAAACACTTCATAGATTTCATTCAGAAAATGAAATTAAATCTTCAGAGAGTAGTATCTTCTATGACACAGTCATGATTATAACAGCGCTACTACTATCCTAAAAATCTAACTTTGGAAATTTCACAGTGAAGGGATCTTTTTTTCCTGTCAGTATTTTGAAACTGGGTTTCATTGTGTCTATCCAGAATTTCAAATTCTGTGCTCCTTGTGGGCCACAGTGGATCAGAGAAATCTTGGAGGTGTTAAGAACCAAGAGTGACTGGATATGACATTTACGGTGTCTCCTCTGGAAAAGGTTATAGTCATGAGGGAAGAACTCTGTAAGCACCACATGACAACTTGCTCATACATTCAGTAAGAACAACTAATTTAAGCGATGATAATCATCAAACTGTTGAAGGAAAATGGTCAAATATGTATCTCATTAACAAAAATTGATTAGGACTGGACCCAGAATTTAGTGAAGATAATGAACTTATTAATTGCAAAGGCATTTGGTTTTGACCAAAGATATAAAAATGTACTTGAAAATTAGGTCCAGGATGACTAAAAAAGCTTTTGCTTTCTGCCCAATATCCTCTTTTTACACGATAATATTTATTTGGTAAGAATTTATTTATTCATCATCTAAAACTGCAACTAAGGCTATTATCACTTTGTATAATGACCATCAACTATTCTTTCAAATAATTTAAATAATTTAGTAGATCTTAAACATGAGATAAAATGGAAAGTACACATCTTTCTATGCAGAGCCTGCCTCAACCTGGGACCAGGAGACTGAAGTTCATTCCAGCACTGATTGCTGTGAGCAGCATGGGTACACTTTGAAAGAAAAGCAAGAATAGTATTGAATATGAAGCTAATGAACAATCTGTCCTTCTCACAAAACATCAAAATGTCATCCTTTGAGGTATCATCTCATTATTTTTCGATGATTTTTGTGCTCTGAAAAGTAACTGATTGTAAAAAAAAAAAAAAAAAGGAAAGGAAGAGAAAGATAAACTTCTGTATCTAGAAAGACAGCAGCTAAACTAAAAAGAAGCGTACTGACAAGGACTACAAAAAATACAATTATACCTCTGTAAGGAGAATGAATTAAAATTGTATCACTGCATTTTGTCCTATATTTTTGTCCTATGATATGCACCACAAGGAAGGTATTTTCTGATCATTCATACATTCTGACAGTGGTAAGATTATAAACATCACTGTTTGTGGGCCATAGTGAAGCTCAGTAAGTTGCATGGCAGAAAAGTGTTAAAACAAATCCATACTTTATTATGAACACATGCAATATAATGAAGTAGCATAATAAGACTCTAAAAACAGATGCCCGTTTGCTTCTAAAACTGCAGTATTCTTGAAAGTAATAGAAAAATTTAGCTATTTCAATTAACGGTTTTGTTTACTGTTTGGTTCACCTGTCACTTTATATTATGTGGAGAAATACAATTTTTAAAAAGTTAACCATCTGTGGAAATATTTAATGAATTCCACTTTTTCATCATGCCCACAGACTGTTTTGCTTCATATCGTATACATACAATTCAAAAAATACTCTTTCTCCCAGAGAGCTTATGATCTGAATATGAAACAAGGCACAAATTATAGTGACAGGCAGCTAGATGGGGTAGCTCACTAGGAAAAAGTCCTACATGAATCTCTCACAGGCACTTCTGAACTTCTGTACTTATCTTAATACTTTGTGCTTGTTTAATTGGTTTCAGTATATGGAAACTGTACTTAAGAAGTAGGCTAATTATCCTCTGTTGAGTCTTGTAAGAAAATAGAAGAGTTTGAGAGAATGTTGCAGGAAAATGAAATGCATTGAACATTTCTGTAACTTCTTCATTTTTGTTACAATTGACTAACAAATTAAAAATGCATTTTCACAAAAGCAAGTGTCACTTTTACATCATCTTTTGTTTTGTTTCTTGTTCTGCTTGTTGGCCATTGAAGTGCTAGTAACAAAGTATTAAATATGCTGTTTGATGAATATTTTATTAACTGACAACATACTGAATTTTTAATATATCAGCCTAAACTTTCAGCAATTTCCTAGCAGACCTACCAACATTTCATATAATGGCATGAAAGACCTAATGAGTACACAGACAGAAAAGTGATGAATACCTCCGAAAACTAATCTGGGTGAGCAAATAGCTTACACAGAGATATCAAAGAGATGACAACATTCATATCTAAGTTCTGTTCTCTAAGTTTCCTACAGGTGTCATTCATTGGATGGAGGATTTTATTGAAATTAATATTAAATAACCATTTTAGTCACAAGTAATATTGCTTAGTCAAACTACTGAGGTTAGCCCAAATGATTACCCATAAAACCTTTGATCTCATTCACATACTGTGTGCTTGTATGTGATGCAGATTTTACAGGAAAATGAAATATGAGTATTTCAGGGAGTTCTTAAGAAAAATATTGGTATTTTGTTTTTATGATTCAGATTTTCAAAGCAATTGTTTTGAAACCATGATTTATGGGGGAGATGGAAAAAGTTAACCTTTTAATAGAAAAGAAAAAACATATCAACATAATGTTCCAATTCATTGTGGTATCTTGATGTGACAGTCCAACATTTAAAGATTTCCAAAGCCTTAGGCAAGAACTGTGCATTATTATCAAGGGCAATTTAATAGTCTTCAGTCATATGAAACTCTTCTACCCACAGTTCCATGTGCAAAGCAACAAAACTGAAATCAAAGGAAAACTTTTGCAAATGGGATTGCAAAGTCACTGTAATTGGAATCCAAACCTGGATATTTATGACAAAGATGGGTTTACTGTGAATCCATCCTCCTTCACTCAGGACTTCTGAATAACAGATTTTCCTAGGTATTTGATTGAATTTTGCTCTATCCATGCCCTGTGGGCAATGAATCACGGACTTTAAGCTATCTTCAAATAATAGTTTAGAATACATTTATGCTAAGCAATTCTATTGTGCACTTAAAATTCCATCACATCATCAATACTGCTTCTGTCGGTTGTATCCTAAAGGGAGTTTTAAGAACAAAATCAAAGTTTTGAGTTAAGTGAGGATAAGACCAGCCATCTTTAAAGTGCAAAGACATTTATCTGCACCAATCTGTATTTTCAAAATAAAATTTGCAGCAAAATCCTAAACTTTAGTATGTCTAAGGAATAAACTTCTCTTTCTGTAAAGAATATGAAAAAATTACTGATGGTAGTAAATGCTAAAGAAACTGTGAAAGCATATTAGGGTTTTTTTTAAACACTCGTTCTATATGAAATTGTACTTTATGGTTCTAACCCTGAAAACTAAATGGTATAAGGGAAACTGTATGCTAATGTACTTAAGCTTTTTCCTTTGTGTAAGTCTTTGTGGGACTGGGATCCAAGTTCAAAGAAAATAAAACACACAGTTATAATTTAGAAGTAATTACAGCTTTAACCAGTATTGTGTATAATGAAAAAAACGTCATATGGCTAAATGAAGAAATTTATTGCAGATTTTGTTTTAGGTATTCTGGGAATAAGTTAATTGGTGCTAATATTGCAGTTTAAGGTCATGCCTGTTCTCTCTCACTTTCTCCGAAAGTTGGATTTGGACAACAAGGACATGCTGACAAATAATGCCTTCAGACTAGTAGTGAGGAAATTCATCCTTTTGCTTCAGAGCAGCTCCTGTTACAAATCTGCTCTACCTTCACCCCTGATGAATTTAGAAATAAAATTGATAAATGCATCTAAAACAGTCACCACAACAAAAATATTCCATAAAAATGAGAGAAAAATTCAACAAAATATGCAAAGCAATCCCAGTTCAGAATAGCTGAGAACTTAGGTCACAAAAGATAATTCTTCCACGCAATTGCTTCAGAGAGTACAGCTGTAGTTAAAATGTCATTAAAAAGAAGGCCTTGATAGCATGTTGACCTCCTCAGTGAGGTATAAAGAACTTGGCTTAGAGAGGAGCAACAATTCTGCTTAGCTATATATAGCTAAGTCATTTATATTTATTATAAAACTATCTAGTTTCACAATAAAAATGATCAGAACCCAGCAACTTCTACAGGTCAGACACTGTTTTGCAAACAGCTGGATAGCAACAACGGCTCTCTGCATACATGTTTCATTATTTGTAAGCATAGCAACAACCCTGTTCAGAAACAGCCTGTACTTACTGAGAGGTAAAGCCAAGAGCAATGGTGCTGGACAAGATCAGACCTTGGAGAAATTTTTGCTTAACTTGTATGATTTGGAAAAAATGGGTCTGTAATGTATGATCTGCAGGGACTGTAATTTATACCCCTTTACTTAGTGCTGTGTGAATGCACAAATGCATTATGTTGATAACAGATATCACTAAAAACATTCCTCAATTTTTATAGATGTTCAGATACGAGAAACTCAATTAACAAAGTTGCCTCAGAAGTAAAGCAACATGTTAGTAGAAAGGATCAGTTTTCAAAGGATAAATTTTGGGAGCTCATCCCAGTTCATTTAAGATTTAGAAGCCTAAATTTAATCACTATTTTTAAAATATTTTAAAGCCTGGTTAAGCAAGACGTGTTATTTATTAAAACAGGAACAAAAGGAACTCTTAAGGCTTCTGGCCTTCAGATGTAAAGAGAACCATCACAGAAAAGTTATGTTTATTTTTATATTTTAATTTAAAAATGCTAAATGAACTACATGTTTTGGTAACATGTTCTGAAATGAACAGAAAAAGAAAAAAAGCTTACAAGAATAACTCATGGACAGGTTAACTATTACTTCAAATTCCTTCCTCCAAAGAAAGTCATATCATGTTATCCACGTATTCTCTTAGTCCACCAGTTTAGGAAAATGTCAGGGGTTTAAATTCTGTAATGTATTTTCACTATCTTTATGACCTTCCTTATTTATGGAATTGGAGAAGAAGTACAAGATAACAACTGGGCTAAAGTTATATTTAAATTGTCAGGAGAATAGATTAGGCTCATAGTATTTTCTGTTCTCATTACAGGCGTTGTCATAAGAATGTAGAACTCAAATTTTAATGCCTCATATATTTTAGCAAACACAATTGTAAAATGTACTTTTGTGACCTTCCCAATGTTTGTTTTCTGATTTATTAGCACCTTTTATAGTTCTTTGCCCAGAGCTCTCGTAACGTGTAAGAAGAACATCAGAATGCTCAGCCTATGTACGTATAGCACTGTTTAAAGGTTTATATATTATAAACAGTTTATAGCAGAGGGCATCTGCTAAGTGGGCTGCCACATCACTTAACATGAGGATGACTGTCATGTGAGGTTTTATCTCAACAGAGCTGTTAAATAAGGATCCCTGATCTAAAATGTGTCACATAGTACAGTAATGGTATAGATTCTCAAAATAAAAAAGAGAGCTAATCTCAAAATATTCTTAGCGAATTTAGTGCATTTATTTCTTGACCAAAAAAAAAGTCGTTTCAATAAATTTACATGTAATTGAGATGTTTAATTCCAGATGCAGAAATCGACATTAAAAGTTTAAAGAAAAATGTTGTGAAAAACATTACTTTTTATTCTGCAATGATAGCATATTTAACAACAAACAAGGGAATAAAGTAAGAAATATCACATCTGAAATGTCCCTTTATATGCACTTTTGTTTACAAAGCCTAGCAATTAGAAATTAACACCAAGATGTAAAACAGGTTGATGAAACCTTTTGACTGTTTTTTTATCTTTTTAAAATGTTTTAGCATTTGTCTAAAACTAATTTTAAAATAATAAGAATATGTGATGGATTTTCATTTTACTCACTAGTGCATATAACTTCCTAACTATTGAAATCTACAGATGACTAAGAAACAGGAAACAAATTGGAGAGATATGTCTAAGTCTGTGTCAAACTACAAAGAAGTTGCAAGTGAAATTAAACAAGAACTCTTCAAATGGTTAGTTTTTAGAGCTAGTCCCTTAGCAATTGCTGCCTCACCATAATGTCTTGGATGTAAGTGACAAATGGACACTAACAGCACCAACAGTAATTTCGGTGGAAACCAAATGCTGCATTTGATTCTATGAGTAGTTCATGTCAGAACTTTTTAACAATTTTTGATTAAATTAATTTTCACAACACAACCTCATTCATGTAATATGGAAATAAAATTTTATCAGTACAAAATTTTAACAGAATAATGAACAAAAATCAATGCAAATTAGTCAGCTATTGATGAATCTATGTTGGAGGGGGAGATGGGTAAGCTTAACAATAACATAGCAGTCACTATATTTAGAAACTCAAAAGCTGGATAATGAAAGTGTTTATACTGTCTTTCCTATGTGAGGATGACATCATCATAACTGCTCTTTTGATGGATAATTTGTTCTGTCTTTTCAGTAACGAATGTTCTCTTTTTGTGACAGAACTGATGTTACAGAAGCTGAAATATTTGTAATATGAATCATTCAGGGTCTGACAGGTGAGTGAATGACCCCAGATTTCAGAGTGACAGAGGAATTCTCTAATCTGTATTAGGAATTTCTAAACAGATGACAACTCTGAGTATGGAAATTTTGACAAAGAGAATAGATTGTGTCTTAGGCACTAGTGCAGCAAGGATTGCATCTTTGTTTAACAAAGACTTCTTCATTAGTACATATTGCATAACAGACTGTGTTCAGATACACAAACCAGTCAGGAAGGAGGCTCCAAATTTTGTGAAGCTAGATAAAAAATAAAAAATTTGAACTTATAGTATAAACCAATTTTTAAAAAAAAATTGATTTTGATAGTCTCAATCATGCTCATATTTCATAGCCAGGATCTCCACTGATGTTTTAAGCATGAGTATGGAATCTGAGATTCTAGTAGAATGCATTGATTTCAGTTGCTAAAGCCATACGAGAAAAAGGAAGAGGAAAAAAAAAAGCAAGCCCTAATAATTAATCATGAGACTTATGTTTACTATGTTTGTCCTATATATATATTTAATTTCTACTTTTCTTCTTGTTCCTATAGCTCTGTTTATGATCTTCTGTAAGAATTTTTAAACATTACGTATCATAAAGATATACCTAAAAACATGATTCAGTGGAAAGGGCTTTGAGAATATATTACAAACGTCTTTGAAAAAAATGCATTTGTCTTCCACTACCTGTATTAATCTCCTTCCTGAAGCTTACAGAGATTGTCCAGCTGGCAACCAAGCACAACGAAGCCACTTGCTCGCTCCTCCCCAGTCCAAGTGGGAGGAGGAGAAGAAAATATAAAGAAACACTCGTGGGTCGAGGCAAGGACAGGGAGGGATCACTCACCAATTATGGGCACTGGCAAAAGAGTGACTCAACTTGGGGAGGAAACAAAATCAATTTCATTTACTACAAATCAAATCAGAACAAGGATATTAAGAAGTAAAACCAGATCTTAGAACACCTTCCCCCCATCCCTCCCTCCTGCCCAGCTCAACCCCACTCCCAGTTCTCTCTCCCTCCTCCCCCCGGCAATGGGGGTTGGGGTCAGCTCGCCACACCTTGTCTCTGCCGCTCCTTCCTCCTCAGGGGAGGAGGACTCCGCACTCGGGCCCTGCTCCGCCATGGGGGGTCTCCTGCGGGAGACAGTCCTCCACCAACTTCTCCAAGGTGAGTCCTTCCCCCGGGCTGTAGCTCCTCACAAACTCCCCTGGCGGGGGTCCTTTCCATGGGCTGCAGTCCTTCAGTCCCAGCCTGCTCCAGCGCGGGCTTTCCCATGGAGTGGCGGCCCTCTTGGGGGGCCTCCGCTCCCCTGCTCCCCTCCGTGGCTGGGGGGGGACAGCCTGCCGCCTCACCGCGGGCTGTGGGGGCATCAACCTCCTGCCTCCTTCACTGACTTCGGTACCCACAGAGGGGTTCCTCTCCCATCCCAATCCCCTGACTCACCGCAGGTTTCCCCTCTGAACTCCGTTCTCCCAGCGGCGCTACCGCCGTCGCTGAGGGGCTTGGCCTGGGCCAGAGGCGGGTCCAGCTTGAAGCCAGGAAAGCTTCCAGCAGCTTCTCACAGCAGCCGTCCCTGCGGATCCTCACCCGATACCAAAACCCCACCACACATACCCAAAACACAATGTTAGACTTAATGGTCACAATGGTTATCATTCTGTCAGGTTTCTTAACATATAGTATCCAGCCAATTTGCTAGCACTGTTTTTCTGATGCCACTAAGATCGCTGGAAAATATTGTCAGACAAATACAAGTACATATACAGTATAAAACTTTTGGGTTTATATATAAACCTAGTATACCTTTATCAATAAGAAAAAGTTTAAGTATTGTGGTAGGGTTAGTGGTAGCTAAAGACATAAAAACTACAGGAATGTTAAACCAATCCCCAAAGTAAGCATTAGAAAGCCAGAAAATTAAGAAAAAAGTTAAATTTAAATGTATTTCTGAAAACAAAACAAATGCTTGTACATAGCCTTAATTTCATTTATTAATTGACTGCATAGAGGAGAAAAAAGTAATAATGAATATTGACAGAACAGAAATGATGGTCACACTTCTGCTGTTGCCTAACTCATGTGAATCCTAGCTATACAAACTGGCTTGTGTACCTCAGCTCTCAGCTCAGTTTTCTTGCAGAGGACATATGCAACAGAAGAGCTTGACTGGAGTCACAGATCATTTTATGCATCATATTCTTTTCTTCCTTAGTTCTGATGTTAACATTAGAATAACACTCAAAATACTATTTTTTTTCTTCCTTGTACTCCTGTTCCCGTGCTATTAATCACATTTTCTTTGCTTTGCAGTTACTTCTTCCCTACTTTTTTTTTTTTTTTTTTTTTTAAACTGTATCAGCACCATTTCAAGTGAAAGGTGTGACTGGAAATAGCTGTTCAGGTCAAAACACTAAGAGGGCTTAAGAGGGCTTATCTTTCAAGTTCAGTGTGAGCTGTAGAGATGTGTTTACTGGTGCCAAAACACAAAAGGTATTTTAGAAAAGGACCAAGGGACAGGCTATTTCCAGCACTAAAGAACTGTGTCAAATTAACACTAGTTGGACAGAAGCTTGAAGAACAGAAAGGTCTTAATGATAATATCTTGAAAGAATTAATTTGGAAAATAGCTGAGTGATAGAAACTGTGGCACCTCAGAAGTGACAGACTAAACCATTTCAGCTTCCTTCCTGTGTTTAGCATGCCAGCAGATGAGTTTGCTTCAAATATACAAGGGAAATTTAACTATAAATGTGTTTGGAAGTTGTGTTACTGTCAAACCAAACGATACTAAGGCCTAGGACACTTCCATTTTAAGCATGGAACTTCTTGGTAAAAATAAAACCTTGGCTAAAGGAAATTTATTTAAATAAATAAGAACTCTCTTCTTTACAACTGAAAATAATAAAAAGAAAGATTTGGTAATATTAAAGTAAAAAGAAAATAAAGTTACATAAGATTATAATCTCTTACAGGAGGTTTGGAACTGACAAGAATGAAACCTCAGAAATATTCTGTTTTTCTGGAATGATTTAATAACTTTTCTTGATGAAAGTTTTCTAGAAGATTGAGACATATAAGTTATAAAACTTAAAAATACAGGCCAAGATGGTAAGGTTTAGAAAGGGTCAAGAGAATCTTCTGAAAAATAATTTTACTCATATTTGACCAAGAATTGCCAATTGAACATGTGGGTGTGGATACTGTATCTAACACCTCCACAAAGATGAAACTTGGGAGTTTCTAGTTCTGCAGAAGCTGGACAAAATCTCTTCAAAACATGGTCCACCTTTTTGACATGAGGTGTTTAAGATTTACTATCAAACTACCGTTCAAGCCTGATCACCATAACTCTAGAATCATTTGGACATGTTTAAAAAGAGAAGCTATCATCACTGTATCAGATAATAATTGTCAGCAGAAATTTCCCCCCTATTTTTCCCTATTAAAAACTAATAATTAAAGTATTACTAGCAAAGGCAAATTTTTAAACAGATCAATAACATAATACCTGAAAACAGGTATTTTGTATATGAAAATTCCAACAGTGTCTCATTTTTCATTCCTACTTAGGCATGCTGTACTTAAGCTCGTTTCAGTAAGAACAGTATGGTTAAAAATTTTGATAGTCAAACTTAAAATGTGAATAACATTTTGCTGTCATCTCCTACTAGAATATACTACCTGCCAGCCACTAAAATAATATAAAAGAAAATAATTGGCTCAGGGTTTTTAGTAACCCTCTGGACCATTTTCATTTTTAAAGTACAGTATCTAACTTACAATTTCTAGACGTATTAAAGAAGTTAGTTTTGAAACTCTATCATTTTCTTCCAGTTAGATGGTCTGTGTAGATTACAATTTACAAATAAATGCAGTATCTAAATTTTAGAGATGCCCCATTTCTTTTGCCAGATTTTTAGCTGAAGTGTGCTGTACTGCAGAAACCTCCTGGAGCCTAAACTTCTTTGTTTTGTAAGTATTAGTTTTCCCAGGATGAAAAATAATACTTTTTCAGCCAACTTCATTAAGTGCAATGGCACAGTAACGCTACATTGCAAGCTACGTTAATCAGCTCTATCTATTCTCAGGGAGTATCAGTAGGCAGACAGACTCAATCCCTTATTTAAGAATGGCAGTTTGGATTCAGATCACATATTAATGAGCTTCCAGCTTCAGCATCTTTCCAGTTTTAGTAGAGTGTCTATCTGGAATAATAAATACAGATCTGAAAAAAAGAACTCTATATTACTAACTTTGAAGTTTTAATACATAGGAATGTCCCCATGTGTTGTATTTTTCCATTTCAGGAATATAACTAATTTATTGTTTTCCTGAGCATGTTTCCTGGAAAAATTTAATTAAATACTTTAACATCTTCTTTATGTACAATTGTCTGGACAAGTACTATCCCATTTTGATCATTGCACCATTTCTCTTTGGTGCAATGAATCATAAGCACCTGTAAAAAACAATGGATTTTTGCCATTTTTTGATTTCTTAAGTTAAGCCCTGATTGATAGCCAGAATTTTTACTCATTATAACACTAACCTAAGTGAAACTTCTGCAACACAGAAATATGTTATATTTATTTTATCAGGAGCTTTGTGTCCATTCCTCCCATTTGATGCTTAGCCATTGCATAAACAGGAGTGCTGGATCCATGTTGTCAAAGGGAAATACACAGGCAGGAACATCACTCCGTGTGGGGCACTCATTAATGAAACAGCCGTATAACCATATTAACACAGAACTGCCCAGTTTTAACTTTTCTTTCAGGATGGGAGATAGCTTGTGAGAACTTGTCTAAGCTCCCATGTAGATCTCAAATGACGACATAGTCAATACAGTCTATGGAGTCCAGAACCCGATTCAACTCATCTTCTAGCTGACACCTACATTTGGGTATCTTGCAAGACCCCCAGGCTCTAATCAGAGTGTGATGCTTCTGCATAAATACAGGGGACATGGCAGAAGAGTGGTAAATGAAGTGAGCATTGGCAGATGTAATACATGACCCACAGGACACTCATGCTTTTCTGTAGGAGCAGAAGGAGGACAGGCATGTGATTACATTTTGGAAAGGGGATTTCAGCCTACTGACAGCAGTGGCAATTTCTCTGCTCACTGTAACAGGGTCACCCACCTCACATAGACACAAGTTCACGTTTACGTGTCTGAATGCAGAGCTGAATCTCACCTTGTAATTTTCAACATTTATCTTGTAGATAGTCTGTTTCTTAGATCTAACAATTACTTCTTTGATTCAGACACTTTGCAATGCCTTTGAATTCAGTCCCAAATTAACTTCTCATAGAAAAAGGCCCTACTTAAAATATTGTAATTTTTTTGAGTTCTATTCAGACTCTATAATAAATCTTTCAGGGATGCCTGACTCATATTTCAGTCAGACACTTACAATCATTTCTTGTTCTTCGAGGCTTGATTGAAAACCTGCTGAAATCAACTGATACAGTCATTTGCCTTCATCAGCTTTTGGATAAGACTCTGACTGCCTTTGAATAAATACTATAAATCATCTCATTTTATTTTAAAAATTAAGAAATTATCTTCTGCTTTCAGAATGGACTCTATAGTTTTCATTTGATGAATTAGCAACCACTTCATGCTGGTTGGAAAATACAAGATCAATGGTTTCATTTATTCAATAATTAAAATGGAACTGGGCAAGTAAATGTTATTTTAAGTTCTTAAAATGCTTTAGCATTAACTCTCACATAAAACATCAGCATTATTTAAAAGGATTCATATTGTTTATTTGTAATTCTTTAATAGTGAATTTTATTTCACAATGACACTCAAAACCCATTTTTATCATATCTCTAAGCTGTTAGAACATGAACAAAGGCAGCAGCATGTAAGACAGTATTATGGTTATTACGATGCAAGAGCAATATTCTACATGTGATTTTTGTATAAAGAGAATGCTTTTTCAGTTAAAAATATCCTTAAATCTTTACAAGGAAAGTAAGTCCATTATTTTGGAAGATCTGAACAGCCTGGTTATATCCAACTGGGAAGAAAACTGCTTCCCCTCTCCTTGTGCATGTTTGCTTTCCTGCCCCTGGCCCAGGAAAACCATCTGAAAAGGAGATTATATAGAGGAGACAGAAGAGGCTGTGCTGGGTGGCACGGGCACAGCTGTCCACAGGGACTCCCAGCCCCCTTTGTCCCCATTCCCCCATGGTGCCCTGACCTGTGGAGCATCTCTTGCTGGTGTGTCCCAGTGGGTCTGGTCCAGCCTCAGGGGTCCCCGGAGGCTCCTGTGGCAGCACCAGGGAGAGGGAGGCTCCGCTGCCCTGGGGTGCTGGGGATCCCCCCCACCCCTGTCGGGGTGCATGGGGATCAACCTTTCGTCACCATAGCCTAACAGCCATCTTTTTTTGTCTCTGTTACAAACAAATTAGCAGAGGATAATTTAATCAGACCACCACTTATTGGAACAATTTCTATACTTTAGTACAAGAAAAGCCTTGTTAAATAAAGGGACTTGAATTATTTAGCAAGACAAGAGAGCCATGGAAAAAATTCTTAACTGCACAGCTAGTTATAAGAACCTTGATTTGTTACTTGCAGGCACAGCAAATAGGCAGAAAAGTGGACTAATAAGATTGATTGCACAACTAGAGAGAAACTGGGAAGCATCTTTCCTAACTCCTAAGCAGAAACATTCTCATTCCTGTCTTTTTTAAGTCTTCTTAGTTTTCTTATGTCTTCTGTATTTGTCTTTCTGCTTTCTTCCACTTTTTCCTCTTCTGCTTCTGTGTCTACTTCTCTGCTATTTTGAAAGGAGATGATGAATATGATCCTAACTGTGCGTAGAAAAATTTTCCTATGTCTCCTCCCATCTAAACCAATAGGTAAAAGGTATTTATTAATTTTATATTGCTTTCTAAAGATTACAGTGACTTTTGGTCACAAAAGCTGCTCTGTATGCTGCTGCTATTCAATGGAATTTTAATTTAGCATTTACTAGTTCTGCAGGCAGATGATTAATCAATCAACTAGGCCCTGACTTGGGGTTAAGGTTAACTAAATAAGGCATGGAAGACTACTGGAAGTTACAAACATGGTGTGAGAAGCTGACAAAAATTACAGAGAGCACCATTAGGAATGGATTGCAGAGGCAGGTAGAGAGGAGAATTTAAGTGAGAAATGGTCAAAATTCACAGAGAGCTGGAGATGAGATTTGGGGAGCAGAACCTTGCAAGGCTAACATGCCCCAGTAACCTTGTCAGTAATAAAATATAAGGCTGACATTCCCCAGGTAACAATATCAGAAATACCAAATTTGGGTGCAAATGTAGCAAAACTGGAACCAGTGAGGAAAAAGTTATCAGGGTGGGATGTTTATCTGGGAGGGGACAGGTGCAAGGAAAGGAAGGTACTAGGATGGTGAAAGCAGGGTTGAGAAATGGAAAAAGAGGCCTAATGAGGTGTGTGAATCATGTACTTGGTGTTATCAGGGGGCACCCATTGAGCAGCCCTGCACTTGGTCAGTGCACCCTAAATCAGGACAGCAAAACTTGTTCTAACTGTAATGCTTCGGTGTTCTGGAGGATGGGACGAGGTTGCTTTTCCCAGCCACACGGTGCTCCTAGACAGACAGATTGAGAGTCCTGTTATCACTGTTCAGGTGCCTGCGCTTGACCAGATAGCAGTCTGCAAACACCCACCCCTTCTAACATAGCTCACATTTCTTGAATGTATAGATTCTTGAGTACAGAACAACTTTATTTTTCTTTTATGTGAGGTCCTCCAGTTTTTTTTCTAATATTAGGGCTGGCTGCTGCATTAGCATTTAAAGTAGCTTGCATCAAATAGTAACTAGTATTTCTTTTAGTAACAATCTATAATTTACGAAGGATAAGTTATGCTAGCCAATGCTGGGAATGCTTGGAGAAGAAAACATTGGAATTTTGATGAGCCAAAGTTCTCACATGAGCAGGCAAACGAAATTTCAACAAAATAGCAACAGGGTAACACCAGCACCTCACCACAAACCCTGGGAACATTCTCGCTAGTTTTCTAGCTTCACTGATTAAATTTTTCTCTGTGGTGACTTCATACCATCGAACATTTAAAAATACTTAAAATTATAACAGAACACATTATGGAGACATTTCTTTTTAATAGTATATTCTGAAGCTTAAATTGAATTAAAAAAAAAGAAAAAAATGTGACAGGCTGTTACTAAAAGTGGCATTTCTGCAGTCTACCCTGTAACAAGCCTATAACCTTGACAAAGATCCATTGAGATTAACCTCTAGAGAAATTGGTATCATATGCAGCATCTTTAGCCTCAGGTTAATGGGATAAATAATTGAGGCAAGTATGCTGGGTAATGAGGTGAATTTAAACATTTTAATACAATAATCAGATCTAACCAATTATCAAGTCTCTCTACAGGCTTTGTCTGTCCTAGGACTTGCTATTTTTAGCACAAAATGTAGTCAGGAATGCAAATTACTGGAGTAAGACGACAAGATTGGGCAGAAATAGAACGCAGCATATATCTCATGTAGTTACAGAAAATGAATACCTGAAATCTGCAACTACTCTTTTTACACCTGTACCTACCAGAGTGAATTGCATAAACAGCATCTGTTTGAGCCTACTGGCTAACAACTCCTAATTAACTCACCTGTACAATTAAGAGTCATTACTCTGTTTGCTAGCTACTAACAGGAAGTTTAAGATAACACTGAACAAAAACAAAAACAAACAAACAAAAAAAAGCAGCAGTATATTGTAGTTGTTTTCCTGATCACTGGTAAAAGAGGAGTTTTATCCCTCTCTATTTGCTCATGATGGCATGGCATGTGCCCATAATTTGCAATGTGTGAAAATAAGGAATTTTATTCTGTGAAGAGCTTTTTAAAAAATTAGAAAATCTAAAAAACAAAGTTTCAATTTGCATGTTATTACTCATCTTGTTCGCTACATCAGTGTTTCAGAACAAGGTCCAGTAAATAAACTATAATGCTCCAACTCCTCTTAGCTGCTGATCCCCCAGGGTGGTCCCAGGTGAACAGGTTGCTGAAGCTTTGACAGAACACAACAACAAACCATAATTTCTGCATATTGAGCAGAGGAGACCCATGGCATAGAGTTACTGAAAAAGAACAATAAAAATACAGGTACTTCTAAAGGTCTGAGCAGCAGAAGGCTTTACTGAGAATTGCGAATAAACCCAAAGCCTTGCAATGACTGTGTTTTAACTAAGCTTTTACTTTCCATAAGTTATTATAATAACTGTAGAACTAGCAGAAAGTAAAGGGCTGTTTTGTGCTCTATATCATTAGGGAATCAGAATAGGTCATGCTCTAATTTGTACAGATAAAAATTAAGGCATCTTATGGGTTGCTCTGTTGAAGCTGTATAAGCATCATGGATCCAGAAAAAGAATGGATATGTGTAAGCATGCTGTTACTTTTGGGTTAATATATTCCCTTACAAACAAGGACTACTGAATTGCAGTCCCTGCTGCCTAAGCTGCTTTCTGTTTGGTTTGGGAGGGGAGGGAGGGTGTGTGTGTGTTTGTTTTTTGTTTGTTTGGGTTTTTTTTTTCTGTTGGTGTTGCTTTGTTTTTCATTTGTTTTACATGCTGAAGACTATGTAAGATATTATGTATCCGTCCTAGGAAAAAAAGACTAGGTTTTACTACACATTATGGCTAGCTCAGAACATTAACTAGTAGATTGTTTTATTAACATCCCTTCTTCATTGCTTCCTTCTGGCTTGTCAGTCTTGAAATCCTTTCTCACAGAAATTACTTATAGCCAGCTTATATCCTCATACGCTACTAAGGCAGGGCAGGCTCTGAATGTGGGTAATTTCTACCCTCAGTTAACAGATTCAGTCCTCCTGAAAGACACTAGAAGTACAACTCATGGGAGGAAGAGTATATCACAGTTGATGAAAGTCCCCAAAGCTGCATTAACTGCATAGTTTTCTCAGGGAAAAGAGAGAAGTTTTCTCCCAAGATGATTAGCTGGGAATTCTATTAAATATGGTAAGTGTGCCTCCAAGGTACAAGAGATACTACACAAATATTTAACTTCCTTTGCTTCTTCCATATCATCTCAAGCATTTGGAAGAGTGTGATGCCTGGGATATTAGCACAGAATGCTAGCCCTCTGCTCAGGCTCCACTCTGCACACAAATGTATGCACAGGGATTTCAGCACCTCTAGCAAAGACTTCACGGGCTTGAAAATGCCTACTAACTCCTGAAATTTCCATGTCTCTCTCTTCATGTCCTGCTCCTTTATTGCTGAATTGAAATCATAATCCAATACCCAATATTCCTAAATTCATATTGATTAATATGTGGCATCTGATGACGTTGTCACAAAATCTAGTTTTTCTTCATGTGTAGTCATTTTTGCAATTTGGCCTTCTAGTTATCAGCTTCCTGACTATAAATATGACTGCAAGTTTCTCACAGTATCAGAAACACAGTTCCATGCTATGGGAGCCTTACCTCTGACACCCGCTTTATCTGTCTTTCATGGGCAAAGAGAACAATTAGTCGTTATTTTCTTTGCAACTTTCCCATTCTTCCCTTTCTTTAAGCATCCAAATACAATTCCTTTCATCTTTCCTGATAGGTTGTGTTTTCTAAGTCTCCTATCATTCTTGTCTTCCTGCTAAACTCTCCATGATGTACTTATGTATATGCATGTGCTATTTATGATTTTTCTTTTATTTTCTGCATTAAACTGTATGATGTACTTAATGACAAGTAAAATAGAACAATTTCCCCCATGAATTTTACATAATTCACCTAGTTTTTACATTCTAAGTAAATGCTTTTTCTAAGAGTATGCTGCTAAGTCCTAAAAATGTGTGATTCTAGATTTTAATTTTTATAGTTCTGCTGCTTACAGGTTTTCTGCAACTGTTCTCCTCTAGGCATTGCACTGTAATTCATTTGCATTGTACAATTAACTCCTATTCCACTATAAAAAGTTTTACTTTATGACTAAATATCATCATAGAGATTCTAAGATTTGTATCTGATTTACAAAAAAGTCATTTCCGATAAATATAATTCATATGTTATAAAGTTAATTATTTTCAATTGTATAGAAGTTTTAAATTTCCTGAATTTTATCTTTTTTTGTCAGCTATAACAAAATATATTTTTACTTCAATTCTTACATATGGAGAATATTTAAGGAAAATTTCTCTTTGAAATGAAATTTATGTATGTGTGATTCTATTTCTTCTTGATAATTTTGCCCTTTAAAGTGCATTCTGAACCTGTCTGTTGGAAAGTCCTGTATTTTATACTTACTCTGAGGAAAAAACTGATGTTATAAAAAAACCTTATCAAACATAATTATGAAAGAAAGGCTTGTGAGAGTTTCAGTTTGCCTAGAGCTTTACAATTTGAAAGATATAATTTCCTTTATTTTGGGAAGAAATAACAGATATGGCATATCACACACAGAAGTCAATTTATGTTAGAATTGTACAGAAGTCTATTGTTTGCTACACTGTGAGGAGGTAAAAAGTAGTTTTATATGTGCATTTAGTTGGATTTGGAGACTAGCCAAAACAACTCTTTCAGTATCTGTGATTGTTTAAATTAATTTTCTTAAAATGTGTTGAAACTGTGCATTGAAGACTGTGTATAAGGTTCAGATCAGATTTAAGGTACTGTTCTGTTCAGTCTCTAACTCAGAATCTAGATAGAAAGAGAGCTGGGTCTCATTCTACCTTGTGGACTCCTATTAGCTTATTCACATTAGACATAAACAGTACTTAAAAATGAAATTCTATAATAAGATTTAGAATTCACAAGGATTTATTTCACCTGACTTTAGTAATATTGTACAATATTCAAGGTAACTGAACTATCTATCATTCTGCTATGGACAATGCAAAAATACAGGGACTCCCTGAAGGCAATTAATACAAACTCTCTGAGGTAGGTAGGCTGTAGTTCAGCTGCCTACAGATAGGTATCTAGTTCACTGAGATGCCATCAAGTACCTGGCCTGACCTCCAGATACTATTCGAGAAGGCGCCCAAAGGTTCTGTGTCACAGCCAGCCACTCACTGACATAGCACACTCAGCAGCATCTTAGTTGGCTCTAGGTATCTGCATTTAGGCATGTCGTGGTTTAACCCCAGCCAGCAACTAAGCACCATGCAGCCGCTCACTCACTCCCCCCCCATTCAGTGGGATGGGGGAGAAAATCAAGAAAAGAAGTAAAACTCCTGGGTTGAGATAAGAACGGTTTAATAGAACAGAAAAGAAGAAACTAATAATGATAATGATAACACTAATAAAATGACAACAGTAGTAATAAAAGGATTGAAATGTACAAATGATGCACAGGGCAATTGCTCACCACCTGCCGACCGACACCCAGCCAGTCCCCGAGCGGCCAATCCCTGCCCCCCACTTCCCAGTTCCTAAACTAGATGGGACATCCCATGGTATGGAATACACTGTTGGCCAGTTTGGGTCAGGTGCCCTGGCTGGGCATGAGAAGCTGAAAAATCCTTGACTATAGTCTAAAGACTACTGAGCAACAACTGAAAACATCAGTGTTATCAACATTCTTCACATACTGAACTCAAAACATAGCACTGTACCAGCTACTAGGAAGACAGTTAACTCTATCCCAGCTGAAACCAGGACAAGGCACTTGAGTCAAACTCGTATTTTAGGATAGGATGATCACCTCTGCAATAAGTAGATGTGAATAACTTTAAGTTCACTTATAAGTGGCTAAATTTGGGGGCAGTTAACTTCATGAGAAACTCTTGGCATGCTAAGTAAGCATTCAGTAGCAGTGTGATGGAATAATTTGTAGTATAAACCTTTTATTACTTCCAGGAACAGTATATGCCAGTTTTTTATCAGAATTTAACTTTACTTTTGTGTCCCTGATTGAAAAGGGAGGGAGGAGGGAGGTCAAATTTAAGCCTTAATCTTCTCCGTAAGAAGGTAATTTTAATGTACATAAATGATTTGCTGAATGGGTATCTGTATGAAGAATAGAACTAGTAATTTCACTATCAAAGTCCTAGCAAAGAGAAACTGAAATCACATTTCTAGCATCCTTTAATGTTATCATCTAAAATACATTTTATATATATATATATTTATGTATGTATGTAGTGAAACTTTCTGGTTTCTATTTGTAATTTTTATTTAGATTTCTACACTTTTGTTAGGGTCAGGTGAATTAACATTTCCTATTTTATCTTGTGCTTTAGTTCCCACCTGAAAACGCTGAGTGAAAAATCATCAGTTTTACTTAATTTCCTACTGAGTTCTTTCAGTATACTACAGACAGAAAAACATTAATCAACTTAGATATACTCTTAAAGACACCCTCATGCATTGAATTCAAGCCTCACAATTCTCAGAAGGCTTGCGACCCAACCTCTTATCTCTTCTTTCTTCCTCTCCCTTGTCACAAGCTGAAACAAAAGCCATAATGCAAAAGGTTAAAAAAGAAATCAAATAACAAGTGAAGTCATAAATGTGACAGAACCAGCCAAGACTACCTTTTATGACTTTTCTAAAAAGCCTTTGGGGAAAATTGCTGAAGGCCTTCAGGACATGACAGTAAAAATAAGGCTGTGGTACCCCCTAAAGGAAGCTAACAGGAGGGTTGGGATTTTGGTTTTGTTTTTGTTTTAAATTAGTTTTGTTTTTCTTTGACAGGGTGTCGTAGTTTAAGCCCAGCAGGCAACAAAACACCACAAACCTGATCGCTCACTCCTCCCCCCCAGGCCCAGTGAGATGACGAGAGAAAATATAAAGTCAGGTTCGTGGGTTGAGACAAGGACAGGGAGGGATCACTCACCAGTTATGGTCACTGGCAAAAGACAGGCTCAACCTGGGGAAGAAACAAATTCAGTTTCATTTACTACCAATCAGATCAAAACAAGGATACTGAGAAGTAAAACAGATCTTAGAACTCCTTCCCCCATCCCTCCCTCCTGCCCGGCTCAACCCCCCTCCCGGTTCTCTCTCCCTCCTCGGGGAATGGGGGCTGGGGTCAGTTCCTCACCCCTTGTCTCTGCCGCTCCTTCCTCCTCAGGGGAGGAGGACTCTGCACTCGGGCCCTGCTCCGCCATGGGGGGTCTCCTGCGGGAGACAGTCCTCCACCAACTTCTCCAAGGTAGGTCCCTTCCACGGGCTGCAGTTCCTCACATACTTCCCTGGTGGGGGTCCTTTCTGTGGGCTGCAGTCCTTCAGTCCCAGCCTGCTCCAGCGTGGGTCCCCCACGGAGTGGCGGCCATCTTGGGGGGCCTCCGCTCCCCCGCTCCCCTCCATGGGCTGAGGGGGGACAGCCTGCCGCCTCACCACAGCACAGGGGGCATCCCCTCCTGCCCCGCTCCTTCTCCCCGCCTTCCTCCTTGACCTCGGTACCCACAGAGGGGTTCCTCTCCCATCCCAATCCCCCACTCACCGCAGGTTTCCCCTCTGAACTCCGTTCTCCCAGCGGCGCTACCGCCGTCGCTGAGGGGCTCGGCCTGCGCCAGAGGCGGGTCTGGCTTGGAGCTGGGGAAGCTTCCAGCAGCTTCTCACAGGAGCCGGCCCTGCGGACACTACCCGGCCACACAAACCCAAAGCACAGGGAAAGTCAGCTCACTCTTCCCTTCATGATAAATAAAAGGAAGAAAATGGTAACATTTTTATATTAATAGTCAAAGAGAAAAATTATTTAACCAAGAGTTTAGAATTTCCTGCTGATTGTTTTAATGGGAGGGCAATGCAGCTGAACATCTGGACCCCTCTGAATTTGAAGAACATGGGGTAAGATTCAGCCAGTGGTGAACTGAATATTAATATTAAACAACAGCTGGAATTCCTTCAGTATTACTGTGCTGAAATAATTTTGGGAGATAATTTGGATGGCAGGCTACAGAACTCTTGTTGTCTTGCAGTTTCACCTCCTGGGACAAGAAATTTAATTCTATTTTACTCTTGGCTTTCATAAGTACTCAAGTACTACAAAAGAGCTGTTCATAGATGGAGTGGGAAGGAACTACAGAAGAATCTGGGTATGCTGTAGTACATACAGTCACATTACATGTTTATTCATACCCACAACATATTCATGTTTGCTTTGTCCAGTTCTTGTTTCAAAATTACTCTTCATTTCTGACTCAAAGGCTGAACTGGAAGTACATGAGGTAATGTGCTGGTTTTGGCTGGGATAGAGTTAATTTTCTTCATAGCAGCTAGTATGGGGCTGTGTTTTGGATTTGTGCTAGAAATTGTGTTGATAACCCAGGGATGTTTTCGTTCCTGCTGAGCAGTGCTCAACCAGAGCCAAGGGCTTTTCTGCTTCTCCCCCCACCCCACCACCGAGCAGGCTGGGGGGGCACAAGGAGTTGGGGGGGGACACAGCTGGGACAGCTGACCCCGACTGACCACAGGGATAGTCCAGACCATAGGACATCATGATCAGCAGATAAAGCTGAAGGGGGAAGAAGAAGAAAGGGGGGACGTTGGGAGTGATGGCGTTTGTCTTCCCAAGTCACCGTTCCGCGTGCTGGAGCCCTGCTGTCCTGGAGATGGCTGAACACCTGCCTGCCCATGGGAAGTGGGGAATGAATTCCTTGGTTTGCTTTGCTTGGGTGCACAGCTTTTGCTTTCCCTATTAAACTGTCTTTATCTCAGCCCACGAGTTTTCTCACTTTTACCCTTCTGATTCTCTCCACCATCCCACTGTGAGGGAGGTGAGTGGGCGGCTGAGTGGTGCTCGGTTGCTGGCTGGGGTTAAACCACAACGGGCGAAAATAAGCAGGCCATGAAGAACAGAAATTCGTGAGTGAAGAGAGTTTTAATAAAGAGAAGGCAAGTAATAGCGATGCTTTAATTTTTAATTGACTGCTTTGGAAAATGGTCTGTAGCAATTAATTCTTCCTCCTGTAGTGGTGTACCCTAGGTATTTAAATAGTACCTATTGGGCTTCTCTCTTTCAGACAGTATTTTTCTATCTACCCCTATGTTGCACCACAGCCAGACTGTGACAGGTACTGAAAGACACTAGTGGATTTCACAAATGGATTAATTACATTGTGTTTTCCAGAAAAGTTTCTATTCAACTTCCTAAAAACTTAGTGCAAAACAAAACCCCTAAGTTAAAGCACCTGCTCTGACTCATTGGTAATTTGGTCTGTTATTAACAATAAAGAATATAATTTGTTATTTATAAATCCAGTCCTTTATATAAATGACAAAGTTTGTTTTCTTTAGCAACAGCTTAGGTTTAAAGCAATAAAAGAAGTGAAGTAAATTGATTTGATGTTTACATATAATTGCATAATAAATCAAAAAAAGTCAGTGCTGCATGTAGGTATCAGTGACTTGAACCACTGAGTATATCAAATAAAGTTTAATTATAAATCTAACCATTAGTGCAATCATAACAAGTTGTTGACATGTGTATGTTTTTAGGAATACTTCACTAGCTGGAAAAAGTGATTTTTTTTTTTTAAACACTGAAAACCAAATGAGAAACTGATTTACACATGAACAGAAACACACACATACTTTATTAATGCTTTGACCCCCAGAAACAGATGTATTCACTACACAGCAGAAAACCATTTCAATGGATGAGCCCATATATTCTTATTTTTTGCATTGATTTCTTAAGACTCTTTTATTTTCTCTTTAGTTATTTTTACCATTAAGGAAACACTTTGCGATGTGTTCAGTCCAAACATTAGTGTACAAAAAAAATGGCTTGTGTGAGTATGCATTTCAGTTTGCTGGTTTTTGAAAGACTTATCCTGCTACTTAAAGAAGGTACACATATTAGTAACTTAGAGACCGTGGATCCTGGCATTTCAGCTTGGCACTTCCCTATCTTTATTTTCCATCTTGTGTGAGTGCTGAGCTAAAGAGGGAGAAAAAATATCTGTTACCAAATCTAACATATACAAGGTATTCCATAAAAGAGCAAACTGTTACTGTGCTTGTTCGAAGTTTTTATTTTCAGTTGTACTTTCAGAAAACAAGCAAAGGACATTATCTAAAATCATGCTCTGGAAAAAAAAAGAAAAAAAGAAAAAAAAAGCTTTTGTCCTCACTGCCTTCATCAGGTGCTTATGAAATAGAGCACTTTTCACACCAGAGTACATTTAACTGAACTTGTGTACAGATCTTTTTTGTACAGATCTATTTCAGCTCTCTAAATTCCTGGGGAAATAAAAATGAGGAGGTGGGGTGGTGTGTAATATTTGGCCTCTTCACAAGTAGATGTAAAAGGTCAACAGAACTACTGCATAGTAGGCAAATTAGTAAAACCAGGAGAATTTAAAAGAAATCTTTAATGAAATTCAGGCATGGTTTAACAGTAAACATGATTTCCACTCCTCTACCTCTCTAAAACCACACACAAAAAACCCCAAACCCACCCAACACTGTGGTTCAAGGTATTACTACCTGGGGCTCTCCCATATCTTGGTTATTCATCCTATAAAATACAATTAATATCCAGCTCTTTTGACAAAGCTGTGCAATATATTACAATCCAGAGTATTTCAGAAGGGTTTTGGAGAGTGCATTGAAGGTCAAGGCGGCTTTAGCTGTTGCCATTGTTCATCAAAAGTACAAATTCACTGTTAGACCCCAAGAGATGAATTCAGGATCCTGCTGCTGGCCCAGAAATACTAAGAAGCAGCATGAAGATTGTGCCATTCAAAGGCATTAAAAAAAATACTTAGCGCTATCAAGTTTTAAGATGGATATTGTCTCAGGTTGCAGTGACAGACAAGACCAAATCATTCAATATTAAATTAACCTGTATTCCATACTGTGTTTTTCTGTCAGATCTCACAGATATTGATCTTATGCCTAGACCAGCACTGCATTTTCCCTCTTGTTAACCTGGTGATATGCTCCATTTTAACGACAGCTGGTCACAGTCTCAGTCCTAGCATGTTCTCAGCAAGTTACAGGAACAGGCACTACAATGTGATCTTTACACAGCACTGAAGCAGTTATGTTGATGTTTCTTTCATCTTCTCATCCTCTTTGCTCTTTTACCACCTCATTTTTATTTTTTATTTTTGTTTCTGATAGTTGTGATTAGTTTGCTACGAACAGTTAGCACCATGAACAGCTGTATGAAATGCACTCATGTTTTTGCTTTTCTTGGGAATCTAGGGGAAAAAGGGAAAGCTGAAAATCAGCAAGTTGTTTTTTGGTGGTTTTTTTTTCCGCTCAAGATACAAGACCTCCTGTCTTTTTGAATGTTGGACCCAACAATACTTTGATTTCAGGAATAGATATCTAGTAAGATAAGTGTCTTTATTAACATCCTCCTATCCACTAGTTGCATTACCTATAAAAAAATAATTTAACTGACAAATATACTGTATACCTGAAATCATCGATGTTACCTAAAATGATTAAGACTTTCAGATCTTTCTTTTGTATTAACAGGAGACCAAAATAGTTTCAGAACTGAGTCAGAACTAGAGTCAGGTCAAAGTGGAAAATCTACTGAAGCAGACACGGTCTTTCAAATAAGGTCAATTATATCTCTGAACTGTGGAGGCTTTCTTAGAAAAAATAAAAAGCTAATTTCACCTTCCCTTTTACTTGGGCAGCATGATATATAATGGTTGAGATCCAGTTACCTTTTAAATTCCTGCACAGATGTGTTTTTTCTATGGTATCCTGAAGGTATTAGCCTTACTATGTAGTACATGCAAGTGTTTAGCAGCCATTCCTACCTTGTCAGGCACAGAGATCTTAACTGAAGAATGATCAAAAGCCTGTAAAAGATATCTAAAAGTTACTTATTCAATTTAACTGAGCAAATCTATATTTCTAAATTATTGTTATTAATTAATGCTTCATGCTACTCTTTGGATGTTACTATTAAATACACAGCGATGATCCAGATCTTCACTGACACACAATAGTGATTTCACAGCTTTCTATGGTTCTTGTCCCATTTAGTCAAGCAACAAGCCATGACACAGAAACAATGCTTATGACACAGGCAAATTGGACTAAGAGTACACAATTTTGAGGATAATTTCATTTAAAGTATACTGCCTTTATCTTTTATATCTTCCTGCTCACCTTCTGTCCTATAAGTATTGAAGAGTTTCTTGGGAATATTCCCATTTATATCAAAATCATGTCTCTGTCAGTAAAGATAGTGACTTTTTCAGCACTACCTTTGAACTGTTGATCAAATTTGACTACGTCAGGCAAGCACACATTTGGGAACTGCTGGTCCCCTTTTGAATTTGTCAAATGGGCCCTAGGTAATCAAAAGCAAATCCCTGGTTTCTTTTCCTGGGCAAACTGGGTAAACCAGATTGGTATTTGTATGCAGCAGCTTATCATTACCTGTACATAGCAGGAGTGACAGTTTATAATGATAGCGTCATCCTGGTGTTAATGTGAGAAGTCCTTTGCCTCTAGAGTTTATACATGTCTTTTTGGAGAAAATGTTTTTCAGGACTCTCTTACAGTTGCCATATTTTTTCATTATGTAGTGAAGACTAGTGCAGGGAGGCGGTTTATTTTCTGTGGAGCACTTGTTGGCACAGCAGGGAGAACTGCCCACCATTCTCCTTCTCAGACAGCTGGCACCAAGCATCAGGCTGTAAAGGTCTAGAGCAGCAGGAGGAAGAATATAATACTGCCTTTTCTAAATCTGCTCACAGGAACCATTCATAGAAGTTGCAAAAAAGAGATCAAGTTCACAGGGAGCATTCAAAGCAGGAACATTCATGGTGCTTAGCTATGTCTTTGCTAGGTTTGAATGCATCTGGTTTTTCTGCCATGATTTATAAACTTTTTTTTTCCTCCCCCGCTCCCTTCTCCTCTTTCCCTCACCCATCTCCTCCCTCTCCCTTTTTTTTTTTCATTTTCTTTTCCTACACCCCCTTTTTTTTTACCTTCTTCCCTTTTTTCCTTTTTCATATACACCCCTTCCCCCTTTTTTTTTAATCTTTTTTTAACCTTTTTTTCATTTTTTATAAAAAAAGTCTTGGTAACAAAATGGTATACAATCAGTTTTAATTGTATGTGATCCTTCTTTCACAGTGAAATTAGTGGTATTGACAACTAAAATACTTTCACTAAGTGTCTATGCTTTTACTATGTTGAAGTGCATAAGTACAGTTCTAAGGGATACTGAGTAACATCTCTTTCCCTCTAAAATCATTATCTGTTGTTCAAAGTCACCATTCTGAATTGTACCCTTCTATTCCGGGGGGGGGTGGGGGGTGGGGGGGTGGGGTGTTATTTTCTTTTCTTTTTTGAGATACCAGCAAAGAGAATATCAGTACCTCAGTTTCTAAAGAATCATGTATCCTCCAGCTTCTTCAAAGTCCTGTTTCAAATAGACATAAATAGGTCAGATAAGTATAAATTTTACTCATAGGATCAAACCACACCTCTTTTCTCCTCTTACCCCCCCCCCCAAATGGAATTCTTAATGGAGTTCTTCAGACAAGTAGCTATAATTTTGTACTTGGCCTATTTTATATAAAATGGAGCAGTGGCATGATTAACAAAGAAAGGAACTAGCATTGTTGAACCCCTTGGCTAGACCTCTGACTCAGAAAAAGATAACTCAGGTAAAAATCAGATTGAACTTCTTATGACTAATCTGAGTATTCATTATATCTTACTGACCAAGAAAATCTTAAGAAAAATTGCAGGGTTTTATACAAACAAACAAACAAAATCTGTTGAAATGACATGCTGCAAAACGAGCTCATTGAACTACAAAGGTTAGCATTATTTAGGGGGACTATTTTGGATTAACCAACAGATATTTGACCAAATGGATTAAGAAGCATAAGACTTTGTATTTTCTACAATTACTTTATCATCTTTTTTCCTTATGCATGCATCTCCCTAAGACTGTCAAAGGTTTTTTTCTTTCTCTTCTGAGTCATTCACATCTAGACGGAATGAAAGAAGAAAAAAAAAAAAAAAGAAAAAACCCCAGTGTGTAATTCACATCATTAATAGCAGAAAAAAACCTGTAGTTTGTATATGAGTATATCTTACCGGAAAATTCTCAGAAGTTTGATCACTCTTTTTTCCAAGTAAAAGTGTCTTCTGAATTTGCAAGAAACTTTGAGGTTTTTTGATCCATTCATTCTTTAAATAGGGAATATCAATGGGAAAATACCTCAGATTTTCTGAGACAATAAACAAAAATCTTTTTATTAAAAATGTCATGTATTTGGTAGCATTTTGTAACCTACACTTTGAAATATTCACTAGCCAAAGGTAATGTTTTGGTCAAGGTGCAAAGACTTCCATCCATAAATTTAGCCAAATTATTTGCAAGACATTAGACAGAATTTTAATTAATGATGGAAATGAGTTACTATATCCTAACTGAGAGTCTAAATGCATCAGGTGCAACTTCCATACCATTTCTTCTGGTTCTTCTGGAGTTCCACATCAGTTCTTGTTCTGCTTGAAGAATCAGGCAGCAAAAGCATCTCAGAAAATGTTCATGTCTGTAAGGTAAAAAAACAATATAAGTAAAGCTGTCTATTATTACCAGCATGCTTTAGAAATAAGGTAGGCTTAGGAACAGTTTAATAGACTGAAATCAATACTGAACTAAAGCAAACTGGTGCCATGCTGGAAATCTGTTTATTATTCACTTTTTTCCTCTGAAGAATTCAGATCTTAAGCCTGCTTATGTTGCAAAAAGTCTTCTGTATATAGATTGTTTTAAATGGATGCCCTGGAAGTTAATAATTTTAAATTTAATTGGTGTCTCATGTAAAAGGTGTCTTAAAAAGCAAAATACATTTACATTAAAAATAGAAGAGAAACAATCTAGTAAGTGATAACTTTTTCCTTGCATCAAGTTTACAGATAGACATAAATATAGTAGTTTGAAGTGGATCAGAGTTAGTCTGACCAGTTACCTGATTTGTCAAATACTGTCTCTGTTGAGATGAGTCTTCCATGTGGGCAGCTAGATATCATGTCTATGAAAATGCAACTCTGCATACAGAAATTAACAAGCCTTAACCTTTGATTTTTCTTTGGTGGGGTTTTTTTTTGGGGGGGGGGCATGGGGGATGGGGGACACTATTATTCCATAATGTAGCAGTTATAAGTGTAAGAAAAAGTAGCAAGTATGAAATTACCACTTCTGACCTCCTAAACATACAGTCCAGTCATCAGAGCAGAACAGGTTTTTTTTTTGTTTTTCTCCTTCCCCTCTAGTAGCAGGCCAAGTAAGACTATACAAAAAAATCATGGCTACAATCTCAATAAAAGCTAAGAGTGATTCCTTGATAATGTGTTACCACTGTCAGACAAAACTGAAACTGCTGAAAGGTGTTACTTCCTAGAGAGTGAAGGTAAGATGTTAACATAAATAAGCTTCTTAAACAGGAAAAACTCCATAATGCTTATTTGTATTATTCAAAATGAATAAAACTATGTATCTTTTTTCTGTTTTATATCATCCACTTGTTCTTCTTCCTCTTGAATTCTGCATTATCTTTTGAAAAATAGGGGGAAAAAAGACTACAGTTTTTGTTCTTGTTATCTTAGAACTGTTCCTAACTTTCAGCTTCTGTTTTCCTCAATGAAGCATAGGGTTGTTGGCACCTTGCAAAACACTTTTTGGTGTCAGCTATTAGGTAGAATTCCTCCTATACTATTTTATCCAGACAGTAATGGGTTGAACAAAAGGCAGCTCCAATATAATTTTTGTTTTCTGAAAAAAATTATACTTAAATTTGTAAATCCTTCCACAAAGATCAGACTTCCAAGTAAGGTACTTGATTTATAATTAGATTGCACAAGCAATTTTTTTCAGCCACTAGTGTTCTCAGAAAGGAAAACCCACAAAATCTTCAACATTCATGATTGTTTTTATTGTTACTAAGGCAAAATACATCACAAATTAATTTGATTGGGGTTTTTTGTCTGCTAGTATGCATTTTTATAAAATTCTAACTTACCTGAGTGCCAGCTAGAATCTAAATCTTTATCTTAGACTTATCAAGATAACGAAAATAACTAGATAAAACAAACTTACTTTTTAAAGGTCCATAAGAAAGACAGAAGTAACAGTCTTGTAGCAAATACAGTAGATGTCTTGTGATGCACACTTACACTATAAGGTTAAAGAACCTTCACATCCTTTGTGTCCTGCAGGGAATGTCCTACCATGTGAATTCTCTTAAACCATGATCCTCTTTAAAAATAGACTCAGTAAAAGCTGAATTTCAAGGCCTCTATTTTAAGGAAAAAAGTATACACTCTGCTGAAGAAAGAGTTAGGAATGCTTTATGGAGTGGAAGCATTCTGGCATTTTAAGAGAGGGGAGCTCCAATCCAATGTGATCAAAATTATGTCCCCCACTGCCCCCATTACTTGATGAGAGAGTGGATGTGCTATGTCAGCCAGTTTTAATGCTTCTTACTTTCTCTTTATTCCTATGTCATTGGTTGTCTACATCTTATATCTGAGAAAATTGCAATGATACTATTATTACATATGAGTTCTCATGGAAAATCAAGATTACAACTATCATAGAATGGTAACTCATTAGGATATCTATTTTAATGCACCAGCAGTGGAAGTACAAGTAGCGTTACTGATATAGCTTTACATTTTTTATACTTAATTGTCTCTAAAACAGCTGAACAATGGAACACTGATTAATGGTTGGAAGAAAATAAAGTTTCTGAATTTCTAATAGCAACTATGTTAAAAGAATGTGAATCTTATAAATGCAAACTATGAAATTTCAATTTGGTTTTCCACTTGACTAGGGAGGCAACTACTTAGGTAACCACAGCTGTAGACCATGATAAATAACTCATTAGAACAATTTTTGACTTCAGTAAGAAATACAATTGCTATAGATTAAATATAGTGTAAAGGCTACTTTCGAGAAGAAGAGGCAAATTAACTTTAAAATTACAGTTGCAGTTTCTTCTACGGAACTCAATATTGAATCCAAAACCAGATAAAAGGTCAACTTAAATACAAAAGATCAACTAATTAATTTAATAACACAGTAAAAACCACATAGCATAATAAAACACTAACCTAAAATGGAACAACAGTCCTCATACAACAGGGAAAAGAATGAAAACACTGTTAAAACTGACTTCTAATCAAATATGCTATTGCTGGGATATGTGAACTTTGTTTTCCTTTTCTCTTTGGAGCATTTATGCTCAGGAACAGTGCTATTAGGTACTGTAAATGCTCCTGTATTACATGAAGCTACAACCATTCAACATGCTTGAGTTCTGCTCTGTCTGCCTTCAGTTATAGTAGTCTATGATAACAATTACATTCCATTACTTCAGTAATATCTTTGCCTCGTTCCATTACAAGTCCAAAGCATTTAACTGATTCTCTGTTTTCATGTTGTGGTTTAAGCCCAGCCGGTAATAAAGCAGCACGCAGCCGCTCGCTCGCTCCTCCCCCCAGCCCTGGTAAGATGAGAAGAAAATACAAAGAGCTCGTAGGTCGAGACAAGGACAGAGAGGGATCACTCACCACTTACAGGCATGGGCAAAAGGCATGCCTAACTTGGGGAAGAAACAAAATCAGTTTAACTTACTACCAATCAAATCAGAACAAGGATACTGAGAAGCAAACCCCAACCTTCAAACACCTTCCCCCAACCCTCCCTCCTGCCCGGCTCAACCCCCCTCCTGGTTCTCTCTCCCTCCTCCCCCCAGCAATGGGGGTTGGGGTCGGTTCCTCTCCCCTGGTCTCTGCCGCTCCTTCCTCCTCAGGGGAGGAGGACTCCGCACTCGGGCCCTGCTCCGCCGTGGGGTGTCTCCCACAGGAGACAGTCCTCCACCAACTTCTCCAAGGCGAGTCCTTCCCGCGGGCTACAGTTCCTCACAAACTTCCCTGGCGGGGGTCTTTTCCGCGGGCCAATCTTCAGTCCCAGCCTGCTCCAGTGAGGGCTTCCCCACGGAGTCCCGGCCATCTTGGGGGGCATCCACCCCCCTGCTCCGGCATGGGCTCCTCTCTCCCCGGGCTGCAGGTGGGCAACTGCTCCCCTGCTCCCCTCCCTGGGCTGGGGGGGACAGCCTGCCGCCTCACCGCGGGCTGCGGGGGCATCCCCTCCTGCCCTCCTCCTCCCCTCCTTCCTCCCTGACCTCGGTACCCGCAGAGGGGTTCCTCTCCCATCCCAATCCCCCCACTCACCGCAGGTTTCCCCTCTGAACTCCGTTCTCCCAGCGGCGCTACCGCCGTCGCTGAGGGGCTCGGCCTGGGCCAGAGGCGGGTCCGGCTTGGAGCCGGGGAAGCTTCCAGCAGCTTCTCACAGGAGCAGGCCCTGCGGACCCTCACCCCATACCAAAAATCCAGCTGCCACACAAACCTGTACCACATGTCTTTCTTATGTTTATCTAATAGTTATGAAAATAGACTTACTCCATTTGTCAGCACTCTCGTACCCAGAAGTTTTACACATTAATTAATACTGTAATTAATCAATTATTAAGTGTAGTTTGTGAAATTAAAAAATGGAAAAAAAGTAAAGTGATAGAGTTGAATTTCATAGCCTTTTCTTTCAAAAATTCAGTAATTTTTCTGTTTTATTTTTGTATTTCATTTTCTTTTTGTATTTAATTTTCTTTTTTTTCTTTATCTTTCAATTATTATTTTTATTTGCCCTAAGGATAGTTTAATACTACTTGTGCCAGGGGTATGGATTTGAAGACCACCATATGTTCTTTCCATCTTTATTTTCCATTATTTAAATAATTGTTTTGACATTTATTTTGCAATTGGGCTTTATGTAAGTATCTCCCAGTCCTCTTCTCTGGTATCTTATTTTAAAACTGTTCTTATCACTGTACAAGAAGAACAAATCAATGCCAGTGAAACTGATGTTTTTCTTAAAAAACCCAAAACTTAAATTTACACACACACAGAGAAAAGCATTTCAGCAGAAAATTCCAGTAAGTTACTAAATTTTGACCTGTTGAAACATAAAACTCCCTGAAAATGCCCTGCATATTCTATTTGGAATGTCAATATTTGTTGCATTAGCAATAATAATCAAATGTAGTTGTTTTATATAGCAAAAAGCAGACCTTGGCTATGAGGTCTTTCATAAAATTAGGGGGTTTTTATCTGAGACATTGGCATTCGGACAAGCTAAACAGAGAACATGAGGTAGGTCTTAGGGGATATGCTAGTAACCTAATGCAAAGTTACCTACATGTCTTTGAATCGGAGACATAGACTACAGGTAACAAGTCTCTACTGACAGAGCCAATAACAAAACAGGAACAAATCATAGAATCATAGAATGGTTTGGGTTGGAAGGGATGTTAAAGATCATCTAGTTCCAGCCCCACTCCCATGGGCCGGGACATCTTCCACTAGACCAGGTTACTCAAAGACCCAACTAACCTGGCCTTGAACACTTCCAGGGATGGAGCATCCACAACCTCTCTGGGCAACCTGTTCCAGTGCCTCACCACCCCCACAGTGAAAAACTTCTTCCTTACACCTAATCTAAATCTACCCTCTTTCAGTTTAAAGCCATTAGCCCTTGTTCTATCACTACATGCCCTTGCAAAAAGTCCCTCTCCAGCCTTCTTGTAGGTTTCCTTTAGGTACTGGAAGGCCGCAATAAGTTTTCCCCAGAGCCTTCTCTTCTCCAGGCTGAACAACCCCAACTCTCTCAGCCTGTCTTCATAGGAGAGGTGTTCCAGCCCTCTGAGCATCTTTGTGGCCCTCCTCTGGACTCACTCTGACAGGTCCATGTCTTTCTTATGTTGGAGGCCCCAGAGCTGAATACAGTACTCCAGGTGAGAATCACCTCCCTTGACCTGCTGGTTACATTTCTTTTGACGTGGCCCAGGATATGGTTGGCTTTCTGGGCTGCAAGTGCACATTGCTGGGTATTTTGAGCTTCTTGTCAACCAACACCCCCAAGTCCTTCTCCTCAGGGCTGCTCTCAATCCACTCATTGCCCAGCCTGTGTTTGTGCTTGGGATTGCCCCAACCAACGTGCAGGACCTTGCACTTGGCCTTGCTGAACTTTGAGGTTCACATAGGCCTACCTTTCAAGCCTGTCAAGATCCCTCTGGATGGCATCCATTCCCTTCAGAGTGTTGACTGCACCACACAGCTCGGTGTCGTCAGCAAACTTGCTGAAGGTGCACTCTATCCCACTGTCTATGTCACTGACAAAGATGCTAAACAGTGCAGGTCCCAATACCAACCCCTGAGGAACACCAGTCATCTCTGCTCTCCACTTGGACATCGAGCCCAAACTCTTTTGAGTGCGACCATCCAGCCAATTCCTTATCCATCAAATGGTCCATCTGTCAAATCCACGTCTCTTCAATTTAGGGAATGTCAATCCCTGCCCATAAAGCTGTTGCACTGATTGGTTCGTGTCCACATGGCTTAGGAAAAGTTGTTTTTACAGCAAGTTTATGTTTAAGAGACCTAGGTAGAGTGGTCCTAAGCAGAGCCAGTTAGAGAGACTCAGCACTGGTTTGACTTTTATGAGCTTGCACACAGTCACATCCAGGATTTTTAAAATACAGAATTAGTTTGTATGGGTGCAACATAATGTTAAATTCAAAACCTTTAATTGTCAAAACATGAACGCATTTTAAGGAAAGAGCTAATAATGTATTACTACAAAAATGCAGTGGGCTATTAGTATTATCTATCAAATTACAAAGGTACTAACTCTCATAGTCCAACTTATCTAACTGATACTGAAAAGTCTTAGTAGTAATACTATCAAAATTGTTACACATGAATTCTCTAGGGTCTACCCTTTTCTCTGGTGTTAAGCTCACACTTCCAGTGCCTGTCTGGGTAGCAAGTTGAGTGGGAACAGTCCTCCCTGAGCAGCACATGGGGTGGCTGACAGCTTACCCCTGGTCACCGGCATCCTGTGGTCTTTGCCAAGAGGCATATGAGGTTGATGGTGGGAGTTTCTTCTTCCTCGATCTTAGGGTTGCTCGGGTTATTTCCATATGTTTCTAATGCTCTGCTTGGATGTGCTTTCTTCACTGATTCCAAATTCCACATTATACCAAGTTTGCTGCTCTATTATCTTTAAAATCAGTTTTGCCTGACTCACAATATTACCTTCCTTTAACAAGCAGTAATTGACCTTTCTGATTCATGGTCTACAGTCTGGGTCCTCTGCTATCATCATGTGTCTGTACTCTTCCACACCACACTTTTATTCAAAGGTCATAGATAGTTAACATTGCACTGAATAGCTGTGTCATTTTTGTGATCTATTAACTTACAACAGGTAAGTATAACCATGAAGTAGCACAAAGCTAACTAAAGCTAAACCAGATTTAGAATACTGTCACCTGACAAAATTAGTGTCAGAGCTAAAACAACCTAAAATCAGCTCAGGCCAAGACCTGTCCAGGCAAGTTCTGAGCCAAGTCCTACATTATTAGATTGATGCAAAGCCTGTGGCCTTTCAGTAATAATGGCAAAATCATATTCACTGGGCTACAAGAAGAGCAGACAACCAACCTCCAAGTCACAACAAACATCTTTCCTGTTTCTACATGGAAGCGGACACTCATTTGTTTAATGCTGCCCATAACAGTCTTCTGGAAAGGGAGCTGGTTTAGAACAACCTTGTCTTGGATAGGTGTGTAATCTGAGGCAGGTGCCTTCCCCACTCTTTGTCTCCCATTCATCTAAAACAAGAGAAAGGAGGCACCGCGTCCTGTCCTAGACTCTGCACCTGTGGTTTGAATCAAAAACCACCCACAAGATTACATGGGCGGATGGTGAATATTGAAGTCTAACTTGGATGGGCAGTGAGGTGCTTCACCCCACAGGTGCAGTTTAAGACTATCTCAGCGATGGTTTATCTACCAGCTGGATAAACTGCTTACAGAAAACTATCATCTGACTGTTGCAGAACAGTAATACACTAAATTATTTATCTCTATATTGACAATCAAATGAGTCTTTCAAACTTATTTATATAAAATATTCATACCCACAGAAATAGTAAGTAGCAGTGAATCAGTAGTTACTTCAGTCTAATAAAAAGGATTTAATTGTATTTTTAAACAAGTTATGCAATAACAGCACTGTTTTTCTCAAAATTTTGTTTCCCTTAACACCAGAAACAAAAATAAACCCAGAACCTAAACAACTCAGCACACCAATTTCCTTTTTAATTAATTTTCATAATCACCTATAAAGGAAATTTTGGGTTAAGTATTAGAAACTTTGAGAGATTTTTGTCATGTTCATTGAAGATACTTCAAATTTTTCCCATTTCTGAGTGTATGATATTACAATCTCAGCCCAATGGAACATTAGATTTAATAGCATCAGGCCATTTACTACATAGTACTGCCCAACATACCAGATTCCTAAAGTAAAAATCTAATTTCTTCAGACCTTCTAGTCTCTAGTATATTTCCTTCCTCAATTGTTTTTAAAGAAATGACACTATGTTCTGTGTAATAGAAAATATCTGTAGTGCCTATGTTGAAATAACAAAATACCTATGAAAATAAAAGAGTAGTAATGATAGTTGGTTTAAAAAATAAACAGAACATGCATCTTGTCTTGCACTTCTTATTACTGCAGCTGAAGGTGGATAGTATTACCATGTAATTGTAACACCCAGGATATATGTTCTGAAGTACTAGAACAAATAACATTAAAGTATTTGTGGAACAGGTTAACAAGAATAGGTGACAGAAGAGTTAAGCTGAAGGTTTCTGAAATAACCCCTCTCCCTTAAGAATAAATTCTTTTGACTATATGCTTTAGATTGCCTATAGTTTGTTAAACTGCCAGCAGTTTGTTCTTGTAGCTATGCAGATGACTAGACTCAAAAAACTAATTTAAACTCCATAATAAAATGTTGTAAAATAGCAGGGAGACTTTACAGTCTAAATTTAACCACCTGCCTTTATTATTAGGTTCATTCTCTGGACACATAATCTCTTTTTTTTTTTTTTCCTTCTATTGACCAAATGAGGAACATTAGCTTCTAACTTTAGGAGCTCAGAATTGCTTTTAATTTAGATGCTAAAAGCAGCCAGTAGGTGAACAACTCATGCACTGAGTTTTGCATCAAGATGTGCTTAATATTTGCCTTTATAGTCAGGCATCAGACTTGACTCATTTGCCCATTCTCACTATGGTATTACCAACCATGCTATGAAGGACTTGCAACAATTATGACTTTTCTTAAAGCACAGAAAAATTATTCAGTGATGCTTTCTGGAAAATACTGGATTGCACTTAAAGTATTCCTTACTCTATCTTTCGCACAATCATTGTTTTTCAAACAAAAAACACACACAATGCTGTATTACTCAATTGGTAAGTTTATTCATCTTGGATAATATCATGCACATGTTAAAAATATTGGAATGCAAGACTCCAGGACTACAGACAGGGTAGGCATCTATGCATTTGCCTTTGTCTCCAAATACCTTTGTCCCTATTTGACCAATGATTGTGGTGGGTGACTGGAAAATGTAGGAAAGGGGTACAAATTTGCAACTTCACAGCAGGTTTTTAATTCATGTTTCCAGAATTCAAGTCAGTAAATGGTGCTTCAGTGCTAACCTGTTTTGGTTTTTTGTTCACTTAAAAGGATTTCTGTTACACTAGGAAAAAAAAGAAAATTAGTTGATCATATGAAGGCCATACTTGCATGTTACCAGTTTTCATGTCTTACACTATATATTTACTTCAATATCTTAGCAGTTTAAGAATAGCAGTAATGGACAGATGCATTTTCAAATGGAATCAATGTTTTAAACAGTTACCACAATTCAGTCTAATAAACGTAGTTGAAAATGGTAATTGAAGGGTCCTAAATCTGAAGTTGGAGGACTACAAGCAGTTCTATTGTCAGCTTTAGCAGTGAAGAGCTCTTTCATTTGCCAATAAAAGCAGACATCTTAGTCAATATTAAATCTTGTGAATTGACCTGACTTGTTAAATGAGAAAGTACCTTAAATGTGAGAAGTGACTTGAATAAGGTCAATGACAGTTCTCATTATCTACTAAAAGAAAGGTATTTAACACTGTGTACTTGAGACTAATTTCTTTTTTTTTAGGTCATTACTTCTTTGCTTTACTTGATTTCATCATTGCGTCATTCATGTTTTATTGTAGTACTGATGAAAATAATAATGCCCAAATATATTATTAATTGTCAATGTAACATCAGGAAATTATCCTTCTGTGTTATGTAAATCAATGGGAAAAGTAAGCATGCATTAGAAATTAAAGGTTCACTTGAAACAGAAAACCAGCACTATTACACACCTAAAATGCTTGTTTTTTAATCAAATTACTTAATCTTTGTATCTCAGGGCAAATTAATAATAGCTGAAACACAGGAGGCCTTGAATAAATGAACATTATTATTATTATTATTATTATTATTATCATCATCACTATCATTATTAAAGAAGTGCAAACAAAATGCAACAAAAGGCCTTCTGACTTTAAAAAGCCTTTCTTTTTTGTTTGGAGACCCTTGGACTTCTATTGCTTCCATGTTATATGCTGGCAATACATTCCTTAGAATTAGTATTTATGTACTGACTCCTAATTATTAATTGGAAATAAGTTTCTAAAATCATGATCACAATGCTTTATGGTTCTACAAGGTTAAATTTTGTAATAGAGATTTTAGATTGGAATTAAAAGCAGAGTTAAGACACAAAATGAAATCTTTTTGAGGACACTGTTTTGTATGCATAGGCCAAGTATATTTGGAATATACATGGTCTATGCAGTTCAATATCTTGTGTCTGCTATTTGCCAAAGACAGAAGAATATATCTATCTATATTAAGTCCTTCTCTGCAAAACTGAAATGTAAACACAACTTCACATGTAGACTTTTATTGAATGTTGCTATAGTTTAACTGGTGGAGAAGAGGGAAAACAAAAGCAAAAAGAAATAACATGGCAAAATGCAAATAAGCAGAAGTATTAACCAATAGGTAAATCCCTTCATCCTTTTAATATATGAACCATAAGCGATTTGGATATTAAAATCTTGGGATGCAAGAGGATTATTTTAATTAAATAAGTTCCAAGTGGAGATGGCTTTAGTTCAATGTATCAATATGGTATTGTTTTTGTGGTGTGGGACTGGTTAACTGTGGCAGATACTGACGTCATTGTGTTTCTTTTTAGGAGCTTATGTTAAATTTATCATCAGAGTTAGGTTTCCCAAGATAATTTTACGGGCTACATTTTTAGTAGAGCATCCAACAGCAATAAAACATTTAAATGTTTTCCACAAGGAAGAACTCTAGTTTAAACTAGTTCATGGAGTGCATCATTTAACTGTACAACATTGCTGCCTTTAATATGTGAGACAGAATGCTAGCTCTCCTAGCATTTGGTCTTTATATAACATTGGGGGAGGGGGAGGGTGTTGTTTGTTTGTTTTTTAAATGTAAATGTGTAGTATTATTCGCAAATGGTGCAGGATAACTTGTGTCTCCTTAATGATGCCAGTGTCACACCTCTGGTCAAGGCAGTTGAGGAAATGGTTTGTGCTTCAAAGTTCTGTTTCTGCCAAAACCGCGTGAAGGACTGTATGCACATGTGAAGTAGTTAGTTGATTTCAGAAAAGGAATGGGAAGACATTTTGGGGAGAAGATTCTTTCTATACATCTATCTCTTTTCTTTTTTTTTTTTTTAAATTGGGTTGTAAGAAAAAGACTGTAGCATCTACCAGCAAATTGCCTCCAGAAATATAATAAAAACTTGGGCAATCACATCACCCATAATTAAAAAATAGATTTTCTTGGAAGTTTTCAGAAGTTCTGATGGAGGAAAGCCGTATGTACATGAAAATTAAGGAGAAACTACAATGATTTATTTGTATGTTATATATCTGGAATAAATATGTCTTTAATAAAATTTTCATGTCAAGTGCAGTCACAGCCCCTCACTGGGTTGTGAGGGCCTTAACTAGGAAAAAAATTGTGCCTGTAACTGGCACTGAGGGCACCTGGAGTGGGACTGTCCGTGTTCATGCTATTGAATGCACTTGTCTCTTTGCCTTTGCCCTCTAAACCAGCCTGGCACCTCCAAAATACGTGTCAGGAATTTGTGACCTAAATCCTGAAACATACTTACAAAGCCTTGGGAAGTGCTCTTTGACCTGCAAGAAAACTATACCAGGAATAATTCTTACAATTCAATAGTATAGAAAATGGTGTTCTGCTTTACCAATACAGACACAGTCATCAGATGCTCCCTCTGTGCACTGCAAACCGTGGCCGCTGACACAAAGGGAAGCTGTATGTTTGTGTGTGTGTGAAGTCTTTTGACTCATTTCAGAACAAGAACGGTTATGTCTATATTGGCAAGCGCTGTCTGTCTGTAGAGCAAAACAGCTAATGGCTGGTGCTGAGAGCTTGACATCCAAGTGTTTCAGGACAGGCTTTGTGCTGAATTCTCTCCATGGACTGCTCCTCTTGTACCATGGACTGCGTGGCCATTTGCAGCTATCTGTGCTGCTGGGATACTCTGCCAATTTAGCTTCATTTGAAACTATTTTTAGCTCAGGATTCTGCCACATTCTCCATGCAAATCACAGCTTAACAGCCTACATTTACTAAACTGGATTTGATTAGGTCCACTGCTTCACATAAGACAAGAGGGTGGTATTGCCATCCCATCCTCTCTGTGTCTGCGTGTGTGTGTGTGTGTGTGTGTGTGTTGAGGGGTATGTGTGTAGTTAAAAACATGGTCATGTAATTCTGAGACCTTTATCATACATATGCTTGTGCAATTATTATTTCCAAATGCATTAGCAAAAAAAAGTAGACCTTACAGCATAAAGGATGAGATTCCTTTGCTGTCTGTATTTTTTCCATTTCTTTTCCATTTTGCCGATGCATTATGAATTTTCTCCAAAGTAGTTCAATATGTTCTGTATATTCATGAATAAAGAGATGTTGTAAATGTGATACTGAGATTCTGATTTTTCTTTCGCTACTAGTGGAAAAATTATTACTTTAACTATATCAGCAAAGCTACTGAAGGAGTAATAAATTCTCAGAGTGCATAGTGTTCTAATACTTTGCATTATTTCTTTTCTTTAATTGTACATTAGCAATTCAAAAATAGACATAAACATTCTGGCAAGATCCACCCAGGTAATGAGGTTCTATTTTAAAATTTATAATCAGTTTAAATCCTATTTAGGCAGTTCATTCTAACAACTTAATCTGAGTTTGACTGATTAATTGTCCCAAACACAGAGCAATGACGGCATCATGAATTAGCGTTGAATTCTGAATGAAACTAGGTGATTTGCTCCACTGTGCCAGTTAAGTCTTGTAAAGGTATTCATGAGCTTGCCTGGGCTTGTTAGTTTGAATACCTTCTAGCAAACTCATAAGTAAATAAAAAAATCCAAGGCTTTTCTCCCTATGATGACAGGCAAATACTGAAGATAATATGCATCTTCAGACATACCGGAGAAGGCATTTGCTCTTAAACAGTTTGAAAAATCCCAGAGCACAAAACAAAAATTTGAATAGATTTCATTGTTTATTAAAACTACTGAAATGTACATAGAATTTAAAGACTTCAATCAGATATTTTAAGTAAAATCTAACTTTTTTGGGTTTAAATATCTTTGCAATAGAAGCACTAAAAGAAAAAATAAATTTAAAACCCCATGGAAGTGCACACTTAATAGTTCAGGTAATTACAGAACAAAATGTCTGACATAAAATATCGCATCAAAGCACAAAGGAACACAAGTTACTGAATAGATTATTTCTGTACAAAATTATACTGGCTTCCAGTGTTTTTCTATGGGTTTATGTCATTGTTTATGTCACAGATCTATTCAATTAAGAACTTCTTGACAAAAGACACTGTGCCTAGGCTTAAGTAAGTCAGTGGGCATATGAGCACACAGATGTTTCATGATATATTTATAACGTTGTCAAGAGTGTTACATGATACTTGTATACATTCCCACTAAATTATAATTTATATGTTTCTCAGTGGGGAGAAAGGTGGGATCAGATAGGGCCTTCAATCTAGGAGGAAAAATCTAAATAAAATGGAGTGTTTGGACAGAAAACAGAGAAAACCAAATGAGAAATTACTCTTCATTGTTAGGCATAAGGACTGGGAAAAAAGTTACTGCCAAAAATGGAGGACTTTTTTCCTGATTTCATTGCAGGCAAGGTTGTCTTTTAGGAAGACACAAGCTATTGCTCTCTCCTGAATCTAAAATGTATGGTTGATGAATACAGAGGCAAGCTGTCATACATCAAAATAAGAAACTGAACATCAAGGTGTTGCTATTACGACCTCCTGAGTCCCATTAAAGATAAGTAGGATCAGCAGGGCAGGTAATCATGGAGTCTTGGTTCGTTCTGGGAGGAGCCCTTGCACTTAAGGAAACTACAGAACAGCTGCAAAGTACCTGTATTAAGGCCTGTCTTTTGCCAGTATGTGCACTAGCAGAACCTCTTGTCATCATGTTCCCTGATGATTATTAACCTCACACAAATGTCTGGTTATAGAAGCTGTGATATTCAAGAGAAGGCAGTGGTTGAAACATACTAACAAAGAATATGCTCAACATATTAAGAAAAAACAAAATGTAGTGAATTTATCTGGTTCAATCTGAAGCTCAGATGCTGATTTTTTTTTAGCCAAAAGCAAAACAGGGATTTTTAATAAGAGATAGAGGCCCTAAGTTGTTAAATTCCTTACCTAAAGCCTACTTCTTCAATTAATCCTGTGGAAGGCACTGAGAGAAATGACAGGGCTTGCCTGATTTAATTCAAGAGGTGCACTGTGCTGAGCTTCCTGGTAACAGCTAGAAAGCAAATATTTGCAAAGGCAGTTGAATTAGTGTTTAAATGCCAAACATTCAATAAAAAGGCTGGAACCATTATTGCTACTAGAAGATACACTGCTGAAGCAATTGCATTGTAATACAGTGCATTTATATTGTAAACATGAAGTTAAAAAATTTTAATATATTCCTGTTACTTCCTCTGGCTGGGAGGATTTCCCATAAATATCTGCAAAGCCACACCATTGATCTGCTTGAAATCCTTCTTGAAAGTCATTCTTTGACAAGAAAACAGGATCTTCAGAATAGCTACTGTTCTGAAGCTGAATGCACTGACCCACAGGCACACCTCTGTTACTGCTTCCCGACTTTCTGATTCTCTGCTCTCCACGTCTTTATCACCTTGCTCAGCTTAATGCAGAGTTTACGATATCTTTGTTAGGGGTAGATTTTTCTTCAGCTTCTGTACAACACCGACCACAGTGGTTTTAAGTATTTACTTTCTGGATTACAAGGCTAATCAGCTAAAGCCAAGAGAAATGTGAAAGGTGACTAAGAAAAATAAGCTTATTGTTGACTGACTTAAAATTTGCTATTCAGAGGTCTGCTTCTCCAGTGGAAATATTTTATGAGTCTGCAAATCGAAAAAGGTTGAAAACCACTGATCTAGCAAAATGGTATTCTATTCAATGACTTTGATGCATAGTCTGCAAGACTGGGAAGCAGCGTGGGAACAGACTGTGTGCAGGACAGCTTTATACTGTATGCATCGGATTTCTTGTATAAGGGATGCTCAACTACACTGAGTCGTAGCTGACGTATGTTATGACATTTTCAGACTGGAAGCTCACTTCCTAGGCATCCTAACTTTGTCCCTTAATATTGTGCTAATAGGCACTAAACTAATAGTAGGAACAGTCCTCGTTAACAGCATCATTATATGATGAGGTATCAATATTTGCTTGAAATTAAGTCTTTATTTACATGAAGATTGTGAGGGTAAACAAAACATTAAAATTATGTAAAATCTTGCTTTTTCTATGTTCTACTTGGAAGTTTCATGAAAGCTTGAATACGGAAAAACTCAAATACCAAGCAAACAAGCCCCCCCCCTTTTATTTTTTTAACCAGCCCCTGTTACTCCCTCAAATCTGTGAACCTCAGTTATATGATACCATTTTATGAAGACTGACACAGAAATACACTAGAAGGATTTTGTTATTTTATAATCCCCAGAAAATAAGTAATTCTAAATTATACTTTCATGTCGTGATTTTGCTTACTTTACTTGCACTAACACTATCACCATTTGCAGAAATTGTTTTACTTTTTTTGCCCTTGTTCAGTTTTCCGAGCAGTTTGCTTCTACAATTTACCTTATTTGCTGGGTCAGATGAGTGCTAGTTCTAGCACCAGGAAGAATACAAGACCAGGACAGTATAGATTTAAGCTTGGACTGTGACAGAACTAGTCTGATAAAGCAATTAGGTAGCATGTGTCAGGATGAATCTTTTTTTTTTATAAGTAGTCATAAGTACTTCAGAGCTGCTTTGTTATACAAAACCATTGATGAGTTATAGCTGTTTATTTATTCTTATATTAGCATTTCTTAAGGTACAGTTCACATTTACAGACCTAGCAGCTATTTTGGCAATTTTGTTGCATTTGGTAACTTAGAGACTTCTTCCTTCCTCTGTTCTGTATGCAGGGTTACTCTTATATGGCATTTACCTCCCTTTCTTCATACCAAAGAAAGCAGAAAGGAAGCTCCAGTCATTCTTCGGCCATGGCCATTTGGAAAAAAAGTAACTGTGATCATTGTAATCCACTTGATCTACTCTCCACCCTTGTGACACTTGGGACCATTTGAAGATGGTGCATGCTGAGTGTATAGTACTGGGTTCACTGAAGGGTTAGTTGCTGTTATCTTTAGTAAACAGTTGCCAGATCTGCCTAAAACCATCACAAATTATTGCAGCTCTGCTGCACACTAGCTGAATCTGCCATATGGCAGTACTGTGGAAATGATCCAGACATACTAAGGAGTTATTTCTTTTTTTAGCTTCCTCCTTACCCTAATAAAACATGTTTATTTGTTATTTTCACTAGCTTTGTTGTTATATAAATATAGTGGAAAAAACTAATGTGTTTTATAAACGATCTCTGCTATAAAGCAAAGGTTCTATTAGTAACTGAAGCAGTATGAAAATTTAACTTTATTTTCTGTTGGGATTTCTGAATCTATCTTATGGGTCTGAGATACCTCCAGCACTAGACCATGGCATAATTCTTATTCAACTCATCCCAGTACATTATTTATTTATTTTTGTCTTAAAATCACTGGTGTACCTTTGTCTCAGTGTCTTAGAATCATGTGCTCTTAATGTGAAGACACTCCAGGAGGTGAAAAGTTTCCTTCCTTTACCAGTTAGCTCTATTGAGTGTGATATTATGCCCAGTGGGTTCTTCTGCATTTGTTCTGTTCAGTCAGATAGTCAGATAAGCTTTTTAAACATGCGAGTGATGCCTCTAGCTGTTTGGCCACACACACGAGTGCTTTTGGAAGTTGTCTGGAAAATGCAATTTGGAATCAATGCAGAGCCCAACCGCAGACACCACACATCTTTCCCTAGGTTCTTTCTGCCACTTTTATTCAAAGTGACTGCTATCAAATGTTAATTTCCACATTCAGTGACCTATTTCCATTTTATTAAAATGTACTTGGAATAGGTACAGATTTTAAATAATAATTTTCCCTTATAGAACAGAACGCTTTATTCATGTAGTTCAGATTTTTACACACAGTGTCTCAGACTGTTTCTATTACAGATGCTAAAACTGTGATTGCTTATATCAGTTGCTGATATCAACTGAAAATTCACACAGATAATAAACTATAACTGGATATTTAGCTAAAATAAAAGCAGATTAGAACTGCGCAACTATTTTGAAGATGGAAGGGGTAAATCCATACCACCTTCATTTGATCTGCTATGCTAGAAGTCCAGATGCCCTTGTTAAAGTTAAGGGAGAAAAACAGAAGCAAATTCAGGAAATCTCCTTCAGGAAGTAAATCTCTTTACAATAATTGTTCTATACCATGTTTATTCAGTAAATCTGTTTCTAAAAATATAAAAATTGTAGGTTTAAAACCTTTCTAAAAGTTAGGAATTAAAATCCATTGCCTGGATTACCCATCAAAAGACATTACTCACAAGGTCAAGAAAAAAATTAACTGGCTTTATTTTAGACATGCCAGATCTTTCTGGGTTTTTTAGGTTTGGGGTTTTTTTTGGTTGATCAGGAAACTTTGAAATTCCCCTGAACTTACACCATTAAAATACAGTCCATTTGATATCCTTTTCCTTGTTTCTTTTCTAAGCAGCTTTGTCACTTTTCAAAATTTTACTTATATATGCTGTCTGTTTGAAACTTTCAGTCAGTGAAGACGTTCAGTTAAAGGAGAAAATAGCAGAAGCGTCAACTTTCTGGCTTTTTTTTTTGTTGTTGGTGGTGGTGTATTGGGTCCGTGTGGCAAGGTTTTGGTAGCAGGGGGGCTACAGGGGTGGATTTTGTGAGAAGCTGCTAGAAGCTTCCCCTATGTCCGACTAGAGGCAATGCCAGCCGGCTTCAAGACATACCCGCCACTGACCAAGGCCGAGCCCATCAGCGACGGTGGTAGCATCTCTGGGCGAACAGATTTAAGAAGGGTACAAAAAAGCTGTGCAACAGCAATTGCAGCCGGAGAGAGGATTGAGAATATGTAAGAGAACCAACCCTGCAGACCCCCAGGTCAGTGAAGAAGGAGGCCAAGGAGGTGCTTCAGGTGCCAGAGCAGAGATTCCCCTGCAGCCCGTGGGGAAGACCATGGTGAGGCAGGCTGTCCCCCTGCAGCCCAGGGAGGTCCACGGGGGAGCAGATTTCCACCTGCAGCCCAGGGAGGACCCCACACCGGAGCAGGGGGATGCCCGAAGGAGGCTGTGACCCCATGGGAAGCCCGTGCTGGAGCAGGCTCCTGGCAGGACCTGTGACTCCGCAGGGGACCCATGCTGGAGCAGTCTGTGCCAGAAGGACTGCAGTCCATGGAAGGGACCCACACTGGAGCAGTTCATGAATAACTGTAGCCTGTGGGAAGGACTCACCTTGGAGAAGTTTGTGGAGCACTGTCTCCCGTGGGAGGGACCCCACGCTGGAGCAGGCTAAGAGTGTGAGGAGGAAGGAGCAGCAGAGACATGTGATGAACTGACCACAACCCCCATTCTCCATCCCCCTGCGCCACTGGGGGGAGGAGGTAGAGAATTCAGGAGTGAAGTTAAATGCAGGAAGAAGGGAGGGGTGGGGGGAATGTGTTTTAAGGTTTGGTTTTATTTCTCATTACCCTTCTCTTATTTGATTGGTAATAAATAAAGCTAATTTCCCCAAGTCAAGTCTGTTTTGCCCATGACAGTAATTGCTGAGTGATCTCTCCCTGTCCTTATCTCAACCCATGAGCCTTTTGTTATATCTTCTCTCCCCTGTCCAGCCGAGGAGGGCAGTGATAGAGTAGCTTTTTTGGGCACCTGGTGTCCAGCCAGGGTCAACCCATTATAGTTGGTTTTGATTTTTTTTTAGTAAAATAGATAGTGAGCCTGCTCTCTTTCTATGTTTCTCCATGTCAAGCTTTCAGCTGGAGTATTATAATCCAGAGAAGGTTATTGTGATAATTCTGATCTCAGTGATATAAGAAAACCAGGAAAGTAGCACAGTTTTTGACACCTTCAGATCTAGCACAGAATTCTTCGAGACAGATGTGTCCCACACTTCAGAAAAGTTAACTTGTCAGTGTGTGCTGAAACACAACACTGCAAAATGCCCCATTCTTTTCCTTTTGAAATTTATTTTGCTCCAGTAAAAAAAAAAGTGATTTTTTTCCTGATTATGTTTTTAGTAACAATACCAGTTTGGTACATTCAAATTCAGCCGATATTTGAAATATCCTTTTAGGATAGACATAGATCAACTTTCCTTTTTCCTCTACTGTGGCCAGATATATCTAGCATTTAATTCAGAATGTAAACCCTGAAATGTTATAATTTGAAGGGAGTCAGGGTAAAACAATATTATGAACTAAATTTCAAGGATAAATTTGGTAACATCTCTCAAATTAAAATGCATTCACATAAAAATGTCTGTTGCTCAGTATTACTCGTTTTTACATAGGTGGTCTGACCCAAAATGCACTGAAGTCAGTAAAAAGCTCTTACTGAACTTGCTGGGCTTTAGATCAAGCCATGAAGCCATTTCACCTGCAGAGTTTAAAGTACCTTGCAAAGAAAGGCATTATTCATCATCATTTCTTCTCTTAAAAAAAGGAGAAATAAAGACAGGCACCTCATCCAGACTTACAAAGCAATTCATGATGAGAAGTAAGAATAGAACCCAATCTTTACTTGTATTTTGATAATATTAAAAGTAGAAGTAGTAATACTAGTAATACTACTAGTGGTAGACAATATTGAATAATGGTAGAGCACTGCATAGTAATTAAGCACTGGATAATTGTGCCATGTTGTCCTTGAAGATGTATTCAGATGAAGGAATAATTCATACTGTATTTTTATATGTGAGTCTCTTGTATTTTGCCATGTTTCCTATTGGAATTCTGTTTCATATTTGTAAAATAAGTGCATGAAGTCTAATCTGTCTTTACAACAACAATTTTATTTTCTACATTTTAATCAAAGAAAGGCAATGAAAAATAAGCTTTGTGTGCAGCGCAGTCTTGTATTCATTAATACTGTGTAAATAATATTGTCCTTATCGTATCAGTTCTTTAAAACAACTTACAGAAATCTACACTGCAGATTTATTATCTATTACTTCTTTTCCAACAAAACTTTGTCATATGTGTGCATGACCGTGCATCAGCTATACTGATTCTTCACAGCTTTAATTCTCAGACTTTATACTTCCATTCAACTGGATTCTTCTTGCTATAGATATTACGGAATTATGAAGCATTATAAGCCCAAGATTTAGAGAAAATAAAAATCTGAAATTTCATTACTTCAGAAAAGACTCTGGCCAAATTTTACATAGACTTTGACATATTTTCATGTGTAGATTTGCTTGTTTATACCAAAACTGCCTTTCTGTCTAGTGGGAGTTTTAAAGGATATATAAGAATTGTACATAATGTTCCACAGCTTTAAGTGGGTAACTGCTGAGTGCAGCTTAACCCGGTATATTCTGGAAAATAATTATATAGAGGTGCAGATGGTTTCTCAGGGTTCAGTTTTCTCCAGAACATGGTCCTCAGCACACTGGATGAGGACCACTTAGCTCAGTTGGGCCAGCAGACTGAAAACATATATTTGGTCTATTTACCCATTGATTCATAAAGGAATTTGGCAAGAATCCCTACACTGAAGCTAAATAGGTATTATGGCTTATACCACACCTTCAAAGCCCAAATAAGTTGATAATAAATAGTATGTCATCGAAGGTCTGACTTTATTACCAGTTACACATTTCTGTAGGAGATTCTGGGGTTCTGGTGGTGCTCCTGGGGTCCTGTTGCTATTTCTTGATGAAATTACGTCAAGTCTTTGTTTTACTAAATGGTATGCAAAACTAATTTTTCTATTAACTCAGGGGGTTCATTAGTCCCATTTTGGACTGTCAACCCTCATTTCACCTGCTTTTCTACTTATGAGGAATTTTCCAAAATTTCCTTATGGAGCTTATATGCTCTTTTATTTATGACCAAGGTAAGTAACACATTCTTTGTTACAAGATCAGCTATTCATTAGTTCAACATTTGTAATCTTATTCTGGACATATAGTTTTTTGGGGCCTCTAATATTATCTAAATAACAATGCATTCAAACTATTGTGTGAAAATATTTAGGAAGTTACACAATAAATACATATATGTGTGTTCATATGTGTATGTGTTTGTGAATATATAGCACAGAAGATGGACTTAAAATACTTGAGAGGCATATGTATAACAAGCAAATATTTCTGTATTTTGCACAAATTTTGTATCTTTTTTTCATATTTGCATAAATTTCAGGACGGATCAGTAAATTCTAGTGTACTGAAATTCCTTTTTAATGTGGCCATCTGCTCTATCAGAAGACGGAGACATTTCAAGTTTTCACTTTTATCACTCCATTATAGCAAAGCAAAAGAAAATTTTACAGCATTTCAGGGTAGAAGGTGAACATCATCTTCACTGAATGAAAGCAGAAACATTTTTGCAGAATGTAATTTGCAAGTTGAGCAAATTATCTTTGTCCTTGTAGACAGTCTCAGGAAACCTTCACCATTCCCCAGCAGCAGACATCTGCCTTTCGGGAGGTGGAAGAAGTTCTGATCTGAATGGAAAGACAAGCAGTAGAGTCTGTGCAATCACATCAGCTCTGTCATAGTATGCAAGAAATAACATACCATTGTGCAGCCTGCTAAAGGCTGCCTCACCCTTCCTTTCCAGCAAACCTTTCTCTATCTCCACATTTAAACTGAACCACAGGATTTCCCCAGTACAACGGATTCAAGCACTGCGTTAGAGAAGAGTTGAGTGAGGGACTCCAAAAGGAAAGACGACTGCAATTTATCATGAACACTTCCTTTACTGAGTAGATGCATTTTACAAGCTTCATTTTGTAATTATGGAGAAGGCTGTCCTGGTTTTGGCTGGGATATGGTTAGCTTTCTTCCTAGTAGCTGATAAGATGTTATGTTTTGGATTCAGTATGAGAAGAATGTTGATAACACACTGATGTTTGCAGTTGTTGCTAAGAAATGTTTAGACTAAGTCAAGGATTTTTCAGCCTCTCCTGCCCAGCCAGCGAGAAGGCTGGAGGGGCACAAGAAGTTGGGAGGGGACACAGCCAGGACAACTGACCCAAACTGGCCAAAGGGGTATTCCAGACCATGTGATGTCATGTCCAGTATATAAACTGGGGGCAGTAGGGCTGGGAGGGATCGCCGCTCAGGAACTAATTGGGCATCAGTCAGCAAGTGGTGAGCAATTGCATTGTGCATCACTTGTTTTGTATATTCCAATCCTTTTATTATTATTATTGTAATTTTATTATTGTTATTATTATAATTATTAGTTTATTACTTTCTGTTCTATTAAACTATTCGTAGCTGAACCCACAAGTTCTACGGTTTTTTTTTTCTGATTCTCTCCCCTATCCCACTGAGTGGCTGCGTGGTGATTAGTTGCTGCCTGGGGTTAAACCATGACATAGGACTACATGCTCAATTTATAAAATCAGTAATTACTACGTACTACGGCTTGTGAAAATTCAGTAATTGATAATCACTATACTCATCTTCTACTCAAGCAGAAAAATATCTTGATAGTTAGTAGTGTGGATTGGGAGCATTGTGGAAGATAATGGTATTCGAGGAGTCAGTGATCTCAGAACAGGCCGTGTCTACTGGGGCTTGCATTTAGGACTTGAGAAGGCTGTGTGTTATTTATGTAGTCTATAACTTACATCTTTGGGAAAAGTAAACTGTATGAGGATCAAGGGGTGGAATGTAGTTATCCTGACCTAGAGACCATTGCACATTTAAAAGCCAGTGATCCACATAGCGATTAGGCAGCTCCCACTCTTACCGGCAGTTATATCACCTGCATGGCCTTGCCTTTGTCTAACAGTACAGCAGCAAGTTCTCGTGATAACATTCATTAGGAATGGAGTTGTTTTCTTGTGAGGAAATTAGTAACTCAAAGGACCAAAAGGGAGAGCTTCTCTCCATGGTCAGGATCTGCTCTGCTCTGCACAGCATGCATGGGGAAAATGCAAATGGACTCTGTCCGATGCTGCACAAACACAGGTGCCCATAGGGACAAAAGGTTTACTCGCTCACTGTATTCCATCTCTTATTCTGTCTTATTAAAGCAGTTATTTTCTTAAGCCATTTATTGTTGGGCCTTTCTTACTGAGATCCAGAAAAAGTCCCGCACCAGCTCACTCTCCCCTCCCCACCCTCAGTGCAGAACAGTGTGTCTATGAAAAGGAAGAAAACAGAAGGCATAGCTATGCAGTTTATGCTTTTGAATACTGGGAACATAGAAAAATTACCTGTAATGACTATAAAACAAAGAAAGGTGACTACACAAAATACCAGTTGACCATAAATTTCTGCCTCTCACAGCATAGCTCTCTACAATGTCCACTAAACTTATCCATTCTCTAGATGTAGGTCCATAACAAATGTTAGGTCTTGCTCCTCTTCCAGTTCAGTTGACAATGGCCAAATTTCCAGTTTACAGTCAAGGAAAACCAATCTTAATGATGGTAATTATTTCAAAAAATTAAATTGAAATACATCACTAAAAAAATTAAACCACTACACTAAATTTACTTGGCCATTTCTGGCCAAGAAATTTCTGAAGTTAGAAGAAATGAGTTCCATAGTCTCTAAAACTGAATTATATTCTGCAGGTAAGCACGGACTTAGCTCTCACTAGATGAATAATAATGATTTAAAAAAATGTAATATGTGGTGATGAGATTATTGTTGTTCTTCTGTTCTTAAGTTAAAGATGAGTCAGGTAAATTTTAAAAGACAGCCCATGCTGGAGACAGAAGCAGGATTCAAAGAAGCACTAACTGGACCCCATGTACAAATACCAATAACATCTGGAAAATCACAGAGTCTCTTTTACATTATATGATGTTATATCTCCAATAAATCTGAGTACATTAATTAGCTTCTCAAGGAGTTATTTCAATGAAACAAGTGGTACTGATCATTTCATCATTATGTTCTACTCACACACAAAGCAATATAAGTTATTTGGTGCATGTTTGTATAGGTGCTGAGATTCTGAGTTTATAGAATAATATTAAACAAAAAGATTATAAAATGAATCAACATAGGCAATGCAACTGTAAAAATAAACTTTGAGAAAGGAATATAGTTCAGATTTTTTTACAGGGTTTTTTTTTTTATCCAAATGTCGAACACTTCCTGGTCTTACAAGTTTTGGTTTGCTATGTGGATTTTTTGCTATGTTATTGGTTGTTTCATTTGCTCATTAATTACTTGCTGGTATTTGAGTAGAAAAGTGTCACTGGGTTCTCTGAACATAAACATTGCTGTCTGTACTGTTTTGAAATGGATTCTAACCCTCTGTGATCACTCATGAAAGGAAGAGAGTATTTGTTCTTCAGAAACCCTGGATCTGCAAAGCTAGATTTTTTCCTTCTGCATTTCTAGGAGCACTCCTCAGGCTGCTGACCTCTTCCTAAACCAGATATAATCAATGTTTTTTGATCTCTATACACATCAAGAATTTTATGTTAATACAGAGAAAGGAAAAGAGAAAGGGTCAAGAGTAAATCCAAAACTAGCTCTGCTCTGACATCAGAGAGCCTTGTCTACACCTAAAGTGAAAAATCTGCTCAGATTTTCAATTCTGGAAAACATTTTTAGCTTTTTTTCTGAATGGAAGTGTGTTCAAACATGTATTAGAAAAGCAATTGGTGTAGTAAGATATCGAACAGTTAAAGAAAGTTCTTTAATGCAATTTGCAAACAAAAGAGGAAAGGAAGTAAGGATCTGTATTCTTATGGCTGCAGACACTGGACTGTCCTGTAGCAGTCAGGGCAAGAGGTATTTGTGGTACTTTAAACCTCTCTGGTGTTCACCAGTAAATCTACTCTGCTTATCAATAAATAGTTTAGTTTAATAACATATCATATGCAAAGGGGAAAAAAAAAGAGACCAATACGTTAATTTATCTTCATCAACTACATGTTGGTGTACCTATTCTTAGGGCTGTTTATTGACCTCAGTGACAGTGCTGATGTAAGTAAAAACTTCAGCTGACCAGTGCAGGTTCTGTATTTCATAACCGATGTCCAAGGGATGGGATTTTCTTTTTTTTCCTTCAAAATAGTGTAAAAATGAAAACAGATGCATAAAACTGGTATATGCAATAGTTACACACCTGCTTGTTATATACCAGTCAAAACCAGTGTATAAACGTAAGGTGTGCTCAGTTGGCATAGCAGACTTTCATGTCATTAAAGAATTTGTGTCTCCACTAGTATGTGTTTTCTTTGTGGATATTTTGTATTCTTCACAGTGGTGTCAACCTAAAATTGTAAGAAACACTTCTTTTTAAAGTTTTACCTCAGAATCTGGTAGAAGGCCGGCAAAACAATAGGACATCTAGTGTAGTTTTTATTTTATTTTGGAGCAATAAAAGTGGAATGAGTTTATTGGATGTGGAAGTATTATATACAAACATGCAATTCCTTGTAATCTGGTCAGCCCCTAAATTTGATCTAATGTGTGAATAACTTTAAAATCAGTGGGTACAGGTTAGGGTTTGGGGGTTGTTTTTGAGAATACAGCTGTGGGATCTATGACTGCTGTTTGCTCAGTGTCAGATAAAGTATATTTAGATTTAGACATTATTTCGTCTTCCTCAACATTGGACAATTTTAAGATTTGGCTGGTCGGGGCGCTGGGCCATCTTGTCTAGACCATGCTTTTGCTGAGAAAGGTTGGACCACATGATCTTTGAGGTCCCTTCCAACCTGGTGTTCTACGACTCTATGATTCATATTTTCTAGTTTCTTTCTTATTTTACATCAATAAGAATTTTATGATTGGAGGGGAAAAACACAACAGCCTGTATATTAATTTTGAATTAAGATTGCTGCTTAATGTCAGTATCACGAATCTGCATTTCCTTGGATACGATAATGTTTTGGGTTTGGGGGGGAGGGTTGGCGGTGGGTGAGGGTCCACAGGGCCGGCTCCTGTGAGAAGCTGCTGGAATCTTCCCCAGCTCCAAGCTGGACCCGCCTCTGGCCCAGGCCGAGCCCCTCAGCGACGGCGGTAGCGCCGCTGGGAGAACGGAGTTCAGAGGGGAAACCTGCGGTGAGTGGGGGGATTGGGATGGGAGAGGAACCCCTCTGTGGGTACCAAGGTCAGGGAGGAAGGAGAGGAGGAGGAGGGCAGGAGGGGATGCCCCCTGTGCTGTGGTGAGGCGGCAGGCTGTGCCCCCCCAGCCCGTGGAGGGGAGTGGGGGAGCAGTTGCCCACCTGCAGCCCGGGGAGAGAGGAGCCCATGCCGGAGCAGGGGGGTGGAGGCCCCCAGGATGGCCGGGCCTCCAAGGGGAAGCCTGTGCTGGAGCAGGCTGGGACTGAAGGGCTGCAGCCCATGGAAGGGACCCACCTTGGAGGACTGTCTCCCGCAGGAGACACCCCACGGGGGAGCAGGGCCCGAGTGCGGAGTCCTCCTCCCCTGAGGAGGAAGGAGCGGCAGAGACAAGGGGTGAGGAACCGACCCCAGCCCCCATTGTCGGGGGGAGGAGAAAGAGAGAACCGGGAGTGGGGTTGAGCCGGGCAGGAGGGAGGGATGGGGGAAGGAGTTCTAAGGCTTGGTTTTACTTCTCAATATCCTTGTTCTGATTTGATTTGTACTAAATTGAATTGATTTTGTTTCTTCCCCATGTTGAGTCACTCTTTTGCCAGTGACCAAAATTGGTGAGTGATCCCTCCCTGTCCTTGCCTCGACCCATGAGTTTTTCTTTATATTTTCTCCTCCTCATCCCACCAGGGCCAGGGGGGCAGAAGTGAGAGAGTGGCTTCGTGGTGCTTTGTTGCCGGTTGGGCTTAAACCCCAAGAGGTAGTATTATCAGCTTTTTTTTAAAAACTATTATTTAATTTGTTTTGGTTCCCTCTGCAAAGTGTCTGATAACAACGTTATGACCTTTTCGTTATGAAATTTCAAACATTGTTTTCACAAGACTGCAAGGGACGTTTCTGCCAACTACTTTAGACGAAGTGAAATTTGACCTTCTGCTTAGTGTTCAGAATATGTTTAGAAGTAACAATAGAGCCATCTTTGAACATATTGATAATGTGTGCAGTCAACAATTAAGCCAAACTTATTTTTTCAACAAAATACATAAGGATCGAGTTTCAATACAAGCCACCAAAAAATGCAATGGTACATGACAACCATGTGATGTATACCATAAACATATTTTTACTTCAATTAGTGGGAAATACTAGCCACAATTTTAACTTAAGGGAAAACAAAAGGGAAAAAAAAAAAGCCCAGAGATTAGGTAAGCACTTAGGATGATAGCTGAATTCCTTGTGCTGTTGATGTATGCATTCACCTAATTTTAATGACAAATCTTATAGTTCCTTCCACCTGCAGACTAGGTGATCTACTAGCATCTTGCTTAATTCAGTCGTTCCAGACAAATTCCCTGGTTGCTAATCCTAAAGGGTTCTTGTCACACAGTCCTGTGTTACTTGACAATTATTCTAATAGTTATCATGAAAACTAGAGTTTGTATATTTCGGAGGATAATCCTTTTCACTGGCAATGGATTTTATGGAAGATTTCTTGATTTCAAGGATTCCTGAAGGTTCTGTGATGGGAATTCATGACCTCTTCTGATGATGTGACGTCCTTGTATGTAGAGGCCTTCCATTAGATGATATAATTTATCTGAAGGGAAGATTATTCAGGACTTTTATATAAGAGGTTCTACAACAGCTACAATTAATCCTGTTCAGTTCTAGAGCTATCAGAAAGTAGGAAGGGTTCTGCTCTTTTTCAGATAAAAGAAGGGAATAACACTTAATTTGACAGTGCCCTGAGTACCAGAATCTACTGCCAGTTGCTAGGTTTAAAAAGAGACAGTCTCAGATAAAAGTGAGATAAAGATTCAAACTTCATGTAAAACCTGAACTTCATACAATAAGGAATTCATATGATAATTACATTAATGAAGCTTACAGAAATAAAAGAAAAACTGTAGCTACCAAAGCCAGTCTGGATAAGTGGAATTATAACTAAAAATCAAGATCACGAGCATTTTTTTTCACTAAAGGAAATGATTGTTATAATAATATTTTTAATGCATCAATTGCATTTAAGATCTGATACCTAATTCAAATCCATGTGAAAATAGTGGAGAAGATCTTACGTAAAGCAAGGATATACTTCCATAAAATATGTAAGAAAAGATGTAAAAAATGTTGAAACTTTTAAGATGGTAATAGCTATTTTGGATAATCATTGAACAATAGGCTTTATAATGCAACAAACTATAACATAGACTTAGAAAATTATTTCATACTAGAATTTTCCACATAATACATAAATACTTTTAACTGAAATAAAAAAAAATTACTTGCATCAACAGATGTCAACAGATAGTTATTGATAGTCTTTATTTTCCTAAGGGAAAGGATGTGACTGCCAAATTCATGGTTAGTTTAAGAAACAGCAAGGAAAACACAAGGCTTGTGTTTTAATGGAAAGGGAGCCTCTTTTCAGCACTTTCACATGTTAAAGAAGAGTTAATTAACTCAGAAGGGTTAGACTTACTCCAAGGGTGCAAACCAGGCCTATATTACACAACTGTGCAGCATGCTCTTCCAGGAGCCATGAGGCTGATTGTCTGTTCATTCAGACAGCTTGTGCCATAAACTACAGTTTCTCAGCAAAATTCCTCTCTCCCATTTCAAAATGACATTTTAACTTTTGGTTTTTTTAAGACCCTTTTTACTATTTTTTTCTGCTCTGCCTATTGATTTTTCTAACCTTTTGACAGCAGCTTTACTTGCCTTTTCTTTCTGCATAATTCTTTTAAATTACATTCAGACCACAAGACAAACTCTGATCTCCACTATACAAAAACACAGTAAAACCACTGAAGGTAACAGAAATGTATTAGATTCACAGTCTGATTCTGATAAAAAATAGACCTATTGGCTTTTAGTATTCCAAGTTTTAAGCCAGGGAGGAGAACAGTGGGCCAAGTTCATTTCCAGTGGAACTACACTAATGTATGCTGAGTTCTAATAGAAGAAATCGGACATTTTCTTTAAGAACTTTAATTAAGAACAAGTTGGTTTGGTTTTGTTCTTCTCTGAAACATAAATCTTAAAGTCTAAGAATTTTGAAGGTATGATGGTAATTACTGTCACCAGTAACTTTAAGGCACTTTCCTAACCTGTGGGGCACGTGCACATAATTTTGTATCCCAAGCTTTGGTTCCCTATCAATCTAGTTTAAGGGACCTACTGAATATATAATTTTGCCCTCTTCCACACCAAGTTTTTTCCTATTGGAAAAAAAAGTAATACAAGTCAACAGTGTGAAGGGCCATCCTGAAACATAGGTAAGAGTCACTTAGGATAAGCACTTACATTCAAAACCTGGAAAATATTCCAAATATTAAATTTTAGACATGCCTGTAGATGTTTTTGGAAGCAATGTCCCTTCTATATATGGTTCAAAATTTTCAGATACTATATTTAGAAAGATAACTAGATAAAATATATAACTAAGATAACTAGTTAACTAACTAGATAAAATGGATAACTAAAATGTTATGGCTTGAAAAAGAAATAAAATTAATTACTTGGATCTTAAAAGGTTAAAACCTTTGTTTTCCACTGTTACAGTTGGAAATGTCGGTGGGGGAATCAGACTAGAACTTTTTCCATGCCTGAAATATTTCATAGAATTATGGAATGGTTTGGGTTGGAAGGGACCTTTAAAGATCATCTAGTCTAACCCCTCGCAGTGCACAGGGACATCTTTCACTAGATCAGGTTGCTCAAAGCTCTGTCCAGCCTGACCTTGAACACTTTCAGTGGTGGGGCATCCACAACTACTCTGGGCAGCCTGTTCCAGTGTCCCACCATCCTCATTGGAAAACATATCTTCCTTATATCCAAGCTAAATTTACCCTCTCTCAGTTGCTCTTTGCTCTGCCAGTACAGGCCCTGGTAAAAATGCTCTCTCTATCTTTCTTAAAAGCCCTGTTTAAGTATTGAAAGGCTGCAGTAAGGTCTCCCTGGAGCCTTCTCCAGGCTGAACAACCCCAACTCTCTCAGCCTGTCTTTACATGGGAGGTGTTCCAGCCCTTTGATCATTTTCATGTCCCTCCTCTGGACCGTCTCCAACAGGTCCATGTCTTTCCTGTGCTGAGGACCCCAGAGCTGGACGCAGTGCTGCAGGTGGGGTCTCAGCAGAGCAGAGTAGAGGGGGAGAATCACCTCCCTTGACCTGCTGGCCATGCTGCTTTTTCTGCAGCCCGGGATACAATCAGCTTTCTTGGCTGCAAGCACACATTGCCATCTCATGTCCTATCTTTCATCCACCAGTATCTCCAAGTCCTTCTCCACATGCCTACTTTCAATCCATTCATTCCCCAGCCTGTATTGATGCTGGGGATTGCCCCAACCCAGGTGCAGGACCTTGAACCTGGCCTTGTTGAATTTCATGAGCTTTGCACAAGCCCACTCTTCAAGCTCGTCAAAGGTCCCTCTGGATGGCATCCCTTCCTTCTAATGCGCCAACTGTACCACTCAGCTTGATGTCATCTGCAGACTTGCTGAGGGTCTACTCAATCCCACTATGTCATTAAGGTATTAAATAGTATTGGTCCCAGTATGGACCTCTGAGGGACACCACTCATTGTTAGTATCCACTTCATCACTGAGCTGTTGACTGCAGCTTTCGATGTTGCTGTCCAACCAGCTCTTTCAATGTTGCCATCCTTATCCATCTAAGAGTCCATTCATCAAACTTGTATCTCTCCCATTTAGGGGTACAAATATTGCAGGGGACAGTGTAAAAGGCCTTACAGTAATCCAGGTAGATGACATCAGCAGCTCTTTCACGGTCTGCTGATGCAGTCATACCATCATAGAAAGCCACTGGATTAGTCAGGCATGATTTGCCCTTGGTGAAGCCACATTGGCTGTCTCTAATCACCTCCCGGTCTTCCATATGTTTCAGTGTATCTTCCAGCAGGATCTGTTCCATGTTTTCAGAGGACACAGAGGTGAGGCTGACTGGTTGGTGGTTCCCAGGGTCCTCTTTATTACCCTTTTTAAAAAATGAGTGTGATGATATTTCCTTTTCTCCAGTCACTGGGGACTTTGTCTTACTGCCATAACTTTTCAAATATGATGGAGTAATGAAATCGCTGTATGCAATACTTCCAGTATCCTGCTCTTTTCCAGCAATAAGAAAGATGCTGATGCTTTTAGAGTAAAGAATCAGTAGTTATAGTGAGATTGTCAATGCTTAGGCTGTATTTCAAAACGATTGTACACACTCAACTATTCCACAGTAAAAAAAGAACAAGTCGCTTAAAATTTTCTATAACATTTTTCTATCTCACATAATTACTGATTTATGCAAATATAATTCTTCATCTTTAAACCACTTACAAGTTATTACCTTCTAGAATTCCACTTTCAGCATGAATGCACTTCTCTGGGTTTAATAATTCTGAAATGACTGAAACTGTAGGATTAAGTTTTAGGGAACTTCAGTACAAAGAACTAATGAACAAATTGTTTCATTCATCATCAGTGGAACATCTGAGTCAACACTAAAAAAAGATTTCAAGTGAAGACTTATTTAGAACTATAGTCATTATTATTTATCCTTTTATTATACTTTTTTCTGGAGGTACTTATGCCAAGGAATTTGTCTGTGGAAAGGATTTTTTCCTTACGTTATAAGTGGTATTCATCATAAGCTTTTACACCAGATATGTTCTTCTGCACATGAACATAAATGACCTTTTCCTTAGGTCTTGCAAGAACCCTGTATTTGATTTAGGAGAATAACCTCTTTGGGGGGAAAAAAAAAATATCTGTGAATCTTTGCATTAATTTCAAATTATACTCCCTGAGGTGGTTTGAGCCTCTCTGTTGGAACAACTGCATTGTAATATTTAACACTTTTAATATTGTAATAAAACTGACTCTTTTTTTCCCTTTTTTTTTTCATCCAGATATACAGTTGCATTACAGAGAATGTTTTTGCTCAGGCCTATAGTGATTGGGTGAGGAATCCAGAGAAGACATATTGAGAGAACTGACCAAATGCTTGAATGACATTTAAATAGAGATTTGGGGCTTGTGACACACAGCATTCCATCATTCCCCCAGATGAAGATAAAATAAAAAGTCTCCACAATATTGAGCTTTTAATGTTTCCTCAGTTATGCACTTAATCATTTTTATTTAGATTGTAGAATGTATATTTCATCACAATTTCCAATTAGTAAGTCAATGTTAATCTTTGGTTACCAAACAATTTCATGACTTTTCACATAGGTCTTACATCCAAGGCCATACAACACCCTCTAGGAAGTGTAGTAAGAAGCAGAAAATTTTCATTCTTCAATTGTTGCTTTTTATTATCAAAGTTCAAAGTGCTTTGAAAATTATCTGAAAATTTCTGGTGCAATTGTCTTTTAGAAAATTGCAGTATAAGCCAGTGATAAAAAACCCTATCTGCAGTATTTCACCAGTGTGTTTCATACATGAACAGAGACAGGTAAAAGGAGTTGATTTGCATTCTGATGAAGAGAGGCTGATACTTGGTAAAGCACTTTAGAATGAGAGTGCAATTTCCATAGAGATTCTAGAAAGTACTATTCTACTGAAAGATTTTGAGATCTCTGCCAAAATTTGACCTATGAAAAGAAACAAGCAACCTATGCAAATAGTATATATACAGCGGTAATCCATTCCTTACCCTTGATTAACAAATGGCTCCAGTAAATCATCCAAAAGTTGTATTGCTGATGTGTTTGGTATAGACAGACTCAGTGACAGTGATCAGACTTGGGCATTTATTTTTTTTTAAATATGGAGAAACTTTTAGCATATCTTTTTCAGGGCTCTTCTTTCCAGATAGCCATGTATCACAGAAAGCTGATCATCTGTTATGTTCAGTATTTGGACTTCATATTTTCCAAAATCTAATTTAGTTTCCAAACCTAAAACTTCTCGCTGAACTGGAACAGTGAAACAATTGCTTCAGGCTAAATTAGATTTGTTAACTCTTCTCAATAGAACAAGAATACAAATGATGTCTCAGAAATGGTACAGAGTCCAGCAGATGCCATAACATCATTTAAAAATAAAATGTTGCCAAATCCATTAACATTTGTTTACACATAAAATGTTAAAGTAAATGTGAATTTGAATACTTAAAGTAAATTACCACATTGCTGGGTTTTCTTTGTAAGTGCATGGAGACATTCATATTTGACAAAAATGTTCCATTTTTTAACATTTCTATTGATTTTTCCAGCTTCTAGCCAGCACTGTTTCTTTTCAGATGTTCATCCTGTCATTTCAACATCTGTATGATAACTGGTTTTACGGCCATAGGGCCAGCTTCCAAAATGCCCTGAATTCATGGATTATATAATTTAGGAGTGTAGTTTTGGAGGAAAACTCACTTAAACAGTCAACAGGGGATTGAATCAGCCACCAGAATATGAGCAGCCAATTAGGGCTGATATGAGCTGTTGCTGGTGAACTTGGCTTATCGTATGCTGAAGTGCTTTGTGAATACAGTGTTTTGTTTCTTACTGTCTGACATTTTGACCTGTGTTGATAAACCCAATTTGGAGGCAGGTTTGCTGGAATGTGGGAATGAGATTCCTTAAAGCAAAATGATGTGGGATGAATTGCCAGGCTGAAATAATAGTTCTGTATCTGGCACTCTTTTCCCTGCTCTCCTATTGACTGTGTACACTAATAAATCTATGAGTGTACTTGTGTACCTCAACTGCAGTGGTATCATCTTGACAACTTGTTCTATTCCCATTTATCATAATCAAGTGTCATGTTTTGCAATTGCCCAAGGCAAGTTCACATAGTTGAGCTCAGAACGTGATTATTCAGCAGATGTGCCTCATGTTCTGTGTGGCTCATGCTGAGGTCTTAGATTTTAATGAATCACAGAGCTTAAAGAGAGTCCAGGCTCATCTGGAGAGCACTCAGTCTGATGTGCAAGCATCTGTGAGGACAAATGAAGGGAAAGGGGACACTTAGCACTGATCCAGCACCACAGCACAGAACAAAGGTTGAGCTGAGTTATGCCAATGGTAGGAAAGATAAAGTTAAGAACAGATACAACCTTACTCAGCCTGAGGGCCTGAATAGCGTTTTTGGGAGAGGTATGATCACTGAACCATATCCTGCAGAAGTCATACCGAAGTTCTTTCAGATCATTTCATACAGGCGTAGAAAACCCACAATGCCTTTCAAGAATAGACATGCTGTAATGGAAGTTACTCTTATCAGAGTGGTCTCTCTCAAAGTTGAACAAATGGGTAAATTTAAAAAGCTGATTTTCTATTATATTTGGTTTGTCTATATTCAAGAGACATAATTCAATAGAAAAACTGTCATAGATGGACACTAAATAATTGTCCTTATTAAATATAAGGGAATACTCTGAACAGACATATATATATATTGGATGAACAGCATATGTATGTGTTTTTGAAAAGACAGCATCCTAAAGAGAAGTTATAAGGTATTTAAGGGGGGTATTTTATATTTCTTGTAGTTTCATTGTACTCAAAATGCCAGTTTCTTAGGTGAATTCTTAGTTACTTCCACTGGGCATATTTTTGACCCAAGAAAATCAGATTTCCAACTAAAAGACACTGAATTCAGTTTCAAAAGTCAAGTGCAAAAATGACGGAGTACTTTTCCTGAAAAGGAATTTGAAATTGAGTACTTGAAGTTGCAATTGTTGAGAGAAAAAGTAATTAATTTTTTCTAATTTTTGATCATTAAAAAGAAAGTGTCAGTCAAATGTTTATCAGCTGCATCCTGGTGCAAAAAATCCTTTGGTCATTTAGTCAAATGAAAGCATTCAGTGAGGACATACTTACTTTGCAAAAAAAGTCTGTGGATATCATGTAGTTTTTTCAAGTTTTCTCTCACTTATCAGTACAGCTCCCAGGAGTTGTGATGCTTTCAGACTGCTGCCGGATTCCTCAGTTTTCTTGAAGTTCTTGCAGCTAAGAAGAGTGCCTGAAGGTCTTGGGCACCAGGATTTCTGTGAGCTACCAAGCTGTGTGATAAGATGTGTAATAGGAACTAGAGGTCACTTGCACACCTGCAAGGGCCCCAGCAATGCTGTTTTAAAAAGTCCAGAGGACTGGTTTTTTTTCTATGTGAAAATTTGGAAAACTTTTTCCAAAGGAAATATGTTTTGTACTGATGATTCTCCCCCTCCCCCTTTTTTTTTGTTATTGAAATGTTGACATTTCCAAAAGTTCAGGAGTCTGGAAACAGTCCATGGCTAACCAGTACCATCCTAGTTAACATGTGTTCCAGGTATCCTTCATTTCTGCTATACAAAGAGAATTAGAAATACTTCAGTTATGAGTTTGAGATATTCCTAATATATCATAGAGTCTTAAAAATACCCCAAACAAAACCCCTCTAGTTTATTAACTTAAGGATTCCATAGCAGTAACTTCTGTGGCTTTCAAAAGAAAATAGTCCAGCTTACTGAAGAGAAAGTGGAAAGCAATACCTCTTATAAAAATGAGGCAAATATACCATCTATAAAACATAAATGAATGGCTGGTGAATAAGGATAATTAGTCTCTACTACAACAACTCCTGAAATTGTGGAGTTAGTTTCCCTTGCAGCTTTATAGGCCATCTATAAAAAAATGTCCCTTTCATCATTATTAAAAAAAAAAAAAATCCTCTTGGAGCTCTTGGTTGTTGGTGTCCATACAAGAAGGGAATCACATTTTCACACATTTCTTTCATCTGCAATTCATCTGGGGTGTCTGACGCTTGCAAGACTCAATCTGGTATTTAATTATGCTCATATAACCTTTATTATCCCCATGCTGACTAGGTGAATCTATTTTTTAACTGTAAAGGTGACAATGGAGCTTTTCACTCTCTTAAACTCCGAAGTACTCATTAAGGGCATAAGCTGTTTGAATTAAAAATTCTGCTCTTCATTACTGAAATTTATCTCAGAAAGAGGTCAGGCTAAAGAGTAAAAAAGAAGAAGCAGGAAAATTTTAGATTTCATATTAAATAATGCATGCACAGCTCTAAGGAAAATCAAGCTATGGAACAAGCTTCTAGAAAGTTTATAGTTACTCAACATAGACTAGCAATCTGTGGAAAGGACGTTAAACTCATCTGTTCTGATCTTATTTAGTGTCTTTCTCATACAGCAATTATAAAAGCTGAAAGACAGTTGACTAGTTCATCCAGCAATTGCTAATAGAACATGCATGTATTTCTTACTGTTATGGAAAGGATTGAGACATGTAGAGGACCATGATTATATATAGCTGATGGCAGACGTTGAACCTAACAGCCTAAGTTACTTTTGGGGACTGCCTTTGCTGCCTTTCTGCCTCCCCCCTTCTTGCCCCCCACAAGCCCAAAACAAGGGAAAAAAAAACCAAAAAAACCAAACCCCCTGACAACTCAAAGAAAATAGATAGAAGGGTGTCATGGTTTAAGCCCAGCCAGAAACCAGGCACCACACAGCTGCTCTCTCGCTGCCCCCCACTCCCAGTGGGATGGGAGGACAATCAGAAAAAAAAGTAAAACTCATGGGTTGAGATAAGAATGATTTAATAACTAAAGTAACATAAAATGTAATACTAACAATAATAATAAAAATAATAATAATAATAGTAATTATAAGGAACATAATAAAACAAGAAAAAAAAAAAACAAGAAAAGACAAGTGATGCACAATGCATTTTCTCACCACCCACTGACCAATGCCTGAGCAGCAATCGGCCCCTCCCGGCCAGCTCCTCCCCAGTTTATCTACTGACCGTGACGTCCTATGGTATGGAATATCCCTTTGGCTAGTTTGGATCAGCTGTCCTGGCCGTGCTCCCTCCCAGCTTCTTGTACACCTGCTTGCTGGCACAGCATGAGACACTGAAAAATTCTTAACTTATCCTAAGTGCTACTTAGCAACAACTAAAACATCAGTGTGTTATCAACATTATTCTCACACTAAATGCAAAATGCACTGTACCAGCTACTAAGAAGAAAATTAACCCTATCCCAGCTGAAACCAGGACCAAGGGAAAAAGGAAAACACTCTGCAGCGTCCAGCTGGGAACACATGTGCTGTGATCCTCACAGATGAGTGTCTTATTCTGGGCATCCACTTCGGATTTCGTGAATTTTTGTCAATTTCCCTACTGGCTGCTCTTGCTCATTACGCTGATGGCACTGATTGGAAAATGCTTTGAGTGGGTGCAGATGTTGCATACTTTTAACTGGCTACTTAGCTTTGTGTATAAATTTTATATGAACAATGCTTATTGGTTATTTAATCTTATTGGCTATTTAAATTATTAGTAATTACTACTGTTATCTGCTAAGCTTTATTCAAGTTCAGGGACATGAAGACATGAGCACTTTAGATACATGGGTAAAGCACTGCCACAGCAGCCAAAGAGAGGGAGGGCGTGAGTTCACAAAATAGAAGTGAAAGGCTGCACAGTTGCACATGGAAGGAGGTCCTTTATCTTATAAAGGTTAACATCACTTTCTTTACAGAGATGTCTTAGAGATGTAGTTATTAATATTTCCAAAGTACTCCTGACTCCTCAACAATCTTGCCTTAAAAATTTGCAACTGTAAATAGAGGCTACTGATGTTGCTTGAGTTCCATTATAATGAAATTTAAAGGTCTACCTTAACATAAAAATCTACCATGTAAGTGGTTGAGTGCTTCCTTTAAAAGGTACTCAAATGTGTAGACACAGAAGAATTTATATGTTCTTTACAGCTAGGAACCTTCTCTCAATTATGTTAATTTCTTACTCTTATTATTTCAATAGGTATGTTTCTTTACTCTTCAAACTTTCTTTGAATCTTCACCATTTTTTCCCTTGTGTTTCTCATTTCTTCTAATTCATTCCAGAGAAGCATAGGCAAATTTAATTTGGGAGGGAGCTTTGGAAGCCAAGGCAGTGACAGCTTCAGAGTTAGTTCCAGCTACAGAAGCAGATGAGCTTGCTCAGTGCCTTGTCCTGCTGAGTTTTCAGTATCCCCAAGGGTGAAGATTCCATATCCCATCTGGGCAGCCCATTCCAGTATTTGGCCAGCCTCATGGCAAAGACTCATTTCTTTATATTTATATAGAATTTCCCTTGCTGCAATTTTTTTTTTTTTTGCCTCTAAGTCTTTTGCTGTGCATCTCTGAGAAAAATTTGTCTGTTTTCTCCGTAAGCACCCATTATTTAATCAAAAAAACCCGAGTAGATGTCTCTTTAGCCCATGCTTCTTCAGGCTCAATAAACCCAGTTCTCCCAGCTCTCCCAATATGTCATGTGCTCCAACCCCCCTTGCCAAAGCTGTAAATGCCCTGTTGCTTACAAGAATTCATTGTGAGACCCTGTGAAAAGCCCTGCTAAAATCTGTATGTACTTTTCCAGATCCTTATATGGAACTGTGTCTTTCAAGACTGGTTCGTTCTTTGTTTTGTTATTTCTGCCTGACACACTGTAGAACTGGCTTTTTTTCTAGAGATATAATGGTACCTTGCCATTTCCTAGAAAGTCAATGGAAGGTTTCACTGTAATGTTTGTACATACCTTGAATTCTATATGCTATGGATTACATATTTTCCAGATCTCCTTTGTGTGTTTGTGTGTCTTTTTTTCTTTCTGGGTTGTTTGTTTATTTCTTTATTTGTTTTAATCTGGCTAGGATGTTAGCTGGATAGCTATTTCTATTTACATCTGCTGTTTATCTGATGCATTTCTACCACTCCTTCTTTGCTGAGATTCTTGTTTATCAGCCACATGGGGATAAAATCCACATGTTGCAGGAACAGACATGAAGACATTAGGATGACTAGGGATTATTTATCCTGGTCTTTTCCTGGGTTGCTGACCATCTTTCTCTAAGCTTAATGTAATGTTTTATTAAATCTCCCTGCTTACCTGCAGCTATGTTCTTGACCAACCGTATGACATCTTTTTTAACACCTAAAATTTCAGACAAGTCTTTGATTAATGGAGCTGGAAAATAGGAGTTTTGATCTGAACCAGTGTCTTTTGCACTGTCATATCCTTCAGCTGTTCCAGTGGATTACTGTAACCAGGTAACCTGTGCTCCCATGTGATCACTAACAGATCTCTGAACCATTTCAGTTGGTTATCTAAAACTGTGTAGAGAACATATCCTAAATATCTTGCTTACTACAAAAGACTGTCCTGTGTGAACCTTTATGTATCTGCAAAACCAGTTTCTACTGACTGTGTGCAAGTACCTGTGCACATTTTACTGAACTCTGCAGCAGGAGCTGCCTGGAGGAGTTGCTGGGACTGTATCAATCACCACATTTAAGCATATAAATACTGTCTCTCAACTGATCCATAGAAAGTAGGGGCTGCCTGGAGCATTCTTTAGAAGTGACTGAGACTCCCACTTGAAAAGGTCCTACAACAATTAGTCAAATGCTTTGTTGTGGAGCTGGCTAGGACTTAGTCAGCCTTCAGTTAGTCTGCTGTCTCAAATCAGCCTGTTGCTTCACTTAGGCAGAGACTCTTTGTGGAGTTCCTCCACCACCCAAGGAACTGCTGACTGTGTGCATTGGATACTGACACAGGCACAGCCCTGATCCCCACCTATATTACAACTGTAACTGTACAGAAAACTCGAATTTTTGTCTTGATCACACCCAATTTAAATTTCATAGATTTTTTTCACACATTTTGTGGAAGCATTCTCCATAGGGCTCAACTATAGCGAAGCAATACTTTTTCCCTCTCTAGTTACAAGAAAAGGAACAATAAAATCTTTTTTAACTCCTGCTCAAGGACCAGTTACTTTTGGTACCGAAGATGCTTGTTTTTAACCCTGGTATCTGTATTAACCTATGCAAAGAGTCGCTTAACCACATTCAGTCATCTTTTCTGATACTTCAGCACTGTTCTGTAAGCAGAATCTTTTTTAAAATTCTTCTCCAGCCTTGAAATCTTTGTTTGTGCACGTAGTGGATTAAATAATGCCTCGTTTCCATTCCATTACAGCCAATTTTGATTGCCCTTATAATTTCTGTATCACCTTTAGGATCTTACATTCAATCTGACATACTTAATTTTGTAGTATCTGTTTTATTTCTAAAGTCCCCTATTGGAAAAGTGATTGTTCTCCCATATTTTGGGTAACTACTGTAGCAGTGGTTCAGCTCCTGGCAGGGCTGCACTCTTTTCTAGTTGATATGCTTCCTTGATTTTTTTATCCGTCTTGTCCTTCTTTGATTTTTGATGGACTTTCACATCCATTCCTCATGTAGTACCACCACTTCTTCTCTTTAGGGACTGGGCTTATTGCTTACGAAGATGGCAGATGTTTTTAGTTTATCATCCTGAACTCACAGGGTTCTTTCCTGTGTTGGCAGTCAGTGATAGCTTAGAAAACCAATCCTGAACTGAGAAAATATCTAGCAGTTTCTCTGAGTCTTCTGTTTCTAATACTTGGCTGATGGTCCAAATGTGAAATTTTTGAGCAAGGTGGGGTACTACATCTGATTTTGCTTCTGTTTCTGTGTTTATCTTAGTTGCTACAAGTTACCATTTTGTTTCCCGTTTACTTCTAGTGACTGTACCAATCAGTAAAACCCATTTGTCAATTACTTTCCTTTTTTATTCGAAACTGAGCCTAGATCTAAGATACTACTTTGTTTTCTCACATGTTGCTAGTAGAGAGTCATAGGCAGTGAGTGGGCAGTGAACAAGGTTCAAATCCTTCTGTCTGCTCTCCATACAGTTTGTGTATTAAAACCTTTACCTGCTCTACTGTAATTCCTTGATTTAAGGCCAGGGTCCGCTGACCTTGCAGGCTCGGTATGTGTCTGTTCTGAGTTTTTTCATTCACCATTTACTTTGCTGAGGAACACATAGCTGCACCACAGTTCTGCTCTTTCTAGTCACACGCTCCCAATGTCCGCTGGCCAACACCAGGGATGAACATCTCTTTCACATAGTGTGAAAGTTTGCTCCAGGCAAGTAAGTTTTTGATTCACAGGCTATGACCTGTAGTGTTTCCCTTTCAACTTGCATCAGGGTTATACAGACAGTTCTGATCAGCCACAGAGCTTTGACTGAACCCACGAGAAGAGTGCAATTAAGTTACTTGTTTTTTACTGCTCCTTACACTATGAATAGACTATAGAACAACCTCATCTCATGGGGCTCCAATTCTACAGGGTCCTTCCTCTCACTCTCTTTTTCTCAGTGTAATGCAGTAACTTTGCATGCTTGTCAAATTTTGTGAAAATCAAATTCAGGAGCAGAGGGATTTTGGGGCAAAGTGCCTACAGGAACCATAGTAATGCCCTCTTACACCTCTTAAATACATCTTTTTAAGACAGATGGAGAGATTTGGGAAAGCATGTGGTGATACAGTTTTCTCTATTGATTTTTTCTTCCCCAGTTACAAAAATATCACAGCTAATTCTGCTTTAAATTATGTATCTACACCCTGAATTTTTTTTCTTTGTAAAATCCATTGTAAATCTCATTATTATAACTGTTAAAAGATTGCTTTTAAAATTTTTGTACAAGTCTGTCTACCAGTACACTGATTTATATGTTAGCACTATATTCTTCAAGTGACTATGCTTCTTTGCTTTAAAATGTAGCAGATATCTGACAGACAAAAAATAGAATGCTATAAGAAACGGTGCCACTTAATCAGCAGTGATAAAGCCTGCGTAATGTAATGACATTAAAGCTAAAACACTCCCTTTTGCTAAAGCTTAGATGGATATCTCCCTGAAGTTGTCTCTTTTCTAGACTGGGGAATTGAGCTGCTGAGAAAAGCATCCTTTCCTTCAGTAGAGTTTCATGCTGTGGTGGATTAGCTCTGGCTACTAGTCAAACTCCCACCCAGAAGCTCACTTACTTCCCCTCCTCAGTGGGACAGAAGGACAAAATAGGGAATGGCTCAAAGCTGCGTGAGGGAAGGTTCAGACTTGACATTAGGAAGCATTTCTTTACCGAGAGGGTGGTCAAACACTGGAACAGGCTTCCTAGAGAGGTGGTCAATGTCCCGAGCCTGTCAGTGTTTTAAGAGGCCCTTATCAACATGCTTTAACTTTTGGTCAGCCCTTGTCATGGTTTAACCCCAGCCAGCAACTAAACACAACGCAGCCGCTCACTCGCTTCCCCCCCACCCAGTGGGATGGGGGAGAGAATTGGAAAAAGAAGTAAAACTCGTGGGTTGAGAAAGGAACAGTTTCATAGAACAGAAAAGAGGAAACTAATAATGATAATGGTAACACTAATAAAGTGACAGCAGTAATGATAAAAGGATTGGAATATACAGATGATGCACAATGCAATTGATCACCACCTGCTGATCGATGCCCAATTAGTCCCCAAGCTGTGATCCCCCACTCCCACTCCCCCCAGTTCCTATACTAGATGTGATGTCACATGGTTGGCCAGTTTGGGTCAGCTTCCCTGGCTGTGTCCTCTGCCAACTTCTTGTTCCCCTCCAGCTTTCTTGCTGGCTGGGTGTGAGAAGCTGGAAAATCCTTGACTTTAGACTAAACATTGCTGAGCAACAACTGAAAACATCAGTGTTATCAACATTCTTCACATACTGAACTCAAAACGTAGCACCATACCAGCTACTAGGAAGACAATTAACTTTATCCCAGCTGAAACCAGGACACTAGCCCATGAATATTTCTTACCTGACTACAAGAAAGGTTGTATTTTTTTTTTCCTTGTATACTTTGGACCTTACTGTGTGCATTTTGTTCTTAGTAGGTTTTAGGACTCAAATTATGTTTAATGAGTGAGTGCCCTCACTAATGTTTTACATAAAAGTTAGAATTGCCACCTGCTACAGAAGACCTGGCAGCATCTATCTTTCCAAGGTTTGCAATAGAAATTAGAATGAGTTCAGGTTACCTGCCTATATAAAATAAGATCGTAGTAGCTTGGATGCTAGCTCCTGTCCAGAGACCTGTCCAGAAGAGGTGTTTATTAGTACATAAAATTAAGTACTCAAGGAAACTACAGGGTAAAAGAGATTTGTACAATGAACTTAGGTAAGTAACATGGTTAGGCAATCCTGGCAAGTAGAACATCTGGCTTATGTCAGATCACATGTGAATCCTCGACATCCAACTTTAAATGTAAATAGACTTCAGCTGCAGTGAGCAACCACTTCTGAAGTATTGCAATGTTTTATCCATATCTTCTTATTGAGTTCCACCATATTTTTTCTTCCCAGGAGAAATGAAAATAGAAACACTTTTGGCAAGTCACTTAATGTTGACTGCCTTTCCAGTATTGCAACTTGTCAGTATCTCAGAAGAAAAGTTCTCGTTTCTGCAGTACTGTTTTATAGCTAACAAGATCAGCAATAGTTTAGTTTTTTTCACTTTTTTTTTGGGGGGGGGGGAGGGCTGGTAATAAGCAAAAAAGCCTTTTCTTAAATCTTCAGTGAGGGAAGAGAAGGGAGGCCAGGAAAAGGAAGCTTTCGGAGTTGGTTGAAGAAGGGTGAAATTTGGAATTTATTTTGTTGATGATATCTATGAGAAATATTCAGGTAACATCATTCTGTCAAAGTTTTTCCTGGTGTAAATAGTTCAATACCAGTTTTCCTAAACCCTCTTCCACCTTATTTAAATTACTTGCCTAATTTTCCTGAAATGTATGTCCTCTCTTCTGATAGGGAGGCAAACACAATCTCTGGAATAAGGCATTGAGGAAATAACGTTTTCTTTTTTTTCTTAAACTACAAAGATAACAAATCAACAAGATACCGAAGATCTGATTAAAAATTTTCTCTCCAAATATGAACATATGCAAACACTTAATATTTTGGAGGGCAGGGCTGCTATTCATAGGGGACAGAACAGGCTAGAGAAATGAGCTGACAGGAATCTCACGAAGTGAACAAGAGCAAAGTCTTGAACTTGGGCTGGAATAATCCCATGTGATATTGTGAACTGGGGGCCAACTGACTAGGAAGCAGCTCTGCAGAAAAAGGTCCAGGGGTCCCAGAGGACAACAAGTTGTACATAAATCAGTGGGGCATCCTACCAGCAAAGTTGGCCAATAGCATCCTGGGCTGCATTAGCAAGAACCTAGCCAACAGTACAGGGCAGTGATCCTTCCCCACAATTTTGAGACTGCATCTGGAGTACAATGTTCTGGTTTGGGTCTCCCAGTACAAAAAGCTACTGTGATTCTATTGTCTTTTATGACACCTAATGGATCATGTCCAAAAGGAGATAACAAAGATACAAATGTATAGGACTCAGTCACATTCAGATTAAACCAGTCTAAGTCCATTTTCTTTCTCTCCCTATACTTCCTTGAGTCATCTGTCTTTGCACTTCCACAGCCATTTGGTGCTGCTGCTCCTGCAAGGATCAGTGGCTCAATAAGGTGATCTGATTGAAAGCTGAGCAATTTTCTTGTAGATTTGCTGTTTTCTTGGATCAGCTCTGTTCACTCGCTTGTTACCAGAAAAACATAGCCTATGTTATTTTCAGACCTTGACCAAAGTACAGCAAACACAAGAGGGACCGTCTTTGTTAGCACTTCTTTTACTAAGTTTAATCAGAAAAAAAGACAATTTCTACCACCTGAAACCCATGCATGCACTTTGAAATATTTGTTCATGAAATTGCGGGAAATACCCAGTGAGAGGTCACCAGTCCTCATTCAGATGCTCATATCATAGGTGGAGTCGTCTGTCTGGTGGTGAATGTGGTGCCTATGCAAACTTTTTTAGTATAGTCTTGTTTCAAGGGAAAATTCTCGTTAACTTCCAGTCCAAACCAGCTGCACACAGGTTTAGGTTTGAAGAAACAGCAAGGTGTGTGCAACAATATTATTTATCAGCAAAACTTAATTGCTTTGGGAGATAGCCTCAAATTCGCATGTTTTGTAACCAGCTCACACAGCATACAATTTTTTTTCCACTTATCTACAAAGTTATCATAAAAAACAAGAGCTGATTTCTGTGGGTAGGTGTTTGTGATCAGAAATTGTGGGACACTGTTAGTTTTTCTGTATCAGAGTCAATATATAGTTCAGCATGTAGTAGCAGAAACTAACACGGCTGGTGCAGGGTTAAGATAAAGGAAAAGTGAAGATGAGATTGTGAAAGCCTGGGCTTGAATTCATTTGTACCATCACTGAGTATTGCTTAAAATCTGTGGAACGTCTTACCAAAATCTCCTCTTGATTATAAATCTAATTGAGAAACAGAAAATGTTTAAATTCTTTGAATCTTGGCAAATACCAGGATTACATAAGAAGACGTGCAGTGTTTCTAAGTCTCATCAGAAAAATAGCAACCTAAAGCTGAAAACAAATCACTGTGTAGTCCATATATTCCTTTTTTGATATGGAATTTCTGTCTCTCTAACACATGTCTGTATGATGTCTTACCCTTTGGGGTAAGTTTTCATTCAAAAAGTCTATTGAAATGATAAGAAAGTAAAACCAGTGACACAAAACTTAATACATATTTGCATTTCTTAGTTGTTTTCATCTTAACCAGAGGGCAAATTCAATGTAAGCAGGCAATGAAAACAGAGATATTTAAATGAGTCTGTATCATGAAGATATATACAGGTTTCTCCCTAGCAAATTCTCTTTCTTGGATCTAATTGGAATTCAACAAACATTAGGTAAGTTTTTATTTTGAAGAAACTAACTGCTGAAGGAAAAAAAAATATCAATAGAGACTTCTGGGCAACAAGAAAATGGGCAATTGTCATACTGACTATTTGATTTTAAATTAAAGCATTCATGTTTAGAGGGTTTTTTGAACTATAGAAAAGACATATGGATTGCAGGGAATTATTCTGTAGAAAATTAAATGTCTGAAGCTTCTTCATTATTTTTACACACTTGCCAGCAGTTTCTATCAGCCATACTCCTTCTACATTAGGGTAGGCAACAATGGCCAGAAGGCTCGGGAACAGTCTATCATAAATGAAAGTGTTATCTCTCAGAACCATTAGAAAATACATTGAACCAAACATATTTGGTTTGGGAAATCTGTATTTGTCAGCTACAATTGTCTTTATGTCACTACTGCACCTTTTGTACTGACATCCTTCAATTTTATGCTTTTAAAACTTTGCTTTCATGATCGATACATTCTTCTTACAACACAGGAGTAGATTATAAAGTAAGGCAGCTATGGACTGAACTGTTGCATCCTCCATAAGCTTACAACTCTTTGTGAAAGGCTCTCGAGTCAGGATTTTTAACAAATGAAGTTAGTACTTTGTTGTTACCAGGAAATGCAATGGGAAAATCATCTCTGATCAACAAAGTAAGAAAATCAAGTTAGAGGTAGAATGCTCACTCAGAGAAGCAGCGATTTTTAACGCAGAACCCAAAATATTTTCTTAAAAGTGTAGAAGAAAGATACTTTAGACAGTGTCTGACACTCCGCTGTAGGCATGCAACCAAGCTGTGATATTTTTTTTTGACCTGCCTTAGTCTATACATTAGTGCAATGAAAACATTAAGCAGTATGTATGATATGACTATTTGTTGTAATCTCAGTTACTTCAATCTGGAAAAATCATTTAGGTCTAACTAAAGTTAGAAATTATAAAAATATTGTATGAATTCTTTTCCTACTCATATCAATAGTAAAATTCTTGTTGACTTCAACAGGACAAGAAATTTAGCCTTGTTGTTTACGTATCATATGGAAGAAACATAGCTTTACAACATTGTAGGTTTTTTTTTTAATTCCTGAAAATCTGAAAACTACAGAAAATAATAATTGTCTGAGCAAGTGATATTGAAATATCATGTTAAGATGACAATATGAAATAAATATATTATGAAGTGTATGTACATACTTGTGTTAAGATAGTGTGTACAGGCAAAATTTAGGCTAATGTCTCAAAGATGCATAAAAATATACTTAAAGTTACATGTAAGTTACAGTTTTATTAAAAGGTCAGTAACTTTATATTTTCCTTGTTAAATTATTTATTGTTTTAAAAGTAGCCATGGAAAAGAGAATATACTCTTTGTCGGAGATTATGTTTTAACCTCAAGTATAGTTTTTAAATAATGAAAATCCTTCTGCCACAAATAGACTGGTTTAATGAAATAAAGACTTCCACACCAATATTCCTTTAATACCACAAAAGGAAAGTTTCTTTTGTGTAAGTATTTTCAGAAGATGAAATTCAGGCCCACAAGTGAGATTGATTTAATCAGAATATAACATTTTTTAGATGATTAAGTGATATTCCCCTGCAGAAGGTGAGGTCATCCAGCAACAATTACACAGCATGTGATCCAGGTGGCCAATTACAGGCTCAAATGTCAAATCATGAATATCATGGCAAAAGTACAACCACAGTGAGCACTTCGTGATCAAGCTGTGTGCTGATATAAATTAGAACCTCAATAACTCTCCACTTCAAATAAATCTACAAATAATCAGTTCTCTTTTTCTAGGAAAATATGTAAGCAAATAAAGAACTGGAATGCTTGGGTAGTAATTGGTATTATGGACTTGAAAATAAGGATTATAACAAAAGTGTAGTATAACCTTAACTATAAATGCATAAACAGAGTTTCTTTAATGCAGTAGATACTGATAAGATGAAATATGGTTTTATAGAACAGTGGATTCTGCATTTCACAAAAAGAGACTTTCTTAAACAATACATTGTGAGCAAAAGTAATCCTTTTGGTTTTGTTGTTTTTTTTTTATTTCTTCTCAATTTTTCATATGCAGACTCTCTTTTAAAGTGGCTTAAGACCAGTTACAGGAGTTTACATTGGGAATGAGACTATATTTTGCACAAAAGAACATCAGAAGTAGCTTCTATCCTGAGAGATTTGGATAAAGCAATGTCTTTGTCTTGGTGAAAACTATAATCCTCTTCTTAAGCCTGAAGCCTTCTCTCTTTCACAGTTCTGACATGAAAATTCAACATGCAGAGTCTCTAAATTACGAGAATTAGAAAAAAACAGTGATACCTTTCCTACTAGCAAGAGCAATACCAACAGCTGATAGGGAAGAGTAAGTGTCTTATTTGAGTACTATGTATTTCTGCCTCCTGAAAAAAACAAAATGTAACATGATTTTACTTATTAGGAAAATCTATCTCTGAGAACATCTCCACATATTGTTAAAAAGATATAAAATTATGGCAACTTATTGAAAATTCCACACAATTGTGCAAAATCAGCCCACCAGGCTAACCACTGTTTATCTTTCATAACAAATTTTACAACCCGCTCAGACATATTTTCACAAAATAAATCAGGAGAAGAAATAGCTGTGCTGTTAGCCACTTCTTTACAGTATAGGCACATTTGCACAGTTTGCTTTACACTAGAACATTCTAATAAGAAAGCTGAGGATATTTTGGTTTTCTCCAACTATTTTTAACTTGTGGCTGACACCAGTTGCCTCTGAGGGCAAGATTTAGTCCTGCTGTTGTCATGAAAAATTCTGTACACATAGAGTTCTGTACATGCAACAGGATTGGAAATTACTCTTGAAAGTGTTTGTTCCATGTGGAGATGAATTGGTTGAAGCTGTAGGGAGCCATTGCCGTGACATAATGTTCTTCTTATTAAATATTGCTGTTCTTTGATAGAATCCCACACCAGTGGTTTATTCATTCCTAGAAACTCCAGTTCTGTCAGGAGCAAATGAGTTGCTGTCTTCCCATGTCTAGAAATAAATTATGGTACTTCTTGTTGAAGAAGGATAGGATAATAAAAAGTAACAGACAGTAAAGCATATACCCCAGCAAAGCACAAAACCAGATAAATAAAAATAAAGGTATAAACTATAGGCATAGTTGGTTCTGCTAAATTAGTTGCATAATCTTTCCAGATTTGGGAAAATGCGATGTTATCTGAAACATCTCTTGAACCTGTCTCTTGAAGAGTGGTCACACTACCCGATGGTTAGCCAAGTTTGCTCTTAATTTAGCTGGTGACTTCAGCTTAATTTAGTCCTTCTTTAATGGCTTACCAAATTAAGCAAAACTGGTATGATTTTTCTGCTCGTCACTTCTTTTGTTGATCAAAAAATGTTTTCTGTTTCTATCAGGTAAATTCAATGTTAGTACGCTTTTTCCTACATTGCTTAAGCCCACACATATGCTTCAGTTTACGTACATTAAGTTCACATGAGTTCAGAGAGAGGCTGCATTTTATTTGTTATTTATTATTTGCAGTGCTTTTTTACACCACCTCTGTATTTCTAGGACCTATTGTGCCATCCAGAAGATACATATGAAATTTAAGATTGCCTCTGTTGCCAAAAACTCATTGTTTAAACACATACCTAATAACAAATAAAGAAATACAAACAAGATAACAATGAAATTATCATATACATGTGATACATTCATGAAAACATACCATGTGTTGTTGCAGAAATCCTGTAAGAGCTAAATTTAACAGAGGACTTGGAGATGTCTTTGAACATTTTTAAACAGACATTACATACTCACAGATAAACATGCTATTTCTAAAACTATTGCAGAATCCATTCTGTGAAGCATGAGGAGAGAGACTCACCACTGTAAAAGACTGATTGACAACCTGTTTAAATTGTTTGCATTTATATACAGGTACAGTGGATGCTTTGCATACTGTGGCTAATCCTAGAAATAAAATGTTTTGCTGAAGTAAAGGGCAATGACAGACAAGTTGTTGTTGAATTTAAATATAACATTTCTTTCTAAAGGATAACTGCAGCATCTAACAAAGTACAAATGCAAACCACTGAATGCTGGGGATGAAAAAATACAAAAGCAACAAACCACAATACCACACCACCCAGGGCAAATTGTACTATTTTTTTGCAAAGCAGCCTGGCACATCTATTTCTTCTTTGGCAGTGATATTCAGGAATGGTCCCTTCTAGTCTGACAGGAGAAAAACTGCATGGTAGAGGGTCTAAAGATTAAACAATATGCATGGAAACTATCTTGAGAACACCTGTTCATTTGAGAATTATGGAGATATAGTTGATGGTTTTCGTCCTGATTCTGATATTTGTCTCAGGTCCTGGTCTTAAGTTTTAAAAGTAGTAATGGATACAACTCCAGCTGTATGAAATGCCAAACTTTAGAATAAGAACTGAAGCATGATAGTAGCATTCCTTCAATGGATTGCAGTCTCTTAAGTTAGGCACTCAGTGCAGGCATCTGAAAAAATGGTGACAGCAGAGACCATACACTTCGTTTCCTCCTTCTCAAAAACCTCAAGCAGTTCTAGAAACCTGGACTAACCAGAAAGTCACAGACTTTCTTACCAAATGATTGGCTTTAAGACTGAATTAAAATTATGTCATACATTCATCTTCTGACTCAGGTATCCTCATATTTCTGGCTACAAAATACCTTCGTTAGGAAGTTGGACAATGTTCTCAAAAATACTCCAGCATAGAATCTAGGGAGACACTGGAGATATGGCTTCAAATCTCTTTACTAAGGACTTAGAGCTGTTGCCTATATCGAAGCCAAATCTTATTGCTAAAAGTCTGTGATTGCTGCTCAGGCTACTTGACTCCTATAGACAGAATTGCTTGTAAATACCAACTACGAGTGAGTATCGAGGTTTCCTGGGAAGAGGCTTCCCAGAAGCTGCCTTACTCCACAGAGGAATTCAGATGTCTATCCACCCAAGCTACCTTCTCAATGAAGTTCCAGACATCAGACAGATGTCTATCTTTCCAAAAGAGTTATTTCTAAGCAGGGAAGGTTATCTAATATGAAATTGATAGGCAAAAGTGAGAGCTCTTTATCAAATTGGTTAATTACAGAGTAAAGCTTTTCTGGAAAGTGGTCAAAACAGATTACCATCTGGGACTTTAAATGTTTTCCCTTTGCCCTCCCTGCCTTTTCTAGAAGCTACAAAGGCACACTGAATTTATGACACTAACTCAACAAAAGTTTGGGTAAATCCAGAATCTAACAGTGCTTAGAAAGCCACTCAGAATCTTCACTTTCAAACAGACCTTCTCAGAATCCTTACTGATTACTAGTTCCACCAGAAACAAAACAGAAGATCCCTACCATGAAAATGAAAGCTTTTAGGCTCACAAAAAAATTTGTCAAAGGACATTATTTTTATTATTGGTTTTATGTATTGGGAACTCAGGCACATATAAATGTTTTTGGAAAGATGATTTTTGCTTAATAGACACATATGCTCTTTACATAGCATTATTGCACTTAATATCCTTAAGGCAATTAATCATGTAGTAACAGCAATAAATATCCACAAGAGCTTTGTCAACAAAAGAAAAATTGCCTTGCGTTGCCATTAACGGGCATAACTGCTAAAGCATGACTTAGTCATCCTCACATAAACTAAACTCGTGCAGTGGGCCAATGTGCAATGATAGAATAAAAAGTTAAAGATTTAGAAACTGAACATGAGAACTCATTTTTATTCACAACAGTATGTCAAAACATTCTCCGGTTTGACTGTATGCAAATTTAAGATGGATGCAGTGGATTATAAATATATCGTTATTTACTTACTAGTTGATAAAAGTTCCAAATTATTCTAACCCTAACAACCTCTACGATACTTTCCTTTTTCATCTCATTTTTTAAAAGAATTAGATAAACTATTTAAAATTACATGAGATTCTTATTTATTTTCAAATTAACATCTGTTCTTCACAAGCACAACATGCTGTTTCTTTTGTCTTGATTTAAGATTTTCATTTTTAAGCAAAGATTACATCATAAATCCAAGAGTATTTTCACAAGTTTCCTTTAAGGTTTTTGTTCCAGTTTGATCTTAAGAGCCATATAACTTCATTAAATTATTTAGAAAGTAGCTATAAATAACACAATTATAGAATCTGAAAGGAGAAACTCCTACTAAATTTACATTTGCAATTATTTTCAGCTACACATTAAGCATACAGCGTAGATTAAAAAGGTAGTATTAATTTCACAAGGTCATATCCAACCACCTTTTTTGTTTTCTGCTTGCTTTGATTTTACTGGGACAGTTTCTGGAGCATATTACTATTTTACACAAATAAGACTAGTAATATCTGGTTTATAAAGATTAAATTATGCCCTTCATTATTGGCCGTGTGCATTGACAAGCTGAAGAATATCTAGCTACTTATAAATATTAACATTTACTTGCAGAAGTTATGCTAGTAAATATTTAAGCTAGGTAATTTGGCACTCTGATAAGTACAAGTCAGGTGATAAAGTAAGAAAGTTGCACACAATCTGGGGACCTTCAAGTGGTACCTAATCCAGCTCTTTATCCCAAGGAAACACCATGTCATTCTTGACATATTTGTCTGATCTATTTGAAATATCTTCAGTGATGGAGCTTGCACAATGCCCCAACAAGCTTCTTCAATGTTTATCTATTCACATTGTCAGAACATACTTTCTAATACTTAAAAAATATTCCTACATTAACATCTTCCTAACATATTTAATACCTATTGCTTTAATTATCAGAACTGTTGGCATCACTGGGAACAGTTTCTGTATATTTGAAAGAAGAATAGCATGCTGCGGGTGGTGGAATGTACTAGTAAGAGCTATTTTTTATTCCATTCAGGCATTTCACTATTCACAGAGTATATAATCTTATTTTCCAAAGTGAAGATGTATATTTTAAATAGCATTAAAACAAAGTATTTTGAATAAGCAATGCAAGAATGAGTTTTCCTAATCTATACAGATTCAGTTTCACTGGTATTAGTGGCAAATGCACATGTGTTTTCAGTAGAAGTAAGCGGGAAGAGCCACCTTGCTCACTACAAATAGCAACTTAGCTTATTTGTCTTCTAAAGAAGAAAATGTGTCCTCTCCACCATTCTTTATTGTTTAAAAGTATGCCTTGTTGAAAACAGACAGAGTTCTTATTTATTAATCAAATATGTTGGCAAAGTCAGCATGTTGTTCAGCCTTTGTTACAAAAAAGATTTTTAGACATTTTTAGAAAATAAATAAAAAATCTTCAAGTCCTGGGACATTCTGAATACCAACAGAGTATTCAGGTCTCACTGTGTAATTACCTTCCTTGCCTGCAGATAGCAGAGTCTGGGCATTAGATCTAATAAGATATCTACTTTAGGGAATGCTGATTTACACCCTTAGGTGTCCCTGTGTCTCTCTGTTATTTGCTAAGGTAACTAAAGGGCAATGTCAGATGTAAACATCTCTACACTTACGAATTGTAGATATGAGAGTATTTCTGCATCTAGAAAACTATGCTAATCACTCAAAGATGCCTAAAATATTTATGTGCCAACTCTGTGGCAAGACATTTACTCAGAAAAGCAATCTCATCAATCTCCACCAGCACATGAGAGTGCACACAGACATCAAACCGTTCCAGTATAAGATCTGAGGGAAAACGTTCTCTCAGAAATGTTCCTTACAGGACCACCTCAGCCTGCACCATGGAAACAAGCCCCATAAATGTAACTACTGTGACATGGGTTTTGTGCATTAACACACTTTTGAGGAAACATCTTAAACAGCTACATGGTAAAAATAGCTTTGACGATGCTAGTTCTATGATTTATTTATATGAATACTCCTTTCATACCACTGAGACAATGAGGAATAATAAGAGAAAAACAGTAGGAATGGAAGCAATTAAAGAAGTAAAATATATCAGGGATCTTGCATTAGCCTTTATTGAAAATAAAAGGGATGACGGTAACTGGTTTGGTAACTTCGGATCAAAGTGAACACTCTTTACACTAAGTTCTGTCTTAAATCCATGAGTGTTTGCGTGCCATAGAATGAGTCAGAAGCCAAGGAGTGACAGGAATTTCTCTCTGTATATTAGTCCTGCAACCTTGAACTTTAAAGTAGACTGAACAAACAATTTGGAACACTGTATAAATTACACATTTTTACTGGAAACTACATACTGTGCAACAGATGCTTGTTCAAATGTTACCTGATTGTTCTCTTCAGAGCATTAATTTCAAGATTAATTCTATTCATTTGCTTCAGCAATTCAGCAATGAGTCATCTTCTTGTTGTCTGGTCTGTATTACTTATGATTCCTCTCTATAGTAAAAAGGAACAATTTGGTTGCTAGAATCTTTGTAAGAGAAGAATATCTGCATCTCTTATTCAGCAAATAAAAAATATTAGGAAAAGTAATTGCTGAGTCCTGGGAGGTACTAGTTCTTTAATAGCACTATTCTAACTTCACTAGAGACCAAGTGAATGTCAAAAACTTCACTTTATTGTCAAATTCAGTCTCCTCATCACTTCCTAAGATCCTAGGAAAATGTCAAGTAAATCCAACACAATTAGAGGTATCCTTGACTGAAAGGCCATGCTATTCTCCCTGAAGAAGTTATTAAAAGAACATTTTAGAGGCAGTTTGTTCAGTACCTGTGGAGAATTGATAGCTTGTACTTCACATGTTCTTAAATTGAAGAAAAAAAAATGAAGAAAGAAGAAAAAGAGAGAATTACTCTTGGCAATGAAAACCTGGAGGCTGATGCCAGCAGCATACAACATGATGTGGATTCAGTAGCACAAGCATGTTGTTTTCATCTCTAACCCATATTTAGGTAAATTATTTACGGCTAACACACTAAACGATCAATGGCATAGATACCCCCAATTCAACTGCTTAAATATGGGTTTAAAATTGAAAAAAAAAAAAAGAGGGAAAGTATTTTTCAACTCAATCTCCTTTTTAAAAGGGTACGAAAACAAATACTGTATTTATCCTTTTTAATTATTGGAAAGCCATAATACATATTAGATATGTTCCTACATGGTTTTCCTGAAGGATTTTGTGATTTAGGCTGAGATTTAGGCTGTGATATGCTTTGACACTGCAGCAAGAATTTTTTTTTACCTGAGATTTAGATGTCTTAATCTTTCCAATCAATGGAATTCCTCTAAGTGGAGTTGGGCATGTTATTTAATATTCAAAGTAATATCATATTATGGGTCACAACATTATTGTCAAGAAAAAAGATATAATTTAAGGTCTGATATTTCAAGGGAAAATGGAGAAAAAACAAGCCAAGCCAAACCAAAGCAAAACATAAAACCCCAAATACAACCGTCTCCCCCCTCAACCCCTGTTCTAAGCACTGTGAGGGTATTTTATAGGCAAAGTAGCTTGATAACATATGGACTGCATTTACTTCTTGAGCAAAGAACTGCTAAATAAGATATTTTAACTAGCAATAAGATTTATTTTTTTTTAAATCTATAATTGAACACTGCTTCAATTCTGTATAAACATACATATATACTGTTTTATTCTTATGAATAGTCCTGTTTAACTCAGGTGGACTAAACACATAAGTAAAAGGAGTAAGAGCTGCTTTGATCTATATTTGATTAATAAGTAGAGGTAAATTCTAACAATCTTATATTAGTAACGGAAGTCACATGATGTTAATATATGAGAAGTCTGTTTTGAATATCCCTACATAAATACATTGCCCACAGGTAACAAATAATACCTTATTAGCCTTAATAAAGACCATTGGTTGAATTATTAATTTATAATATAAAACTACACTGGATAGAATTTTAAGTATGTTATAAAATACTTTACATCTTTTGTGCACTTTCTCCATCTTGTCTGTTTTCATTTCAGAACCAAATTTCTTTGGTAAAAAAAAAAACAACAAAACACCACAAAAAAACAAACCAGGCAACAAAATTATGGAGATTTTATTCAGAAAAACTAATACATCTCAATGTATACCACCATACAATAAGTTGGAAGTGCTAGCACTGTGCATTTCTATAATATATGCCACATAAAAAGATGCTTAGCCTTTCCTTTTCTCCAAACCTATGTCTCAATTTTTTTTCACAAAAAAAAAAAAAGAAAATAACATGTAGGAACATATCTAATACATATTATGGCTTTCCAATAATTAAAAAGGATAAATACAGAATTTGTATTAGTACCTTTTTAAAAAGGAGATTGAGTTGAAAAATACTTTCCCTCTTCTTTTTTCAGTTTTAACCCATATTTAAGCAGTTGAATTGAGGGTATCTATGCCATTGATGGTTTAGTGTGTTAGCTGTAAATAATTTACCTAAATTGTTTTTCTTTGAAAAAGATCAGCCTTATCGTAGCTCACAGACCCTGTCTTCCTCAAAATGTTTGATCATCTTTGAGCATGATTCTGTGACCAAGTTATTTGACAGAAGGCTGATCATTGTCAGTTCCTCAACACAGAAAAGTTACGGTCAGTGTCAGATGAGCAATTAAAGATTTTCTTTGAAGTTCACTCTCAGATTCAAGCCCCCCCAGATCAAATGCAGGTCTGTGTACATAAGCATACGTGCATCACAGGTTTTGATGCCTTTGTGGTTACAGACCATGAGATAATCTTTACCAGTAGTGGAAATCCTCAGAGGAGTCCACAATCTCCTAAGATCAAGATCTTCTCTACATGTAGGATGATCATTCTTCCAGGAAGGATCATAACAAGTGAATTCTTAGTTCACCTATTTAAGGCTACAGCATGTATTTTTGGTGTATAAGTATCACTTAATAAGAAATATCTAGAGTATGTCTCTTTTCTTCCCAATATCTAGACTTCTAATTACCCCCTTTTCTCTCTTCACCCTCTGTCCTTGTTATTCTGGTATTTTACATTTAAGAACTCTCTTTCTAACACACTGAATCACAGTAATAGACATGTCAGATCAATAGTTCACTACTTAAACAATTTCTCTGTAGTTCAATTATGATTATTTCCCACGGCTGTGGACAAAATAGCCCTAATTTTTTTTTTTTTTTTTTTAAGAAGGGGGGGGGTTTGTGCTTGTAACTGATATTTTTGGTAAACTTGTTGTTCTCCTAAAATGAAAACTGTGTGAAAAAAAAACTGTGGTCACCTGGAGCCTTTTTTGAAGTAACAGGAACAATTCTGCTGCCTTGAATTATGAATGATATGCTTAGTGCCAACTTGGCTAAAAAGAATGAAGAAAATCTATCAAGACGCCACATAGCACAAGCTTTCATACTGTAGGGTTTATGGCGTAGTCTAAGTGACTTTGGAAAAGGAATTTAAAGTTTTCAGATGAGATGTTCCATAACACTAGTTCCAGCATCACATATTTGTGCCTTTAAATTTTCTATTTTATTCGTGATGTTTACTTTACAGCATATGCTCCCATTTGAATTGGATGTGTGTGTAATGATAAAGGTCAAATTCAGTCTATGTGTGAATTTAGAACTCTATTCCTATGCAAGTACAGAAATATACTTTATGGATCAACTACTCTTTTTATCCTTTTGTAGAAAGGATCTAGGAAAAAATAAACAAACAAACATACGAACAAACAAACCCTCCTAAGAATTCTTCACCCTGAAAAAGTGTATAGCCAGTATATTAGACAGAACAATGAGAATTTCATTAGGTAGAATTAATATTTAGCCTCTTTTATGTGAGTCTCAGAGGCAGCCATATGACTATGAATTAAATAGTACATTAAGCTAGTAGAAATCATATCAATTTTATAGTTGAATAATTATTTGAAAAGTCTAAGAAAATTTGATAAGTGCAGTCTTGGCACCTGCCATATCTGAAACTGGTAAATGCACCAAGAACTGAAGATATTTGGAATATTTCTTAAGTTCTTATACATATTACAATATTTTTTCAAATTATGCTGATGTGGAGAATTTTGCAAGGGGAAGTAGAGTGACACTAGTTTTGATTAGCAAGTTGCGTGTTTATTCCCTTTGCCTAAATTAAAGCATTGTGTTTGTGATTTTATTTTCATGAATTATTGACATTCAAAATTTGGACACTGTTAAAGTTGGGGGCTGGGAAATGCTAATTGATTTTAAATGAAGCTGAACAAGGGCATTAGTTTATATTTAAGTTCAAACCTTTTTTTTTTTTTCCTTCTTTTCTTTTTTTTTTTTCCTTCTTTTCTTTTTTTTTTTTTTTTTTTGCCTTGGCATGGCCTTAGACTCAATGGAAGTAAGACAAGCTGTTTAGTTCCATTGTTCAGTTGAAACTCATATGTCCGTTTAACATAACTGTTACAGATTCTTGAAAGCTTTTGATGTTCTAGATTTAATCTTACAAGTAAAAATCCATTTCTCTCTGTATTTCGCCTTTGATACCGAAGAATTCTGATCCTGAAACTAATCATGACTATCAGATCCCTATCCATGTAAGAAATCAAAGATGAAGATTCCCAGAAAAGAACTGAACACAAAATATTTTCCTGGAGGCCAAGTCCACATTTGGGATCAAGATTCTGAACCAGAGCCCTTTAAGGCACTGATGATGAACAGTCTGTGGGAAAAGAAAGTAATAAATTTCAAGCAAAGGCAACAAATTCAAGGAAATTAAAAAGAAGGCTAAAAATGAATCCCAAAGTGGTGAAAAAGTTTTCCTGAGCATCCATGGAAAATAAAGAAGATGGAAGATTTTGTCAGTCCTGTTGGGTTTAGCTGATCTTGGAGTGGAGACAGCTGTGCAGCAGCAACGATTCACCTTCCTGCTGTGTGCGATGGAGTATGTCATGCCACTGAAAGGCCACCCACAGTTATGTCTGAAGTTTTAGACTATCTGAGGGTGTGCTAGAAGCTAGCTAGTTGGCTAGTTTGTCTGACTGCAAATAAATTGGATCAAATCCTGTGGGAGTATGTATACCATGGTAGGTCATACTATAATGGAAATTACTGAGCTATCAATCCTTTAGCTAGCAGCTCCATTAGGGCAACACTGTATAGCACTGTGTACAGATATTAATCTAGGTCCCCAGGAACCAATTAAGGCAGGCACAATTTCCCTCCAAAGACCTACAAACTCATCTATCTATTTTCAATGATTAAATGTTCTATTTTACATGTTTATTTTGGCATTTAATGGTACTTATTTTAGATACTTTGTGCAGCACCTCATGTTTGGGCTCAAGCCTGGTAGTGGACAGTCTAGATCCATTAGTGGTAATAGTGATCTGATAATAATTTAAAATTTATAATGAAATTTGTATCACATTATTATTGTAATAGTTCTGTTACCTTTTATATGGATATTGAAGGTTCACAACTAAAACTATGCATATTCCTTTAATGATCACGGGCTAGGAAAAGTAATCCTTCATTCATAAAATATGCATCAGACTTGACCATTTCTCTAATGGTAACTCATTATCTATTTGAGGATATCTTGAGTTTAAAATTCAAATTATAAGAAATTAAAATAAAAGGCAATGCTATTAGAGAAACTGTGACCTAATTTATGTGAAATTGAACCCAGGACTATTTGTGGAATGGACCCAAAGTAGTGTAATAGGCAGTAGAAACCCCAGTATCTCTTTGGGTCAGTTTTAGAAGAAACCTCTGACATTCAATGCTCTGAAGAGCAATGACTCTAACTTGAAGAAAAGCCATGCCATTGTGGGGTTGGGGGGGGGGGAAGTGAGGGGGTTTTGTTTGGGTATTTTTTTGAAGACAGCTATTTCATTAAATAACCATAAAATATTTAGGTCTCAGTGTAAGACCTGTTTGTTGATTCCTGGTCAGATAACAAAAAGCTGACAAAATGATCCTGACGTGCTTAAAGGGCCTGTGTTGACCTTACTCAGTCCAGTGTTACTTCTGCATTCCTAGCTATAATACTCTCACAGCCATTCCATCTTCAGTTTAAAAATGAAAAACAAAAAAACCCAAAAATACCCATAACCCTTTTTGGCACTGGGGCATCTCTACTTACCCAGTTACTAAGGAACTGGCCTTTGGTTTGTACTTTGAAACGTAGAACAGGAAACTTGTTTAACATTTCTTCTGTGTTCTGCTCAACATAGGGAAGAAATTGAAGAATTTGATATGTAAACAGATCATTTAACTGTAATTTCATGCATGTACAAGGTGATATGTCTAAATAAAAAATAGCCAAATAACAAATCTTCCAAAAATATCCAATGTAATACAAAAACTTGTGACTAAGTACAGTCTAACCTGTATTTAAATTTAACAGGATACCTATCTCTCATTATCCTGAACTACATAAACTAAAAATTTACTGTGGGTGTAGCTGGAACACCCCAAGTTGTGATAACAAACATAATTTCCATCTCACTTGGTAGCCATGGAAATTAGATAGATATTTTTAGTAGATTGATCACACTATATTCTGGTGCTGTCTTCTCGTTTTGGGGGTGATGTTTGGTAGGTTTTTTAATTTTGGATTTTTTAATATGTTAAGCCTAATAAAGACAGTTAGGGTATGTCTTAAAAGTGCTTCTTGTTCACTCGTGAAGAAGACTGTTATTAGAGTCATAATTAGCAATCTAACAGGGAGTTTAGATCTTTTATAGACATTTCAAAAGAAAGAAATGCTAAAAGGCGAATTTTTAAGATAGCAATGAAGTGGATTCACAAGGAATGTTTCAGAGTCTGACTGCCACCTTGAGCTTTTCATTAAAAGACTCACAAAATATTTAGACAAAAGGAAGCAGTTTCATCAAACGAAACTCAAAGACATTTGCAACACTTATATGCCAGTTCTTTGTCTTCTGAGGTGGTTAACCTTCACTGAAATGCACATACAGTAGGGTAAAACCAATACACAGGAGTGCTGTAACGAGTGGGCTATCAAGAAAAAGGGTAAAAGAAGGACCATCACCTCAAATTTCTGTGAAGGACAGAACTGACTTGGACAGCTACTAAATTTGTCGAATGTGTTTGCTAAATTCAAAACCTATGCTACAGACTTTTAGAAAGCCTTGTCACCTGATAGAACTAACAAAATCTACAAACAGTAAATCATTGACTATATTGCATGCAACAAACTTGCCACTTGCTTGCCACGATGTGAAGTACTCATCATTTCAATCACCTTTAGCTCTCTTCTCAACATAAAAAGATGCAGTGATGATCAGTCAGTAATTCTTCAGTGTATCTGGTATGATTACTGGGTTGCTGGTTGGGGGGGAGGGTTGTAGTTTAAGTGACAGCATCTCCTTACTGAAGAGATTATGTGTTTATCAGATCACTGAAGTATACACTTAACTTCAGAGAAGGGACCTCATTTCCTGTTGACTGTAGTCAGTGAGGCTATTTTCTTTTGTCAGAATGAAAATCAATGGGCTCATGCAGCACTACAAATCAATTTCTTCCATTTAGATTACAGTGCTTTTACGTGCTTGATTGTGTGTAAACAGAATTCTCACTCCTCAGAATATCTTACAATTTATCTAGAAATACGAAGACAAATGTCCATGTTTTTTTTGAATTTTTAAATCTGCTGCATATTTTTTAAAAAGATAAAAATGCTGGAAACATAGCATGTTTCCCTCTGAGGTTTCAGAATTTTAAAATGCTGCTTAGGTACAAATCAGGATTAAATATCTGAGAACTTAAGGAGGAGAAAAGGCTTATTGCCAAACAAAATACTTCAAAATTGCCTACTTTACCCTTACAAAATATTTGTTTAAGCTGCATTGGAACAAACTGTTTTGACATGTTGTCTTCAAAAACCTCGATGTAATGACTACATTCCCATGAAATATTTAGTATATTATTTAAATAGTATACTATTTAATTAGTATATTGCTATAGAAGATATTAAAATGTTTCAATTAGCTTAGCTTACCAGTTAAGAGAAATTACTAAATAAGCGTGTAATAATATCACTAAGTATATTTAATAGAGATAAAATATGTGAGATTGTCAGAGCTGAGTGACATAATTATGAATTGTGTACGAGAATCACAATTATGTCATAAAATTGTAAGTCATTCTGCTTCACTTTACCCTCATTCACTGTATAAACAAAAGGAATAATAATACAAATAATGATAAAGGAATGATAATGAAAACAATAAAAAGCTAGTTATAGTATTCACTGTGTTATAACAATAATTTATTTTATTTTCAAAAAAGTAAGATTATTTTATATTGGCTATATTTCTCTGATTTTTTTCCAGAACTTGTACAGATCAGGGACAAAATTCTTATGTCCTAAAAGTGTATGTAAATTATAGTGGACTGAAACAGTGATTTCTATAAATGTAGGGGACATTATATTGAAGGTAGGAACTGGTAACAGATATAGAATGAACTGGAACAAACAGATTGTAATAAATGGGGATGTATTGCTCCAGGAAAGCCTGGACCAAAATTCAATACAGTTTAATCATTCAAAGTGAAACATTTTACATCTTTACATATGCAAGCAGAAGTAGGAGAACAAATCTTGGATCCAATATTTTAGTAAAAAAATAATCTCTCACTGTCGCAAAGATTTGGGATCTGCAAATCTGACTCAGAGAGCGTCCTTTGATTTAAGGTATAACAGGGCAATAAAAGCAGGGCAAATGGAGGCAGCTAACAGACTCCTCAGTATGTGGGCATGGAAAGGAGCTGGACACGCTGCTGAAGGCAGTGCAGGACTGACCAGTAACAGGGCTGATGTGCCACAGGGCACCGTCCCCACTGACTACAGCAACTACCCCAGCACAGCGGAACTCTGCATAACCAGGCACCCATGCCTGGGGCCGCGGGACCTCCTGGTGGCTTTCACGGAGCTGGGGCTGGGAGAGGTGCTGTCCCTGCCTGTGGGAGCCAGGTCTGTCAACAGGGTAAGAAGCTGTGGGAAGAGGAGAGCAGATGGGATGGCATCAAGGGAGATGTAAAGGAGACTGACAGGATCTTCTCTGCAGCCATGCAAAGAGGAGAGCTCGAATCTTGCCATGACCCGCTCAGAAGAGGAGGGTGAGTGACTCAGATTCGCAAATCCCCAGCGGCGTGGACTAAGGTGAGACAACTCTCAAGGTCCGTAGACAAACATTTATTAGACTCCCACAGTCATTAATACATGTCTTGAACTAGGTTTTCCAATAATTGGTTAGGTATGTAACAAATTATGGCAAGCGGTAAGGTATGCCTTGCATTACTTAACAACTCTAAGAGAAAAGGAAAATTGGGGGGGGGAATAGAGAGAGAGATGAAGAGATCCTGGTTCTAGCGTTGGGCCAGCCAATGTTTCTGGTTCGTAAGAGCACTCTTCCATGGAATTCCACACACAGTGACACCTATCTTCCCCTTTATGTTCCCCATATCAGTACGACCTGCCCTTTGAGACATTCCTCGGAAACATTGGAAAGGCCTCTGCCCCCCACCCCCTTATCCTTACCAAGTTTCATCTCTCACCATTATTCATGTTTCCCTCAGGCTGCTTCTCTTAATCTTTGTTTCAGGGAGTTACAAGTCATCTACAACCTCCAGGAAGGACAGTCAAAGACTATGCTCACTGGGCGGCAAATGAAGACTTGTGGTGGCAAAGGCTGGGAGATATGACTTCTGGCACCAAAAGAACCCTCCACCCACAGATCTGCAACTACAGAATAGGCCCTGATAGCAGACAAAGGGCAGAAAGCAGTGTTCGGGGAGGCTGGCTTTGCTATAAGGCCAATGGCAGCATTAGGAGGAAAAGGCAAGTGGTGGCAGTGGGTGACTCCCTGCTGTGGGGAGGCCCCCGTCTGTTGACCTGACCTGCCACTGGGGAGTTTTGCTGCTTGCTAGGGACTCAGATCTTGGATGTTGCTTTTCCAGACCTCAGATCACTGCCCTTGCTTGTTTTCCACATGGGTGCTGTGGTGGGTTAACCTTGGCCGGCTGCCAGGTGCCCACCGAGCTCTTCTCTCAATTCCCCTTCTCACCAGGACAGGGGAAGAAAATAAGATGAAAAGATAAGGACAGGGAGATAGCTTACAGATAAAAACAGACTAGCAATTTGCATCACCTTGGTCTTTTCTATGGGCTGCAGGGGAATCTCTGCTCTGGCATGTAGGGGACCACCTCCTCCTTCTTCTCTGCCCTTGGTGTCTGCAGGGATGTTTCTCTCACATTTTCTCACTCCTCTCTCACAGCTGCTGTGCAGGTTTTTTTACTATTTCTTAAATATGTTACCACAGAGGCGCCACCAGTGTTGCTGATGGGCTCAGGCCAGTGGCGGGTCTGTTTTGGAGTTGGTTGGGACTGGTTCTGTCCAACAGAGGGGGAACTCACAATCCCTTCTCACAAATACCATCACTGCAGCTGCGCTGCTACCAAAACATTGCTACAGAAACCAAATACAGGCACCAATGATACAATTAGAGGTCTTAAGCAGGCATGACTGGATGGGTGTATAGGTGAGGGCCAAGGCATTGGGGACAGTCTGGTGTCTCCTCAGTCCTGTCTGTGAAAGGCTTGGGGATGTGTGGAATGATCGTGCAGGTCAGCATCTGTCTGCAAAGCTGGTGTCATTAACGGGGATTTGGCTTTTTGACAGGAACCTCTTTGAGGATCTCCTAGGGAGAGACAGGATCCACTGGAATGGGGAAGAGCTGGCCAACCTGGTGAAGAGAGTGTTAACCCAGGAATGAGATGGGAGCAGGAGAGGACAAACCACAGTCAGTGGAAAGCAAAGTGTGCGGGGTGACAGTAAGAAGAGACGCCTCAGGAGAGAGAAAACAAGGTGAAAGGAGGCCCACCTCAAGTGCATGCTCACAAACGTGCACAGCCTTGGAAACAGTCAGGAGGAACGAGAGCTCCCATGCGGTCACATATCTACAATGTTGTTAGAATAACTAAGACATGGTGGGCCGTGTGCGATGGATAGGTATCTGCTCTTTAGGACAGACCATCAGAGAAGATGAGGGGGCAAAGATCTTGGCCTGTGTCTGAAGGATTAGCTTGGGTGCAGGGAGCTCTGCGATGGGACAGACAAAGGGCCAGTGGAGAGGCTGGGGGTTAAGATCAGGAGAGAGGCCGGTGATGGGGAGATCATGGTGGGAGTCTGTTACAGATCACGCTGAGGATGTGGACAAAGCCTTTAAATACCTGAAGTCTCTCTCACAGACTGTGATTCTCATGCTGGAAGGGCAGTTCAGTGTGACACAAGCAGTCATCAGGATTTCTGGAGTGTGTCAGGAATAACTTGCTGAAACAGGTACTGGATGGGCCAGCCAGGTACCAGGAGTGACACAGAGCTGGATGTGCTGGTCACTGACAAGGAAGAACTGGTTGGGGATGTGGTAATCGGCAGCAGACTTGGCTGTAGTCACCATGAAATGGTGGGCTGTGACATTCTGAGGGGAATGAGAAAGGAGAGTAGCAGAGGATAGACTCTGAACTTAAGGAGAACAGATTTCATCTTATTCAGGACCCGAATCTGTCAAGTTCTGTGATTTTAAATTTACATCAGTTTAGTACAGTGTGAAAGAAAAGTTCATTAATTGAATATCTCATAAGACATGAGCAGTTCCAGAGAAGAGCTGAAATGCAGTCTGAAGGAATTCTTAGTGAAGGTTTTTCTCTTTAATTCCCATTATGATAAGGAGATTCATAGCTGAAATAAAAAACATGTACCTGACACACCAGTTAGGAGTCAGTATACCATTCTCTGAGAACATCTCAGAAACCAGAGAAAATTCAGCTTTTTCTTAGAAGGGTTAACCAGGGCAACTCTTACTTTTGTGATGGGAGGTCCATCCTTACCAGATCTTTATAAAATGGAGGCAACATGTAACAACTCACTGCATATAAGAACTTGTTACAATATATAATACCTTCTCATAACTTTTTGTTCTACTGACAGAGCTTTTGTGCACTTGTATGTCTATGTAATAGTCCTTACTGGGGATTTCATTGGCTAAAAAATGCCATGTGGCAACTTAGGCTTATGGTGTAAAAAGTACGAGGGAGACATGTGCACAAGCACACAGGGACTCTTATGAAAAGATTCTAGTCACTCTCCTAGGCAATGTTCTGAGACCACTGCTTCTCAGTTGTTCTTTCTGAAAGTAACTTGTTCTGTGACAAAAGTAGCTAAATTTTCTTCAGACTGAAGCTAAACTCTGAATCTTCCTGGGGAATGTCGTACTCACCTATATTATATAGCAAATCCAATTAAAAGTAGAACCAAACATCAAAATACTAAAATTTCCAGGAGAGGAAAGGAAAAACCCCTTCTCTTTTTTTTTTTTCCAGTTGTTTTTTTTTCTGTTGGGTTTGTTTGTTTGTTTGTTTGTTTGTTTCTGTAGATGGACAGAAGGTCACAATCCAAAAATAGTGAAGCTTTTGTTTCATTGTCCACTTTCAGATCAGGATGAGTAAAATAATGGATAGAGGTAACGCATATAAAAAACACAGTCAGATGCCCATCACTATGTTGTGCATAATGGTAAATCCAGCTTTTATTGACTATATCTGAAGATTTTGAAGTACACTTGTAAACCTCCATTTTCCATGGAAACGAAACCATAGTAAAAATCAATTTGAAATGCAATTTCATGACTACAGTTGGTTTTGTATTGTGACTCATTCCATTACAAAATTGCAAAAACCCTAGAACAATCTCCTGAGCTTTGAAAGAGGAGCCAAAAGTGCTTTTTTCCCCCACTTTTGCCATTGTACTGCCTTAATTTAAAAAACAGTGATATAAAAGGGGGAGGAGACAAACCAGCAAAATACTCATCTTTTTCACTTTGGTCTACCTGTCAAGTCTTCTTACATTTTGCATGAACAATCCATTTTAAAGTCTCATTGTTCTCTCCCTTGCAAGTGATTAGAAGTTTCAGTCACCCTCAGAAATATCTTAAGTTATGCAAATATAATGGATCCACATAGTCAGTGAAGCATGATAACCATTCAGTAGATTAACTTTGCTAGTATCCTCCCATGGCCAAAGGAATGTTAACTGAGATGAATTTAAATGGAACATCAGACTTTGTGGTTTTAGCACGTGAATCTCAGCATGCTGTGTCACAAGTATGTTTCAATGGCATATCACATCAAACTCAATCTATAACAGTAGCTGTTTAATCTCCTTCCAGGTATTTGAAATGAATATTTTCCTGCCAAATATCTGGTAACATAGATTAAAAACTGAGAACAGTATTAGTAAGCTCCTAGGAAAATATGATTGTGAGGGATATCTGAGTCAACCCCAGCTCCCTGTAGTCATAGACACTATAAAAAAAAAGATGTTTAGTCCAGAGGGCCTCATACCATGATCCACAAAACATTTTCCACTCACTACCACAGACTGAAGTTTTACAAGCTATGCTGGAACTATAACTTGTGTACAGAAGAGAGCAACACATCAAACACTACTAATGTCCTAGTCTGCTGATATAGCAAGTTAAAATTTTCATATATCATATGAAATATAAGCTTCATAAATAGTGGAGAAGCACATCTGCACTATCTGAATTATTTTATTTTATATTTTATTTTATTATGTATCTTCCCAAAATCATTCCTCTCTGTTACACAGAAGTAAGGAATAGTCTTGTTATACATTTTTACAAGAATAAAACTTGTCTTGCATATTAGTCTTGCATCTCTTTTTTCAAAATGCTCCTCTGATATTTGCAGCTTGTGGGGAAGAAGGCCCTCAAAACATACACGAATAAATTCTCCTAGTCTTGTGAAAAAGTTTTTTCTCTTCTTTCCCCCAGAAAAATACATACACCATGCCACAATAATAGCTGAACATAAGTATATTCCACTGCCTATCATGGGAGCCTAAGCATATGCCTCACATGGAGAAACATCGAAGGTATCTAAATTAGGTGTTTAAAACCAGATCTTATCCCAATGCCTGAGGGGTGCTGCGGAATGTATGATAACTTTTCTCAACTCCCAAAAAATTCCTTCTGAGGAAATGTTTAGTTAACATAGCTACCTGATCAAATCAGCTGTTAGATATTTGTCTCCTGCTGCTGAATTTCCAGAGTTCAGAACCTATTACTGAGTTTGCCTATGAGTGATATGATATTTTGCATGGATTTTTAAAACCTTTACATAAAAAGCAGCCAACAACTCAAGAATATCATGCTAAAATATATCTTGAAAGTTTGCCATTTAGATGGCAAACTCAAGCAGTCAGAAGTTAAGAAATGCAAGATTTAAAGGGCATCTGTGCTAGGGAAAGAAACAAACTGAAATATTTTATGGGTACTGTCACATAGGTAACAACATTTTTCCTCTCTGACTAGACCATATGTTAGACATTAAAGAGAGCTTTTTGGGGGGGGGGGGGAAGAATTTAAATAGTAGCCAGAGAAATCATTCAGTAGGTTGAGACAAACAGATGAACATATATTACAATACAGAAATACTTCAGAATTCAGGACCTTGAATGGCTAAGAACATGAATTTTTCATCAAATTTATGTAGCAAGTGAAAATACTCAAGTTGAAAATGAATGAGAATTCAGATTGGTTAGTTAATTTAACATTTTGAGCTGTCTGCAGAGGTTTTATGTGATTTCTGATGCTTATGGATTGGCCTACAACGCAAATTTAACTACTCAATTGGCATGAAGGCAAACAATTTCATGAAGGCAAACCTCAAACCATGGCAATACTATTTGCATCAAGATACACTGCATAATATTAATTAGATCTATGTTGAATACAGCTATCAACCCAACAGAAGAATTTTGCTGTGGACAGTAAAGCTGCCTTCTTCAGAAAGAATTAGACATTAAAGAACCTCCCAATTCACAAAGCAATCTTACAGGGACATCAGCTGTAGGCATCTTTCTCAAGTCCACTGTGCAAGCACAGTTTCATGGCAAATATTCACATAGTATACTGAGAGCATGAAAAACATGTGAAATAAATTCAATCTTTTTAGGGTTATAGAGCTTCCATTGTCTGTTCCTTAGCAGAACATACACTGTACATCTAGCAGATTGCTTCATAAATTCTACTGTGAAATACTTGCAGGAAAAAAGTTGTCACATTCATACCAAACACAAATCTCTGCTTTGCTGATGGATGATTACACATGTGGAGTATTTTGCTACCTGGAAAAAATTTTTTCAAAGTGGCTTTCTCTTCTTGGATGCTGTATGACAGACTATTTTCTGTTAGGTGTGGAATCAACTTCACACATGTAAAGCAATCAAAAGAGGAAATGATGCAATGGGACCCTGTCTCTGAAAAGGGTCAAATAGATCAGTTCCTGCCCCAATCTCAATTTCAATGCATTGGTTGAACTAGGCTTATGTAATTCACAATATTTTTACCCTCTTTTGAGTTAAAAAGTAACCTTTTCCCAACCTTATTAATTTACAAGGATATGTCTTCTTTTTTGAAAGGATATTTCATGTATGAACAGCAGTGTTGTTAGTACTTAGTAGCAAAAGTTGGGCTGTTCAGATCCAGCTTTAGTAGTAAATTTATTTTGATCAGACCTGAGGTTTGACTCTGTCCATGGTAACCAGAAATTTTGCAAATTTATTCACCTGTGGTGAGACAGAGGTTCAAGGATTATGCCAAAACCAGAATGAGAATTTTTAAGCCGTAGATTAAGTATAATGAATCTGATAAACATGGCATGCAAATATTATCAAATATATGAAATCTAATGCGTGGGAAGAGGTGTAGATAAGAAAAATGAAGCAAAATTAGCAATACCTGTATATGGCACTTCTACTAGAGCAATTTCTTAATTCTGTATAAGTAGTAACAAGTTCAGAGGTTGGTTGAAGCTGATTTTTCAAATTTGTCTGGAAGACATATGGTTTGCCTCACTATTGTCTCTCCCAATTTATTATTCATTGTTCATAACAAATGTTATTTAATTATAATGAATACTATTCCTTCAACCTTTTATGTTTATTCTGACATTCTGGAATTCAACTGCCAAAATCTGTTCAGGAGTCTCAGTTATCATATGCCTATTCATATGCAAAAACTATGCTGGATTTGATGTTTCTTGATTGCTGTTATCAACCTCCTCAATCAGGAAAAATCATTGCTTAGGATAGCATCTTATGCAGAGAGTAGAAAAATCACTAGCAAGTTTCCAACTGAAAAACAAAATTGTGATTTGGTGCTCAGAGAACTTGTGAAAGAATGGCATTTATTTAGCCTAAATACAAGAAGTTGGATGGGCTGAAGGACTGAGAGGAGAGGAAGGAAAGAAGACAAGGTAATGGGCTTCACATAGACAAAGATTGCTACAGCTAAGGAAGGTCACAATCTGTTCTGCAAGCCTATAGTGAATTGTCTAGAAATAATGGATTAAAGCCAAAGCAAGGAAGATTCTGGTCACGTGTTAGGAAACACTTTCTAACAGTAACAATAATGTGCATTGGAGTAAATTGCCTTGGATGACTGTGCAGTCTCCATTACCAGACTTCTTTGTGACCAAATTTATAGTATCTATCACTGATGTTGTAAGTGTAGATGATTCTGTCCTGGACCAGAAGAATGGACTAGATGGCCACTTGAGACCTCTTTCAGCCTTACAGTTTCATGACTCAAAGAGATAAGGTATGGATACAATCAGGATGTTAGAATTTGTTATTGCATGTCATCACAAAAATATTAGTGTTGGAAAAATATTTTTATGATACTATTTGCTTACAACATTTAATAAGATTTACCATGATAGTCCCTTAAACTTGCTATGTGGCAATTTTTACAACATAATTTTTAAATGGTAAAGTATCAGTCTGGCTGATGAAGCAAATATTGTGTTGCTTTATTCTATTCAGCTTGCTTTAAAAATGTTAGTGTATTTTAGGTCTGTCTTTTTTTTTTCCCACCCTTGCCCCGGCTTACTTGTACTTTTGTATGATGCTTTTTTTCTGCAAGCTTTGTAAGTTATTCTCATTTAGGAATTCTCTGTATAAGAAAAAAATACTGTCATATACTTCCATTGCTTTATTTCTGCTTTAAAGGAACATGAATATATCACCTGTTTCTCTGATATTTGGACAATATTTTATTCTACTGAAATAAGCCAAGGTACATACCTCTCTAGAGTTTCTCTTATTGCAGCCAATAACTATTTTATTGCTGAAATTTTAAAAGTGCTCCAACGGAAGTTGTATAAAACTTTTACTGACAAGAACAAAGCTGTTGCAAGGAGAAACAACTGTTTATTTCTTATTTAGAGGTAGATACCTAATCTATTTACAGAAAATGTCCCACGTGAATGTGCAATAAACAAAATGAGAACTTCTCACAACGGTGAATAACATATGTTGCCTCTACTTTGCTATATCCTCATGCTGTTATATCTACAACCCTTTTCAGTATATCAGTAATTAAATAAATAAATATGCAGCATCTTGGGATATAATGGTGGGGGGCTTGAATAAAATTTCCTGAGTTGGTGGAACCAGGTCCCATGTATCTTTTTCAAGAATTGATGGCGATGTTTTAAAAAAGTATTTATTTTTGTCCCCATGTCTTCTGGAATAATCTGTTCCACAACTGTGCCATTTTCAAGAGAGGAAAACATTCTCTAAGCTGCCACCCATTTTTCTTGCATTTAGGTTATTCTCCTATGTTCTTCTGCCAATATTGTCATATCCAACCAAATAACTTTCTGTTAATCTTAGCTTAAATAGCTCTTTTCTCTGCCTCATGAATACTACCCTCTCTCTGTCTCCTCCCTTAGTGAATTTAAACAGCAATTACATTCAGTGCCAGCTTCCTTTGTTAAGCTGTAAGATATACTCCTTTTCTTTCCAGTTACCTGTTCATTATAACAGCATTCTCTCTAACTGCTTTAGTCTGAATTCATGTTTCTCATTATTAAACAGAATTATAAATCTTACTTCAGGTAAGATCTCACCAGTGCCTGCTATTTCTCATGTAATTACCTTTCTTGATACATCCTACAACAGTCCTTGCCTTTTCACAGCTTCACCATACATTAATAATCCCATTCCTCCTCCTGAAGAAGTCTTAAGTTATGAGCCCAGAACTTGTAGCAGAAATTCATATTTGTTCCAAAGCATATAATTCTCTGTCACAAATATAAAAACTTGAAGGAGTAATGTTAATTATTACTCAGAATACATTCTGTGTGTCCTGAAGATTTTGGCATGAGAAAAAGGTACTTCCCAGTGCTACGTTTGCTGAGAAAATTAGTAGAGATGTTTAAGGAAAAGGCAGCCAAACTGGGTCCAGCCTCACCTGCACTTCCATTGGGCAGTAATGTCACTATCTCAGAGCCACAGCTGGACTTTGTTCACAGGGAACTAGCTGGTTTACTCCAAAAGGCAAAGAGGACTGCCAGGGACCAAGACCTAGGAATGAAAGGTAAGTTACAAAACAGTGTAGTCCTACTCTACAGAAACACCAGAGTTTGTTCTATGCACTTTAATTTTGCTGAGCCAGAAGCAACATGTTTCATTCACAAGGAATGGAACATATTTCTTTCTTTACATTTACATGTAAAGTAAATTAATTTACATTTCTTTCTTCCTTTCTTTCCAACTTTACCCTCCTCTCTCTAATTTTTTTCATATTTGTCAGTTGAAGTTCATTACCTTCCTTGTAAAAGCTGAAGTTTCTTCTCTTCCCTCTCCTCTCTTCTATACCTTCTTTATTCAGTTCATCCACAATGACATCTCAAAGCTCCTAATTTTCTATCATCACAGCTGATTTTTTTCTTTCATTCTTTACATATGAAGGTAGAGTTTGAGTTATATAATCTAATTAAAACATGCAGTTTTTTAGGATGTCTGAGATTAATTTTTCTACTAACAGAAGGGTTAGCAGGCTTTTTTTAGAACTGCTTGGAATTTACAGTCAATTCTAATTTGCCTTACAATAATCTGGAGGTGGTTACATTTCTTGAAAGCACACACTACTTTCAAAGAGGAATATTTACAGGTTGCCTACATATATATTTATACAAATCCATAAAATATATAGATTTTATATTTTAGAAATGCAAGTTAACTCTTCAAAGCATTATGCAAAACTATTATTCATATTTGATTATTCTACAGCCAGTTTCTCACACCATGTGTGTATTTAAATAGGAAACCTTTTTTCCTATACTTCTATTAAATATTAACTGTAAGAAGTTACCACTAATGTTTTGTAAAGAATAGTCAGAGACTCACACAAAGAGAGTCAGAAGCACATGGCTTTTTATTTTACAATTGTATTATAATACATCGTTTTTAATTGATTTGCAACAATAAGGGATGTTCCAACATGATTCTAATTGCTTCTTTCCCCATAATTTGAGGTCCGCATGAATCTGGAAGATGCTGGGAACAAATGTCTGGTAGAATTACTCCAAGTTAATTAACACAGAATTAAATCTGAAAATGTCAAAAGAAAAGACAAAAAGATGGCAAGTAATTTTCAACTATCTAATCCTAATGTAATTAGGAAACTAATAATGACAGCATAAGGTTTTTCAACTGGAGATTAAGGACCCAACAAATAAAAATATCCATCATCCACCATCTTTCTTCATTTTGTTTGGCACAGTGTTCCATTTTCCTTTCCCCTACTCTCCCTTCTACCTTGCTCTTTTTGCAGATAATTTAAGTTATACCAAAGTAATTACAGAGCTTTACATCTCATAAAACTGATTATCTTTTTATTTATTTTGGTTTTGAATGAGAATAGCTTCAATTAAGATCAGTGAGGATAAAAGAAATTTGGAATTAAAACACAGGAAGAACACAAGACAATTTTAAAATATTCCAGTACCAAGACTATTTCTTACCATGCACAAATCAATCTGATTTCATCTTAAATTTTCTTATTTTCAGCCTAGAGCCAGACATCAGCAAAATTAGCTGATTAGCTGAATTTCTCACTAGAGCAATGTGAAAAACCAAAAACCTCAATACTGCCATGAAAATCAATGGGTTTGGCAGATGTTTGTGCATCATTATTTGCTTGCTGTGTGCTTGCTGCAATAGAATGGTATGGTTTATGGAAGGTAGTTATCATTGGAGATACATTACAACTAAGAGCTTTTATTGTACCATCAATTCTTAAATAAACTTATCACTTAAATCAGTGGGAAGATCTGATTAAAAACTGCTTGTGTACTAAAGGACCGTAGGGACGTTTGGTGGTGAACTAGACACCACCCACAGATATGTTTACAGCAAGAATAAATGATCACTTCTTGGATACAAGGATCTGGGGAAAAAAACCCAACTTATTACTTTCAATTCACAAGGTAAAGCATTTTCTGTATGGAGCCAGAGTAACCTATAGCAAGTATATGAAATAAAATATCAACTGTTATCTGTAAGCTCACTGAAGAACTAATTCAGCCTTAGCTGTTAACTACTATATTGTTGACAATTCTTTTTTTCTAAATCTATTCTTTTAAACAACTCTGGTTTTTTTGCAACAAATACCCAAATAATATGCCAGATATTATCACCAATCAAAAATATTTGTTCCCCCAAAAGACTAAGTTTAAAGCTATCACTTAATCCATAATGTAGTAGCCTTACCAGTGCCACAATTCCTCTATCTCTATATCCTACCTCTACAACTCGCATTTAACTTGATCAACACAGAGTTTTACATGAATAATTTTAAAGACTTGTTTTCGGGGGGGGGGGGGGGGAAGTCTTTTAAAACTATTGCACCAAACCTTAATGATTGTACCACCTACAAAAGCATACACATTGTTTTCTTGTTTTGAGAAGCCTTGAATCTCATTGTTTGTCACTTTTAAATGCAATAGCCTTGAAACAAGTCAGATACATGTGTTACATACCCTTGGCAATCAATGAGAAAGGAAAATTTCTATCTCTCTGTCATCAACCCAGTCAAGTTATTACAAAACTTCAGCTGGTCACAGTGAGTTTTAGATCAAACCATAACTACAGGAGTTTAACAGGTTGTAAGAAAGAATAATTAAGACTGTCTTTTTAATTTGTAAGCTCTTATGAAGGGCTATGTTCATTGATTCTGAACATGCCTCTCTGCTTTTTCTTCCTCTCCAGCTTCACTTTCCTTTTTATCCTTAATAATTCATGGAATCTTTTGTACTTTCATGTTGACTCATATGTACTTCCTATAGACTTCATCTTTTAAGGTGCTGCTTTGAATATTTTCCAGAGTTCTTCCAATTTGTTTACTTTAGTGCATTGCACTTTGCTCATTGGCTTTCTTAATTGACTCAGAGTTAATTTCCTGAGATTGTATTATATAGTCCTACTCATTATTATGATGTATGGAAGCAACTGGTGGAAAATGTTTCCAAGCTTCTTTTTAAATTTCAGTCCTTTTTTCTTTTGCAAAGAAATGTCCTTGTATGTACTTTCAGTTATATTTTTCAACTGCTGTCATTCAGTGAGATCCAAGACTGCAACAGTTTCTTCTTTTAAGTAGAAAAGGAGCTATTTTTAGTTTTCAAAAAATCTTAGGTCCACAATATCTGCATGCTATTCGACTGTGTCAGGTCTGACAACCTAATGGCATCTTTTATATTAAATTTCTTTCAGTGAAGTCCCTGCTACAATATGTAATCAACTTCTCTAATGATGTTTCCTTTGTTTTCCTTTAATTTCCATTGTGGTTTCAAAATTGAAGCAGAAGTTATTAAAACAACAGAAATGAGAAAATTAGTTTATTTTGGTAATGTCAAAGATACAGAGAAGAATGTTACAAAGTATTATTATAGAACGTAGCATGTGTTGTTTCTTGTTTTTACTGATAGGAGACAAAGAAAAAAATATGCTGTCACTACAATTCAAATGTTGCTGTCTGAGCCCATTTGCATATTTAATTTGTGAGGAAAACACAACCCTTTCCCCCAAGAATGCCAGCTTGTAAAATACATGATAATTTAGCTAAGACAGCTGAAAAAAATGTAGAATTTCCATATCTTGGGTGTTTGTGTTGTTATTGGAACAGATTTCAAATTCTCTGTTTGTGATGAATTAACTCACAATACACTATTTAACAACACCTGCCCTACAGGAGCAAAATTTGCTTTTGAGCAAGACCAGTAAGTAAAGCCCTGCAGCAATTAAGTTTCTAGGGATCCATTTTTAGTGTCAGGGTAGCTGGAAGAGATTGATGGAGCTTCGATAGAAAGAAGCAGACAAAATAGCTGGTAAACAGTGTCTTAAATAATTTCCACCATCCAGCTGGCATTTCACTTTTGACCTAGAGTGACGCGCCTTTTCTCCCTACAGAGATGTTCAGCCACAATCTACAGGTTCCCTGGTGCCGAAAAAGTGATTAAAAATACCTTTCACGTACTCTTTGCGACAGTGACTTAGCACTGCTTGCTTTCATCTTACAAGTTTTCTACAGGGATGACAAGTGCTCCTGTAGGTCATCCCAGGTCCAACGTGGTGGAGATGTGTGCAGCCTACAACCGCAGCCCCTACAGCGGCAAGGGTCAGGCTTAGACCTGTCAGGGCAAGAGTCTCTGAGACCGAGACATCAGTTGAATATCCTGCTGCTGCTGAATTTTTGGTCTTTTGATGCAGTGGCAACAGTGCTATTCTATCGGAATGATTCCTATGGAATCCTTTGCACCAACTCTGGCATACAGCTGACCCTTGTTAGCCTTAAGAAAAAGATTTTTTTTATTTTTTTGGGGGGGGGGTTTGTCTCTGAAAAAATAGCTCCACATTCTGGTCTCCACAACGTCATTGCCTTGCAAACTGATGATTCTCCAGCACGTCTTCAGCTGGGCAAACACATTAGATTGTCTATACAGAAAGGAAGTACAATGAGCCCCACATTCACAGCAGTTTTCTGCCTGACAGAGATAAACTTCTTAAACTGAATTAATGGGATTGTACAAATCATCATCAGAAGAAGTCATCATATCTATTTATTTGATTTCTGATGGTCTGTCAGAAATAGGAAATTAAGCAGGCTTCTATTTCTGTCCTGTGTTAAACAGCTGGGGAAAGAACTTGCATTTCTAGTTCCATTTTGATGACTCACGATTTTTTTTTCATACACAAACTTAGATGAGCTTGCTGGGAAGTACTTAGTTATTGTTTGGTTTCTTTCCAGACATGCTGTTTTGCTGATATGCTACTTTGTAAATCAATTTGAAACTAAAAAAGAATGATTTAAATTAGATTATGTATGTTCAAATATAAGAACTACTCAAATAAAACAATTGAAAAGTAAATTTTCAGGTGCCTATTTACACCTGTTTATATTTTTCATTATTTGCAATCAGCTCTTATAAGATTGAAAAAAAAATTTTCCTTATCAGCTATTTTTTCCATTGAATCTTTAACATATTTACGTTAGAAAAATACTTAAAGTATTTAAATCCCATGTTTTCATTCTACTTGGGTAATATAGTTGCTCTAAAGAAGTAGGAGTTTAAGCAGTAAATGTTTGCTTTCTAAAAATGACCTCTTCTATCTCCCTCCCATGACCACAGAATGGATAACACTTGTTGCCAATACAAGCAGTAATTTTCCCACAAAACATAGATACAAAGCATCAGACCCACACTGTTTTAGGAAACAGGATAACTAGGTAAAATGACTACCTATGGACATGTTTATAGTGTCCTAGTTGGGTAGGATATTAAAGTAACTGTCCATTATACTCTTAACAGCTATAATCTCATAGAGTGCTATTCACCAAATGGTTCTCTGCTCCTGTAATAGCACTGGGCAGGGTCCTATGGCTCAGCTCAATTAAAACTGCTCTGACAGGGCAAGACCGTTTTGGCAGACACTACTATCGCTCTTTCATATAAAAGAGCCCTGGGAACACAATAAGCAATCTCTGCACCATAATGGATGAAATAGAGCTAATGTTCAGTGAGGCAGTACAGATTTACTAAACTAATACAAGTTGACTGTGATTTGACATACCATACACAGCTTTCTAGAAATGGTTTCACATTTTAATACTATGTTGTCTAGGTGTCAGTTTCGCTGCTTCAGTCCTGTAGTGCGTGTGAAATAATAGATGCAGAGACAAAATGTTAGCTATATAATTGCATGTAAAATTAGCTTTGAAATAATAAAAAAATCCAACAAGGGAATGCACCATTATTTCTCTTATTTTCTAGTTAGCCTATGAACTCATCTTTTTTTTTTTCTCCTTTATTTTCTTTTCCTTTTTTTTTTTTTTTAATCTGGCTTTGTTTGCTTTTATGTATTTTTCAGATTGAAGTCATTATCACTCTCTATAGGTGGTATATTGCTTTTCATAAAATACATATACACAAAAAGGACATCTATATCTGTATCCATATCTGTATCTATGTCACCTCTGCCTGTCTCTTTTATCTTTACCTATTTTACATACATATATTATATGTAACATATACATGTGTGTATGAACATACACAGTTTGTTTGTTTGTGATTTATGTGTGTCTTCCTCATAAACTGAACTGGATTTTGCTAACATTCATTTTGTCACTCCAAGGCTAAAGTAGTCAACTCACAAACACTGTCAATGATCTTCTTGCATAGGAGCAGATTGAGGTAAGGACATTAATTCCACAAAGCTAGCTATAATGTACATAAACCTGCTCCTTTATATTTTTCCTAAGTAAAAATATAGTTCTGATTAAAAAAGGTTGTATTCAAAAATCAGTGGTTTCAGCTGTGACTCTTTAGGACCAAAGCTTACAAACAGAACTCTGGAACAGCAAAAAACAAATCCTGTGGCAGAACTCTGTTTTCTTTCTTGCAAAATTCATATTTGTTGTATGTAGACACAGTTTTATACAGGTTTAACTACCAGATCTGTTCATCAGCATGCACAAACAGTTTGTTATTGCTGTTTACTGAAAGTGCAATTCCAGAAATATCTGACAAATGACATTTACGCACATGAAAAGTTGGTTTCTATTTGCCATTTCCAATTTATTAGTGATCATTTCTATAACTTCTCTCAGTAAATTTGATAAAGTAAACTTCTCTCAGTAAATTTGGCCATATATCAACATACTTTACATGGTCAGATAGAGAGAGTGGTGGATGACTAAGTAATTTCACAAACATCAAAATTGGTAGCAATTGGGATCAGTTACGCTTCAGATAAATTATTTGCAACATATGAATTGGTCATCTACTAATTCTGACAACTAAATACATCACCCAGTGTTTCTTTATAGGATTTGAGTGATAACCTAAGTGACTTCCCCACCTCCCATTAGAGTTTGTGACTGAAAAAAGTTATAAAGAGACTTAGTCCTAAGTATAAAACAATACCTCTAATTACTGATTCACTGCACATCAGAAAGGCAATGCTGTGACCCAGAGTCCAACAAAATCAATACAAACCAACCCATGTAACTGAGCAGCCTTTAGAAAATGTTGTGAATGAAGACTATTTTGTGTGGACACAGGTATCCTTAGTATGATTCTAAGAAACAAGAGCAGGAGAAGAGCTGAGGTTGCCTCATTGTCCATCCAGGAGAAATATGGAGCAAGGCACTGACTGGGAGTAAACCTGCATTTGTACTGACATCTCTTATAATTTGCATTTTCTTATGCAATGACAAATTTCCACCTGTTCTCTTCATACCAGTAAGAGATCTGTGGACTACTTTTAAGCAGTGCAAAAAGGAAGTAAGGAAATAAAGGTAGTTTTCAGTAGGTATGTATAGCCTCCATGAAATGCCATTGAAAGGCATTCCAAGGTTCACTCACTGCAAATGGCTTAACTGCCCAAGATGTGCCTAAGAGAAAGAAATTGTGGGTCACAGACTAAATCGATTTCCACATTGGTATGATAAATTATTGTAACAACTAACATGCAAGTCAGCAATGAATGATACACAGTTTTCCTATTTCAGTGTTTTAAACTTGGTTTTAATAACCATGCTGATATAGGATATAAGAAAAAGCAAAAAACCACCCCAAATATCCTAAACTAGAGTATGTAAAGAAACAGCAAGAGAAGGGGAGATTTTATCTCTCTTTGAGGAGAATGATTCTAATGTTAAGTGCAGTAGATTACTTTTAGTGCTTAAACTTTGCTTTTAGAGCAGCTGTAAAAACCCCTGAGTATCCGTCTACCTAGCATCAAGCTTCTGCTGCATCCGAATTGCCTCCTGGAGATCCTTCATCATATCTGTTAACTATTAAGAACATCATTGGTACATTTAAAATGCCACTGAATAGTTAGCCAATGTTTAACCTAACAAAAAGATATTTTCATATCTAAGAAAGGGGAAAATCCTTTAATTTCAAGTGAGTCACAACATTATTATGGAATCATAGAATTATGGAATGGTTTGGGTTGGAAGGGACCTTTAAAGATCATCTAGTCCAACCCCTCACACTGTACAGAGACGTCTTTCACTAGATCAGGTTGCTCAAAGCCCTGTCCAACCTGGCCTTGAACACTTTCAATGGTGGGGCATCCACAACTTCTTTGGGAAAGCTGTTCCAGTGTCTCACCACCCCCATCAAAAAAAATGTCCTCCTTATGTCCAATGTAAACCTACGTTCTTTCAGTTTAAAACCACTGCCCCTTGTCCTGTCACTACAGGCCCTGGCAAAAGGTCTCTCTCTGTCTTTCTTATAAGCCCCCTTTATATATTGAAAGGCCACAGTAAGTTCTCCCCGGAGCCTTCTCTTCCCTAGGCTGAACAACCCCGACTCTCTCAGCCTTTCCTCATAGGAGAGGTGTTCCAGCCCTCTGATCATTCTTGTGTCCCTTCTCTGAACTTGCTCCAACCCGTCCATGTCTTTACTATACCGCTGTCCCGGGTTCAGCTGGGATAGAGTTAATTTTCACAGGAACCTGGGAGGGGGCAACTGGGGACCCCAGAGCTGGACTCAGTGCTGCAGGTGGGGTCTCACCAGAGCACAGTAGAGGGGGAGAATCGCCTCCCTCCACCTGCTGGCCATGCTGCTTTTTCTGCAGCCCAGGATACAATTGGCTTTCTGGGCTGCAAACACACGTTGTCTCATGTCCGATCTTTCATCCCCCAGTATCCCCAAGTGCTTCTCCGCAGGGCTGTTCTCAATTCATCCACCCCCAGCCTGTATTGATACTGGGGATTACCCTGACCCAGGTGCAGGACCTTGCGCTTGGCCTTGTTGAACTTCATGAGATTCTCACGGGCCCATATCTCAAGCCTGTGAAGATCAATTATCTTCTGGATAAAGGAGAAATAGGATGAGTTTTGAATGAGAGATTAAAGCTTTCTGGACACTTGAAACATTTGAGATCTAGAAAATTAATAAAATTATCTATTTTAATGCATATCTTCATGCAGCAAATATTCCATAAAGTGTTTCCTGCTGGAGTGCTGTTGCTTTCACAGGCAAGGTCAAATCTGGAATCTGTTGATCAGGTCTAACCTGTTCATAAGACACACAGAAAATTCTGAAACCTTTAGTATCACCTTAACAGGAGAACGATGGTAAAACAGGGAGGTAAGATAAATAAATCTTCCTGAAGTAATCTTAATTTAAGCCAGCTGTGCATATTTATTCTTTAAGTGTGTTACTTTTGTTTTTTTGTTTTGTTTTGTTCTGTTTTTTTTGTTTGTTTGTTTAAATGTCTGTGTTGTTGATTTTTCATGTCATGAATAAATGTTTTTGTATGCATTTTAATCTCATTCTGGCATCAGCCAAGTGGGATTTAAGATGAACAGACAAAAGACAAAACCGTATCATTGCTTAGCTCGCTGACAAATCTGTAAACCCAGAGAAACCTTAACAAATGCTTCATTTCCCAGCATGTTTTTTTTTCTCACCTCCCCAAACAGCTCTGATAAAACCCACTGAACCAACCTAAGATTCTGCAACTGTTGCCATCGATCACCAAAGTCAGCTGTTTGCTCTGTTTCTATGGGGTTGAGAAAGTGAACAATACCACAGTCAAGAACAAAATCATACTACTAATTAAATGAAATGTTCCAAATTAACAGCCATTCTTCTATCTACACCTACAATTTACTTGACGTCCCTCATTGAGTTGGTTGGATTATAATCCATCATTTCAAGGATTCAAAATGCTAGTCTTTGCAAAATTATGCATGTAATTTTCATTTCAGTTCCATTGTGTACATAATTTTCAATTAAGTTCTACCAAACCACCACATTCAAATTTGTTTAATATTGGGGGGGGGGGAGGGAATAATCTGTATACTTCATTCACTAATATCTGCTATACTCATCCTTGGGTGACTATAAAATGTGAATTAAAATTATTATTATATTCTGACACATCTTTAAATTTTATGAAAGGAAGGTCTTAATTACAAATAAAGCCTGAAGTAAATGAAGTTGCAAGTGCAATATCTTCCAAATATCAGTTAATTAGAATTTCATTATAATTTCATTTTTCTCTTTTGGAAGTAAACCAAGTCTGTTTATGACTTGTTTAAAAAAACTAATTACACATTGTATTAGAAATTAGTTTCATATTGTCTTTCAAACAAAACTAGTCTGAAATTGACTTTTTTTTTTGCATTTTAAGGAAATTTTTAAAATTCTTTTTGTTTTAATTTTTCACATCATTTTCTTTGTCAAGGGTTAGATACTGTGTTTTCTGTTCCAGCTTTTTCTTTATCCATACAAATCCAGAAGGACTAAGCTGTTTTCTTTTCTAATACTCTTTAAAGAAAGAACAGGGACTAGTCTTCACCATGTATTGTAAATAATAAAACTTAGCCCAGTGCTGCTGTAGTAGTTCAGCATGCTTCTGGCTGTGTCCCTCAGGATAGTAGAACTGTGGATGAACCAGAAAACCTTCACCATGCATTAAGAAAATAAAAGCACTTGTAAGTCTTTATCAACATCAAATAAGGGTGCATTTGCCTTCCCAGCCAAGATTTTAATGTCCCGAAGAAAGTGTAGTTCCTAAAAATAAATGTAACTTTATATCAACACAATTCAAGTTACTCAACTTGAATTTTTAGCCCAGGGCTTGCAGAAGAGAAAAGTCTCATGCAAGCACATTGCTCTGTGCTTTGAAAATAAAATTCAAGCATTTTTTGAGGTGTGTGCCTTGTTGACCTTTCTCAAAATTCAGACTGCAAATTTCCCACTTCCAAAATATAAACTAGAAAATACTTCAAGTTTAGAATTTTTAAATCTCTCTACCAAACTTTATTTAAAAGACAAATAAATTTCATGCCAGCTATATACAATAATACACCATTCTTTAAATTTTTCACAAACAGAAAACTGCATAAACACAACAGTTCTCATGTACAGTGAACAAGAAAGGAAAAAGAGGAAAAAGCAGTGTGTGCAGCCATGATATAAATGGGGGATGTCATGGTATTCACAGGGAGCTACAGCCCTCTAACTCTTTTTTTTTTTGACATTCATAGGAGACTTGTTTTCCAGGTGGAAGGGTTCCTCATCTTGTAGTTTGCCACCCCATTCGGATCAGTCAAAGGTCTCATGTGCATCATCTCAGAATGAGTCCCTAGCAGTCTCAATAGTTTGAAATAGATTTCATAATAATTTGGCTGTATAATTTATAGCTGGCTAAGTGATCTAAAGATATGTAATTAGACACTTATATTTACTACACAGCCTCCTTAAAATTAGTATTTTTGTGTTTTGCAATTTAAACCAAAGTGGAACAGATTGTGCATGGAACAAGCAAAATTTTGGGAAGCATAAATTCATTGAAAAACTAATCCCATTACAGCAGGATCTTAACATCCCCCTCACCCTGGCAAAAAAAACTCTCAATAAAAGAACAAACCCAAACCTCCCCCCAACCAAAAAAAACCACCCACACTTCTTGTTAGGGGTTTTTTTTCTTGCCAAGTTTCATATTCATATTTCTCAGCATTTTGTCATTAAACTTGAAAACCTTAGTGATGCTTATTAAAATTTGTAACTAAGTGATTTTGTTAACACTTTAAAAAATGCTTGGCATTAGTGGTAACAGCTACATAAATATAGTGTAATGTCATCAGTTTACTACGTTAAGGATCTGATCTAAATCCTGGACAATTCTACATAGTGTCGAAAGTTGTACAAAGCCAAAGTGAACATAACAGGGAGCTGATAAGCAAACTTTATAAATATTAATGTTGAACTTCTTTTATAGTATTAACAAAGTTACATGAATAACCATATATTTAACATATTTTTTTTCCATATGTGACATATTGTGCATAAGCAATATCTATTCAGTCGTATTCTTTCTGATACAACCTGAAGCCAGAACAGCTGGAGCTATGATTTCATCAAATCTCAAACTATGCATGATTAAGCTCGCTCAGCACTTTGATACCCGACCTCTAGGGAAAACTTGTGATATGCAGAGCATGGTATTAATGGTTCTGTGAGCTGTGATCTTCCCACTCAGAAAAGTGCTGGCCCAGCTGGTAATTATTCTATGGAGACACCAAAAGGATCCTCTTTCAAAGAATATGGATGAATCTGGACCTGGGTCTTGATGCATAATTAACCCTTGTGTCTTTATCAAATTCTGGGTAGTTATTTGTGCTGATTGTTCTTGCTTAATTTTTAAGGATTTCAGTGTATATAGTCTTACACCTAAATCATTACACTACACAGCTGCTACAGAATTACATTGCAGAGGGACTATATGAATGGAAGTAGATCTGCTCCTGTTATCCCCACTCAAAGATACAAGGCTATTTCAAAACATGTATGAAAATGGAATTGCCCCGTTGCATTTTAAACATAAAAATAAGCCAAAACCATATGATCAAACAGGCAAGGATCCAAAAGTTCGAAAAACTTTCCCCATTAGTAACTCTTCTCACCTGTTATCTATTAGAGTCCATCCAATGTGTTTATTAAATTACATTGTTTTGTACTTCTTCCACAAACTTAAGCCTTTGCTTTTGTTTCTATTTTCAGAATATTTTTCTCTTTTAATTACCTCCCAGGTTTTAGTTCTATATTTTATGCCGTATACTTGCTGACATCTGTTTTATTCTTAAGTCCAGTTTGATTTTCTACCTTTTTTCCATACATTCTTCTATTTCGTTTTATATGATAATGATCTGGTCTTAAGTATTTACTTGTGATATTATGCAAAAACTATATTCTTACAAGGGTAGACAAAGCACCTTTTGTCAAGAAGCAAAACCTTGTCACTCGTAATTTTATGAGTATCAGGGTATCTTTCTCTTAGTTATAATATGCATATGCATCATAGTCTCTGCATATTTGTCTTTCAAATCTTTTCTATAACTCCAGGAAAGTGCTTACATACTATTCACCTTGGGAGGAATCACAAAATATTCAATGCTGTGTTACTGGTGGAAAGACCTGGGTGGGACTCAATGCCTATAGATAAAGATTATAAGGCTATTGCCTGCTTTATACTTATTGGTAATACCATCTCCTTTAGGCTGCTTTTTAGGTTTCAGCATAACACAGTTTAAGATACTCATCAGCTTTGGTGTGGATAGCAAAAACTACACCATGATGTTCCGAAATCAGTTTGAATTTCACATGATTTCTAAAGTTTCTGGAGTCAAGCAAAACAACCGGCATTATTTCAAATTAATTTATGTTAAATTCTTAACATTATAAAATAAGCTGTAAATAAAAGCAATAGGTGCATTCAAATCCTGAATTTATTTTTTTATTTAATACTGATTGAAGTCAATGGGAATTTTCCCATGCAGATGAATGTGATCCATTCCTCAATTTATGGTGCACAACATAGATTCCTTAGATGTCTTTAACACACATTTCTGAGGGATAGTTTTTGTTTGTTTGCCCATAGGAAACACAGCAGCTTTTGCATAGATTACTACTAGCCCAACAGCCTGGACTCTTTTGGGATACAGGACTTTTATATATATATGTGTGTATATATATATATGTTTGTATGTGTGTATATATAAAGTGTAGATATATATATAAAGACAGAAATGAATATAAGAAATATTTGTCTCAGAGCCATTTATTAGAGGGCACAAAATAGAACTAGTAGGAAAATTCCACAGTCTTACTACTGCAGTGCAGTGAAAAAATATCTTGATTAAGGGCTGTAGATCATGGCCACATGGCCACTGTGCAGACAGAATAAAAAATGAGTAAATAGCTAAATGTCCAATCTAACATCAGTTTCTTAACTGCTGCATAACCACACCTATTGCTAGATCTAGAAAATCCTTGTGCTGCTACTTAAAGAGGAACAGCTATTTCATACACAGAACTAAAAAGATCTGATATTTCAATACAAGAGGGAAAAAAGCAACAACAGAAAACATAAGCCTTTTGAGAGTTTACAACTTACTTCATGATGTTTGGAAGTAAAATTTGCATTAACAAGTAAATAACCTAAGAAATAAAAACACCTGAAACACTATTTGTAATTTTAGTTTCATTTATTTCAGATAGACTGTCAAAGCACCAGCAAAATAATTTCTTTGAGGAAATGCCAAAGGTACATATGCCACAGATACAAGAAAGAGAGACACAAATAAAAATAAAATTATTGCAAGCATATATAAATTAAGAAATGTATTTATGTTTCTAAGGATATAATGCTCTGTCAGTAACACACCACGTCAACTTATTCCTGTTTGTCATCCAGGGTAAAAGAAATCTGCTTCTTTTTCCTTCCATTATTCATCTTTTTTGACAGGTAACATTGCAAACCAGTGTGTCAGTCAAGGAGGGTGGTATATGTGTCTTATCACTTCATTGGCACTCTAAATAATACAATGTTTGCAAGTAAGGTAATTGTCAATATCAGTATTTGGATATGCATAATGTAAGCTGAACCTAGGTGAGGGATGCAGGCAGATAGAAACAGCATGGAAAAGAATCCCTTGTATTGCCCACATTCATAAACAACTTTCTAAGTACTGTGATTAGGGCAAATTAAAACCTGATTGATTAATTGAAGCAATAAAACACTGGACTTTGCTGTTTGTTTGTTTACTTTCACCAGATGTCAAGAAAAAAATTTGTGAAGTTTCCAAAGCATCCTGGTAAAGAAGTTACTTTAAGTATAGGAATCAGAAACTGGGGACTGCTACACACTGGACAAGTATGCTGAGGCAATATTGCTATATATATGGTCTTTACTAGGTATACACCACTGAGAAATAACAAAGAGGATGCAGGTTAGATAGACTCTGACCTGATTTGATATGGTTGTTAATATATACTTATATACACATATAATGAATAGAATGAATATTTCTGCAATTATGTCCTTATGTTATGCTTAGAAACAGATTCAAGAATCTGCATCAATTCAAGAAAAAACTAGCAATAAAATATCAAGAAATAGCTAGTATAAATAACAATTTTCATAACATGTTGTTATGAAATTATGGCTATCTGTACTCTCACTCATATATGATGACCACCGCTATATTAGGGTTTTTTGGTAATGAAATCCATATAATTTGAAACTATCTGTCCCAGACTGGGGAAACAGAAATACAGTATAAACTGGGAAAAGATGCACTGTTTAGCACCAAAGACTGTGGGGGAGACTTCTCTAACCAGTTCAAGATTTCCACCATTAGAGGTAGCAGAAAGATGTAAGCTCTTTTAGAAGCACAGTTCATCCAAATATTTCAGGTGCTGTTATGATGAGATGAATCACAGCCTAAAAGTACTTATTTCTCTCCATCAAAAATATGCGATACTAGGGTAAATTACAACAAATCCTCAAGGGCAGGTTATCAGATAAATCACAAGCAATAGAGATAAATTTCCTTTCAATAACAATGCAGTAATACTTAGGTACGTATCAGTGCAGTAATGATGTCTGAGTTATCAGTTCTGCATACCTGATTCTGAAGTATGGCACAAGCACAGCCCAGTGGTGTTTGCTATAGTTTTGTAAACACTGCCTAGAGGCAACTCCACCTATGCTATTAGTTTTGGTAAGCTTTGATACTTTTACACATGGTTAAATTTTAGGATGCCTATATCAGGTAAACTGATTTTTCATCTAGAAAATTGCTGTTTAATTTGATAACACATCCATTCTGTGGAGTGTCAATGTGTGTTTTCTCATCAGTGTACCGCTGTTCAGCTGTGGATTGCATATTTTGTAGGATAACATACATACCCATTGATCTTCCATCAAAACGTATTTTTTTTCAGATCCATATTTGCATCCTTTTAAGACATGTTATCTAATGTTTTATGTGTCTGATGTTTTGAAAGCATGTTTCAAGATAGCCTTAATACATTCTTGGTCATGTGTGCATTTTTACTTTAGAGTTCCCGTGTTTCTTGTGGTCTTTGGTAATTCAAGCTACAAAATGATACTAAAAGATAATACCTTTTGAAGCGCTCGTTATTAGTATTTATACAATAATGGCAATGTTGTTGATGGTTTGGGTTTTGGGGTTTTTTTGTTGTTTTTTTTTTTTTTTTCCATTTGATACCTTTTCAAGTTATAGCAAACTGTCAGCTTCTGCAGTAAAGTGAGATGAATGTCATCTGGAGAAACTGAAAAAATGTAGGAATGAGAATACACCAGTAGAAGAAATATGCACTGTGAAAAAAATACTCATGTAAGAGACTCTAGCTAACTCAATAAATGTAGAGAAAGAAATGCTACCTACAAAAATTTCTGCTACTCTGGTATAATCATTTAGGAAGATGGTTTTATAGCATGTTGTCTGTATTGTTGGTTTTATTCAGCTGTCCAACTTTAAAGAAAGAAATAATTTCATAAATGTACCTTTTAAAATCCCTTTTTGTCTGTTCTCCCCTTCCTCAGGCAATATCCAGACTGATTGCATTTATTCTATTCGTATTGTAACGCAAAACTTTTTTAAATCTAATATCTACACAAAACACTTTTCAGATGTTTTTTAGTTATTTGAATGAAATCTGAACTCCTTACCAGCACTGTAATAAAGTTCATACTTTGTTGCTGTTTGTCATGTCTGTAACATACTTTTTTCAATTTTTGGTCACTGCCTTATCTGTATTCTTTTTCTTAAAACTTTTTTAATTGCTATTGTTACTTGACAGTGTTTTCATGCTTTCTCAGAAAGCTTGAACACTAATGTAAATAGCAAACAACTTTTATAAGGCAAGAAGAAAGATTGTGGCTACCAATGAGCTCCCAAATGCATGATTCATATGCAAGATTTAAAATTGTAGAAGTCAAAACATTTGATCTTTCAAAAATATTTGAAGTTCCAATTACAACTTTAAACATTACTTATTTAAAAAATGGTGTGGAAAGTATCTGAAGGTGTCCAGCAGATTAAGAAAATATTCTTTCTTTGGTTATTAAAAAAAAATAATCGAAGTAGCTGATCATGTTGAAAAGAATAATTACAATGGCAACTGCATTAACAATCTGAAGATTTAGTTCCATTCCTGCAGATTTTGTTATATCTCTGTCATTAAGCCATTTTGAATCAATAGCTAGAAACAGAAAAATTCTCTGATCTCAGATTCTCTCTCATCATGATGTAAATTGCCAGTGATTCATTGTTCAACTGGAGTATTCCTTCAAGGAGAAACTATGCATATCCAGAACCCCAAGTAGTATGAAAGAATTCAGAAGTGTAAAATGCAAATTATAGTGATTCGTTGCAAAAAAAAGTTAATTAGAAAAAAAAAACAAAAAAAAACCCCCCAAAACCAAACCAAAAAAACGAACAAGAAAGCCAACAAAACCAGAGCTGCAATCAAAGATCAGAAATGAATGTGTTAGCTCAAGTCCATTTGACAAGTGCTGAAATTCCACAATTCAGTGCTTGTTGATAGCCCTTTTTATGGCAAAGTGTGATAAAACAGGTAATCTTAGATTTTCTAGATTCTGTGCATGCCTTCCACTCTGATTGCCACTTAGAAACGAATGCAAACTCCCTGTAACTCAGTGACTGACTCTCAGGAACTGGAGTCAGAATATACACGAATTCATAGACGGTGGACATTTCTAGAAGGTTCAAACATTTTCTGCATCTGATAAATGTAATTTATTTGCAAAATTTTATTAGTAAGGAAGATGCACAAAATATGCAGCTATATGAACCTTTCAGGTGTGCTTATAAATTTCACGTTTGTTCACAGGTCTCTCCATTAAAGTGTCACTTTACAATCTCTAAGGCATGGCCCAAGTGTGAAAATCTAACCAGCTCATCATGAGACATGGACTAAATTCACCAGTATTCACTCTTTACTGCACAAAATCATGTATAGGCTCAACCAGACTGTAATAAATCTGTCCTGAGAACTGCAATACACTTCAGTATTCTTCCAATTAGCTATACACTCTCCTGTATCACTTTTAAGTACCATTCTCATTTATATCAGACGGAATGTGATCTTGCTGGAGACCTTGTTCCTTATTAAAATTGAAATTTTTTGTATTTTCACATCTACATTTCCAGTATTGCAATTATCTGCTTAAGGCCAACATTAAATATTAATTTCAAATTACTGTTTAAAAGGAATTCTATAAAAATTCAATTGTGACATGAAAATTTGAACACAAAGGTAAGGATAATTATGTTCTTCAAAAGCAGTATTTAGTGAGAAGTGCCTTTATTTGAGCAAATAGTATTCCCAAATATTATTGGGGTTGCAGTCAGTTCATAACACTTCACCTCTGCTGATCCTTCCTCCTCACACTCTTCTCCTGCTCCGCCGTGGGGTCCCTCCCACGGGAGACAGTCCTCCACCAACTTCTCCAAGGTGAGTCCTTCCTGTGGGCTGCAGTTCTTCCCAAACTGCTCCAGCGTGGGTCCCTTCCACGGGGCACAGTCTTTCAGGAACAGACTGCTCCAGCGTGGGGCATCCATGGGCCATAGTTCCTGCCAGAAAACCTGCTCCTGCATGTGCTCCTCTCTATGGGTTGCAGTTTGTGCCAGGAGCCTGCTCCAGTGTGGGGTCTCTGTGGGCTGCAGGCTGGAAATCTGCTCTGACATGTTCTTCCAAGAAGACGACCTGCTTCACCGTGGTCTTCTCCATGGGCTGTAGGGGAAATCTCTGTTCCAGTCCATTGGGGATCTCCTCCCCCTCCTCCTTCTCTGACCTTGGTGTCTGCAGGGGTGTTTCTCTCACACGTTCTCACTCCTCTCTCACAGTTGTTTTTTTACAATTTCTTAAATATGTTATCACAGAGTCGCCAGCAGCATCACTGATGGGCTCAGCTTTGGCCAACAGTGGATCTGTTTTGGAACCAGCTGGGACTGGCTCTGTCCAACATGGGGCAGCCCCTGATTGATCTCTTCTCACAAAGGCTACCCTTGCTGCCCTTCCTTGCCACATAAACCAAATACAATTTTTTTTTTTAAGGGTTATAACCAATATCATAATGATTTTTGCTAAATAGAGGGTTAAACAGTTTATTTTCACTACTTCCCTCTCCTTCCATGAGAACATGTCTTTCCCTTAATGAATGATTAGCAAACAAGCTTTTTTATGACACTTTGTAGCAGCCACTTAAAATGTGGTTGCCATTATCATAATTTCAAGCTACTTAGCATGTAACAGGAGCAGAATAAATCCTAACTCCTTTGTAATCCCTTAGAAATAGTAATCTTTGCTTTAACTAGGTATTTTCTCATGACCTATGACAAATTAAGTCCCCAAAGGCTTGAACAGAATGAATTTTCGTTGTTAGGAAAAAATGGAAAGTTCATAGACAGCAGCTGTTTTACTTGTTATTACTGGACTTACAACCTCTTGTTATCTGAAAGGGAAGCTCTAGTCATGAGTGCAAAACAACTACAAATATATCCACGTCCATGATATCTTTAAAGAAAACACAAACATTCCTGGAATTTAACTTAGAAAAGTGGTCTTCAACTCACAACAGATTTTATTGTATTAAAATTTATTCCAGTGTGCTGGTTTTGGCTGGGATAGAGTTAATTTTCTTCATAGCAGCTAGTATGGGGCTGTGTTTTGGATTTGTGACCAAACCAGTGTTGATAACCTGGGGATGTTTTCGTTCCTGCTGAGCAGTGCTCACCCAGAGCCAAGGGCTTTTCTGCTTCTCCCCCCACCCCACCAGCGAGCAGGCTGGGGGGGCACAAGGAGTTGGGGGGGGGACACAGCCGGGACAGCTGACCCCAACTGACCCAAGGGATAGTCCAGACCATAGGACGTCATGCTCAGCAGATAAAGCTGAAGGGGGAAGAAGAAGGAAGGGGAGGACGTTCGGAGTGATGGCGTTTGTCTTCCCAAGTCACCGTTCCGCGTGCTGGAGCCCTGCTGTCCTGGAGATGGCTGAACACCTGCCTGCCCGTGGGAAGCAGGGAATGAATTCCTTGGTTTGCTTTGCTTGCACGCACAGCTTTTGCTTTCCCTATTAAACTCTCTTTATCTCAGCCCACGAGTTTTCTTACTTTTACTCCTCTGATTCTCTCCTCCATCCCACCGGAGGAAAGTGAGAGAGCGGTTGTGCAGTGCTTAGTTGCTGGCTGGGGTTAAATAACAACATCCAGTCATGTATTTCTTAGTGTCCAAATCAAGGTTGAAAATAAATGAATCTGGCAGCTTAATAAAGACTATATTCAAGAAACAGAAAAGAGTTGTATCTGTGCATGTAAAAATCTGTGTTTGAACAAATACCCAAAGACAGAGGGGAATGCAGTACTGACAGTTAAAGGTATACACAAATGGAAGTTGGTAACCAAAAATAATGACATTAGCTAGAAAAGCATGAGTCAACCAAAAGAATGAATATCAAGAATGAAAATTATTTTGAGGGAGTTATCTTCTGAATGTTTAGACTTTCAGTTGATGCTTCAAAGCTTTCTTTAAAATCACCATGGTTGAAACATTAATATTTTTAAATAAAGCTTGAAACAAATGGCATCAGGAGTCATAAGTTAAAAGCCTCTAGAAAAGCACAAAACTACAAAGTTCTGAAACTATAATAGAAGAGATTAAAGGGTCTGCTCATTTTGTCACTCAGTCTTTTATTTATTTCATCATCTTTTAAACCTTAAGTTAGCTTCTGCGTACATGGCATATGGTCTTGAGAAAGCCCACTCTCAGACTTAGCAGCCAAGTATTTTTGCATTTAGAGTCTCCTAGACAGACAGTTCTCACTTAAGTGTTTTCCCAACAGACACTGAGGTTGTGATTCTTCTGACATGGATGAGCAGGGACCCTCTAGAAAGAAGTAGGCAGGAGCAAGGGAAATATAATGGTGGAGGAGGCAAAAACCTGGAACCCATCCACTTGTTTTCAAGAGCATGCAGATGCTTCATTAAAATGTATTTCTTCTGACAAAACAGGGAAAAGTGTGAGATTTCATGAATTTTCACTGACTTTTTTGTCTCTTCCTGTAGCAGTCTATCTAGGAACTGTCCCTGACCTCTGTGCATTATAAAACTGCAACCTAGTCTTCTCTTAGGTCAAGGCTTTAACATACATTCAAAACAGAACAATTGAACAGTGGTAATGAAAAGAGGAAAAAAAACCCAAAAAACAAAAAACAAAAGGCTTAAGTCCTCTCCACATGCATGCATTTGAACTCCTGAGATAATTTCTTAGCTAGAATAAAGGACCAGGGCCCTGAACAGATTTTTTTCTTCTTTTTTCCCCTTTTCATTCAATATGCCTCAACAATACTAGAGAGGAATACATATTGCTGTATAAGGCTGAGCATAAAGAAATTGATGTATTTGTGGGTGAATAATATAGCTACAATTGATCTTACCATCTTTATTCTGCAGAAGAATAGACTGGTTCAATGTTTAATGGTTGCTACTGAAAAGTTAGCAAGCACATTAGTTTGAGGTCTCTCTGGAAATCCAGAGAAATTTAATAGAAAGAACTATGATTCTTGAGACCACTTTTTTTCAGCCAGTCAACATCACAAGGTGTTTTGGCAATTAAGTTATCTTCAGTTCTTCTGTCACAACTCTAAATGGCAAATGAAATAATGAATTTCTGCACCTTTCCCTGCCATCTTGTCCTTTTTCCTTCCTTGTGGTAGCTCTTCTGTCATATGCTGATGCCTGGGACTGGAAGAATACAGGCCTAGTCTCTAAAGTGATCGTTTCCCCATCTAATCTCCCAAAATTAAATTCGATTCCCTAGCTCAGTTGAAGAGCAATTAGATGCAGAGTACCCTACTGGTAATCATTTAAAGCCAGCACCATCAGGACTGTAGGTGTTCCCACACTACCTCAGAATATTCTGCTGGGGTTCACTTCTGAAGTTCTGGAAGAAGGAAGTGATAACTCTTAGTCTGTGTGCCTTGACATATTGCTATGCACCTGGCACATGGCACAGACACCCGAGTCTCCATTTTATGTTTTACAGATCAAAATAAAAACATTAAATGTAAACTTTTGAAGGAATAGCAATATAACCTTATAATAGATGAATGATTGATAGATGGGAAAATGTTCATACAATTTATTGATCCTCATATCAATAGTTTTATACTAAATGGTCCACTAAACCTGTATTCAGGTAATAAAACACCTTTGCTTTTTATACCATACATACATATTATATGGAAAATTTCCATGTTTAAAAAAATACTGTCATGAATACAAAGACAAGGCACAAGATGTTAGGAAGTGTCAATAACTGAGGTTGGATATGAACATTTAATTTAGCATCCTACAGCAAAGCGTTATGGTAAGGCTTCTAAGTATATAATCACAAAACTTTTTTTTTGCCCTAAAAGTCCACTATCATTCCCCTCACAGTAAGCTCTTTAGTTAGATTCTATTCAAAATCATACTTTTCTTTTCATTCTTCAAACTACCATATTTACAGTTCACCATTTCATTCCAGCTTTGAAGTATTATTCATTTCCTCCATGGAAACTATGGATTCATAGGCAATTAGCAGAGAATAAATTGTTTTATGCTCAAAGCCTTGTTTATGAGAAAAAAGAAAACGTACCTTATATATAAAGTCAATAATGTATTGTTAGTATAATTGGCATCTTAACAGTCTAATCCAAGAATCACTATTGGTCCACTCGTAATTGCAGAAAGTGTTGAGATTTCAGTAATAATAACACTACAATTAAATTTGTTAAACATACACTTTTAACTTCTTCTTCTTCTTTTCCTGATGTTATGCTTTCCTTTCCCCTTCTCTGAGCCCTAAAGTCAGTGGCTTTATCTAGGTAGTGGCCATGGGGGAGTGTTAAAGCAAGTTGTTATTTCTCAAGATCTCTGTTATTGTACCAGGACTGTATTTCTCTGTACTACATTGTTACATGAAAATTGTAAAACCATGGTATTACCGTACGAAGTTAAACAAAAGTAAATCAAATTAGCCATAGAAATTAGAAAAATTGCTGTTACAGCTAACCTTCACTCCTGAGACCTTGAAAAACGATTACAAAGCTTATGGCTTGCTACTAGCAAAACCAATACCATGTCACAGGGCTATGTGAACACAGTGGGTCTCACAAAACAGATCGCTAACTGTTAATGACTTGTACCCTGGCTTTAAGACTGAAGAAACCTAGCCTTCTAATGTGCTTCCACACCCTCCCGTCCTCTGTAACCAAAGTTTAACAGACTTTTCAAGACTTCTTCTTGCCATGTCCTTAAGACCCACACTTTCATTTTTGCATCTGGAGACCCGGGGTTGGCACTTAAGTCCAAGCTGCTGTAAGGCACCAGCTAGGCGTACTAAAAAGCCAGCACACTGCTAGTCCCTCAGATGGCGAGTTGCTAGAATGATTCTTACTTGTTAACACTTGATGCAAAAGTGAGACTTTAACACAGCAAAGTTGCTACTTTAATGTAGCAAATTACATGCGCTTCAAAATTTACTTCTCCATGTTTGTAGAATACCAGGAAAAACAGCAGAATACGTGTCTGGCTTAGGTCACAGCTTTACGAGGAACATACAACTCTGTGTTGCTGCTCACCTGTGCATCCTCCTACCTCCAGCTTTATGTCCCACTGTTTCCCTTCTGCCCACACAGATACTGCGCTCACAGTGACATTCACCAGGTTGAACAACAGTAAGGGAGATGAAGAAGTTCACTGGGCTGAAAATTAATAATTTTTATTTTTAATTTCTTTTTTGATGTGTTCCTTGGCCAAGAGGAACACGTGACTGCATGAGTGCTAGTACCACTGCAGGACCAGTAGGTGAAATATCCTTTCACTAGACATAGATGATTTACATTACATTTGGAACATTATACTTTGCTCCCAAGAGCAGCGTGATACTTCATAACAACAATAATAAGTTAATTACAGTCAAATAAAAAGGATAGATTTCCTTGTACCTGTGCACATTGCACTTAGTAAAATGTGTGGCTTCTGGAAAACAAGAGTTGAAAGCCTTTCACTTGGTAATGTACTTAATTGGTACTGCTGACTTGACAGTGAGCTGTTAATTTTGTCAACCAAGCAGATCCTTCAGTGTTAAATGTTGTCTTAATCCCAACCCTCCCTGTATCCGCACGTCCATAATGAAATTACTTAAGACAATTGCTGCTTGCAAAAAGATCAATCTTGATAACACAAATCTTGTCAAAGAGCAGAAGGAGGACATCATGAAATTTGGCGGGTTTTTTCCCCTCAACTTCAATCATATAATCTTGTAAGGAAATATTACTTGCTTAAAGTGTGTAAACATAATACCTAATGCGTATTCCACTTACATTTTGAGATGCAACCAGCCTTGTTTTTCTATGTAGTAAGGACAGAAATTTTAGACAAATCTTTTGATGACATTTTGCTACCACTATCTGTCTTTTACCATAAAGACTTAAGTGAGCTATGCAAATGATATGTGCTAGTCAGTATAGCCATGAATTTTCATCCACAGCAAAAATGAATTAAGGACTTCCCACTCATCCCAAACTGATATTTTCATTCCCTGGCTCCTTCAGTTCTTGCTTTAGTAAGAGATGTGAAAGTGCCCATAGTGGCTAGGGCAGTTCCCTACAAACTAAAGTACCTGCTGTGTCACATTTCATACTGAACTGAACTCAGTCCAGAAGGATTTGATGACTATGTCTACCAGATCAAACCTTCTAGATAATAAAGTACAGTATAGATGTCACTGCAGTCATGTCAGAATTGCAACAAAGCATCAGGGAAGGTCATCCAGCTCAACTTCAGGTATCTGAGTGTAGATATATTAGCAAATCTAGTCACCCTTGATTCCCTGTGGAGAGCAATAGCCACTTCAAGGATATGCTTCATCTAGCCTATTGTAAGCATTCATTTTAAGGTGAGATGAATGACATTTGAAGAACACTTGCTTCTTTTCACTGACAGTAAAGGGTATTAAAAGTGACGGGATCAGATATAGATGTCAACATGGAGTTGGCTGAATTCCAGATCAGGTCACCTGTGAGCTCCTGTAGGAATCTCTTGACTCCAGGGACCCTGGTGGTACAATATAAGACACAATATTTAGGTCCTTCCTGACATTGGGTTGTACATGGGAGAAGGTAGATGGTATTGCTTTCTGAGATGAAAAATCAACAGACTACTAGACTGATCCTGAGATAGTAGGATTTAGGTAGGAACTATCTCTGAATTTATAATGAACTAAAAGGAAATGTTGATCTTATAAAACAAATTTTTTCATTTCTTCCTCTCTAGTAAAGTTCATGTAAAGGCATGCATTCTCACTGAAACTTTTGAACTTTGAGGGTTTTTGGGGGGAGCTTTTTCAACCAACTCCAAAACAATAGTTATATTTCTAAAGCTAATTGTTGCTTCTAGTAAGCCTAAGAGCTGTCAGACCAGATCAGACATCTGTTATTCAACACAACCATGTAATCACAAAATTATGTTTTATCATCAGTTCTCTCCATACTCTCTAATTTGTGAGCTACTTCTTGATACATAAATACATATATGTAAGTCCTACAGCTACTCATAGGTAAGTAATATAAACTATTGATTGAAAATTTTCTATTTGGTGTCTCTGAAGAACTGATGATACAGTACATACAAACAATCATGCTGTCTGATTTTTTTTTCACATATGTTAAATCATTTACATAAGTTCATTTCAAAAATAATGGAACTAGAAAGGTAAATTAGACTACCACCTTAGAATATCATAGTTCATATCCAAGATAGATATAACTACTGGAAGAATACCAAACTATTTCACAGATAAAATCTTCTGAAATGTAGGCATAAGGAATACACATTTTTCATTATTTCAGCAGAAATAAGTGTCTGTTATCCAGAAAAAAACTTCTGCATATTTCATCTTATTGTGTTGTACACAAAGATACCAGAATAAACAAACTGCTAATTAGTTTTAGAAAATTATTAAAGATCTCAAGAAAGTGGGTCACTTATTAAGAGGAATGCTTGTCCTCCTATTGATAATTTATTAGGATAGTTTCAGCTACATATTTTAAGAGAGGGAAAAATCAATTTTCCATAGTTCCCCATGGGTTCAACTACAAGAAAATACTGTTTTTCACTTACCTGGTTTCCAGAGACAAAAAAAAGTCTTTGCTAAATCTTGTCTGTCATAAATTGTTGAGTTCAAATACACACTGAAATAAACTATATCACTCAGTAAATGTAAGATCCTTCTAGTGTTTGAGCTTTTGAGAAACAGATTTCTACTGAGATAAATTCATTGAGAGTTATTAGCAATGTCTAAAATATATTCAGTTCCAGGAAATCTATGTAGTAAATTTAATTCAAATATTAGATATCTCTACTGTTAGACACAAACCTGATGTTCTAGACACACATCCTAAGGAAAAATATACATATATTGGTAGAAGAGTGGCAGTCTAATCATAATCACTAGAGCTATAAATACACTAGAATTAGAATATTTCAGTGTTATGAAGAGACATCCAAAATTTATATTAGAAAATTTCAGATTTGTTCACTGAAACTGGCTCTTGTAAAATAGCAGAACAGTGTAAAGAAATAATCAGTAAAAGATCATATACCATACAGTACAAAGTAATAATGACATGGTTATTTTCACATCAGAGCCATGGGGGAAATGTAAAATTTAATCTGATTTACATGGAAAGAAATCTTTCCTCGAAATGGACCTAGTAGTACTTGAACCACCTTTCTTTCCAAGGAACAGCTCACCAATATTTCCCAAAAAGAGTTCCATTTATAATCCTAAAAGAAAGAAAAGGAAAGCCAACCAACATACTGACTTTTCATACGCTTCAGCTAAAATGCATTTTTAATGTCCACTGACTTGTGTCATGTTTTTCTGTAGTCATGATGCTGGTCAGATAAACAAATTAATCAGTAAAATTATTGTATTTGCAGATATAGAATATTTGTCCTAAAGATTTTTAGTTTTCCCCAACAATAAAACCTACCTTCTAGGTAGGGATACATGCCTTGTATTTAAATCATTACAATGTATACATACAATATCAGCAGAGTAGTCATAATTTATATAGCAATTAATAGTCCTCTCACTCTAAAGAAGGTTTTTTATATATGGTGCACATAGATTGTGAACCTGCTTTGGCCCTGCTTTTAATAAAGGGTATGAAGCACTTGCTCTCCAGACATCCTTTCCAATTTATGTTTCTCATTTTATGATACATATAAATCATGTCTAACACAGGCTTCACTGGATGTCTCATATATATGCATTTGTGTGTGCATGTGTGTATTTATATATGTGGAAACTTAATGATAATATATTTAAAAGTCAAATGTGTCATTAACTATTAATGTTTTAATCTGTTGGGTTTTTTAAGGTACAGATGTTGAGTCATGGAATTACATAAACAATTAGGTTGATTTGGATATCTGAAAACTATTGAGTCTAGTCTGCTGCTCAAAGCAAAGCTAACCTCAAAGTTAGAACTGGTTGCTCAAAGCCTTATCCATACAAGTTTTAAAATATTTAAAGATGAAGATTTCACAGCCTTTCTGGGCAATCGGGTTTACTGTTCCACAAATCTTATTGTGAAGGATTTTTTCCTTATGGACAATCAGCATCCTTCTTCTTGCAACCTTATTGAAACCTTTTGCTTTTGTCCTTTCATCATACCCCTCTGAGAATGAACCTATTTTTTTTCATCTCAGTGAACCACTTTTATTTAGTGCAACATTACAATTAGATCCAAACTTAATTTTCTCCTCTCCAGGCTAAACAAACTTCAGCAGTATCTCAGTATCCCCTCATAACTCATATATTCCAGCTGTCAGATGTCTTTGTGGTCCTTCACACAAATCTCTCCAGTTTTCCAAAATTACTTGGGGGAAGGGAGAAGGGAGAAGTGGCCATAGCAGTCTAGTTGTGGCCTCATGTATCCTCAGCAAGGGGGAGTAACTGCTTCCCTTCATCTATTGCATTTGCTCTTGTTCATGCAGTATGCAGTCCACCACCTTCTCCAGAAGGGCACACCACTGACTGACATTAAACTTGTCTACCAGGACTACAGGTACATATATCAAATGAGATAAAATTGATAGCTATGAATTCTTCTACTTCCACAGAAGGAAAAGAAGTCCTAAATATTTGGTTGCATTAAAGAAAAAGAGCATTTTCAGTTTAGGGAAAGTTTAAAGAACTTGTCAAGGTACAATGTACACAAAATGTAACAATCCAAGCCCAGTTATTTATTGAATTTGACTTGATACTAAGAAATATTTCTTCAGTGGAAATATATGATTAAGATATGCAAGAGTAGTGGGTTAACCTTGACCAGCAGCCAGATGCCCACCCAACTGGTGTCTCACTCCCCCTTCTCAACAGGGTAGGTAGATAATAAATAAGATAAAGCTCATGGGTTGAGATAAAGACAGGGAGATCCTGTACCAATTACTGTCATAGGCAAAACAGATTTGACTTGGGGAAGATTAATCTAATTTATTTCCAATTAAAAGAGAGCTGGGTACTATGAAACAAAGACAAAAATATTAAAACAACATTTTTCCCCTACTGTTTCCCAGACTCAACCTCATTCCCGACTCCTCTGCCTCCTCTCCCCTCCAGCAGCGCAGCAGGACGGAGAGCGGAGGTTGAAGTCAGCCCATTATAGATCCTCTTTGCTGCTCCTTTCCGAGAAATCTTGGCTCCAGTGCCTGGAGCACCTCCTTCTTCTCTGACCTTGGTGTTTGCAGGGTTTTCTCTCACGCTTTTTTTTTTTCTCATTGTCCTTTTTGCCATGCAGTGTTTTGTCCTTTTGTGAAATACGTGTTGAGTGCTGTCCTGTGGTGAGTCCATTGCAGAGCCAGCTGGAACTGGCTGTGTCCGACACGGAGCAGCCCCTGCCCTCTTCTCAGAGGCCACCATACAGCCCCCTGGTACCAAAACGTGGCAACACAAATCCAATACAGCAAATTACATCAATCTTACAAAATTTGTGCAGAAACTAGCAGGATAATATACCTCTCTGTAGAAAAACACAAAATAATATTGTCATTTATTAGTGACACTTGCCTCTAGCCCTTGAGCTCAGTCTTCTCTCAGTCTCTGCCTGGGCTGCAAGGGAAATTGCAGCAAAATCTAGTATAGCTTTTGTATATCCTCACCCTCCATTTAAGACATCTGTTTTCTCCAACCCAACTCCTCTGGGAAACTGACTTACAGTGACTGATTGAAGGACAAACTGAATCTATGCAACACCGGGCACACACAAAAGATCTGCTGGTTGATAGAAAAACATAACTGTGCTGGTGTAACTTTAGATGTCAGATTCATCACTCTACAAATGACAACATGAAAGCTACCAAAAATACCATGACATTCCCACTGTTTCTTTGCTTAGAAGACAAAAAATAAAGTAGTATTTGTATTCACATACAATTGGAAAGATGGCTTCAAAGTAGAGCTTACTACAAAGCCTGACATTTCTGTAATTTCACTGGAAGAGTAGCTGAAGTTGTTTAAAAATTGTAGATGAAATTGTTGATAACCCAGATGTTTCTGAAAATATACTCACAGAGAATTCATGTTGTCCAGAAAGCAATTATAAATAAAAAATTTTAGGAATTTAAGGAGCTTATATTAGGTTTTTATTAATATTTCTACAAGATACCTACATCGTGCTCAGATCAAAACTTGGAGTTTAACTTTTACTTCAACTGGTTTTTAAATTTCTAAAGCCCAAGATCTGAACTCTCTCTTTCCTGGCCTGATGGTTCAAAACATAGAGGTTTACAAATAAGCACAGAAGAGCCAACTTGTGTTCAGCGCTCTGCGCTATTTATGTGGACTAGCATAATGCTACTGTATTTCACAGTCCCTTGTTATTAGGTTACTTCTTTCACTAATTCTGCTGTAGCTGACCTGGGACAACACAGTTCTCAGCTCCTGTAGTACTGGTTGACCAGTTCATAAGCTGTGAATTCACTGTTCAAGCACTAAAGGTAAGCCCCTGAAGAGTTCTAAATGATGTGTTATTAAAAAGCTGAAAGTTAGTGATAATTTGCTTATCTATGGCTATGCAAAGCTCCGATAATTACTGATTTCTCATAAAAGCTAGCCAAAAGCTTTTTTAGACGCCTCTTCTGTCCTGCTGCTCCTCAGCCCCTTCATCTTGCTGGCTTGATAATCACTGACTCTCTCAACCCAGCAGTTCACTGGCACAGCAGCAGATGAAAGACTGGAAGTGCAGTCCATGCAAATACCATTTTCTTTGTAACATACACTAAGAGCATTTGCTTCCAGCATATGGAATGGCTTTGCTAAGTCTTTAATTTCCTTGTTTGCATACAGAAATCTGAGCTACAAATGTACATAGAAAGTATGTTTCAGCTCAGCTAGCCATCTAAAAGTTAAATAGCTGCTCAGAGCTAGAAATGTAGCCTCCATATACAGTTACTCAAGAGAAAGACACAACTCCCAGAAGGTAATTCATCCCATCTTGGTTGTGTGTCTGAGATAGGGGGGATGAATTGCCTGTGGCAGTATCTATTTCTCTCCATTGACTAAAAGGGGAGGGAGAAGAGGTGTAGACAAATAGCTTTGACTAGGTGCCCATTTTTCAGGCAGCTAGAGTTAGGTGAGAAGAATTTCACGTGGAGTGCCCATCTCTCCTATGTCAATAGGCCAGTGTTCCTCTCTCAATTGCATATGCAGAAATAAAAATATCGCTTTCAGCATGCAGAAATGTAAAAAAACCAGCTTCATGCCACACTAATACCCACACAGGCTTTTAGCAGCTTGTCAGAAAGTAATTCTCAGCCTCCAAGGCCCTTAAACATCTCTCTGGTGCAAATCCATTGCCCAGACCTATGTGCTTAGCTCTCTACACCTCTTCAAAAAAATGTTAACACAGAAGGAGAGTTTCAATACCCTTTCCTTCTATCTCTTCAGCTCATGATTGAACTGCATTAATGACAAAAAAAAGATTTATCTCCTAGATAGAAGATTTATTAGGCAGGCTAAGTACAGATTTTTAATTACAAGACAGAAAAAGGGGACATAAAAAAAGAACAGAAAATAGGAACAGGTTGGGAAACTTAGAATGCATGCTTATCAGTGAGGAGCAAATAACTTTCAAATATTATGCAAGTTTTCTTGCACCTTTAAAATGAAAGCAAATAGAACTTGGCTTTTGTGCAATGTGCTATCAAACTATATCCACAAGTAAAAAGAGTGTGAGTACTGCCAAGAAAAAAATGTGGGACTGCTTTTATCAAAGTTTATTTCAGGCTTCCCACTAACCCATCAGAGCCCACACCTTAGTATATTTTGCCTAAAATAAAGTAAATTTCTTTTTTAATTTATCAGCCTGTCAGGGTTCAAGGAGTGTCTGAACAACACTTTTGGTCATATGGTTTATTTTTAAGTAGTCCTGCAAGGAGCAGGGAGTTGGACTTGATGGTCCTTATGAGTCCCTTCCAACTTGAGATATTCAATGGCTCTATGATTCCATTTCTCTGAGATTTAATGAGATCCTTCAATGTTCCAGTGGAATAACATTAATTATTTCACATTAGTCTATACAAGGACTTATTTCAAAAAAGCATGCTAGAAATTAGAAAGAGACTTTGCACATATGTGAAAACAAAACAAAGACTAGAAGCCTTCCTGGTGTTATGCGTTTCTCGGACAATAAACTACTTGTGTGGTATAATAATAAAAGACTCCCTGTAAAGCTTTTAAAGATCCTGTATGATACTGCCTTAGAGACAATTATGAACTTTATGTGTTACAAAAACAATTGGTGAATACGCTTTGTAAAATCATCAAGAAATACTTGCAGCCTTAAGGCAGCTGTGAAATATTTGACAATGTGGAGGTGGTCAATATTCTCAAAGTGGAGAAAAAGACAATATTATTAAGTCCTTTGAACAAAAACGGTATAGAAAGAAGAGAAATAGTGTTTGTCCCAACCGTGTGTTAAGGTTTTAGTGAAGCACAGAAACCTACAACATCTGCAAATGCATTGCCCTGACTGCAGCATATAATCTCTCTTCTGTCATTTGCCAGTGCAATTAAAAAGTAGTAACATGAGATGGAGTGGACAATAATTTTTAAAGGCCTATGTCCTAGCGCACGTGGTATGAACTTATCTTAGCATATGAGGTATACTTCAGCAGAAACAAACTGTGCCTAAATTGATGCCCATTGAAAACATCAAACCACAGAAAGCAGCTGCAAAAGGTCAAATGATCCCACTCTTACATCTAATGCATGTAACACAAACACTGCAAATTAGGCCAACTACAATCACTTTTCCTGATGTTGCTTTGATGATTACAGGATGCTGCACAGAAAACAGCTATAAACTATTTCTCAAGTTCCATTTAAAACCTGTATATATCGACAGGAATTCTGTGAGTAAAACATACATTACATCTGTACACTCTGCTAAAGGCAGAAGAATATGTAGGATTTATGAAAAGGCAGTACCTGTTTCTATGGCTTGGGAGACCTCTGTTGGACATCCTTATCTTCTACAGCAACAGCTAGCAAAGTCCCCACTGCCATAGGACACCCAAGCTGGTGAAGCTTTTTTCTCTCAGATAGCTGAGGAATGCTGCTGGAGGAAATGCAGCTCTGCAGTCTGTGGTACAGAAACATGATCGCATACATGTGCGGGGGCACAGGGCAGTAAAAGGGGTAGAGGCAGGACACCAAGGACTGTCTGTACAGAGCGAATTCCTTTGATCAAATACCAGCCGACCTTTTTTTTCCTTGGATGTTATGGATATGATGAAATAATCCCCAGTGGCTCTTCTTCAGCTATCAGGATCTAATAAAATTCAGTACTCAGGGTGTTTGCGGGCACAGAAAAATAAGAGAACACACCAGCCTGAAATATCTGAGTTTTTCTGCTCAGCTTTCTAACCCCAAATATTCTTTACCTTGTTACTTATGCACTGGGTTCAAGTTGCTCCTTTCCTTGACTAGTTCAGTCCTACAGTTACAACCTCAATGAACCAATACATTAAATCCTGATACCTTGTAGTCCATTAGTTGAAAATTTGAAAGTAAGGAACTGCGAGATGCCCTAAGACCCTTCCTTGGTTCCAGGAATACTTTCTTTCTGGACATATTTTTACTACAGATGGGCAAGGAAAATCTAATTTTAGTTTCCTGTGGAATTTTTTCCCATGTTAATCTTTCTGTAGCATCTTGTAGGAATACATTCAGGCACACTAATACCCTCAGAAAACACAAACCGAAGTACAAGGTTAATAGGCTTTTTAAAATTTGTTATTTTATTCCGTGAAGAGCTTGAGCAATCGATTCCAGATACCACAACAGATGACAACAGACCAACTCTCTAAAACATCCCCATTCTTAATTCTTTATTCACCTAGTGTGACCTGAAGGGACACATCACTAAATCCAACAGATCTTTGTTACTGAGGATAAATGACTCCAATTTTGTACAAGTTATTCTTTACTCTCTTTGCTGACGTGACATAGAGAAGTTGAGTACTTGCAAGTATTTTGCAGATCATGGAAGGGGCCCTGGGAGGGCTCTAGCCCAGCCCTCCTGCCAGAAGCAGGGCCACCTCGGGGGTCAGACCAGGCTGCTCACGTCTTGGTCCAGTTGAGGACTGAAACCCTCCCAAGAACGGAGATGGCATGGCCTATCAGGGAAATATGCTCCACTGCTGACTGTCCTCAACAAAACAGGAAATAAAGAGGTTTGGGGTTTTTTTTTCCCCCTAAATATCCTATAAAATAAGGATAATAATTTGAGAAAACTTTAAAACTGAAGGACTTCTCAGTAACTATGCCATCATGAACTGTTTCAGGTGAACTTACTGGTGATAAGCCTGGACAAGAACAGAAGTAATATCAGGACCTAAGGTGTTTGATTTCCAGTTGCAAAAGAGAAAAATAAAAATCTGAAATGAAGGAAACAAAAAGGAATCTGTCTTCTACAGATACCGTCTATTGATACAACAGCTGACTATATTTTTGTCCTTCTGGTTTGAAACAAAGGCACAAAGGACATTTTAATATTCCCAACTTCTGCTGATATCTGGTAGGTGCCACAGTCCTGTCTGGTGCCTTAAAGCCTTTCCCAGGATGATTACTAACATAAAATAAATAAGAAAATGCTGCTATCATGAGTTTGAAATTAAACATTGACTTTAATTTTGAAAACCAATGGAGTGTTCACACTTTTCAGAATATTATTTGAAGATAATTAGCCACTAACATTATGTCCAGTCTTTAAAATCTCTTTATTTACAAATATGTATATGTTTAAAATGAATCTAAGCAGCTATTTAACTTATGCAAATATGGATTAATTTCTCAACAGTCTAATACTTATTCATATGCAGATTTGATAACATCTTTTGTGTTTATATATAAATATTGAGTTAAAAGATATTAATTTATCTTGATTAGTATAATTCCCCTTACATTATCAGTTGGAAACAAATATATTATCTGTGCTATTTTTTCATTGTTATGCTATGTTTGTGCCATTGTAGTTATAGTAAAAATGTACTTTAATTATCAGCCTCTGTCTTCAGACTGTTAAATTTCATTACATGCATATTATTTAATTGATCTAAATTATTATGCTTGAATTCAGAGTTTTGCTCCATTTTGTTTTTAATTTTGATGAAGTCTTGTTTGACTGACACTGAAGCGCAATTATAGAAAAGGAAAATGTGAATATGGGATTATTCTTCTTTCTCAGAGTGGTTTTGTCTAATGCTTAAATGTATTTAAAAGCTATTTTAAACCAAATATTACTTGTGTTTTTCTTTACAAAAGTTACAAAGATATCCCTACAAAATCCATTTTCTTTAAAAATAGCAGAAGTATAATATCAAAGTGAAAAAAGAAATTCCATTATAAAGTTTTCTTATAAAGGTTTCTTCTTATAAGCTTTGTTCTTTCACAATGAAGTATAATTCATCTCTCGAATGTATATATATTATGCATTATATTTATACATGTACACGATGATACGCATTAACAAGTCTGTTAGTAAGTCAGACAAAATGTCTGTTTATTCCAGTACTTCTCGGACAGTGGCCTGTGATGAATATTTAAAAGAATACCAGAGTGGAGAAATATATAGTGAAACTTTCCCCATTATACCCTCCTAGCTTCTCCAAGCTTGTAGTTTAGGGACCTTCCCAAATGTGTTTTTTAATATTCCTTGGAGCTTTTCACCAGTGCATTGTCTAATTGTTTCCCACAGTTATCCACAAAGTTGGCATTAGAAATCTAATGTGGTGTTGAATTATACAGTTTAATGATATGTAGTGTGAAAAGCAGCTTCCTTTTCTCTGTTTTAGAACATCTTCCTTGCAATTTGGTATGATTCCACTTACCTTTCCCCACTATAGCAGATTTATGTAGATATCTACCCATATTCCTAATCATTCATCTTTTCATTATAGTTTCTACTATTTAAGTTGTTTACTTTAGTACTGAGACTAATTAAATCCATAAATTCTTAGAATTAATAACTGGAGAATTTCACCCCTTTAATTCCTTTAGAACCTTTTAATGAATAAAATACAGAGATGGCAACTTCTTTTTTCAATTTATAAGGTTACTCTCAAAACTTTGCTGCTGACACCAATCTGAGACACTTGCTCTGATTTGTCTTCTATAAAGAATGGCAGCACTGTGGGAACTTTCTTAACACCTGAACACTTGTGCAAAGAATTGATTTAGCTTCATGGCTACAGCTTTACCTTCCTGGAAGGTTCCTTTTGCACCTGGATCATTGGTTCTGCAGGGGTGTTTTCTCATACTTCCTGTTTCTGTTGTGGTTTATTACTGGTTTAAATACATTTAATAAGTTGTTTCTTCTAAATTTTTTTGGCCCACCTTTTTGTGGCTACCCATTATCTTGCCAGAGTTTCCTAATTTCTACCTTGTCAAGGATATCTTCTGATAGATAGTATACATTAAATATGACCTTTTAACAGGTCCTTAAACAGCTTTGTACTACCTGAAAGTATGATGTCCTTTTAAATGTTTCTTTTATCTTACCTCTGAAAGAAACAAAACAAACAAAAAAAACCCTCAACCAACCAAACAAAAAGGGGTTGTTTGATTTTTTTTTTTGCATTATACTGATTTTGAAGTTAAGTGTTACTGGAAGAGGTTTTTTTAGGGCAGCTTTTCCTGTAAATGTGACTAGATTATCTTCATTATTCCAGAGTGTAACAGTCACTTTTAAACCACAGCCCATGCACTCCTCAGAAATAAATATTTTGCTTTCCTTTTGTTTGTGTGTTTTCTGAATAGTTGCTCCAGAAGGCACTGTGACTAAATAATCTGCTTTTTCATTATGATGTTGCTCCAGGCTACCAATAGGTTTCTGAAAGGCAGTGATTTCTGCCCTCGTTACACTGAATCTGCCATAGCTTTTGGTCACAGTGCCTGTTGCATCTTGGATAGACAAAAATATGATGTTCAAACCATACATTTTCTAAGCTTTTCTTTATAATGTTTGACACAGTCCATACTGCAGTTTCAGTGCACAGATAATCTATCATTTCTTGATAATTTATTGAGCTCAGCTTTTCATTTATCATATAATTCCACTTCTTCACTCATGCATGTACTTTGCCTTTCATGTAAAGCATATACCACATCATATGTGAATTTATGGAATATACCTCAAATTGTCTTCCCATGCACTGCCTGCCTTCCACTAGACTTCTGAAATCTCCATTGTATCTACATCTTTGTTAGAAAAAAGTTATTCACTCCCTCCATATCTCAGATGGTTATCGTTTGTATAAAGCATATAAGTTTTTTTTCCCTCATGTAGTTTTATTATGCTGAAAGCAGGATTTGAACCATTGAATACGAGATCATCTGTTTCTGTCCAGAATTTTCTGTCTTCGTCTTCACTAAATGATTCCATCGAGCTTGGTTGCCCTTCTGCATTTGTCTGCTTCTCCTCTAGTTTTCTTTCCAAACACTTAACCAAAAACTTCCTAAGGGCATTCCACCTACCTTTTTACAAGACAGATAGATTTTTCAGGCTTCCACTGGCCTTCAGAAGACACTGTAAATGTGAATCATCTGCCATTCATTGGCATATTATACTGTAGTATAACCATATAAATTATGAGGAGCAGAAATATTTTTTCTCATCCTAATGACTGAGAGCTCACTCCTAGAGAATGTATTATTTTATCTACTGTTTATAAAATGAGACTAGGATAACTGTTTCAGAGGCAGATATTTGCACTCTATATTTGTACCTAAAATTATTTGAGACACTCTCCTCATATCTGAAACACAGCTTTTGTAGAGAAAAACACATTGTCTTTTAATCATGCTGGAAATTTTATGTTGCGTTGATTCAACAGCTGACCTAAGGTCCACCCTACTTTATCTTTCTTAATTTCTGAATTTAAGCCAGGAATTCCATCTATCAATGAAAGATGAAAGGGTTTTTTGTCTGTTTGGTTTTGTTCTTTTCTAGTATGGCAGAGAAAGTGCAAAAAATAAAAGCTTGCCTCTTTCTGTGCAATCCATTGTGCATTTCTCTGATAGTGCTTGCCCTTATATGACTTCATATTGACAGTGTAAGTCATCCTGAGTAGACTGCTCTTCTGCAGCATTTAGTTTCGAAATCGCCTTGAGACTCGAGGCATTGTGAAAAATTTTTGCCATTCAATTCTTGAATACTATGTGAAGCAAATGGATTACCATTTATTTCCTCAAGAAATTTCATAAACATTTTCACTATATACTTTAACTAACACATTTCTGACTTCAGATTGCTTGTTTCTGATACACCCTTCTGAAGATAGCCTATTAAAGCCCAATAATTTATATTTTGAGAAATTTTATATTTCTGGCCTTCTAACTGATGAATTTATTCTTATCCTCAATGGTTTTTTTTATATTTCTATGAACACTGTATAAACATCCAATATGATTCCACAGCAAGCAAAAATGGAAAGAGGGATTAATCTGAATAATGTCTTCTACCTTTGTATATATTTTTGGTTTTACAGAGTTGCTCCTAGAACAATCTTTCCAATTAGAAGCAGCTAGATGTGACATGATATAATGTATTTCTCCGGAAAAAAAAAATCCTTTAATGAGCTTGCCTGTTTTCTATTAATTTTGTTTTGATTTGTAAGAATCCTGTCATCATCAAGAGATGAATAATAGCATTCACAAATATTCTGCCATTTTAGCAGTTAAACTGATAAGAAACTAATCCGTCAACGAGTACAAAAAAATTAATATTTTTTAAGTATTGTAAAGGTAATTAATGAGAGTTTGAACTCACACAATAATGACAAATGTTAAATTCTAGAAATGGGGGCCTTGCTTGTTTCATTTTTAAAAGAAAATGTTAAGATCCTTTCTTCTTCACAGTATTCCAACAATTATTACTCTGCTGACTTCATTTTTCTTTTCCATAATGTCTACCCTATTAGACCCAATCGCTTTTGCTATGGGGAAAAGATGAAGGCAAATAACCTTGGGATGGCCTTCACACAGAATTTCCCTTAAGTTAAAGATAAATCATTCTAAAGCCTATAAATTAACTTTCCTGTGAGAGATGCTATTGAAAAGAAGTGATCATTCTTACCTCAGTTAGTTACTAGTGACTTATTTTGTATAACACTGTACCATTTCTAGGGAAATATCTCTGGAAAAAGTATTATTGTCCTAGTAACAGGGCTCACTCATAGAAATCATCAGCATTCCCTGAACATTTTCCGTCATTTCTTTTAAAAATGGAAAGAGTGAAATAATAATGTATTTTACTACTTTTATGGCAACAATATTTGCATACTTCCATACTAGTAATATTTAAACGTTACCTAATTCTATTTTATTAGTTGAGATATTTAAAATTGTATTTTCTCATACTTATGCAATAACAGAATCCTAAAAGTTAGATTAATTGTAAAAGATAGCAATATAATAAAATGTTCCATTTATGTTATTAATATACATCACTAGATTGATTAAAATTGCACCATGACAGTAGAAATGCAATAAGACAAGCCATGTATAATGATATTTTAAAATTCTCCAACTTTCTTTATTGAGACTAAATGAAATGAGAGAAAATATACATATTTAATTAGGCCCTGAGCCTGCTAAGACTTATGCATATTTCTAACTTTGTGGCAGTAGTTCCATTCTCTGAAATATTTCTGTTGCTAGTAAAGTATTAAACACATGTATAAGCTTTGGCAGGATGAAAGATTAGAAACTGGCTTCCTTGAGATAGTAAGTCCCAGTTTTTCCTTCTGAAATCATGCAAAAAAATTGCTGGTAAATATTAGGAGCACACAACTGGTCCTTTTTTTTCCCCCATCTCCCATAAACTGGATATGATTTAGCAATAGAATGTAGAAAGAAAAAGTTAACAGTTTTGGGAAATATACTGAGCAGAAGGCAAAGAGCAAGGTGATTAAGTGAAGACCATAACAGGTACAATAGCTTCACAGGCCCAATAACATAACCACACTTGGATCTTACATTCTTTGTGTAGTAGTTTGTCTGAATATGAGTAAATTTCCTTTTGTTGTAATAACTCTTTCCAATCTGTGAGCAGCAATTATTAATGATTCTGGAGATAAGTGTTTTGGGGGGCAGAACTTGTGTATGTGTGGAGGAGATGGGAAGTGTTACTGAAGGAGTGATCCAACTTGAAAGAAAAGCAGCCTTGGGCTCCCTTTATAGTCAAAGGAAGGGTGTACTTACTTGTCATGATTTACATTCAAGAGCCCAGGCTAATTTCTCTCCTGATATTGGTGCTTCTGTTCAGCATCTGACACTGGGTGGGATAAATCTGCAACAGAAGGAGGGAAAAAAGAAATCAACATAGTGCTGCTGAAGGAAAAAAGCCTGATGGCCACTGAATGAACACAGCTGCTTCCTAATCTGCAGGAGCTTCTGATTTCAAATCTCTTTTCTCTGTTCAAAGTAATAACTTGGTCTAGCGTAAGTGTTTGGCTGAATGGGAGCCAATGTGTGTACTATAAAGTGGTAATATTGTAAGAAAATCACCTTTAACTTGAAGTGGTACTAATTGATGTGCAGGAGTATGACTTTTTCTTTACTCTCTGATCAGCCCTGAATGCACATGAACACTGTTCAACTTTGTGCATGGGTTCTCATTCTGAAAGGATTTTAGTGCCTTTAGAAGCTGTTGAAAGTGTAAGCAGAACCAGGTAATTGCTCAATGATCTGTTTTAGAGAGAGGATCTACAGAGCATGAGATAATTTTGGCAGAAAGGAGGCCAGTGGCTATCAAAAGCTTTTCTTCTCCTTTGTCCTAGCTACTTTCTATTCAATGTGAGGATAGAAAATACCTTCACTATAAATTAATAGGTACAGTCTACCTATAAAGAGTCTATTAGCTCTCAGGACATCTCTATTAGATCAATGTTATACCTCAGTATTAGGATGAATCTTAAAAGACCTCTAGCAAAATAGCTAGTGAAAATCACTGTAATCCAATGTCTACAATATGTGGCAGGAAACTTTTATTTATGGAATATTTCCCTACAATGCTTGAAAATGTTAAAGCATATAATTTCCTTGTCAATCTTGTAGTGCTACATGTTTAATTAAAATAACAGCTCCTGGTGACCAGTAAATATCTGAGAATGTCAAGCAAAGCTATGTATACATAAAAACATACAAGTACATACACACATAAATTAGTCTTTAGCTTTCATAACTGCAAGGAAAAGCCTGAAAATGTAACCTAGTTTCAGCCTGTAGTCTCAAAATCCAAGAGATCAGTAAAAACATTTCCATTTTATTCACCACTGATTTAAGGACAGCTACGTCCTGGCAGGCACTACCGTACAGCTTGAAGAAATATAGCGAAAGGTTCTTCTACCCCACTTTGGAAAACAGGCACCAGGAGAGTGGTGGCAGTGATGTCTCCTGGGCTGCCCTGGGCACCTGGTTTTGCTCTGGTCTATGTTAGTCCCTGGCACACTTCTGATGTTGCCCTCAGCAGCCCAGTTCTTTAAGTCTTTGGCACAGGGAGAAGTAGGAAAGTTATGGCTTTAACTTACTGTGTCCTGACACCCACAACACCTACTTGTTTACCTGTGTCTGAAGGTGGCCCCAGAGAGATCGATTTCTGAGTTACTATGTTTGATAAATGTGTGCCTATATGAAAATAAGAAGTTTTGGCAACTGAAGACAATTTAATTCTGCACTGATATTAAAACCAAAAGCAGACAGCCTTATCTATGTCTCAGAAACTGTTTCAGATCCTTTGTGTGCTTGTACATGACAATGGTCTGTCCTACCTGCAGAGTAGTTGCACAGCTCTGAGTCTCACCATGGCAGATGTATCACAAAGAGTAAAATGCATAACTTACACAATGCCTATTGGCCAAATGAAGAAGTGAAATGTTTAATATGATTGGTTTTCTCCAGATAAGCTCTATCTATGCCTTCCACATTTTCAAGGCTTTCTTTCTTATAGGCTGTCTTTATTCTCACTTCTTACATTATTTTAAAACCATTTTGGATAGAAGGATATTTTGTTTGCATTTCAGTAGTGCAGCTGCCTTTGTGCACCACAAAGACTTAAACATTGACTTATCATTATTAAGGCCCAACCTAACAATTACCTTTTACAATTTGACAGTAGCAACCACAGGTTTCTTCTGTTATACTAGTAATTAAGGAGGCATCTGTCAGTTCTTTCACAAATACACTCCTAGCCCATGCTTAAAGATGGGAAGTCTACTCTGCCTAAAAGTAAATAGCTTGTCAAATTTGAAACATGTATTTCCATCCTCATCATTTTCCATGGAGTTTCTGGTTTGCCTTTTTTAAAAGAAGTTTTTATTTAGTGGTTCGGTTTTTTTTTTTTAAATTAAGATTTCTTTAATAGACAGTCTTTTATCATTAAGCTAAATATTTCCTGGACAAAGTAAATTTTCTTTTGTGAATGTCACCTTTTGAAAATGTTTTCCTTTATCTACAGAAAATTTAAACAAAAATATATCTTAATTCTCATACAAAATGTAGTCTTTTCGTGTTAAGAGCTCTGGAGTTTGTTGGTGGGTTTTTTTCCAAATTATTTAAAGATATTAGTCCAACAAAATGTCCCTGAAACTGCATAGAGGTTTACCTGGAGCTTGGGGAATACAGCCTCTATGTGATACAATCAAAGGGTTGAAAAACCCAACTTTTGTGTCTCTGTTGTCAGCACATTTGGTCTCATATTGACACTCATATTCTAATTATTTATCTAAAGAGTAGTACGTTAAGGGGAAATATCTGCAGCATCGTCAAGCAAAAGGTGTCATTATTGAGAAAACATGCTGATCTTACACTAATAACCACTTTCTTCACAATATTACAGTTTTTGACCAGTAGGAAAAGGTATTCATCAGAAAAATTGAGTTCAGCACAGGAAAAGTCCTCAAGGTACTGTTGATAAATAAAGCATTATGCAAAAATTAAAGCTGTGTGGTACTTGCTGCACAGTGCCTTGAATCATCTGTTTTTCTGCCATCAGCATTAATTTTAATAGGTTTAATACTTTCACAGTGGTTGTAGAAGTAGTAATTACACTAACAGGGAAATAAAGATTTTTTTTTGTTCTTGTTGTTGTTGTTGTATATGCTTAATTTTCAGGAAGGAAAAATACGCTAATGTCACAGAAATTTTTCTCCCCAGGCTTCCATTTAGCATTTCTTCTGGAGTTTTTTGTTTTGTTTATTTTTTCCTCTCAGAAATGTGGTGGATTTCAACACATTGAAAATCAAACAGCTCTCAAAAGGTCATGTAATAATATTGAGATGGTGACTCGTATATGGAATAAGTGCCGTATACATATCAGAAACAGCAGCAGAACCTTAGGAATAAAATATTATCATAAGTCACTACCGAGACTACAGTCTCAACCATAGCAAAGTAATTCTTGTATTCCACACAAATACAAGGAGACCGTTCAAAGGTAAAACAAACACTTTCGTTTACAGAATAACTCAGTTGTCATAATTTTGGACAGGATTTAAGCAAATCATCTTTTCCAAACTTCAGCTAGAAACAATAGCCCCCCGATGTGGGGCAGGAACACATCCCTGGATGTCGCACATGGTGCAGCAGGCTGAGCCCGCGGTAGAGTCGTTACACATGTAGGGGCTCGGTCCCCAGCTGGGCACTGGCAGGTTGGGCAGTCAGAGCAAGTGCCCAGTTGCCGGGGGTCTATGCGGCACTGGAAGGGCAGGGGTTATCACTGGTGTGTGTGTCCATGTGTGTGCACATGCATGCATGCATATGTGAGCTAAAATAGAAATCTTTGGACAGAAATCACTATGTAGCTGGAAAAAAACATCCTGCTGAGTAATTCCAGGTTATGTATCACTGGACGGTGTGCTGCTGGTCTTGTTGCTGCCCCACCTAAACTCCACCTTGGCAAATAGTGCTGCATTACAGACTCAGAGATTGTGTCGGACGCAGCCCTTTGCATCCTGCTCTACAACACCAAGCATTTAACAACATCCACAGAGCTCTCATGAATGGTGAGCAAAGGATTTTGCTTATAAGATGCAATTTAGATGCTTAAAAGAAATAAGACTGCTACAGTATTAGACAGAAGGCTATAAAATCTGAATCTGATTGAAATAGTAATTGGACCATACTGATTTAATTATTGGTCCTGTGGTTGGAGTTATAGATACACTAATTAAAACCGTATTTTCCTGCTTACAACACACCATTCCTCCTTGAGCCAGAGACTACTCTTACCGTCTTGAAGAGCAGCCAGCTTAGCACATCTGTGCAATTACACTTTTAAAAAGGAGGCAAACATTTTATAGCCTACATGATAAACATATCAATAAGCCTTTCCAAAAACCAGCTAGAACAGAATAACAAGCTTTGAGTTAAAAGCTGAACAAACTTAACATAGCAAATGAAGAATGGATATTATTCACAGAAGTGGAAATATATGGGAAATGGTTTTGTTCAAGTGCAACTGCTAGCTTCTGATCTGAGGATTTCACAAGCTCTACACTCAAAGTAGCTCTACAGCTCATAAGATCATCTGCAAATATTTTATTGTAGATACTTCAAGAGAGCTGAAAAGCATAAAAGCCAGAGCATGGATATGCTGCTTACAAAGCAAAGTTGAATTAATTAGATACAGTGGAAGCCTACATCTTAACATGTTCTAGGAAAACTTGTATTCCAAAACACAAATTCAAAGCACTTTCCATTTTAGTTTTTATTCCTCTTTTTCATTCCATTAAGAATAGATGAAAAATAGAGTGGATGGCTTGGATTTCTTCTGAGAGAGCGTATTATAACAGATATGAAGACTGAAGGAACTGAATGCAGTTAGATAGCATGATAGATGAAAGGATAGACTATCTTCTCAACACAGAATACATTTTAAAGGCTCCTTGTCACATCCTTCTGAAGTATCTCCAGACGAACTTTTACTATCTATGCCTGCTTTTCAAGAAGTGAACTTTGTATTTAAGAACAAAAATTAGTAAACCAGAAATATTCTTTAGGCAAATGGAATTATTTTCTGTTCTTTTGTCTGATCTTCAAGGTCTGATTTATAAGTTTGTATGTTTGTTTAGAAAAGAAGAGGAAAAGCAAAACAAATCTCTGTCCAGTGAGTTAAAATAAGCTACTTCCATATAAACGGTTTTCATTTTTTTGAGACTCATCACCCAATGCAAACATGGTGTACCAAAATACACCACCCATTTTTAATTATCTCCTGAGTTGTGAATGGTTTGGTCCTTTGTAATAAAGAAAACATTTAAATATAAAGTAAATAAAGACTTCAAACTAAATATGCCTTTGATGATCAGTAATACAAAGAACACTAAACACTGAACTATCATAATGAAGAATCCATTCTTAACCCTACATAATAGTAAAAAGATTATCAGAGAAAAAAAAAACAATGCTTCCAAATTATTTCCTAGTCAAGCTAAATCCTGAGAATAATTGCCTGCATTATTGTATTTTAAATAGCTCTAGTAGCAAAGTGTGGAGCTTTATTTATTTACTTACTGTAACAAGTCAACTGCGTCAAAGACTTACTGCAATCTGAGCATAATTTGCTAACTAGTATGAAATAAATCAGATGAGTAAACCAACTCTTAGGGAAAAGGTATGAAATGCCTGTTATGAAGACTTTGAGGAAGGATTTTTAATTTTTTTTTCCCCTAAACATAAAATCAAAAGCATCTAATGGCGTATCTGTTCAGATGCAATTTAAGGAGAAATTTTCACAAAAGTGTATTCATATGAAAAGTTAGTCAGCTCTTTCTTCTGAATAGTTTCACAATGAATGTGTTGCAAATATTCTGGTAAAGAAATCAAAATTTAAATCAAAGGACCAATCATTATAAAGGTTAAATTTAAGAGTGAGCATAGTATGCATTTTTATGTAAAGAGATTATGTAACAATGACCTGACAGAAAAAGTCTAAAAAACTGATGGATTTTGATACTAAGTTGGACACGCTTTTGGAGGAGCGATCCCCTGTGTCCCCAGCACTGCAATAAATGAAGTGCTTGCTTCTTAACTTCACATTGGTGTTAAGGAGTTTTATTCTGGATTTTAGTAACAAATGCAGAACACAAAAATGGTTAACATTCATACAAAGCATTCATATATTTTAGTTCTGAAAATATTCTACTTATTTTTACTTATACACATATGTATATTCTGGTTTTGTATAGGAGGCAACCTGTTTTGCAAGTTCACATATAGCTCTACTTTACAAACACTAACTAATGTTGGAAAAAAATAACAAATACATATTTGTAATAAATCAGCACTGGAAAAGATAAAATAAATAGTCACTGTGGCTTTTAGGATTAATTCATTTATATATAATTCTGACATGCAATCCAGTTTACAATATTTTTTATACACTATTAACAACGTGAGAGTTTTTTCCATTTTTCGTGGAGTCATAATGTGGTCATCACTTTAGTTGAACACAGCAAAGCTCATACATAAGTAATTATTATGGAAGAGTTAATACAGTCTTCACTGATACACAAACAAATTTGCATAATGATGCACACTATCATGACTATCTGCTGTCAACCAGCTATCTCTCTACACATTCTAACCTACAATAAATATATGATAGGTCACGCTTCTTCCATCACTAATTTATTTTAAGTCACACTGTGTTTACCAACTGTCTACACATAGGCAGCTGATGTGAAGTAGCGAATTTGTCTCTCTGTACGTATGCAGATTTTTACTGTACCTTGAGCACAAGGGACAGATGATATGTTGTACCTTGCCATATCTTGTCAGAAGTTACCATATCTGTCCTGTCCCATTGCAGAAAGTAGTTCACACATTTTTATGCATTATTAAAAGATACATGACATACCCAGAGCTGCCTGAAAGGACAATCGGCCTTACTGAAAGGACATCAAGGCCTGAAATGGCAGAACACTCAAACATTTAAATGAGAGAACAGATGAAGCTGGAATAACCTAGCCAATACCCTTTTGGCTTTTCTTAGGAAAGAGAAGCTATTGAAAACCAAACCCCAGCACAGAGCATTCGCTTTGCTGAAACAATCAATCAGAAATTTTCATAGGACAGAAAGGCAAAATCGAGTGTGAGCCAGCTGTATAGCTAAGCATGCTGTGTTGAATGCTCAAGAGACAACCAACCTCTCAGAGGAATGTTATACCTGAGGCACCTCTAACAACTGATGAAGACAGGCACCTGAACCACAGAGATGGAAGGTGCCCCTTTTCAGCTCTGCTGTTCCTGATGTGCCTAAGCGCACATTCTTGACATTGTTAAACATTTTCTGCAATGCTCTGAGGTGTCTCTGAATATGACACTGAGCATAAACATGGCTATTGGTGCAACTCAGCACAACACTTCACATCTATAATTTCAGAACTATGTCAAGTTAAAAAACAAACCGTACAGCAACATCTATTCTTCAGCCAAATGAGCAGAGCTAAAGTAAAAATATTTTCATCTGTATTAAATCTATTCTTGTAAATCTACACCAGATTATGACATTTGAAAAGCTTAATCTGAAAGCCCTCCAGTATTGCACCATGAAATTCTTTTTGTAACCATGTGTCTCATCTGCTCTGTAGAGTTCTCACCCTAAAACACAAAGCTGAAATTATGCTGTCACTTACTGGTTTTACACAAGAGGAGTCAATATTTCATTTGGTAATGTAATCTGACAGTCTGACAAAAACACTGAAAAAAGAATGATGTGTATTCAGCTCTTGAGACACTCAGAACCGGTGGAAAAGCAGATACTTTGCAAACTTTTCTAAACAGCAAACCCATTCCAAAGTAACACACTGCAAGCTCGTGTCTTTCATAGTCACTGGAATCTCTTCTACTGACTTCCCATGGCATCACATCAGGCTCAGAGAGGTAACTATAGATTGCCTTATGCTATATGTATAGCTGCACCAAGAATGAGGATGAAAACATCAGACAATATCTGCAGCTGTGGCCAAAATGACTCCCCTCCGGTTTCTGAAAGGAAAACTAGTGCATTAATCTACTCCTACAACTGTCCTTCATCTGTCACTGAGGTTTGTTTCCAGACTGAACTTAATCTTACATACAGGACTTCTTCTGTAAGGATGTATCACCAACTATATACATTTTTTTTTTAGGTACAGTACAGCTGAGTATATAATCTCTTTGGAAAAGTGACTCTGAAGAGTTCAAAACAATTAGATCACTTTATGCTTACTGTCAGTGCCATAGTATTAAAAAAATAATAAATGAATTAAGACTTTTATGGCAAATTTCTGTTGTTCTAATGGAGATTTAGCCAGGCCCTTTACCCTATAAAATAGAAAGAAATGAGGAAACATGGGCTGCTAAGTGTATAGCTACCATCTTTTGACTTTCCCTACTGTTGTAAAGCACCTTGAGAATTACTGATGTGCATGATACATATCTGTATTTTATTTTCTGTTCATTTCCTAAATATATTTCTAATACACCTTATCCTCAGTCTTTTATTTAGTTGTTTCTTCTCATTAGGGTCTTAGAAGCACTTCTTTTTCCCACAATTTTATTTTTGTTACATTTTATGTCTGAGTTCTCAAATAAAAAACTGCAACAACTATGAAATGAAGATATTTCTCTTTGTTTTTTTATATAAAATTTGCGAGTCTGAACTTGATTTTTTTTCCCACGGTTATAAGTGTAGATTTTGTTGCTGTAACACTTTTTGCCTACATTAAAACAGATCTATATAGCAATCTTTTAGATGGCACTTTACACATTTTCCCACTTGGTCTTTCACTAAAATTTGCTTAACATATTTTGATCTGGAAATACAATTAGAAAAGGTATAGTGAGTTAGATAACGGTATTTTTTTAAAAGGAATAAACAACACATTTAAATATAAACAAGGAAAGTTCATATTAATATCAAGTTTGTATTTTAACTTGGGGAAACTTCCTAAATTGGAGCTTCTGGACAAAAATAATTTAAACATTTGAATGACCTGACTTCATACATAAAAGGAATAAATCAAGAGAAGATAATGTTGCTTCAAGCCTTCTAAAGACTGATTAACAACTAAGAAGGAGGTGATAGCTTAAAGATAAAAAACTAAAACCTGAGAAGTGTGGTATGCTTGCTACTCAAGGACAGTTTAGATGATGTGTACTCAAGGTAAAGCTTATCTAGTGTAAGACTGCTTGCAATAGAGGATGCTTAAGGAGTGTTTGGATAGTAGTCAAGGCACCAGAAAACGGACATTTCAGAGTTACAGACTTGCTAATTAAGGACATACATCCTCCCTGAGAAATGAGGGGTTGGCAAGAGAAACAAAGCCCCTGCTGCCCTCAGGTGACACATGCTCACAGAAGGACAAAAGGAAGAGGGGTTCCCTTTCCCAAACTTAATGAATATGTAATAGTTAGGCGAAACATATGTATTAGATAGGTGTGGTGTTTTAACTGTAATGTATTAAGTCTGGATGGAAAAACCTCAGTAGGTGTGCTCGATTGGTGGAAACCTTCCACCTTGCACCCTGCGCAGAATAAAGCAATGTCTCCTCTCTAAACATACTTTGTGTGTTTTGGGAGTTACTTTCTGATCAGGTAACAAAAAGATCAAAAATCAGACTAAAGAATATAGAGTGCAAGCCTAAAACAATAATCTCAATGAAAGAAAAGAAGACTCTGTAACTGAAAAAAAGTCAGAAGAGTTTGCACATAAAGTTCAAAGATTAGCAAAAAGTATTTACTCAAATACAAGACTACACAAAGACCTAATACTTTTCAAAACGCTATTTACAAGAAAAAAAATGCCTTAATTCTTTTCTTTTTATGAATATTTATGTCTAGTTTTATTCCAGCAGATCCTTTTTATCTCAGATTTGGGGAAAAAAAAATTTCTTCTTGTTGAATGACTTTCACAGCTATTTTTTGTCTAAAAATATAGTATGAAAAAGAAAGAATTTTTTTTAAGGTAAAACACTGTATTTTTCTGAAGTTAATCTAATTTCATCTATTGGGAGAAATATTTTTTAAAAAGAAAGACATGAAGTGAACAAACCCAAGATCTTTCCTGGGAGAGGAGAGAATAATGACCAAACAAGTTGGCTTAATCACGCACACAGAAATTTCTGGTTATAATTTGTGCTGAGCTTCTCACTCAGAATCGCTCAGGGGCATTAAATAGGTTCCCATCACTCTTTTAGGAAGGAAGACGATGTGAAATGGGTAACCTGTTGCAGTCTTTCTGCAAGTTTCATGGGGAAAGAGACTACAAAGAATCAATCACGATGGAGCAGCTATGGTGGGACGCTGTGTTCCTACTTTGCCAGTCTGCATGTATTCGCTGTCACAAGCACTAGCTTCCTTCTAAACAGTCTATAACTTTTGCTGGATTTTAAACCCCTAAAGAGATCATTTTGTACTCAGGAAAGGGCAGTACTACAAAAATCTTTTATTTGAAGGAGGATTTATATATAAAAGGTTCTTTTATTGAATATATAGAGATTCAGAATATATAAAAAAAGGTTTTCTGGCAGGTGGGTAAAAGCAAGTAGATTTAAAAATCAAATTTAATATAAAGCCCTGTAAGTTCTCAATTGCAGGGTACACTAGCAGCATATAAACTGTGTGAGCAGCATGTGAAGTTTAGGTAATATTTAAGACAGTGTTTTTCAGCTATAGAACATTTCATAGCTTTTCTGAAACACAGTTGTTACCCTTTGCTACATTGCCACCTCTTAAACAGTAAAAAATATTTGAGTCATTCCTGATACACTGGGAGATCTACATTTTATGGCATTTGCTGGAAAGTTTTTGAACTCATCCTATTTTCTTGCATTGCAAAATTCCATATAGACTAGCCTGTTTCATGGTGTTTGATATGCTGTGAAGCTCACCTGTTAAAATAATAAAACCCCAAATATTCCAGGAAGGAATCAGAAAAAAGCACTTGAAAACAGGAAGATGAAAACAGGTAACTATTTGGGCTCTGAGTAAATGTTAATACTCGTAGTATAAAGCTGCTTCATGCTCACAGCGCTTTAGAAAACCAGAATAATTATGATCTAATGTAAAGGCATCTTTTTTTTTTTTCATGAGAGGAATAATCTTGATCTGCTGATAGCACAGCTACACCAAACTAAGTGGTGGGTCGCAGACAGCTGAACCTGGAGGAGGACAGTAGTGTTGGTCTTTGATGCAGAGTAAGATCAGACCAGCAACTGAGGGCTGCTAGTGACTCCACGTTTCAAATACTCTTCATAAACATTTTCTACTGAGTGGCTCCTGTCTGCTAGTTGTGATATTTCTATATATTTAGATGTGTGTATATGTGTCTGAAAATGTTCCTAACATGAAATTATTTAGAAGTTCATAATTTCAGTACAACACCCGGTGATGCTCACCTTGCTCTCCTGTAAAACAGGATACACCCATAGCACAGTATTACTTTTTGGGTGGCTACCTTCATAAGTGAGTCTTGAATATTTTCTAGAAGATGCAGTTTCAGACAACATGAAGCTATATGTAAGAAGCAGCAGTAAAATGTTAATAAAATAGTATATTGTGTTGAATTTAAGGAGGAAAAAAAAAGAAAAAAAAGAAACATGAAATTTTAAAAGACTGAACACCTGGCAGCTAGCTGCAAGATTTTCTAGCAGAGCTATGTGCTCCTTAAGTTGAAGTAAAAGAGAAGAGAAGATAGACCTACATGCATTAGTTAATCACAGGACAACTGTGGGCCGTAGATAAGATTTAGTTTATTCCTGACATTGGTTACAGGACAGCAAAAGAAATTTTCATCTGAAGTATTTGAAGAGAGAAATGAAAGTATTAATGTAATCATACAGGACTTTAATGATAACATTTTATATGGAATACCCATTGTGAGAAATTTTGATCTCTATACTCAGGAAAGATTTCCTCAAACTGAACTGGTGGAAAAAAAGCCTGTGAAGAGACCTTGTTTTGTGAGCAGAGACTAGAAGATTTTAACATAATTATTGAAACTTAGAGGAAACACAATTTTCTAAATACCTCAGTAACTGTTTTAAGCATCTAAAAGAGACAAAAAAGTATTTAAACTAAAAGAAAATGTTGGTAGATTAATAAATTTTTAAGTAACAAGAAATATTAAACTAACATAAGATAATTGTAGATTAATATGGGGATAAACACAGAAACTTATCATTGGACAGCTGAAGTTCTAAGTTTGAAGCAGATTCTATGAAGTGTTGGGTATTTACAAAGTTTAATTAGTTTGAAGTATATATGCAGAATTATATAATATGATCATATGACAAACAGAATGTTTTTCTTGCTGCCCTGCAAAGACCCTTATTGTATATATTCCTATGAAACAGAATTTTCAGAAGTTTTACAATTAAGTATTTTGATTTTTATCCTACATCACCTAGAGGGGATTTACTGAAAAGCACTGGAAAATAATTCTTCAGTGTCTGTTCCCTCTTTAAGAAGCCAGTGAGGGAAAAAAGTTGAGTTGATAAAGTCTAATTTACTTTAAGCAGATGTGTCTTTGTCAGGAATATATTAACCCTCTTTAACATTTACAGGATGCTGAAGCACTGTTGAGTCATATCTATTAATTCATGAATCTGTTGTTATAAAAGTAAAACTGTCAGAATAAATGAGAAGTGTTTAATGGAAGGTCAAAACCCCATCTTTTTTATCTTAAGAAAACTCATTTAACAACAACAACAACAAAAAAAAGTAAAAAAAAGGTGTCCCATAAGTAAATAGTGAATACTTTTAAAAACACAAGCTCTTTATAACATGCTAAAGAAGATTTCTGCCTCAGGTTAAAAAATGATGTGAAAGCAAAAAAAAAAAAAAAAGTATATGGATTAGTTACTGTATCATTAAGCAAAAGCTATGTTCTTTTCCAGAGTCTGTAAAACTGATTTTAATTTGGGTAAAAGGCCAAAGAATAGAAAACAGATAAAATAATTTACATTAGACGGTGTTTATATGAATTAATCCTTTCTCTGGGCATGCACATAAATGAAAGAAGAAAATCGAGAAAAATCTATTTATTTAACAAGATACTGATTCTTTTATATAAGGCATTTCAAGGAAAGACAGTTCACCCCTCATGATAATGTGTTTGTTGTTTCTTTGCAGCCTTCCAGGTCTACATGCACTCATCACTGACATTTCTGGGATTAACAGCAAACGTTTTTCATAGTAAAAGGCGGTTCAAGTCTCACAAGGCAACTTTTGTAGGCTCTGGGAACTGCATCAAAATATTCCCAAGAGTAAATCTGGAAAATCAGGAACTACAAGACTGTGCAACATCATCTTTTTCTACCAAGATGCAGAAGGTATTCATGCTGGATCTGGGCATAGGTGTCAAGGGAAAACAAAGGTAATGAAATAATCAAATACTTGTGATTTCTCCAGCAAAACTGTGGCTGAGGTTTTATTATTTCTTCATCATTTGTCATGATGCTTTGTTTAACCTCTCTGGAATCATATTAAGTACTGATCTTGGTTGCCTGTTCTCTGAACAAGTACATAATTATTAATATGGTGTCACTAGGCATAATTTTGCTGTTCAGTTTTATACATCATAAAATAAAAATGTTAACAGGGACAGTAACTAAAGATAAGGTAATAAATCTGATGATCAACTCAGAGGAAATACCTCTTATCAGGGACAGGAAAAAAAAGTAAGTGGAGATTGCTAATATTAAATAAATTCAGTAAAACTACAACAGCTTCTTGTAAAATCCAAGGTTAAATCCCAGACTCAGTCCTTCTTGGATTGAATAACAAACTCAAAACATTATTAGCTCTACATAGTCTTATTTTTTCGGACTTTGAAAATAAGATGAGGCAAAATTCAACCCATTCAAAAGACTGATATAGTTATACAAAAAGAAAATCAATCAAACAGTGAACTAGATTTAATGGTTTATTATTTAAGTAATGGAAAATTAGGTGATATTGACAAGATCTGAGTTCTCTCTAAGGCTGATTAGTAATTTCTGGGAAACATAGTAGCAGGGCAACTGGCTAATTTTTTTTTTTTTTTTTTTTTAGATTTTCAATATTTTTTCCTGATTTCACTGATGTGTTCTTAAGAGAGTAATCAGTCACTGAATCCCAGCACAATATGTGAATGCAAATTAAAGTGGTCAGTAGGGCAGTTTCCAATTTGCTTTTAAAGACCACACTATTAAGTCTGTCCTTTAGAGCAGAGATTTGTTTTGATAAGAAATTGGCCATCCATGCCTTTGGAAAAAAAATCACAAAACCCAAAACTAGATATTCCCTTTGAAAACTGTGCCATTGGTTACTATCTTCAGTTGATGTTTTACTGCTTTTTTTGTTTGTTTTTCCTTGACTTATTTCAGAGTGGTTTACAGAATTATTTCTATTATTTTCTGTTCTGTATTCTTGCACTTAATATAGGCTCTTTGTCTCTGATATGATAAATGCGTATAGTTTTCAGCGTTCAAAAGATCACATATGATGTCGCTAATAGCATGACTAGGAGAAAACAGTGGTACCAAAAAACCTAGCAGAGTTGTTCCCCTAGTTAAGATATAAATATTTGATCTGCTATGCTGTGGTAAACCGAAGGTAAATCTGCAAGGAGATGTAGTGGTTATCAAGATTCTGAGTCTTTGTATCTGGACTTGACTTCTACCTTTTTTTTCAACCTTGGTAAAAAGTAAACAATAATTGTACTTATCTCCTTAAGAAAACAGAGATGGGCAGGTATCCAAGGAAGAACTGTAGGTAATCTGCTATTCAGTTCTGCAGTTCCTACTATTAATATTCTAGTTTAGGCATAGAATCACACAACACTTCTATCCTTTCCCTACTGATTATAACAAAGAAAATAAAGCTTCACAGCACTTAGCAAAATTAAACTTGTTAAATGAAAGAGAAAAGCCTGTTTCTGAAACTCTGCTTTCACCATGAATTTAGACTTCCCTTGTTGTTGCTGGTCTCCACCAAAGAGTAGGGCTTCATTGTAGTGTAATGGAGCAGATGTGCACATATAGTCCATTAAAGGTGAAAGATAGTTTGAGATCCCTTTCCTTGTTGTCTTCTGAGAAGTCGCAAGTGTGGATGTGAACATGAGTTTTGTTGCAGTATGCAGTTGAACTGTGATGGCTTAAGCCCTCCTAAGTAGGACTCAACAGAAATTGTTTCCTGATGTTCCAGCATCCTATGTGACCTCTTCAACTACTGCTGAAGTAAAATTTGTTTAAAGATGCACTAGAACAGACTAGGATCTTTCACACTGTCACTTACGAAGTCTGAGATGGCAGGCTGTAATTAACAGATGAAGGCAAGTAAGAAATGACTTCTTAACATCTCCCTGCTGAACTGATTCACCTTTACTAAGTGATAATGCGATCAAGGGTGAAAAGTTCTGGTACAAGACAGAACATGGATAAATGTTTCCCAGGCCAACAGAAACAAATTATTAACATAGATGAGTTACAGTCATGACTGCAAGAACGGCAGGTGTTTTTGATTTGTGTGGAAGGGTTTTGGTAGCGGGTGAGGGTCCGCAGGGCCGGCTCCTGTGAGAAGTTGCTGGAAGCTTCCCCGGCTCCAAGCCGGACCTGCCTCTGGCCCAGGCCGAGCCCCTCAGGGACAGTGGAAACACCTGTGGGAGAGCAGATTTAAGAGGGGAAACCTGCAGGGAGTGGGGGATTGGAATGGAAGAGGAACCCCTCTGTGGGTACCGAGGTCAGGGAGGAAGGCAGGAGGGGATGCCCCTGCAGCCCGCGGTGAGGCGGCAGGCTGTCCCCCCCAGCCATGGAGGGAAGTGGGGCAGGAGAGGCCCCCAAGATGGCTGCCACTCTGTGGGAAAGCCCATGCTGGAGCAGGCTGGGACTGAAGATCAGCCCACGGAAAGGACCCACGGCAGGGAAGTTTGTGAAGGACTGCAGCCCACGGGAGCGACTCACCTTGGAGAAGTTGGTGGAGGACTGTCTCCCGCGGGAGACACCCCATAGCGGAGCAGGGCCCGAGTGCAGAGTCCTCCTCCCCTGAGGAGGAAGGAGCGGCAGAGACAAGGGGTGAGGAACTGACCCCAGCCCCCATTGCCGGGGGGAGGAGGGAGAGAGAACCGGGAGGGGGGTTGAGCCGGGCAGGAAGGAGGGATGGGGGAGAAGGTGTTCTAAGATTCGGTTTTACTTCTCAGTATCCTTGTTTTGGTTTGACTGGTAGTAAATTAAATTGATTGTTTTTCCCCAAGTTGAGTCAGTCTTTTGCTTGTGACCACAATCCCTGTCTTTGTGTCGACCCATGAGCGTTTCTTTATATATTCTCCTCCTCATCTCACTGGGACCAGGGGGAAGGAGTGAGCGAGCGGCTTCGTGGTGCTTTGTTGCCGGCTGGGCTGAAACCACGAGAGCAGGATAACTGGTGCCAGGCCTGAGGCTGGGGTCAGGGAAAAGGGGGAAGACCCCAATAGGACAAACAAGGTACTGCTGCACCCTGATTAACAGTGAAGAGCTCGTCTTAAGTGGAAACTTCATGCAATAAAATTTAGGTTTTCGTAACCATAAAAATCATGCTATGATTTTAATAACTATAGTAAACGTATTCAAAAGAAAACGAAGACTTTGAAAAATTTCTTTCTAACATTTGCTTGCACCTTTAACCGAACTCACATGAACCTGGTTGCAGGCTGACTCTGAACGTAGTGGTATTCTGGTTGAGATGCAAGTTTCATAAGTGAACTTTGAATGGTAAGTATCCTAGTGGGAGTTACTGAAAAAAAACATAAAAAGGCTTATTTTTATCTGCAGATAGACTTTGGGCTACAAGACAGAACAGGCAAAATAAGTCCAGTTGATTTATTCAATGCCTTTATTTGCCACTGGACTATATGGCTTTCACCTTTGTTTGAAAGTACCTGCTAGAAGCATTCAGGCCCTGTAATATCTAGAGATTTCTGAACACAGATGGTTTTCCTGAGATGTGCACCCCAAATGCTCATTTTGCATTTACAGAGTGAGCCACATTCATCAGACTGACAGCCTCATAGAAATTCTGTACTTGTCTTTGGTTTGGTTTTCGTTTTGCAGTTGGTTGGTTTGTGGTGGGGTTTTTTGTTTTGTGTTTTTTTGTTTTCTTAGTACAATGATGAAACAAACATCATTGTACAATTTAAAAAAAACATAGTAGAAGGCTCTAACTGAATTTGTCACATTTTCCATAAGTTACTTGAGACACACGGGAAGGTAATCTGGTCTTGCAGTTTAATGCATGAGAAAGGGAGGCAAATGTAAATAAGATATATGTCTCAAAGGGAGCAATTAGATAAAGCAGACATAGTGTTCTTCTAATCCTATAAGGGACAATATGTGTCCTTATCTGAGTCCATGCTGACTGCCAATGACTAACACACAGCTCCCTGCGGCAGAAAAACAAATTTGCCATTTCTTGCTATCTTGCTCCAAGAATAAATTTTACTGACTTGTTTTTTCTTTTTCCTGAATGATATATAAAATTTTAGTTTGCTCTGTATTAATTTTTCAAAGAACAATACTGTAACTGAAATAAAAAAGTTAAAAACTCAATATAAAACAGTATTTAACAGAAATTTCAGTGATATAGCACACAAACTTAGTGAAAAATATTTACAAAGGAGATGAAGAAAATGTATTTTTCTACCATTTGTGACTTCGGAATCAATCCCAAATATACTCTCAACACTGAGAGATCCTTTTCAGTCCTCCTAAACATGGAAACAGGAGAATTTATAAATGCAGGCTGCTTAATGCATATTACAAAAAAATTGCTAAACCTGGCTCCTTGATAATTACCGAAGGAAGGAAGTACAAACAACAAGAAAAGGAAAACAAACAATCCGCATGTTGTGCTCCTACCTTTATTCATATTCAGAAAAGGTAAACAAAGAGGGGGTTAAAAAACCCAACAGTAATAAGCATATATCTTGTCAAATTCCTCTCTCCCCTAACTATCTGACTTATGTAAACCATAAACAATATATTGTAACTGATATGGCAAATGCAGGAACACTTCCATGACAGTTTTGAATTGTGGGTTTACAGAAATCAATGTGAGAATTTCAACTGATTTCCATGAAGCCGGGATTCATAGGGCCACAGAAACATTGGTAGAAAGAGAGCGCTGGAGGTCACCAAGTCTAGCCTTTTGCCTGAAGTGGGACTGTTAGAATTCTTACAGTGTGCTACAGAGATAAATTGTAGTCAGAAAAAGGTATGAGTGATGTCATTAGTGTCTATGGACATACAGATTATAAACACACATACCTTACACAAAATGTCAGCATACTACTGGTAGGAATTATGGGATTATCATCTAAAACCTCCTGACCCATTTTACAGCCTTGTTTCAGATTTTAAAAAAATTCTTATTTTACTATCTTTTGGAATAAAAAAGCAAAACTAAAATATTTATGATGGTCATTTGCTGTAACTGAAATGTAAGGGAATGGTTTCCATTGATGATTGCTACTCGCAAACAAATATTTAGAGGTAGTTTTTCAAAAGAATGTAAACATTTGCCAATATTGAAACTTTATTAGAGTTCCAAAGTTTCTAAATTAAGAGAATGAATTCAAAAAATAATTTTGAATGGAAAATTATTACTTAAAAAATCGTTGAAACAAACATGCAAAAAGAACTAATGAGATGTGTAATTATGTTTGTGAACTACACTCAAATTTGGTTCAAAGTTTTAGCTTTTATTCATGACCTGATATTTTAAGTTGAAAATCAGGAGAGCCTAAGAATCTCTATTCTTGTCCATTTTCTCTCTTTCATCATATGCATTTGTTTGCATAATATAGAAGAGCAGCAGGGCAGAGTAATTACAGCAATCAGTCTCTGAACACATTAATCTGCTCTAAACTGCAGGGAGTAAATGATGCAGAAAGAATTCCAGCAGAGAAATATTTCTTTTGTTTGTGGCAAATCTCATACCAAGTTTAAATCATGCAAGGGCAACTTGTAATTTATTTCATGGTTGCCTAGCTATCAGCAATTAAAATACCTGGTAAAAATGTTTGATTTGAAGAGGCTTATAAAGCATTTAGTTTATGTTAGCTAATGAACATATTATTATAAACAATAACAAAGACTCCTCTTTGTTTACTTGTATGGAGAATAATTCTTGTTAATCACTGTAGTCTTCCAATACACTGTAACTAAAGGTTTCCAATAGCAAATAAGATTTTATTTCTCCTTTCCTTTCATTCTTGTTCTTATTTTGATTTTTACCCTCATTTCTTCCAGGTACTCACCATAAAAACTTCAAGTCATCAAGAGCAGAGCTACGTTCATTTGGAAAAAAAATCATCAAAACCCACCTACATAGAGATGAAATAATGTACCGCTTTCCGATCCAATTGATGAAATTTCACTGAATTTTCAGTGAAAAAGGGTAAGTGTGGAAGTTTTTAAAAATTCCCTTTTCCTCTTTCAATTTTTTTTTTAATTTGAATTGATTTTCTTTAAACCTGCAAAAAAGAGATCAGAGGAGGAAAAATGTGTTATATCCGACTTAAAAATATATGAAGTGCCATGAAATTTTTCATTTCGTGCCAAACCAAATGACTTTTCAGTCTCCCTAGTTCTCTCATTCGATAACAAACAAACAGTAAAATTTTCTGCAATGTTCAACTCTCTGCACTCTTAAAATATCTTCCCTGTCTTTGTATTTGCAGTGAATATGTTGTCCCATTATTGTGAGGGATTTTGTGGTGTTCATTTTTCTAGAAAAAAGACAGTATATTGTTTTTTAGATATTCAAGTCATAACCCAACAGAGCATTGGGTACAGAGTTTTGATGAGTCAGTGCTGATATTCTGAGCATGGATGCAAAAAGGACGTACTGTGTGCCTAACTTGGGAGAGAACTGTGCTCCCCCCCATCATTAAAGCCATATAATCATGTTTCTAATGAAGGAGTAGACCACTGAATGAAACAATAGGATATAGTAAAAGAACATTTATGTTCATACTGCCTTATTGGCCTTTGAATGTGCCCTGTGTTTTCTAGCTATTTCAGAAATCTGAAAATGCTCACTCTGAGCTAGTTATACATACATCTCATGTGGAGAGTTACATAGCTTCTAATAAATGGTTTATAGTAAGTAGCTTAAAGGCGGTTGAGTGCTGTGTGTTCTCTCCTAACAAATCTGAATTTTCATGCTTACTTTATTTTAATTTGTGTTTTATGAGGGTTTTGTTCTGACTGTTAAGGACTTATGTGAAGTATTGTTATGTTTATCGTTGTTTTGGAACAATCACTTGATTTCATCCTCCCTCCTAAAGTAAATTGAAACAAACAGATTAGGCAACATGCTAACAAAGGAAGACTGTCACATTAAACTGAGATGTCACTTTGATAAAACAGCTGATTTCCTAAACAAAGGAATACTAGTAGTACTATCTAGACTTTACTAAACCATTTGATTCAGTACTGAATGTTAGACCAGAAAGCTTTAGGATTTGCATAAGAATTATAATGTATAAAATGAATGAAGAATTCAAAAAAGGGAAAGATAAGGCTGGAGACAGGTTGCTAGTAATGCTCCTAAAACAAATATAAACCTTGGAAAAACTTGTAAACAATTCTTAATGACCACAATACTAAAAAGTAACATAATATCACTATATTTGCTACTGTCACAAATTTAAAGGAAGCATTGTCACTGCAGAATAATACCAGAATACAAAAAAGGAAAAATAGTGTGATTGTATTGAGGAAGGATCATATAAATGAGAATACTTTTAACAGCAGAAAAAACAAACTACAAAAGAAAATGGTGCTAAACCCAGAGATTCTTAATTTAGAAACAACAGAAGACAAATTTGTAAGTATATTAGTTAATACTAATATATAATTTAAAACTAACGTGATTCATCAGCAGCCAAGAAAATAATGAATAGATGACATATCAGGCATGGCACTTTCAGTAGTGAGTGCAAGGCATTAGTAATACATCATCTGTACTATTACTCACAGTTCTATCACTCATCTTTAATAAAAATCAACAAGAATGCAGACTACAAATCTAAAAGACCTGCTTTCTCAGACAGCAAAAAAGGGACCATGCAGGAATATGTTTGCCATATATACATCTATACATCCAGTGGGGTAAATGTGGGAGAAGGAGATTTGAACACACAAAATATATGTGTGTTAGAACTTAGGGAATAAAACCTTTTTAACTGGAAGGATAGTTGGGCACTAGAATAGATGGCCTAAGAAAATTCTATCTCTAGCATTAGAGGGTTTTAAGAAGAGACTGGCAAAAATCTGTCAAGAATGATTTGGGAGACCTGATCTTGTCTTTGGGAAGGGAAGTGGAGAAGATGACATGTCTAGGTCCCTCTTTGGATTCTCTGAAAAACTTACTTTGAACAGGGTATCTTTTTTTTCCTAATTCTTCTGTCAACTGTCTGAACAGCAACAAAAAAGTTCCAGCTAGTTATAACTTGGGTTTGTTCACTGTTTATTGGAGTGGTCCTCCAAAACCACTAAAGGTTTTTACTTCATCAAAACCTCCAAGAGTGAAGAAGGCAGACCACATGCCTCTGTAACAGCTTGGTTCATGATCTGCATCCTTCATTATCATTCTCTTACTGTAGATCACTCTGCTGTGATACAAGACAGTGGGTCTAATGCCACTCAAACCTTTCACATCGTAGTGTACAAACTGTGTCATTATCAGGATCATGCTTCATCTATCCTCTTTGGTTAATCTAAATTCTGCTGTAATTTGAGGGTGGTGATGAGGACAGTGGGAGTAACTGCCTGGAGTTCTTTGAGTCCCAAAATTACACAACACTTGATAAAAACCTTGTTGCCACAGGTCGTATTAAATGTGACCCTTACTGAAGAGTCATGACTGAAAGAAGAAGGTATTTGCTACATTGACAACTGGGTGGAGGAGTCTTAAAAATAATCAAACCTAGCCTATGAGCTTTGCTATTTGCAATCTTGGCATATAAATAACTTTATTAATAATGTTATGAATATAGTTCTGAATTTTTAATTCTATGCACCTATGCATACACTGTTATATGAAATTAAAAGAAACACAACAATTCTCATCTAAATAAAACTTCACAGAATTAATAAGGTGGCTCTATATAGGACAAAATGATGTGATGAGGAATGTTGCATATGTTTTTCATAAAGAAAACAAACATACTCAGAAATATGTTGTTACTGACTTTATAAGACTAGAAAATTTGGTTACTATTAAAACCATTGTTAAAAGCGGCTGTCAGACTCAAAATCCTGCATGCTTCCCTGATAGAAATTCTTACACACCACTGCCTATGTCACCAACACTTGCTATACCAGCATGTGTCACATGGGCTGATAGTTCAGTCAGCTGTCTGGAAGTCACCGGCTCAGCCTTGTGAACAACACGGGTGACAGACCACCCACCAGAACTTAATTGTCAGAGCTCCTTGGTAAAGCAGTGAGCAGAGAGCAAGCGTCAGACCCATGCTTCAGTTGTAAGACCAAACTCACACTGATGAACCGAAGGGGAAATAGCATAAGAGATGCCACACAAAATGCTCAAGGAAAGTCTTCAGCTCTGTCAAGAACTATGTTCAAGGGCAGTTTGATAAAATGTTTGGTTTATCGAATTGCTGTTAATGTAAGCATCATCCAAAGGCATTAAGATCAAAACATCAGCAACTATAACTGTTTAACACATAATTAAACAGCACAACTTAGTGCTGTAAGAAAGAGGCACTGGGCAGGGAAAGTGGAAATCTTAAACAAAAGTGGAATCTTAAACAAACTGTACAACAATGTTTATATTTTAGCCTGCAACAGTCTATGGCCTTAAGATCAGGAATGCTGCATCATTTTATCCTGAAAGTAGTAATAGGCTGTTAACTGAACAAAAATAATTGGATCTCAAGCACAAACATTTCAAGAGTGCATTAAACCATCTGTTTGCCATCTCTGAGGAAGTATTAAATAAAATTCTACATTTCCCACACAGAGCAGCTGGTAGCAACAACCAGATATACTAGAGTGTTTTACATCTCCTGTGTGTACGTTTTGGGAAGTGGCATCATGAACTTAAAACATACTTGCTAAAATACTGAGAGATGAATGCGCTGTGAAAACTGACCTTTTACAGTTTACCCACGAGGTACCTTAATATTCTCAGGAAGGATATAGTGGCATAGAATGTCTGTAGATTCCCATATATATATTTTTCTTATAGAATTAAAATAGTACTAATAAAAATGAAGATCATTGACTTACTTTTTATTTGTATAATACGTAGTTGTACTCCTGCACTTTTTGTAGTTCAGTAATAAGTGCTGAAAATCAGTCTTCGGCTTTTTGAGTGTGCAGAAATGTATGAAGTTTAAAATTAGGATATACGCTAGTAGAAGTAGTGCACTGAAGTCTACATCTTCTTTTGGGAAGTATTTTCACTGCAAGATGAACATAGTTCATAGCAAAGATTTGCTATTTTCATCCCTTTTGGATTCTTCCTTTCAAGTGGGAGGACAGATTAGATGGATTCTACCCCCATCCTCCCCACCCCCTGGAAAAAAAGTAAGATGGACCTGTGTAAAGCTGCAAAAAAGCAATTGCAGCTGGAAAAGAATTGAAGAAAGTGAACAGAGCCTGACTTAGAAGAAGATAAAAAAAAAAGGGTCTCATATTAGAGAAGAGTGGCCCTTGCAATCTTTGAGAACACCAGGAAAATGAAAGTTGAGTTCTGAAGATTTTAAATGTGCGTGTGCTGGCTACACAGTGACCTTTAAACTGAACTTCACAGGTACAAGTTTTAAGGTACTGCACTCACAGCTGTGCTTTGTACAGGAGATTTCTATTTACATTTCGAAGAGTGGGGATGTAGTCTCACAGGCAAGTGAAATTTAGCTTGCAATATGAATGTCCACTGGAAAGCCCATGGACTGGCCCGGGCAGAATTACAATTTCCATCCTATTTCCAAAAGAACAGACAGGAAAAAGTATTTCAGCTGCAGACCAAAGAATAAAGTTTTCTACTGCTTTGTTCTTTCAGCCATAAGAAACTGTCCACAGCAGTATATGCTTCAAGCTGAGATACTCTGGAGGTTTTTTTCTGTTGTTCTTCATTGGCTTCTTCCTGTAAGTAAAAATACGCTTAAGCACATAATGCCTTGTGATTTCCAAACACCTTTTAGAAGAAAAATTTCTAATGTTTAGTAACCATGATAGAACATGGTAAACTGCAAAAAGTAAAATAAAAGCACCAAATGAACAAACCTGAAAAGGAGACACATTTTATTTTTTGGGGTCATGATTTCCTTGCATAGCTGGGAGAAACATGGAGTATTTTAATCCATAGTTGTGCTTAGCAAGACTTGTTTGTTGTGGCTGAAAACAGTTATTCATCTATGCATGATGGAACAGGAATCAGGTTTAGAGGAAAATGGCCTAACAATATGTTTTGCAGATGGGAAACAACACTAAGCCCAGCTTCAGACTAGGTTTCTACTGTGTATTTCATTTTCCCACCATTCAAATTTTTGGGAGTTTGGGGATTAAAGGTAAAAGACTGTCTTAGGCATAGTTATGCTTCATCTCTACCATGTGGTTAATTTCTTAATTGGAGAGCTACCACGATAATACAGTGTTATAAAACTAGTTTAGATATTGGCCGATGGACTTGTGGACAATTTCTATTTTCACTTAGTCTGGATTCACAGCATTACCAAGGGGCAACCTTTCAAACCAGTGAAGATAGGAAAGATGAGAAAGAAGCCAGTTTCCCTTCATGTAAAGGAATCTTCCCCTTTACAGTGATTATAAAGCATATGTCACACTTGGACTAGTCATACATACTTCTTAAAAACAATACTGCTTAACATGGGAACCACATAAAACCTCTGAAGAAATTACCCATTACTGTTTGTTCCTTTTCAGGGAACTATGGCAAACAGCAGTAATGCTGAGTGTTTCACTTCATGCCTTTTAGTAAACTCAATTCAGAGTGCAGAATTGCTTCCTGGGAACATACTGGCTGGGGGTGAGAACAATGAGAGACCTGAGAGGTGTAAAATATGACCTATATTTAAGGATTGGAGTAAATGAATTAGCTACACTACTGAATGCCTTAGATCTACCTCATGAATTACTGCTTTAATGGGAAATAGTCAAGCATATCCCTTAAGTTATTCTAGGCTTGATGGAGGAGTAGAGTAGCATAACAAGTAATAATTAATTTATAGATTTGATATGACACGTGGTGGAGACTCATCATCTTCACACAGTTAAGTGTTAACTACTATGTCCCTATACAAATTATAACATTAAATAATTATTTCCTGTTAACTTACTATTTCTTTCTTGAGGGCACTGTGTGCACATGTAAGTTTGATCTCAGCATTGGTATACAATCATATTATTTCTAATCTTAACTACAGTAATGGTGACGATAACTAATGGAACTGACATCTGTCCTGTTCTAAACAGACCACGCTTGATGGACAGATGAGCACAGAACTGGCTTTTTATTAGTTACAGGAAGTAAAAAATAAACTGTATACGTAGTCTGAACATTTTAAAATTTTCTTTCTGCCTTTCTTAATTCTTGAAAGACAGGTCTGTTTGACAGTGTGCAGTCTTTGTTTCTTTAACAGGCAAAAATGTCTGCAGACAGAAATTCACAGTAATACGGTTCCAGATATAATCTCTGACATTAAAAAATGCTAACAATAATGGGGATCCTAAATACCAGAATTCCTAGTGAGTTGTTTGCTCCTTACATGGATACAAAATTAAATGCAAGATTAGCTTGCTAATTAGGAGCAGCTATTTGCATCTACTGATCTGTACTGCTGTGTTCATTTTTGTATTTGCTACAGAGTTTAGTAGGAACATTTACAACATTTTAAAGAGATTTAGCTCTGCATTTGTGACATGACCCTATTTCAGGACTGAAGTGTGCTTGTAAAAGAGCAATCAGAAGAGAGGTGGTCTCAGGCTAAGTGACATCTGTGGTCATTTGGAAACCCAAACTATTAGGTAACCATATCTGCTCCATTTTTCAACTTCAGGTCCAAAAATTCACTGGTAATTAATCTGTTTTCTATGAGAAAATACTGCAGTACCACAAAACACCTCGATATTAACAGACTCTTCATTTCCATATATATCTGTCTTTACCAATCAGGCTCACATTTCAGCTTCGTTGAGTGCATATGGCTGAGAGAGGATTTTAAAAAGAAATGCACGTGATGTGGTTAGTAGATTTAAGGAATGTTGGCTTTTTCCTCAAACAACCTTCAGATCTGGACAAATGAAAGAATTACTCTGGGCACCAGGCTGCACTGACCAACAGAACAGAGACAGTTTCTCCTCCTGCTGTACAGGAGGAAAAGCCAGGCTGGCTGCTGCCAAGGACAGGCATTATGTGTGTGGAGTGATGGAAAAATAGCAACAGCAAATCTTGTTTTCCAGGGCTTCTCTTGTTGTAATCTTTTTTGTTATTTATACTGCTGAGAAACTTGAACCAGCTTTGAAAGTCTTGAGTCCTACCTGTCAAACCAGAGCCTAAAAATGATGTTCCAGGGAAGCCAAAGGCCATAATACCACTTTATTATCCTGCAATAGGGTTCAACATGTTTCTGAATGTTGCATGTCATTGTTATGACATATATTTATTTTACATTTATGTGGTGCATAGTTGTTGTTAAATTAGGTATGTTTTACCTCCTTATGGCCATCACAATAACCAGTCATGAGTCTCATGCAAAATCACATATCAAATGAAAATAAAGCCAAAGCCAGTGTTCTAGCTTGCAATCCAACTCACTGAATTGCTTAATCTTAGAAATAAAATTTGTTAGATTTAGTGAACAGATCCCATTTTTGGCCAGGAATCACAAAGGCTCAGTGCCAGTTCATTATTCCTATCATTCAATCATAAAAACTGGTATATGCTATTAATATGCTATTCACAGATACTGAATGCCAGAAATAATCCTGGTGTTAAATCAGACTTCTTGCATTATTCATGATGTCCTCTGTAATATTATTTTTGTGACTCAGAGAGAAACAAGCAGTATTGCTACTTTGGGAAATAAGTCATATGCAACAGTATTTGTCTTTTAGGGCCATCTAATGAAATTTCTAAGCTTTGATATAATTAAAGGCAAAGATCTATGTTACTGCAATGTTGAGGCTAAATTTCATGTTGAGAAACAAAATGACCAAAAAAGTATAACAAAATCTCTTTTAAGATCTCCCCTCTAAGGCCACTGATTTTTAAAGCAACAGTAACCAATCTATGCCGTGAAGCAAATGTATTTTGCAGAATATATATTTAAAACCACAGATTTTAAGCAATTGAAATGTCATCTGACTCAGGGTTAGTCACTTGGCTAGTGTGATTAAAAATCTGCAGTCAACAACAGAAAAGGGAGCAACATGGCTAGCATGAAATCTAAACTTTGACTCTTCAGTCCAAATGATCTTGTATCACTCAGCTGACCACTAGTAATTGCTACCTAAATCTACAGTGTTATTCTTACATTCTTACATTCCCCTGGCCGGGAGAACCACACTGTGTCTGTTGCTATGTCCCGTAACTCGAGTTTTGTCTTATGCAAGGCCATATTTCTAATATATAAGTGTGAAAACTCATTAGCTTTCTCAGTGGGACTGCAAATGCAGTATTTAAGACCTGTATTGTCAGTAGTAACATTTTTAACCAAGGAAAGTATTTTTTATCATTATGGTTATTTGGTGTACCTCACTGTTAGTGCAATCAAAATGAATTCGTACGTGTCACTATCTGTATATGCATAGGAAGGCTCTCTTTTAGAGTCTTAATTATTTTTTAACTCAAAGCATCAAGGAAATTTCATCTTGGAAAGTCTTTTTATTTGTTTCTCTTTTCCTCCAGAAAGTCTGTATTCATTAAGCAGAAAAAGTTAATAACTAACAGGCATTGGTGCAGAAAAGTGAAAAAAGGACTTCTTCAAAGTAGCTTTCATGGTCTGAACAAGCTTTCTGTTTCAATTTTTTTTCCTTCCCTCCCTCCCATTTTCAAATCATTGGAAGGATAAGGTTATTTGTGGTGTTATCAAATACCTCCTGCCATACTGACTGTGATGTATTTCCTAACCTTTACTCAGGCTTTGACTGGGTGATCCCAGCCACTGCATCAAGGGAACGGCTCTTCTGCAGCAAAATTAAATTCAGTCATACCCAGTTGTTTGGTTCCACATTGTGATAAACTAATCAAAAAGTTTACGCAATTTTAATAGAAGTCAGGAAACAGTGAAATTCATGGCATCAAAGGAAATGTAAAATACAAAAAGAACACTGATTATTTGCCAATATGTTGTTTTTTCCCATCACAGCTGTTGACTCGTTCCAACACATTCCTAACGTAACCATTGCAGGCATAGATTCTAATGTATTTCTCTGTTTTCTTTTGTGACACTAACTGTGCAATGTCATCAGATAAAAGTGTTTCTGGGTAGTTAAAAAGCTGAGCAATAGGCCAATGTGAAAAAAAAAGAAAAAGGATAAAGATGGTCAGATGCTTATTGTGTAAATTCTATATGACTGCAGCAGGATCATTTGACAGTGCCTCATCTAGCTGCAAATGAACCACACTAGACAGGCAAAGCCATCATCAGCACTGAAAAAAAGAAAAAGGAAAAGGAAAAAGAATATATCATAACTATATTGCATAAACACTCCTGCTCAACATTTTTTTTTACTGTAATTCTAGTTTTTATTATTTATAACATCTTCAAAACCTGGATAAAACTAAACCAAAACATCACAGAATTTAGGCTGGAATGAAAAACACATTTAAAAAAAAAAAAAAGAAAAGAGGAGCTGATAATGTAGAAGATTCCCTACCTGTCTTTTGAAAGAAAGGCATCTCACAAAAGCTCTTTTTGTACCAGTACATTTAGCAACTAAGTATTCCTGAAAACTGTATTCCAATTTCCTTTCAGACAGAACAAAGTCAAGAGTCATCTGGAAACCAGTGTAGTCTTTTATTTCTTCGTCATTTGTGTTTTGTAAGATTTGTAACAGGCAAATGTATTTCTGTTTACATATAAGCTTAGCAAAAATTCATTTCAAAGCAGCAGTTTTAAGTTACAGTTACTGTCAGTTGCTGGCTGTGTTCATGCTGAAAATCACTTTATTCAATGACTGATATAAGTGAGTGTGACCATGTTTGTTAGTGCCTATACTGTTTGCCATAGCAGAGCATGAATGCTTGCTGAAGTTGAGCCCACTACATTTTCGTCCTGTGAAGGCCTCAAAGTCTGGAGTCAGACAACTGTTTCCACACTATGCTCCAGCTATCTCATGCCTACTAGTGCTTTCCAATAAAATACTCCCACTTACCTTCTGAATACCCAGCAGGCAATGGATAGTGGTCATGCAACTCCTATGCTGACTTCCAGTGTTTGATCTGAATTTATCCAGAGACACATTTGAGAAAACTTGTGATGAGGAAGCGGTATATCTCAAGACCATCTACATTTTCTGCCAGGAAAGTAAGCCCTTGGCATTGATATAAGGAATACCTCATATCTCATTCACTCTCAGATAAGTTTGAGTAAAAAGTAAAGCAGCTGGAAGGCTATCAAGAAGTAATACTGTGCATGTGGACTGTAGGGAAGGTAGTTGGGTGCTACTGAGATAATTGACAATAGAGGTCAAAATTTCCAGGTATGTATTTGGATATCTAAGTGAAACTGTCACTGTGTAGTGTTGTGTGAGAAACTTGTTCACCATTCCTCTCTGTGTTGGCCTGTGTTTGGCACATATTGCATAAAGAAACTTCAATGAAACTCTGCAAAAGCCATTTAGGTGAGGGGTTGGAATGTGTTTCCTGCCACAGTCAGCCCCCATGTTCCTCCCCTGAGCTTAAGGATGGCTGAGGGCTAGACCTGGATTTGTTGATGAGGGTCTCTCAGCCTTAGGGCACTGGCAGGCAACATTTCAAGGCTGCTACCAGCCAGAGGCAATGGTAGTTTCCTGCAAAGATCCCATGCAGATTTTTGTAACGGAGAAAGATTTTAAAATCTGTCTTAGGCACTTGATGCAGTAAGAAAAAAACCCCACCACATTCAGCTTTTTAGAGTTCAGTGGTATTGGCCCCAGTGAAGCTGAAGACAGCCTGGAATATCTCTTGCCTGATGGCAGCATACTGCTAAAGAAAAAAAAAATTCATCAACAGAAATATGAAGCCAGGTCTAGAACTTGCAAATACTCACAGGATACCAAATACATCTGCATTTTGAAAGGCTGGAAGATGAGTCCTCTGAAATGAAGATACTTTTATTGGTTTCCCAAATATTACCTTTTACAGTAGGATGCTACAGAAGGTAAATTTCAACATTAAAACATGTCATGATGTCTTGGAGGAGTGTGTAAAGTCTCAGGGCTGCAGGGAAACCTGCAAATGTCTACAAGCAAGCCAGCAGGAAGCACAGGTGGAACAGGTACCTCCATTAGGTCATGGTAAAAGATTAGGACATACAGCTCACCCACTTCCATCACTGAGCACTTTTGTCAATGAAGCATTGAATTTCCAGCCATTTCGACCAACATGCAAACAGTGCGACAAATCAGGAATTAAAACACATGTGTGAAGTCAGGAGAGCAACAGGGTCATATGGATAAAGGTGAAAGTGTCAGCTGTGTCAAGAGAAGCTGAATAGAGTAGTTTTTGGGGATAGGGGAATTGCTCCTTCCAGGCCCGCTGGAGCCAGAGTTGCTCATTGCTCAAGCCAAGGGGGTTTATCCCGCTCCAGTCCCATACAGCCAGGCTGCTGCAATTCCCTCTCCCTAGCTCCTACCAGCAGTGAGGCTGAATGCGTGTTGCCACTAGACACATACACGCACAAAATGCAGACAAGGCTGGCTGCGCAAACCAGCACAGAGAGCAATGCTTTTGCTGGCACTTTAGGTAGGGTTGGAGACCGACATCTCTGCAAAATGGAGGGGGCAGAGACTGATGGCCCCGTGCTGGGCTGAAACAAGGTCCTGGGCCCTGGGCAGGGTCGGGGCAGCCCCACTGTGGGGCTGGGCAGGGACAGTCAGTGCTGTTGGTGCCCTCAGAGCCCTGACAAGTACGAAATGGAAATATTTATTTCTCTGAAGTCTTACATATATGCTTAAAGGTTATTTGTCCTTTTATTTGACAGGTAGATAATATCAGGAATAATTACTTCTCTCAACTAAATAGAGTAACAATAAATGCTCACAGTAAGACCTACAGTACAGTAAGCCAACTCTTAAAATGTACATGCATCACTAAGTTTTATGCTCAACAGATATCGTTTAAATAACACCCATATAAAGAGAACATCTATATTACAGCATCCACCATCAGAAAATAAGATGACTATTCTTGAGTTTACTACAAAAAGTGAGACTCTAATGTCACTCATTTGACATTAAATGTGATCCACTCTTGGGCTAATAAAGACATTTTCAGTACTAATTAAACTAATCCAACACTACAGATTTCTGCCTGCTCATTACAATAATTTATTCATAAAGTGTTCAGTTGTTCCTGTGAGACCCTGGTGGAGAGTTGTACCCAGTAAAGACATTTCTAGGAGCACTTCTAAACTGGTCTCCAGCTTCTCTCTGGCTCTGTCCATTGCAGTCCCTGTTCAGCTTCTTCAAGCAGCCAAAATCTGCAAACATGACCCTATTCTAGCATTTTCTAAAATGAGTCCATGATCTATGGGGACACAGACCTTCAATTCTTCACATTTATGTGCTTTCAGTTCAGCATTTCTCTGGCTGTCATACAGTTTGTAAGACAGGCTGAGGGAATACTGACGTAGAATAAATGATAAAACAGAAATGAAAATAAGCCAGGGTTTATTAGTAATGTGAAAAGATCTGTTAAAACTGGAAATACCAGCCAGAAAAGAATTTGAGCAGCTGTTTTCAAATAATCACTTACAAGAAAAAAATACTTAGAATCTGGTACAAAGTTTACGTAAGACAACCATGACCAGCAGGACAACAGGTATGATGGTGAAATCAAAACAGAAAAGTGACATTGCAATAACTTAGATCACCTAATATCAATATTTTTAGGTCAGCTGCCTCTGTGTCTCCCACTCCCATGCCTAACTCGTCATGGGGCAATCACTTCATCTCCCAACACTTTACCAGAACAGTAATACATTGCCATCATCACTGCTCAGTGGTGTACATCTAACAGGGATGACAGTGGGTCTCCTTACTCCAGATTTTCCAGCAGACTGGTTTTGGCACCCTGCTGATCAGGAATCATGCTGCTGTGAGTCTTTTTCCTTGTATCTGACACTGTTTCTTGGGGATACACTGAGAACCCAGCTACACATATATGTGTTCATTAGTTGCACTCTCAGATCCAGATGCTTAAACATTTAGAATGACAATGCTAAGTGCCACTATGCATTAAAATAATTTTTGGTTTTTGGTGAAAGCGAATCATCTTCTAGTGCAAGTGTCATAATTGTTTGAAACAGTGCTAAACTGTCTCTTGCTCTTTTTATCTCTCTCTTATGCTATCTCTTTTACTTCTTTTTACTCTTGATACAACTTCTTTAATAGCTTCTTATTCTTTTTCTTAACATTAGACTGGAATTGTTATTGTGGAATGCAGCTTAGACAATTTTTCCAGTATTCTGCTTTATTCTAGAACTCTGGACATCAAACAACAATTTGATTCATTTAATTCTTTCTTTACACTAAAGAACTCAAAGAAAAAATATTGTCAGATCTAGATTCTTCATGAGCTCTAACTCTCATGAAATATTTTAAATTTACACCTAAAACCCAAGAATAAAATGTTGTCCATTCTGAAATGGATAGTAAATCTCTCTTGAGTCTGTCAATATTAACCTTGAATGATAAGAATCCATGTAAGAATTATATTAGTGAAATGAATCTTACTTCGTAATGGGGTACAGTCTCCTTTAAAGATCATGCAAAGGAAATATTAGGAGAAAAAAAATATTTATTTTCCTAAACAAATATTCAGAAGAACTCACTTGTCATTCCTAGCTGCAGAACTAATAACCTTACTCTTACAAAAACTTCCACAATTAAGGAATTAATCAGTGATACATTATTCTTGATTAACACAAGTCACTTCTGTACTCAGTGAAGACTTTCAGACTGTTCTAACTTAATTCAGCTTGACACTATGCTACTTTTTTTTTTTCTTCTAGAAGTATATCCTGTTTTATATTACTCAACATTAAATCACTGTTCACTATTACCCATTCCATTTCCTATGAGCATACAGGCTCTCTCACCCGGCCTTGAGAATTTCCAGTGTCCAAGGTAGTCCCTTTCCACCCATGAATTTAAGAGGAATTACTACTTTATAGACTGAAAATAAAGATTAGAAATTGCCAATTAATCTGCTCAACCTTGTTGATGTTTAAATATAAATGTAAATTTATTTTACTTCACCTGCAGTTGATCTTTGTGTATTTGCTACAAAATTAACTTTATGTGTCTGAGGGTCTCACCTGAAGGAAGTCTACTGTCAATATTTCAGTTGAGTATGTAAATTAAGTGGAAAGAACTACAGCCTAACAGTTGGCTTTCACTGGTGGTGTTCTTACTTCTGACTCATCTTAATCAGCTAAATTGGAAAAATGTCTTTCCATTCTGAGCTTACTTAGAACAGGGTGAGCAGGTGGTAAAATTCTACTACCTATAAAGTGTTTATTACTATCATGTAAGAGCTTCTTTAAGCATAGGAATCCAGTCTTGTCATACTGCTTAACAGTCTACTCAAAGGCATTTCGAGAGTGTGCAGATGAATGTAAGAACTTGGTAGATTAGAATATTATGTCAGTAATCAAGATAGATTATCTGCTTCTCAGAAACTGCCTAAGAGGCCTTTTATAAACAGACAGAAAAAAATCATGGGACAAAACACAGGGTGCCATATCCACAAAAACATCAAAAATGGGACTGAGGAGGAAATAGACGCTTACGTTCCAGAACACAGCCTAAAAATCCTAGCAGTGTTGCGACAGAAATAAAGGATTAAATGAAACAAAGAAAATGTTTGGTTTGTTTATCCCAACTTTTCAACATCACGGAGTGCCACAACTTCAGATGAGGAGCAGCATGCATCAGCAAAATAGAGCTGCAAAGTAAACTCCATGGTGTGTATCTTATTAGTGGATCCTTTGAGTTCTTTTTAACTAGGGAATAACTTAAAGAATCTCTTCAGGGGCTTTGTATTTTGTATTTGCATGATTTTTGTTTCTCTGAATACTACTGCTGTTAAGTGTTTGGGAGTTAATAACTCTATTCAGCATTGTGAGGCTGCCATGCCATCATGCATTCCAAATTGTAGGCACCTGTTTTATTTATGGAGTTGTACAGCAGACCTTTTGCATTCTAAAAAGAGTTCATTGTTAAACAGTGCACGTTTCATTGAAGATTTGCAGTCAATATTTCCCAAAACAGACAGCCATAAAACACATGCATCATTTGCAGTCTTTTTTGGATGTAAAAAATTTTACTGTATTTGTATATAAAATGTTCAAAATAGCAAAGGTGTATCCTCAGCAACTGTATTCTAAATATATTCTTGGATGCCTGCCACTGATGCCAATTTTAAGAAAATGTATGCATTGATTAGTTCCCATGATAATAGCATCTATAAATTGATTTAAACAGCAATGAGTGACAGACTGGCTTTTTCTTAAATTGTCTCCAGTGGTTATTTGAACAGATCCTGTTGCTAGAAAGCCAATGGCAGATGTTATTTTTTAACTACAACAAGCAAAGCCTCACTTCTCTGTGCAGCACTTGTTAAATCCCCTTCAAGCTTCCAGCAGAGCTCTAATAAGGTTTATCAAATCGGTATCTTTTAAAAAATTGACTCATCTATATGGTAAAAAAGTTACTGCCTAACATCCTAAGTCCTTACAGAAGGATGACTAAATGTTTCCTTTGGTGCTTTTTAATTCACAGTATCATATATGCTTTAAAAAAAAAAAAAAAAGATAAAAAATTCTCTTACTTTTAATAACAATAATGTATGAATTTACATAATTTTAGAATAATAAATGTGCTATTTAAATATTTTATAGTATTTAATTATTTATGTTAAATTGTAGTTCCAGCAATATCTGAGCAGTTCTATAAGACAAGGAATCTATTTCTACCTATACATATATATTCCATTTCTGGTATTGTATTGCTATAAAAATACAGGATATACACGCCTAACTTTTTTAATCATAAAACATAGAGCACTCATTTTCTCTCATCCAACTTTAATATTATGCTTCCTCACCAAAAGTTTGCTTATAAAATTTATTCTCACTGCCTTTTAAGCTGTAGTCTTTGCAGCATAGGTTATACAATACAGAAACATTAAAGATACTGAAGCTAAGGAATTTGTAATTTTGTCAGACATTAGAACCAGTATATCCTTATTAGTTGTTATTCCATCTGTTCCATGTAGTCTGTTTTCCCTTATAGTAAATTAGCATCAGAACAGCCCTGATGACATGCTTGACCTGCACTGGTATACGAGGTAGTTCAGTCACTACATACATTGTAAAACATCATTGTTGTTCTACCACACATATTAGATAATATCACACATATATCCCATGAAGTGTGGAGATGAATACAGTCTTTTAAAGCTTTCATCAAAGTCAAATATTCAGAAATTTCTTAAAGCCAAGGACTCAGACACTAAATAAACTAGGTATTTGTCAAATTTCTAATGGCTCTATTACATAAAGAGCTGTTCAGCACGGTGTGGGTCTTTCAAAAACCTCTTAAAAATACACTGGTAGAAGTATGACAATCCAAACTAATGAAAAAAAGTAACACAAAAGTTAACAATCATTGTTTAAAAATTCAAAGCTTAAGTAATACAAATTAATGTCTGGGATAAAATAATTATAAAGAATGTGGGGGAAAACAACAGGATAGTTTTCTGCTAGAGCATGAACTCATTCTATTGCACCTCATTTCTGGGCAATAGTGAGGAGAATGATGTGATACAAGAGAAAAGGAGCCTTCTTCTAAAAGCTCAGGATGGATGAAAAGTCATGGACTAAGGGGAGGGCCACTAGGTACTTTTTCACAAGAATTAAGCTGAGCTATCCCTGTTATTTCTGTGGCACTATACAGGCACCTTCTCAAATCTTGGCTTTATGTTATGCAAAAGATTTACTTGTTTCCTCAAGGAGATAGTCCACAGGACCATTTCTGTGGTAGAGTTAAAACTCAGATGCTTGGAATGCAGGACCACATTGGAGCACCTTCTTTGAGTAGGACATTGGGCTACAGACCTCCTGAAGTCTCTTCCAACCTGGGCTGGTCTCTGATGCTGTCATATGGATAAAACTGAGATCCTCTCAGGTCTTGAGAACATTTGATGACTAGTTGTGTCCACATTGCTTATTCTATCTGAATGTTTATCATCATTAAAACTGTAAATGTCTAGGTTTTTTTTCCATAGATACTTTTATGGTGGACCTTGGAGGATCCAGAAGATGCTGCTAAGGAAAAGTAGCTTATAATAGAAAAGCAATCTCCCTTACAGACATGCACAGTCTAACACATATAACTACATAAAAGACAACATATCTGTCAAACATGGAATATAGTAATTGTATGCCACATAGACACATAGTATCACATAATTGCATGCCACAGACATACAGGATCACAGTACTTTGAGATAGAAAATATCCCTATTTAGTGTGTAGGGCCAACATTTTATCTACCGATCTGAATAACAGCAATACCATTCCAGCAGACTTACCAGCATGTGCTGGCTGTTTTTTTCCCCTACCATCTGCAGCATATGCAAACACATTGCAAGAAAAACATAAATCACCCACTGAGGTAATTTTTCTTTGTGTCTCCCGCTTGCTTAGGGGTACATAACCTATCACCAGGTAGCATAATGAAAAGTCTCTACTTCTGTTGTAAGTTGCCTTTTATTTTGGGCAACTGGCACCAAATCAAAGAGCTGGTTTAAGTACTAATTATTAACCAGATCAATGAAGACTCCAACACTGTAAATATGTTAATTGCTTAACAGCCACAGATGTATGCAGCACAACAGACAACATTCAGTGACCCTTTCTTCCTGGAGAGAGGTTAGATATAATTTGATTTTTTTTACTTTGCTGTTTGCCTGATGAATATTGGTGCATTTTTGCACAAAGTGATAGCATGTTTCAGCGTAAGTGGAAAGTTCTACATCCATAACAAATTCAGCAAATGAACACAACTCATGCCTTGAGTGTAAAGGTTAGTCTGACTCTAGATTGTGGTGCTTGTCAATTCGTGAGGCATCCTTATGTTCTTCATGGGTGTAGAAATCTGCAAGAGCAGTCTATGGATTTTTGCATGCTTACTGCAGGAATATTAGAATGAGCCCAAAAGGTACTGTGAAGTTTCTTAGACAGTAGTTATTACTGCAAAGTCAGTCCTCTATTTTGGTGCTGAATGTGCTTAGCTATATATTTCACATGTATACATTAGTGCTGAACCCATGTAGCTGCTGAAAGTCAGCTGTAATGCTTACTTTTATTGAGAGAATAACTGTCAGTGAATGCAGGAGGGATCTTGACAGCTAACACCTTTTCAATCTATTTTCTCAGCATCACCTAGACCTTCCCAGTATGTGGAGGATGTTATTCTACCCGTATAGTGACCAGACACTTTTACCTCCAAGCTAGATTTTTCATTCTTTAAATATGCTGTTCTCTGAAGGACACCTTGTTCCCTTCTAGTTCTCTTGCACATCCTCTGGAGTGGTAGCACCAGTAGTAGACTAAGGTGGAAGAGTACCTGAAACAGGGCTAATCAGTCTGTTACTGTGCATGCTCCTTATAGGAGTAATTGAAATAGAGGCCACTTACACATTCTTACAAACACAATCTTGAAATTTCTTTTTCTGTATCACTCACCAGTTCTACTTGCACTTTCAATCAAGGAAGGCCATAAATATAAAATGGGTCTAATAGTAATAAAATCTCCTGCAGTTGCCAGGATCACTTTGTACCAAGGAAACACTGGGCATATGTTGACTTGACAGCCATTGGCAGGGCTTGGTTGCATATGCTGCACTGTCAAAACACCTTTTTAACTACCTCAGAGGGATTGTGCTATTTTCTTTCTCGTTTTGAGATAAAATTTGCAAAACAAATGAGTTTCTGCAAAGTTTCAAATAGGTGTTCTTATCCAGGAAATAGGTGTTCTTATCCAGGAACCACAGTGAATTATGCTTTTTTTCTTTCTAATTTTTAGTATCCTATTCCTCTGTGCATGAGATCTGACTTATTTTCTGTCATGGTAATATATATATATAAGATCTTAATTATACAATAATTTTATCATAACTATAGATTAATAGTCTGGATACCTAAAGTGATTATGATTGGGTGTTCCATAAATTTAAATTCTTTTCATTCATTAAAGGTGAACAGAAGAACACAGGATGCTTTCATTCATATAATAAAGATTTAGACAGATCATATGCATGTGTGCACTTGAGCTTTTGTACGTACTACTCTGTATGTGTGTATAAACATATACATGCACACATTCATTGGATATCTTTAACTATCATCTTTACAAATACTAATGAAACTGAAAATAAAATCACTAGATTTCCCCAGCAAGATATTTTCTCATTCATCCTTGAAGTAAAACAAAACAAAACAAAACATAAAATGCAGATCTAGTCTTGAAAACACTTTCTTTTTCCAAAACTCTTGGAAAGGGGATGAGTTTAGCAACTTACCCAAATGACAAAAGGATGGTTCCAAATCCATTAGAGTCAGAGAGATTCTTTCCATTAACTAAAATGGGTTTTGAATGAGGCCCATGGCACACATGTTTTTAGTGATTTGTACTAAAAATTTGAAAGAAAGACAGCAACACATTCAAATTATATACTGAAAATGTGCTTTTGTGCTATACTAAAAATAGCTGCTAGATCATCTTTAAAAAGAGAGCTCATCAAGGTTGTTGAATAACCAAAGTAATAGCTGTCCAGATGCCATAATGAGATTTATGTAAAATATTGTGTGGGCAGAAATTATAATTGCTTTTTTTGTTGTTGTCACAGAAGAGAAGTTTTCATTTTTCAATTTCCAGCCTTGTGAAGTTCACTTAACAGGCAGAGATTACAGTTTAACTCCAGGTTATCACTACCTATATGGAAAATGCATATATAAAAAATGTATGCACATCTGGTAGCAAAATTTCCAAGCCTTAGCCTATTATCAGATGATACAAATATTTCTGTGATATGCATTGTGAAACGTGGGGGTTATGAGCACTAGATGCTTTTCTGTTTTAAACTTTATATTTCAGAGAAATGATACATTAATTAAAAAAAAAAAATTCACCTGAAAGATAATACTTTAATTAAAATGAATGTTCCTGACAGCTGTTTGAAGAGAATTACCTAACTGTGCTGAACTGATAGTGAGATAATTCACAATATGAAAAAAAAATAGCACAGGCACAGTGTTTTATACCAGCTGTGTACCTCATTAGAGAAACTGAAGTGGTATTGTGGAGAAGAAATGCATACGAAATATGTCTAGGCGGCTCTCAGGTTAGTTTCTCTAGTATCTTCTCAAAAACCTCCTTTTTATCATGGAGATGCCTCAGCTTCACTTCAGCCTTACTACAATCTTGATCATTTACATCAGAAATGGCAGATTGCTCTACTCATATTTCAGAGAGCTGGAACACCTCTCCTATGAAGAAAGGCTGAGAGAGTTGAAGTTGATCAGTGCGGAGAAGAGAAAGCTCCAGGGAGATCTTATTTCAGCCTTTCTGTACTTGAAGGGGGCTTCTAAGAAAGACAGAGAGAGACCTGTAGTGACAGGACAAGGGGCAGTGGTTTTAAACTGAAAGGGAGTAGGTGTAGATTGGACATAAAGAAGACATTTTTTATGATGAGAATGGTGAGACTTTGGAACAGGCTTCCAGAAAGGTTGTGGATGCCCCATCCCTGGAAATGTTCAAGGTCAGGTTGAACAGGACTTTGAGTAACCTGATATAGTGAAAGATGTTCCTGCTCATGGCAGGGGTTTGGACTAGATGATCTTTGAAAATCTCTTCCAAATCAAACCGTTCTACAATTCTATGGTAGTTGAGAATCTTTTATGGGCATCGTTCCTGTACAATTTTGTACACTTACTTAGTCACTATGGTTGCAAGCCTGAAGGTAAACAATTTCTTGTAAAAAAGCTTAGGTAAGTAGTAGAGAAATTTGTATACAAAGCAATATATCACATGAGGAGTGATTAAAAAGACTAAATCACTGCTGACATAGAAGTTCTACCTCGAAAGTTTTAAAACTGTTTACTTTTAAAAATTGTACATTTTTTTCTTCACTTCTGATACATTACCCAGTTTTGAGATGGAAAAGTTGTTAAAATGTCGTCTAGTGTGATAGCATCTCTGTAGTACGGCCAGCCCAGCAGGAACAAACATTTCTGGTAGGAATCCACAGATGAATCAGAGAAAAGTAGGAGGGTTAGAAGTTCTGAATACACAGAATACTATGGTAGGGCTGGGGTATACATTTGCAACTTCTCATTACCAAAGCTTTTTCTCTTTGTCACTGTAGTAAGTATATGTCACTGCTATCTACATGACTAATTTTATATTTAGCACTGAAGAGCAAATGAAGTGTTAGAATAAGCAATTGGATTTCAATTTTTTTCTTATGCATTACCAATAGAATTAGGAACTGTTTTCCCTGCATGCCTCCAAGCTGTGTGCCTATGAACACTGATAAAAACACAATGTAGACATATATATAAAAATATATGACTACTTAATATTAAAGATTTTGCATATAGAAGACATAAGTTACTATCTGATTCACAGATCAGGAAGTTGAATATTAAATGATGTTCCTTGCTTCCATTTCTTCGCCGGGTGTTTTATTCTATTCATAGTGTTACCATATCTGGTTACAGACAAGCTTTGTCTTAAGTCCAAATAATGTATATAGGATGCAGAGAAAATCAATATTATTCTAACAAATTAATAAAATTATTAATAAAATATGATCTGTGAAAATATTTTAAATTAGATGAAGTTCTTCAGAAGGTCTGCCCAAAGTCAGTGATAAATCTCTTTTCTATGGGCAGTGCCTTAAACTTCCTTTTACCAATCCTTACTGTGCAGTGCACGTTTGTTAGGGAGAAATACCTATGTTTGGGGCAAATGCAGAAAAGGTTGTTCTAGCAAAAACCTTTCAATTTATGGGATGGAAGTCTACATGCAACAGTTTATTAAGGTATATCTACTTTCTTATCTTAATTTAATGAAGAAGTAGATTCAGGACACTGTGAAGCTTGCAGTTCTCATAAATATGCTTCAAAAATTAACCAGTGGGGAACCCCTAAATTGAATCCGATAAACAGCATTTGAAATTACATTTTCAGACTGCTCAGCAACAAATTCTTTTTAATTGTTTATATTGACCTTGCTTTTCCAATAAAAAATCCTCTTACAATGTGTAATGTTTCCCTGAATAGAAAAGACTTAATTAGGCTTAATTTGCACAATCAGGAATCATAAACAGATTATAATTTGCATTGCAAAACTGTGGAGCATCATTAAGGTTACATCTGGTATGGTAGTTATAAGAAACTGTATTGAATAAATATCTGCGGCCTAAGGTCAAACAGTATAATGAAAATATAAATCCTTATCTGAAGCAATACTTGTTTTTTTTTTCCTGGATATTACTGTCCACTGTAGAAAGGCTGCAGAGATGGAGCTAGTTCCATGTATATATAATTAATATTTTAATCTGTTATTACATAATCATTTTGAAGAACCATATGATTGAAATCTTTTTGTGGCTTATTATATAGAATTATTAAAAGTCCCCTCAATCACTCACTTTTGGTGGGAGCAAGGCTTAAGGAATAAAAATAATTTTTTGTGAGTCAAAGCTAACATGAAATCCATTTCTCCTTTGGTAGCTGTCACTGTTCTTGTTTTACTTTGTTTACTACTGTCAGATAAAAATCTTTTAAGCAGCATGAAAACATTTTTGGTAAACAGTATACTTAGAAAATGTCCTCTTTCTAATTATATTACATATACTTAAAATAGTCCTAATTATTTGTTAATTGGAAACAGAGTTCATAAACAAGCAATTATTATACTTCTTTGCTCATCAACTTTTTAAATTCTGCAGGGGAGAAGGAAGGGGAAAATATGTAGCATTGTCAAATGCTTCTTCAAACACGAATGTTGTACCAACAAAAATGACTGATAAGTGACTCAGCACCTTGGCCTGAAAAAGTTCTGATATTCTTCTATCTTCAAATCTGAATAACAGAAAATGCTTTGATGGTACACAGAATGATGCCATCAGTGAAGGAATCAAGAAAGAATACTAACAGAAGTGTTGATGCATAAAGGCAGGTACAGCAAGGTAACTTTACCTCCTCATGTTTACTTTGGAGGAGCTCTTTTGAGATCAAACATTAAAAAAATTAAAAAATCTGAGTTTCCACTGGATAAAGATTCCCTCTGGTGATCCGTAGAGTGAATGGAAATAATAGGGATCTCTAGTCATACTTTCTGGATCTGTACCCGAAACAACCACTTTTTCCACTACTGGCTGACACACTTAGCGAGTAAGGAAGAGAAAGAGATTGTAATGAGATTTTGAGGGGTTGGTCTCTGAAATCTTTTGCCCTTCACCTGTCAGTCCTAAGTATTGGAGACTACAGAAAAGCAAAATTGCTTGGGTTATGAGAACTGGTTTTCCCATCACTACTGAAAGCATTTTAGTTCCACTTGGAAAATACCTGAATATATATTCAACTAGGTGTGAGTTTTGTCCAGCAAAACACTGTCTATTCAATATGTAGAGGAGTATGCATTCAGCAGAAGCTGAAAAATAAATGACAAATTGTGGTTGCAGTTATGCCATGCTGATTTAATGCAAAGTGTGATGGCTTCAGATATGTTTTTTTCAATAATATGCATTCAATTCCACAGAAGTACGTTATATTTATTCATAGCAAAATAGCAGATGCTACTGTATTGTGTTAGCTTGAATGGATATATGTTGTGTAGAAAAATATACATTGGATGGGCAACTACTTTTGAGTGGAAAAAGCTGGAGTTGAGAAATAAATATATTGATGTCAATGAAAATGTATTGACTTTGACAAAAAATTACTGGCTTCTATAAATATATATTTTGAAAGAAAACATTTTTATATATAAAAATATAATTCTGTCAGTTGGAAAGTACTGTTACTGATTTCAGAAGCAATTGACAATGTATCAGATTCAGCAAAATGACATTGATTTCAGTGTGTATTGCACGTATCTCTCTGAAATTGTACTGGGTTGAAAAATAAAACAAACACAACACCAACATGAACATTTCCAGTCTCAAAATCTTTGTGGTAACTCTGTACAGATGAACCCTGTCAGTCTTTATTAAATTGTGAGGATTTATTTTCAATTCTTTAATTTTTATTTGTCTTTATTTATATTTCTGAGACTTCCATTTCAATAATTGATGAACTGCCACAGCTTTTCAATTTCTAATTGATGCACATCATTTACAACTATGCCTTTTCTTGATTTAACTCTATAAGCCATGTTTTAATGACTTATTCTTCCAAACTTTCATTCAGAGAAAACTTGGAAAGTAGACTTTTTCCCCCCAGTTATGTCTTTATTGCTATCTGGGGGGGCAGGGTTGATGTAATTCTTTTTCTTTTTGTTTTTTGGTTTGGTTTGTTTTTTGTTGGGTTTTTTTTGTTTTTTGTTTTTTTTTCCCTGAGGAGTGGAGTAGCTTTCATGTGGATTGTCCTTTTTCATGCTTCACTAGAACCTGAATAAATTTTCTCTTCCTTGGAAGATAACAGAATTCATACAGAACTATCACTGTCTTCTGTTTCAAACATAGTTTCTAAGATTTTTTTTAATAAGATACAGATTTTGGTTTGCCTTTTTCCTAGTGGGAGCTTCATTCCTTACTATGTAATTAGCCACTAGAAAAATATGGTAACAATAACAAATAATATCTTACTCCTTCCTAAACCAATTATATTTGTGATTCCAAGGGTTTTCTATGAGTTCTAAATGCAAAAAAAATCCTATTTTAAGGTATTTTATCTTAAATTACAGTTTTCATTAAAATGTTTACATTTGTTAAATTTTAAAACATTTTGATAAAATATTTTTCATTTATTTTTCAAATGCTATTCTCCACCTCATGTCCCATTGCAAAACCAGTTTCCATGATCTCCAGTTTCCTATATTGCTAGCTTTCAACTCCCAAAATACACTGCTTGATCTTACCTCCTGATTTCTGTATGTACTCAGTTGCTGACAGCTATTTGATCCCCTTGTCTTCTTTCCTTCCTTTCTACTGTTTCTTTGCCTTTCTGCAAGCTTCCTATTTAGCTACTTCAAGAACCCTGTTAAAGCCAGCGAGGCAGCACTCTCCCCTCCCTTGCAATGAACTGACTCAGTTCTTGGAAAAGAGTCCTGACAAAAATAAATAGGAGCACTCAGTTACACTATATTTCAATCCTTTCTGGTTAGAAATTCCTGCCAGTAAGTAAAACACTCAAATATAGTAGAGCAGATTATCAGTGTGTTGAACTTTGGTAGTGGATTTTATATAATTACCCTAAGAAATAGGTGGATTTTATATACTTACCCTAAGGAGCAGCAGAAGCAGTTTACAAACATCTGAAGCACTGCACAATATGCAGAGAAACTGAACAGCAGACCTAGAAAGCAGCATTAGTAGCATTTACTTAGAAGATTTTGCAACTAGGATAATCATCTCAGCTTAGTCCTGTTTCTGACAGATGGGAATCCTCAATTCACTGACTACTAACTGGTGTCAAGAGGTCAAAAATGCAAACTGAACTTGTACAATGGAGCAAAAAAAAAAAAGCATTGAAATGAAAACATGAATATTTTAGATCATATTTGTATAATTAAAATGTGCTGTATTTGGGAAGTTTGAAGGAAGTTACTGTAGAAGTTGCAGTGTGCTCCTGTTGTTGACTTGCTTAGACTCTATCCAAGCACAAATTTTAAGAATAGATTAAAGTGGTAATCGCAGAGTTGAAAACTGTTGGAAGTAGAGTGGTCAAACCCATTCGTTCTCTCTACTAGTCTCTATATTTCAGATTATGGAAAAAGAGCAGTATGCTTTGGATAGCATGGTAACTTGGCTGAGAAATTTTTTGGCATATTTCCATGAAGATAAAGTCAAAGGAAAAATAAAGAAAAACAAAAGAATAAAAAAAGGAACACAAAAGAATAACACTTGAATTTGCAATAAAATTCACATGAGAAATCCCTTCTAAACATTCTATCTGTTAAAAGTACAAATGGCATGCTGAGCTTGTTCTGATAGCTCAATGAAAAAAAGAATATTTATGAAGACATAGAGGAAAACAAATTATTGAAGACCAGGGACCCACTTTCACTTATGTGCGTAGCTAAATATAATTGAAATAGAAATGAAAGTTATGTTAAAATACTTATAGCAATGATGAAAAAATATGAAATATGTCATTATATGCACACAGGTACCCATATCAAACAGCTGGTCAAAACATCAGCTAGTTGTAGATTGTTTGTTCAGTAATCTGTAAATATTTAAACAAGAAAAAGAAGATGACACTGGCAAGAAAGCAAGAGGTGAAAATGGGAAATTACTTTCCCTTAGCATTAAACAGAGTTGGAGCATAAATAATTTGAAGCTCTTCTGGAACCTTTGAAATAGCTGTGCTGTTCTGTTTTTAAAGAGAACAGGAAAATACCTTGCTGGCCATATCTAGTAGCACGCTGGTGATGTTTCTCAGATAGGATCACAGAGTCAAGTTCTTCTGGTTGCAATGAGGGACTTCAAAATGAGACTATTTCTGTCAGATTTGTGTCAGAAGCTTTGACCTGTACAGACACCTTTTGTTCCACTTCTCCCAAAGACTATTTATATGAAGTAGAGCAGTCCCAATGGGAAGGACTAAAAGTTCATCACTTCCTCCTCAAAAAAGAAACAGGTCTCACTACAAGCAGAAAGGCTAAGTTCAGGTATCACTTCTGACTGAGGTACGTATCTGATTCTGGATTTGACCTGAATTTATTAAGCATTGGGCTACTGCTTTTGCTGAAAAATTGCTGGAACTGAGACCCTTTCACCAATTAAAATTATGCTCAAACTAGTATGTTCCCACAAAGAGAGTACTTTGGGGAAGCTACCATTTTCTATTAGTGTGTATGTAACAGAATAATTAAAAAAAAAAATTCTGATGAGGATACTAAAAATTCTGTAATGCAACCTCTGGTTAATTCACACAGAATTAATTTTATAAGTGTGCCTTCAGAGCTACTACTGTTCTACCAGGTCACATTTCTTGCCTTTATTAGGGTTGTCTTTCTGTGGGTTCTTGAAAACACAAGAGCTCGGAATTAATATTTTTTTGTGGTTTTAGGAGGGCTTATGAAGTGTAGGGTACAGTGTTTGGAAAACTGAACAGACCAACAAAATGAGAGAAGTTTTGAAGAAAGAAAACTCAAAACCAAGTCTTCGAATGATAGTGTGCTGCATATATGGATTTAAAACCTTGATCTTAGGTTTTCCAACTGAAAATTTTTGTCTTGGTTCACAAAGAAATCTGGGAAAAAAAAAAAAAAAGCTTAACATGGCAAAATAAGAATAGCTGCTTGTAAGGACATATAGACTTCATTTGATTTCAAAAGGGGGATTTAAAGTCCAAGTGAGAAAAGGATGTATACCAAGTAAATAGCACTCACGAGTTACACTGTTTCTATTCCTGTTCTAACAACATATTCTTTGATAGGTCCATGCTGCATTACTTAAGACATGTAACAGGACAATGTCGATCATTGGCTGTTCCTAAGTTTGTAAGAGCATTTTTATTATTTTATTGTGTTAAGTGGAATCAAATACCAATGAGGATAACAACTTTACTAAAATAACTTTGTTAGGTTCACAAAGAGAATCCCCCGTTAGATTTTTGGAGAACATGCAATACATATTTTTTTTTTTTTAAGAGCAAAATGAGGTCTATATAGGTACATAATAATAGTAATAATTAATGAATGCAAATAAAATAATAGCAACAGAAGCACAAAGGGAACAGCAGTTGAGTATTAAAGTAATAAGTCACAGCACTCCGGTTTCCTGAACTCTGGAGAGAAATGTGAAGGTTTGCTACAGCCTCATAATGAACCCTGGAGTCATACTCGATGAAGATTCAAAATTGCCCTCCTGGGAGAAATAAAACAGTGGTAGCTATGTATTCAGTGTCCTCCCCATGCCCTAAAAGATATGCGAAAATGCCAGGTGATTGAGCATCCTCTAAGGGTCTGCTAGCATGAAAATTTTTGTCATTGCATAGCTGTTCTGTGCGCTAATTACGTTTGAGATTGTGTTGCAAAGAAGCCTTGCTCATTCTGAGTCGCAGACGATGTATGGCACATTTTCTTCACTGTAAGTAAATATGTGGTCCACCAACTTCTTCGAGAAATTTGTGGAATGTAAATAAGAAAAGCATATCACTTTGGGCGAAGATTCCGTTTGTTATGTAGGAGTTTCACAGCTATGAAGGGTGACTGTCAAGGAGTCAGCAAATCTAAAGAGACTGAAATTCACTGTCCTAAATCTATATTTCAGGAGAGGAGTGACTTGTGGTAAAAGAAAGTGTAATGATATGCAGAAATTTTTTTGATTAAAAGACCAGGATGTTCCCCACTATTTCTATATATTTCTAATTGGTACTGCTTTGATTTCATCAGTTTTTGCTCTTTTCACAGTGCACATTGCCAGTAAACAACATACAAAGGGGTTATACTATGCTGAAATAAAATATCTTTATACACTTAAAACAACATCCCTGTAAGTATGCAGTACTGTAAGAAATCTGTCTTACAGGTAGTATCATTTCAGGTTTCCAAAGTAGTTTCTCATAAAAACTGATGACAACCACAACAACAAAAAATCACAATGAAATGTCTATAGAAAATAACACAGGGGAAGAAAATTAGGCAGGTAGTAAAGTTTTCAAAAAAATCCCAGAACAAAGGACCACATTCAAAATAATCATAATGTCTGGTTTTCTTCAAAGCAGGGTGGGAGCTCATCATCTGCTTTATATTATTTTAATATCCAGGCTTTATTCCATTGTATTTTGGATTGGGTAGGCAATGATCTGTATTTTGACTTCTTAATGTCTGTCTTTCCACATTCTTTCTTCCCTCCCTGCACCATTTCCCATTACAAAACTGAAAACTAAAAGATACATGTGTGTATGTATATATATAAACCATACATACATATATATATAAACTCAGCATTTTCTATAACCTAATAGTGAGCAGACTGAAATGTTCATAATGCAGCTGCCCTGGAAGCTTGTTCCTGCTGCATTCTTTGACTGGAAGACACCTGTTCAGCAATTATATGGCCAGCAGTACATTAGCAACATTGTCAGCTGGATTGCAGGTGTCTGAATCTATAGGGAGAAGGTCATTACATTACCATTTCTCTCCATCTGGCCCTAAGAAAGCAAAGTGTATATGGGCCACTGAGACTGCTCACTTCAGAGAATGTCTCTCTGTCCATTTATCATTGAACAGCACATGCCACACTTCCTGATTTTCTAAGATCCCAACCGTTACAAATTTCTATTTGTGAGGCTTACTAAAAATAGTACTGCTCCAAGTAAATCGATTTACTCCTGAGTGTGCATACACACTAACAAAAGTACCTCCAAATTCCTGTGTGTGCACTCCATTTGTTTTCCTGGTTTTACTGTAACTTAAAGAAAAATGTTCCCTGGAGAAAGGGCATTTGGACCTGGAGTTTTACATCACCTGCTGATGTCAGTCCAACAGCAGAAAGGTTGGTAGCAAATAATTCAGTGTAGACAGCCATGAGACACATGAGAGAGATTCCTAGACGCTGCCCTACTAAATGTGAATGGGCAGGGGGATTTCTGCCTATCTTTCTTTGTTGAACTTGCTTGTTTGTGATACATATCAATTAGAAGGGTAAAACCAGAGGAGCCATGTTTTAACTTTGCCAAACCACGTTAGTGTAGCATTGTTTCTATAAATTAATTGAGAGGTAATCATTAAGGAGAAAACTACTTAAGCCACAGCTTTCTTACTGGAAATCTGCTGGCAGCTTGCCACTGGGCAATCCAGCCATGAGTCTGAAAGCTTTTTATCATGCTTACAACTGCCCAAGTATGTCCCACTGCTTCTATGCAAATCCAGATACGCAGCTAAGCACACTGCTGTAGCTATGCCTTGTGTGTACAGAATGGAGAAAATTTCCCATGGGGAGAAGTTGAACAGACCCAATTTACCAATAAGTAATGAGTTTTAATGAATTACCTTGGCTGAAAACCAGATTAATATTTTTGACCCTTTAGAAAGATAATGGAGCAACTTGTGAAGATGTAGGGGGAGTTATACTGAGAATTGATGTATTTATGGATATTACGGTATGATGTGTTTGGCTACAGCAGACAGGGACTCAAACCCAATGATCCAGAACATCCTTTGCAGTCTTATCTTCTTACAGAGTCAATAAAAAAGAGGAGAATCGTTTCACTGTGTTGCTGCTCTCAAAGGGAAAGGTTTGGCCTACGGATCCTAGTTTTCTATTCTCAGATTTCATAGAACCACAGAATGATCAAGGTTGGAAGGGACCTCTGGAGGTCATCGTGTCAAACCATATGGCTCAAGCAGAACCACGTAGAGCAGACTGTCTGGGTCCGGTTCCAGGTGGCTTTTGAATACTTCTGAGGATGAAGACTCCACAACCTCTCTAGACAACCTGTCAGCATCACAAAAAAAAAGTGTTTCCTTCTCTTCAAACAGAACCTCCCAAGTTTCCTTTTGTGCCCATTGCCTCTTGTACTGCCAAGAATGCCAGTGACAGTTGAAACACAAAAAATTAGTAACAGAAATGAATCAGGGGAAACTTTATGAAGAATATTTATCTTGTGTAAAGCTACTTGTAAAACATTTCCCCTTCTTCCATTTCTGTGGAAATGATTTTACAAGTATATACATAAAATTAGAAGTTCTTTTCTTGGATATTAATATTAAAGTACAAATTTAGCTATGGAAGAGAGTTTAGCTTTTGATATATGTCATGGTTTAACCCCAGTGGACAACTAAGTACCACCCAGCTGCTCACTTACTCCCCCTCATGAGATGGGGGAGAGAATCAGAAGGGTAGAAGTAAGAAAACATGTGGGTTGAGATAAAGACAGTTTAAGAGGTAAAGCAAAAGCCGCGCACGCAAGCAAAGCAAAATAAGGAATTCATTCCCCACTTCCCATCAGCAGGCAGGTGTTCAACCATCTCCAGGACAGCAGGGCTCTAGCACATGTAACACTCACTTGGGAAGACAAACAGCATCACTCCGAATGCCCCCTCCTTCCTTCTTCTTCTCCTAGCTTTATATGCTGAGCATGACGTCCTATGGTCTGGAATATCCCTTTGGTCAGTTGGGGTCAGCTGTCCTGGCAGTGTTACCTCTCAACTTTTATGCAGCCCCAACCTACTCACTGGTGGGGCAGCCTGAGAAGCAGCAAAGGCCCTAATGCTGTACAAGTCCTGTTCAGCAATAACTAAATCATCCTGTTGTGGTTTAACCCCAGTTGGCAACTAAGCACCATGCAGCTGCTCACTCACTTCCCCCTCACCCAGTGGTATGGGGGAGAAAATCGGGAAAAGAATTAAGACTCATGGGTTGAGATAAAAATGGTTTAATAGAACAGAAAAGAAGAAACTAATAATGATAATGATAATACTAATAAAATGACAATAGTAATAATAAAATGATTAGAATATACAAGTGATGCACAATGCAATTGCTCACCACCCACCGGTCGATGTCCAGTTAGTCCCTGAGGGGAAATTCCACTCCCACCAGTTTATATACTGGATGTGACGTCACATGGTATGGAATACCTCGTTGGCCACTTTGGGTCAGGTGCCCTGGCTGTGTCCTGTGCCAACCTCTTGTGCTCCTCCAGCTTTCTCGCTGGCTGGGTATCAGAAGCTGAAAAATCCTTGACTTTAGACTAAATATTGCTTAGCAACAACTGAAAAAATCAGTGTGTTATCAACATTCTTCTCATACCTAACTCAAAAACATAGCACTGTACCAACTACCAGGAAGACAATTAACTATCCCAGCTGAAACCAGGACACATCCCTGTGTTATCAACACTGTTTTCATCACAGATCCAAAACATGGCACCATACAACCTACTATGAAGAAAATTATCCCAGCCAAAACCAGAAACCAGAAACTGGGAATATCATACTGCTGTGATGAGCAGGTCTTGGAAATTCTTCATGTTTGTAGGAGCTAACATCTTGTGACAGGTACTCAGTGAGCCAGCTAGGAGAGATGTCCTCCTAGACTTGCTTTTTGTGAATAGAGAAGGACTTATGGGCGATGTGATGGTAGGTGGCTGTCTTGGCCACAGTGGTCATAAAATGGTTGAGTTTAAAATGTTTAGTGTAATGAGAAAAAAGGACAGCAGAGTTGCTACTCTGGACTTAAGGAGAGCAAACCTTAAGCTGTTCAGGGAGCTATTCAGCAGAGTACCCAGAGAATCTGCTTTTGAGGGCTTAGGAGTCCACAAGTGCTGGTCAGTCTTTAAGAACCACTTTTTAGAAGCACAAGAGCAGGCAATTCCACTATGTGGTAAGTCAAGCAAGCGGGACAGAAGACCAGCTTGGCTGAATAGGGAACTCCTCACAGGGCTCAGGAGGAAAAAAAAAAATTGTATGATCTCTGGAAGCAAGGTCAGGCTTTGCAGGAAGAGTACAGAGCTTTTGTTCTTACATGCGGGGAGAAGTCATGAAAGGCCAAAGCTCATTTAGAGTTAAAACTGGCCAATGTTGTTTTGGATAACAAGAAGGGCTTTTTAAAGTATGTTAATAGCAAGAGGAGGTCTAAATAAAACATTGGACTGATACTTGTTGAAGATGGTCATCTGACTAAACAGGGTTGCAGAAAAAGCAGAGGCATTCAGCATGGTTTTTGCCTCAGTCTTTAATAATACCAATAGACCTTGGGCTGCCTGGTCCCCTGAATGGGAGGACCATGAGGGTGGGAACAGTGACTTTCCATTTGTGGACACTGAAATTGTAAGGGACCAGCTGTATCAGCTGAATATTCACAAGTCCATGAGGCCTGATGGGATTCATCCAAGAGTTCTGAAGGAGCTAGCAAATGTTATGGCAGGACACTTCTCAATCACCTACCAAAGGTCTTGGGATTCTGGGGAGGTCCCCACTGACTGGAAGCTAGCCAGCATTGTTCTGATCTACAAAAAGGGTGTGAGGGAAAACCCAGGGTACTACAGACCTGTTAGACTAACCTCAGTTCCTGGAATTATTATGGAGAAGATTACTCTGCGAACTATTGAAACACATTTAAAGAATAATGCAAACATCAGACGTAGTCAACATGGGTTCACAAAGGGAAAATCCTGTTTAACTAATTTGATATCCTTGTATGAGAGGGTCATCTGCCTAGTGCGTGAAGAGTAGGCAGTGGATGTAGTTTTTCTGGATTTTAGTAAGGCTTTTGATACCGTTCCTCACAGCATCCCTCTGGACAAGTTGTCCAGCTGTGGGATAAGCATGTTCACGGTACACTGGTGAAGAACGGGCTGAAGGGCAGAGCTCAAAGGGTTGCAGTGAATGGGGCTACATCTGGCTGGTGACTGGTCACCAGCGGTGTTCCTCAGGGTTCAATTCTACGGCCAGTTCTGGTCAATATTTCTATCAGTGCTCTGGATGCAGGAGTTGACTGCACCGTTAGGAAGTTTGCTGATGATATCAAACTGGGAGGTGCTGTTGACTCTCTCGAGGGACAAGAGGCCTTACCCAGCGATCTAGGTAGATTGGAGCATTGGGCAATCATCAATGACATGAAATTTAACAAGTCCAAATGCTGGATTCTGCACCTAGGATGTACTAACACCAGGCACAAGTACAAATTGGGAGAGGTGTGGCTGGAAAGCAGCCCTGCAGAAAGGGATCTGGGGGTGCTGGTCGGCAGCAGGCTCAGTACGAGTCAGCCATGTGCCGGGGCAGCCAAGAGGGCAACCCGCACCCTGGGGGGCATCACACACAGCATGACCAGCCGCTGAAAAGAGGGCATTTTCCCGCTGTATTCAGCCTTGGTGCGGCCTCACCCCGAGTACTGTGTGCGGTTCTGGGCCCCACAATTTAAGAAGGATGTTAAAAGTCCTTGAATGCGTCCAGAGGAGGCAACAAAGCTGGTGGAAGGGCTGGAAGGAATGTCCTGTGAGGAGCGGCTGAGGGCTTTCTTCTTTTTTTTTTTTTCTTTTTTTTTTCCCTTTTTTGCCATTTGGCATTGTATCCCTGCTAGAGCAGTATTAAGGTACTCTGTAGACCAACTGAGGTATTTCAAAATCAGTTGTGCTGAATAAAATGTACGATCATTGTCACAAGACATGTAACAATAGAATATTGTCTGTTTTGAAGTCTGGGGAAGTAAAAGACTCAATTAGTTCTTAAAGTAGGGTGGAATGAATATAGATATTTTATGGTTCCAACATCAATCTGGTAAGTTTTGGGGACATACTTAAAATCATATGCTCTTCTAATCATGTACAGTTTATGTGAAAGAGGTCACCTGTTACATTAGTTTTGATTTTATATTTTTAAACTAAACATTTTTTTCCTCTTAAGAAATTCAGAATAATAATATATATTAACCGGGTTGCAAAAATTTGTAGAAGACAAACTTTTAATTCCAGGAGAACCACTTTACAACAAACTAATAGTTTTGAAAAATGGATGGGGAAAACAGCAAAACAAAAGTTCAGCTGTTTATCTGCTGAGGTGTTTATCTTCTGTCAACAAAATAAGATCACTCTTTTCAGAACAAATTAAAAAATGTAATGGAACTAATTAATGAATAGAAATGTTGTATTTTCTTTATCTTGTGACCAAGCCTTTTCTTGATGTACTGTTTTTCCTATTTATGTGTATTAGGTTCACATTGACCTGTCTATTTCTAAACACTATGGCTATATCTTGGAAAGATGCAGGTAGGCATGAAAAAAGATGTGACTCATTCAAAGAAAAAGGAAATACAAAGAAGTAAGAGAACGGTAAATGGAAATAGAAGAGATCTGATGTGATGGGAATTAATGTAAGATCAGTTTGGCATTTGTGTAGCATGATTTAGTGCAGTCAATACAGAGGCCACTTTGAAGAAGTGGAATGGTAACAAACAAAATACAAACAAAATTTGCTTTACACAGCAAAGCAACTGTGTGCCAAAAGACAGAGGCTTATAGCATATAGGGTTTTAGCTTTATAAAAGATACGTGTTTGTGAGAGTGATCAAAAATGCTGCTTTTTTTAGTATGTGTGTTCATCTGTTTTTTCTTACTTTGTGGTTGAATTTAAAAGATATAAATAGGAGAAACTTTAGCTGAACCATTTGCCTGATGTTACCTGACACTGATGAGGTTCAATTACTGAAAGCTTGAATTAGGTTATTGAATTAGGTTAATTTTGCACTAGTTTAATTTGATAGAAAATGAAGAAAAAGGCTTTGATACTGCTTAGCTGTCAGTATTTTGACAGATGAATGGTTTAAATTTATAGTGACTAGTTTTTGTGATTTTTTTCTATTTCATAATATGCAATGGAATAAAAACTGCATATGACAATAGGAAAATAAATAATTCAGTCATAATATTTTGAATGATACAAAATGATGAAACATTTTTTTTCGTTTCAGTATCTTTGTTTGTGTTGCCATTTATAACATAATTCAAATGTTAAAGTCTCAAAATACTTTGCAAATTAAAGATTCCTTTCTCTAAAAAAATCAGACATATAAAATAATATCTCTGTTTTAAAATCTAGCAGCTGCATTTAAGACTGTTAACTTTAAAGCTGCTCAAGTCCTATTTTAAAAGGATGTGTATGAGATTATGATTTAATATCGCAATGACTTCTGATTTTTGTTTTAATTGCAAATGCTTATGTAAATCCACCATAACTTTCCTATTTGTAAGTGCAGTGATTGCAGAACATTTCAGTGAATATAGACTACATGGGAATTTTCAAGTTGCTGGAATGAGATAAAAAGAAACATATTTCACAGGAAGAAGACCAGAAGACTATAGTCTTCTCAAAAAAATCCCTTATTTTTTAGGATTTTTTAAATATATCAATGAAAAGTAACTAAAGTAGAATCAACTGACATATTTTACTTAGGTTTTGAACATGTTTCATGCAGGATATAACTAACATAGATAAAGGGGTGAGAAGGAAAGTACCTTCATAGAGTAAAAATGGTCAGAAAACCAGAAAGGAATAGAGGATCAGTTTGGATAATGTAAAAAAACAGGCAACCAAATTTTTTGTCTTTCAAGAAAATCACTGCTTTAGAAATATTTATTTAGTTAACACTTTGCCAGAGATAGGTCAAGAATTCATTTCAACCAATAAATCCCTTCATCCAAAACTTTCAGATCTAGGCAGGGAAGAAAGAGGGAACATCTCATATTCAGTTGCAAAATTTGATAAAACAGTTATTTTGTGAGTATATTACATATTTTACAGGTGCCTGGCAAGCTCCTAATGTTCAGAACATAGCCAAAATGCTACAAGAATGAAAAAATGCCATCTGTGTTATAGCTTCTTTTTCCTTTTATAACTTGTATGCTGGATTGCAGGGTATGAAATCTGTGTAGATGGGGTTTCCATATGAAGAGAGGCTTCCAATTTTGGTATATTTTTATCAACTTGCGGGTTCTACCGGTTCAGATGGAAGGAGCAATTCAGCCGTGAGAAAGCTCAGACCTGAATTTACACTTCAGTTCCTACTCCAGCCTCATTTGCTTGCCTGAACAACCAGGGCAGGCAGAAGGCAGGGTGGGAGGGTGGCAGAGTCAGAGTGGGGAGAGATGATGAGACAGAAGCACTGGTTTTGTCTCTTGGATGCTGGCTGGTCAGACAGGTCTTCAGAGGCCTTAAAACACAGAAAGGAATATCTTTCACTCATCTTAAACAACATTAGACTTGCAAAGAATTCATTGTGCTTAGTACAGTAAATTATGAGCTATGATACATCAGTATTTGTAATGGCTTCATATCTAAAATTGTAAAGCCCCACAAATTCCTTAGCCTCTATATGTAATCCAAAATCCCTACTTCTTTTAACACCCTTCAGTTCTATTTAATGCAGAGAGTGATCAAAACAGTAAATATTTTGATGTAATTTTATGGCATTTATAATCTTGTTCACCTGTCTATCTGTGCATTAGATTCCACATATGCTGCTGAATACTAACTTAAACCCAAACCACCTTTGTTATCCATGACTTCAATCCTGCACTCTTAACTGCTCTATTTGTTGAAAATATTTCTAATTTTCCAAACCTTTATCTAATTTTCAAAGTTTTCTTTTTTTTCCAGAAAGCAATCTCATACAAAAATACACTCTGACACTAGCAATTTTATACAAAAACTTACTCTGGCACTAGCATCTTCTTACATTTAATACAGGGTTTTCCTCACAATGACAGTTTTTTATCAAAAGCATGACACTAGTGCTTTAGCAATGAGGTCCATTCTTTTTACAAAAAGAGAAAATTCAACAATGTACATATGCAAATATAACTATGTAGACTATTTCCACCGCTTCATGTGTTCATTCTAACTTAAAAGCAAAAGGATGGAAATAATTTTTTAATTACTTTTCACTTACCTCTAGGCTGTGTGCAGGTAGCAACATTCTTTGCTGTTTAGCTGTTCAGACATGCTACTTAACTTTTCTTCAATGAAATCTCAAGCCCAGTCCTCCATACTCTTTTCATACTTGATCCAACTAGAGATCATTAAAAATAGCCTCTTTTTCTTGCCAAGAATTTTGGCCCTTCAGTGGGCTCTGTGGCCACCATAGTACAATCTAAATGTCTCAATAGTAATATGTATTAAACTCTCAAATATGCTATCCCTTTGATCCTATAAATGTATTCTTGTTTATTCTCATAGTCTTACATGCATGCAGGTACTAACTAGACGTTTACATACAATATTTTCTAAAACTGCTGTTTCAACTTGTGAGGAATACTGTCTTATGAGATCTTCAGCCCAAATTTGCTATATAAAGCTCATTTGGAAAGGTCAGAGTGAGCAAAATGAACCATCGGGTCTCCTGTGGGCACAAAAGCAATATGAATTAATGTTTCCTGGAGGTTTTAACAGTTGCGTTAAGACATAACCAGTTTAGCCTGTTGCTTAATGGTTAGATGTTCATTTGGGAGACAGAAGCTGGAACTCTGAACCTTGTCAGACTGAAAAGAAAACTGAAGCCTCCCATATCTTAAATGAGTACTGTAAACATGGGCTATTAAAGAAAACCAGAACAATAACACCCTTTCCTTGCCTTTTAGAGAAAGGCTGCAATTAGATCTTATAATAACACGTAGTCCATCATATTATAGCCAGATCCTACAACTAGGCAATTTAAATCATGCCATCCACAGAGGTAAATCTCTAGTGATTTTGCTGAGATCCTGGATTACTTCAAGGGCAATTCTTAGTACCTAATTATGGAACAAGATCTTAGATTTGCAAGCATTTTGGATAGGGAAATATATTTTATTTGGTGCTCAACATGGCAGCACCATGATCCTTCAGAGAAGATAATAGTAAATAGATTTTGTAACAGTGAATGACAGTAACTTAATTTATTCAAAATTAAAACAGTAAAAAAAGTATTTACAAACAAGATTTTTTAATTAAATACACCTTGATTAAAAAAAGTTTGTGTAAGCTTAACTTTCAGAAATTGTTTTTATTAATTCCCTTGCACAAATAGAACACAAGCTAGTCTTTCATAAATTGCATAGAAAGTATATTCAGAACGTTTTGTGTTGTACACAAGCTGTTTAACAATTATTCCTCCATTTCATGAAAATACTTAGTATTTTAGCTGTTGAATTTAATGACTTTCTTAACACAAATAGGATTACAGTTTTCAGTAGGTATTGCATCTGAAGCAAATGCAAAATAATATGCTATTTATTTTTATTTTGACAGAGACTAATAAATGGTATTTTCACAATAAATAAAATAATAAAAGAGTTGAGAAAAGGTGAGAAAAACATAGCAAACCTGTGAATAATAGCATCTGTGCTTAATATTGTGTCATTGTCTTGTATGGTCTGGCCAGAACAATGCAAAAAAAAAATTTTTTTAGTTCACTGTTCAACTCCAAAAAAAGGGCAAATCTGAAGAAGTTTTGAACTAAACCATACACTTCTTTCAACACCTTCTCCCTGTAGTGCTTATTTCTGTTTTCTCTGCTCTTCTATCACATTAAAGAAAAAATCAAGGTATTTTAAATACAATGTATCAGACTTTTGTTTTACTTCATCCAAATGCATTTCAAAGTACGATTCACTTCAATACATTAAGTTTCTTGCTTGTCTTGTAATTTACATGTGCCTGCAACAATTCAGCATTTGCCTGTGAATGATTCAGGTAACTAAACTATAGATTTTCTGGGTAAAAGATTCAACAGTCTTATACTTGGCCTTGAACTGATGCAGGCAGAATTAACTCTGATTCGCCTGACACAGTTTTAATTAAAGGGGTTGTATTATTAGTATTATGAATAGTATTAGTATTAGTATTTTAATATTGGGCTTTATTTAATAGCTTGTTTTTAATAGCCTGCTTTCATTGCCATTACCTTATTTGTCACCTTTCTTGTTTCTGGCAAAAGTAGAAGTTAAGCATTCCAGAGACAGACATATATACTTCCTAAGAAGTTGGACCCCTGACCTGGGTTGTCTAAGGAATCCTTTTTTCCATCAGGTTCTATGTCAAAGCAGGAACACAAAATGGGTTTTCAGGTAGAAGAAGTCTGATGCTGTGCCATTAAGCAGATTTACAAGAAGGGTCAGAGGGAGAATCCGGGGAACTAGAGGCCTGTCAGCCTGACCTCGGTACCGGGGAAGATTATGGAGCGGTTCACCTTGAGTGCGCTCACACGGCATGTGCAGGACAACCAGGGGATCAGGCCCAGTCAGCATGGGTTCATGAAAGGCAGGTCCTGCTTGACCAACCTGATCTCCTTCTATGACCTGGTCACTCGCCTAATGGATGAGGGAAAGGCTTTGGATATTTCTACCTGGACTTTAGTAAGGCCTTTGACACTGTCTCTCACAGCATACTCCTTGAGAAGCTGGCGTCTCATGGCTTAGAGATGTGTACTCTTTGCTGGGTAAAATCTGGCTGGCTGGACAAGCCCAGAGAGTTGTGGTGAATGGGGTGAAATCCAACTGGCGGCGGGTCACAAGTGGTGTTCCCCAGGGTGCAGTGCTGGGGACAGTTCTCTTTAATATCTTTATCAACGATCTGGACGAGGGGATCGAGTGCACCCTCAGTAAGTTTGTGGATGACACCAAGTTGGGAGGGAGGGTTGATCTGCTGGAGGGCAGGAAGGCTCTACAGAGGGATCTGGACAGGCTGGGTCAATAGGCCAAGGCCAAGTGTATGAGGTTCAACAAGGCCGAGTGCTGGGTCCTGCACTTGGGTCACAACAACCCCACGCAGCGCTACAGGCTTGGGGAAGAGGGGCTGGAAAGCTGCCCGGCAGAGAAAGACCTGGGGGTGCTGGTTGACAGCTGGCTGAACATGAGCCAGCAGTGTGCCCAGGTGGGCAAGAAGGCCAACAGCATCCTGGCCTGTATCAGAAATGGCCAGCAGGAGCAGGGAGGTGATTGTCCCCCTGTACTGGGCACTGGTGAGGCTGCACCTCGAGTCCTGTGTTCATTTTTGGGCCCCTCACTGCAGAAAAGGCATGGAGGTGCTGGAGTGTGTCCAGAGAAGGGCAACCGAGCTGGTGAGGGGCCTGGAGCACAAGTCTTATGAGGAGCAGCTGAGGGAACCGGGGTTGTTTGGTCTGGAGAAAAGGAGGCTGAGGGGAGACCCTATTGCTCTCTACAACTCCCTAAAGAAGGTTGTAGCAAGGTGGGTGCTGGTCTCTTCTGTCAGGTGGCTGGAGATAGGACAAGAGGAAATGGCCTCAAGTTGCGCCAGGGGAGTTTTAGATTGGGTATTAGGAAAAATTTCTTTCCTGAAAGGGTTGTCAGGCATTGGAACAGGCTGCCCAGGGAGGTGGTGGTGTCACCATCGCTGGAGGTATTCAAAAAGCCTGTAGACAAGGCACTTCAGAACATGGCTTAGTGGGCATGTTGACAGTTGGACTCTATGATCTTAAAGGTCTTTTCCAACCTAAATGATTCTATGATTCTATGACTCTATGATAAGCAGCTGCAGGGATGCTGCTTGATGTCTGAAGAAAGCTGTACCACTGTACTTAGAAGAGCTGAGATGTCAAGACTGTGAGACCAGAGCAGGAGAGGAAACTAGAAGGAGAAATAAAGCTTTGTAAAACCATCCAATGCACCTGAATATATCTTGATTTGTGACATGAGAGGTGTGTGTACTTCATGCGAGATTGGGCTGTGGAGCCTTTGTATCATTTACTTGGCAATGTGGAAGTCTCACCTGGTTTCAGTCAGTTTTCTCCTTCAGAGGAACCTCTTATTAATTAGAGTGGCTCCTTAAATAGTTGCTGTTTGTACAACTAGAGAAAAGGTCTTCAAACAGCAAGTCATCTACCTGTACATTTAGCACCATGTAAACTTACCTGGGAGTGCTAGGCCTTCCTCTCTTTGCAAACTATATAAACAGAGCTGTGGTCTTATATGCCTCTAGATGCCTGAATCACCCAGTTCCTCAGAGCCTCAGAAATGTTCAGGCGGTTATTGCACAGCTGAGTAAACCAGATTGTGAGGTCATATCCATTGGTTCGCTCACTTCAGCTCTCTCTGATATTTTAAACCAGTGAACTGAGGGAGAACTCAATGTATCCCGAGTGTACAATGAGGTCTGTGGGGAGGTACTGGGACACCTATCAGCATTGATCAGTTTAGCCTTCATTCTAGCAGAAAAGCAGGCCACTTACCAGTACATCTGAAAATAGCAACCAGCCTGAGTGTAAAGCACCAGAAATGTGCTAGAGAGCGTTTCACACGTTTGTCAGCAGGTTGGTGAGAGTATCCAAATAAAAGCATAAATTAAATAAAAACTTATCCACTTGTTCCTGTTCAAAGTAATTTTTGGATATAGGGCAGAACAGCTGGAATGGCAGTTATTAAAGCTCTGGTATTTGCTTCCAAGAACCTTAAAATAAAAATCATTAAATTTTGATATGTAAAGGTATCTTGTCCTCAGCTCTGTTCATCGGATAGTTAGTTAGGATCTCAGTTTCCAAAGGGCTCATTAAAGTTGTCAATAAATTCCCCTTTATTTGCGAAGGTAACAAGAGCTGGTTTTGGACTTTCTCCGCAATTAGGCAAGTGACTTCAGTATATGTTATGGGAATGTATTTGTAAGGTCAGAATACTTCATACCTGCCATTTTTTTCTTCTAGAAATGGGAAAGAATAGCACTGCTACTTGGATCATTGTAATGAGAAGTTAGAGAGGCTGGGATGTTATCTCATATTGTCAGTACTGATTTAGTAGACAATTCTGTAAATGAAATACAAGATTGGAAAAGTGATCAATTTAAAACTGATGAAGGAATTCAGAGAATCAATCTCATATTAAAGATTTTCATAGTTACAGTCTATCTCTTTGTAGCTGATTATAGGATCTCATAAATGTAAGTTATGAATGCAGTAAGTGGGTACAGTAACCCTGGATTTCCCAGCCAGAGTATGCTGTCAAGTTTGCATTACCTCTTATCCTGAAAAGAGTCACAAGTATCTCAGAAAAAAAAAGACCCATCTGTGCTAAATAAATCCTCCAACTTTGCTCTGGCTAAAATGAATTTGTGCCTTCAATCAGATAGTGATGCCACTATGAAGATAAGCAATCACGGATAAATTACACTTGCAAATTGTGTTGCAAAAAGGACAGGCACTCATCTGAAAATTTACTGGGATAGTTTTATCTAGCTATTATAGCCTCCTCAGTTCTTCATAGCAGTTTGTCACATGAAATGTCATAGTCTTGTATGTATGACAACCTCTATATTAAAGTTACCTAACGCTTACCAATATAGAGAAACATGAAGTGGCTTTATTGTTCTTTTCCCTTTCAGTGAGTATTGACATCAGATATGACACCAGGACTTCAAACTGGAAATTTTTAAGGGAAAAGTGACTTCTTCTATTTAATGAAAATCCACTTAAGTTACAAACTGTCAGAAATTGTCATTTCGTGCCTGTGATTTGTGTAATACAACTTGTTGGGTTTTAGTTTTGGCAGAGAACCAGAACCCCTACAGCTGCTCCCAGGCTGTGCCCATAGCATCTCACATCAACATTTTTGACGGGTCAAACTCTGGACAAAACCATGTCTTCTCATCAAAGACTGGGAGAAGAGATGTGACCTATTGACAGAGCTCTGGCCCAAGGTCCTTGAACATTTCCAGGCAACCATGGCTTTCTCACTGCATGCATCTTAAATTAATAATTTCTAATCTCAGAATCCTACGGTCCTCCAGTTTTAATGGGAAGTCATTGATACCATGGTCATGTTCTGCATTTTATGGTCATCTTTCCATCAGTTAATGGAAAGCTCTGTGTCAAATATTATTAAAAGATCTTCTGGATACACAGAAAGTAGCCCACGTAAGGAATCGAGCAACCTCAACTTTTCCTACAGACAAACATTTCAAAGACTCAGATTCCAGCTGCAAAATTCTGTAACACAGGGATCAAAAAAATGAATCTCAATGAGGAAAAGTATCAGCTCTGCCAGTGATTTCTCAGAAAGTTCTACTATATCTTCATCTTTGCCAGTTTTGGCTGCACAGAGATGCTCCTCAGGTTTAATATAAGCATTGTTTTAGTCTGTAGAGCAGACCTTTCTAAGGACAGGGGACAAACAATAAAAGACTGCTTTAGAAGTTTGGGATTGAGCTGGTGAAGCAAAGTTTTTAACATAAATAATAATTATATAATCCATTTACTTTTCATGAAATCTCAGAAATGTTGTTTTCAAGCAAATAAGCTTATAAGGCTAAACTTATCTCATTTGTTATCAGTCCATGAGAGAAAGAACATTGCTAATCCTTTGGCCATGTGTGCTACTAGGCAGGTAAAACTACATGATCATTTGCTTTATTCACATGCTCCCTGCTTCATCTAGTGCATAGGATGAACCGTATTAAATGAGTAAATCAAGATTTTTTTTTTTTTATAAATGAAACTTCCACTTACTGAAGATGTGCACAATAGCCCTGGAAGCTGTGAAGTGTGAAGCCAAAGTAGAGAAATGGACAGAAGAAAAAGAATGGATAGTTTAATTAAGTAAATATTCCTATTTTACCTGTATTTATTGAGCTTTGCTAGAAGGTTCCTTTTTAATATAAGTCATTTAAATCTAGATATTTGCAGATGACAACTAACTAGTTTTTGCTTTGAAAACCACTAATTAGCACTAAGTAAAAAAAAATGGAATATGTTTCACAAAAGACTTCAAGTTTTTGAATTTTTTTCTTCATTCGGATTAGGAGTGAAAATTAAGCATACCAAATTCCCCAAAGAAACATTGAAAAGAGGATTGGAGCTGAAGAAAAATGTGTAGTTTTCAGAACTTTTTTTTTTTAAATAAGTTGTAGATGAAAAGAATTATAAAAAGGTTTCTATAACAGAAAAATAGCTTTCAGGAACTTTCACTGTTTGCTCTAAAATAATAGCTGAACCCCAGGGGAGTTCTCATAGCCAACTGCTTAGTAAAAGAAGCAATGTAGTCTAAAGAATGAAGACATTCTTAGGAAAAAAATAATAAAGCTTTGTGAATAATAGCTTGATTTTAACTGCTTAATTAAATAATTAAAAATAAATAAAGAAAAATGAGGGGGGAATGGGAAGTGGTCATTTGAAAAGAAATTTATTTACCTACTCTCTTGGGGACAGGGGAGAGATTGAAAAGCAGATTACTCTCTTTTCTTTTCCAGTTGTCTGATCTGAAAAATAAATGAATAATCTCTTATTTTGTATTCATATTGCAAAGATAAAAATCTGTTACCCATTTTGAACAAATAAGTCTTTGTTTTTATGGATATCTTATTTTTCCTTACATAGTGTGATGACTGGATGGCTTCCTTTGATTTATGATGGTATGCTGTGAAATACCCAAGCATATATTGTACCATGAGGATATATATTTTCAAACGTCATTGTTTTCAATATTTCCAAATATTGTTTATTTTCCTAATTTCTGTCTATCCTACAGGTTCCATTGAGTTACCCTCATTCATGAGGAAATTTTTATGTATGCACAGGTTTTATGTGTGGAGTTATATTTACCAGCTACTATCGAGAATTAAAGCTACTGAGTACTATGCATATTTTTGGCTCCAAAACTTTGCAAGCATGCATGTCTTTTAACAAAGTATTATAATATGTGAGTGTACTATTCTGTTACATCATAACAGACACTTTATTAATATATTTCATTTATTTAATATAAGTACAAATCATTACTGTTAATGTTTAATAACATATAATTTAATAATGAAATTGGAGACATGATTAAGCAAGAGACCTAAACCTTCAGCCTTTTTTACATGAAAAATTCACTGAGTTCAATTGGACTTTATTTCTGAAGAACATTGTGTAGCAGTTCTGATGTCTAGACTCGTTCCTTCTTTCTCTCTTTTTTTCTTCAACTGTACATTACATAAATTGAAGATATGCCTGAATAACCTAGTGGTCTTCTGCAATGGAGTGACTGCATCAGTGAACAAAGGAACACCTACAGATGTGATCTACCTGGATGTCTGTAAGGGCTTTGATATGGTCCCCCCCAACATTCTTCCTGCTAAATTAGAGAAAGATGGGTTTGACAGATGGACTATTAGCTGGATAAGGAAATGGCTGGATGGCCACAATCAAAAAGTTAAAGTGAACAGTTCAGTGTCTAATTGGAAACCAGTAACGAGTGGTGTCCCTCAGGGATCCATACTGAGACCAATACTATTTAATATCTTCATCAGTGACGTAGGCAGCAGGATTGAGTTCACCCTCAGCAAGCTTGCAGATGACACCAAGCTGAGTGGTGCGGTTGATTTGCTAGAGGGAAGGGATGCCATCCAGAGGGAGCTTTGACAAGCTTGAGGAGTGGGTCTGTGAAGTTCAACAAGGCCAAATGCAAGGTTCTGTGCCAGGGCTGGGGCAATCCCCAGTATCAGTACAGACTGAGGAATGAATGAATGAAGAGCAGCCCTGTGGAGAAACACTTGGGGATATTGGTGGAGGAGAAATTAGACATGAGTGTTTGCAGCTAAGAAAGCCAATCACATCCTGGGCTGCAGAAAAAGAAGCGTGGTGAGCAGGTCAAGGGAGGTGATTCTCCCCCTCTACTCTGCTCTGGTGAGACCCCACTTGCAGTACTGTGTCCAGCTCTGGAGTCTATAGCACAAGAAAGACATGGACCTGTTGGAGTGGGTCCAGAGGAGGGTCACGAAAATGATCAGAGGGCTGGAACACCTCTCCTGTAAAGAAAGGCTGGGGTTGTTCAGCCTGGAGAAGAAAAGGCTCCAGGGAAACCTTACTGCAGCCTTTCAATACTTAAAGGGGGCTTTTAAGAAAGATAGAGCGAGCCTTTTTACCAGGACCTGTCGTGACAGGACAAGGGGTAACATTTTTAAACTGAAAGTGAATAGGCTCAGATTGGACATAAGAAGGACATTTTTATGATGAGGGTGGTGAGACATTGGAACAGGTTGCCTGGAGAAGATGTGGATACACCATCATTGGAAGTGTTCAAGGTCAGGTTGGATGGGGCTTTGAGCTACTTGATCTAGCGGAAGATATCCCTGCTCATGGCAGCAGGGGGTGGACCAGCTGATATTTTTGAACATTTGTCTCTTTCTCTACAGTTGTTATTCTTGCTTTCAAGAGACTCCACCCTGGGTCTTTCAGGTCACTTCAGTTTACTTGTTTGTTCTTCTTTTTCATGTAAAAAATACATCTTTCATTCATCAGTGTTTGGCTAGTCCATGTGCTGAAATCCCAAACCATCCCTTACCTCTTTAAGAAAAGATTATTCTTTTTTTCATTGTTTAGTACTATTTGCAGGGAATCTGTAGCTTACCCAATTAGATAAGTTTATGCTTTCATCTGTTCTGGAGATTCAATATTACTTTATATTTTCTATTATAATTACTCAGAAAGTCTCCCTGTTTACTTTTAAAAGACTGTTGAATGCATTGAATACATGGAATTGCTCATCTGATAATCCTTAATGAACTAGGATGTTGAACCAACTATGATAAATAAAGCTTGAAGGCATTGAGTACCTCAGCCTCTTCCATTTAAGTTTCCTGTCAGTATATTAATACATTAAAATGGTGAATATTTCAAGTAGGGAAATATGTAAGAGGAAGGTCTATGACTTCTCAAAACAGCATCTGTGACATGCAAGTCTTTTCACAAACACTGAACTACACTGATATGAATAGTAGTGTGGGAGAGGGAGATGCATTAGCCTATCAGTTTCTGGGAATGTACCTTAAATATGAACTATAATAATGAACAAGTACATTTATTTGAAGTCAGATCTAGAGGAATTTAGACAAAATTTTCAAGATCAATATTCAGTTCAGATCTGATTAGTAGCTATTTGGGGGTTGGATTAGATGATCTTTGGAGGTCCCTTCTAGCCCAAAACATTCTATGATTCTGTGATTCTATTCAGAAATTCATGACAGTGCATTTAATGACTACTTTACACATTAAAGTTCTATGGCCTAGAAGTCAGCCTTACCTGTGTGTTGTAAGCTTTCAGGGTACTCAGTAAAAATGAAATTCCATCAAAACCATGTGTCCTTCAGAGCTGCTTATGCACTGGAGCATGTAGAATTTTCTGCCCCAGTCATCTGTAAAAATTTCTCAGAGCAAGGCTGCTAAAATGAAACAGAATTTCACCCGTGTGAATGAATGAGTCCATTTCAGACTCCAGAAGACTAAAAAAAAATTAAAGATACCAATGATAACTGTTACAGGTATGAAGCCAGTCTTTCACAGAGGTTACACCCATATTCAGAGCTTGAGTATTTCTATTCAGAAAAGTAAGATAAAATCTCTGCTGGGAACTTGTGTAAAGTTATTGAGGGAGAAAAGAAGGAGGGAAAGATAAACCTACACAAAAGCAATCTGAAAAATGTATGGTGCACAAGTCTTCAAAAGTTTATTTTTAGCCTCATTAAGGATGCATTTCTAGTAGTATTATCTTTTTGTTGTAGGAAATAGACCTCATAGCCCAGAACTGAACAGCTTGAAAGCAAAGAAAAATATGGGTTTTCTTTTTTTCTTTTAAATGGTAATTATGAATGGGTTATCTTGAAAAATAAGATGGTATATTAGTACCTATACAAATAGCTGAAAAAATCTTAATTTAAATAATATTTCTAACAAAATATGCCTAAAGTATGAGTATAGTTAGTGTACATCTAAAAGATAGGCAGGTTGCCTGTTCCACTCTGTCTGGATGTGTGACTGATGGATTTCTATTAATATTGTTTTTTCTACTTCCCTTTCATGACCCTGGGGTCCTTTTTTCTCCTACACAGTGTAAAAGTAATCAGGGAAATGCTGTACAGTCTTTTTCCTTCTTCCTTTTTTTTTGGGGGGGGGGGTGTTCTTTTTTTTTTTTTTTTTAAGAGCAACTTCTATCAACCTTTATGGTAAGAAACACATAGAAATTACTCTAAGATTAAACTGCTGGCTTTCTTTTAACACTTGGCCTCAAAAAAAAGTAAGGTTTAAGAAAGATTTTCTAATGATACATTTCTAGGTATGCTCCCAGATAACAAATATTGCTTTAATACCATAAAAATGTAGTACTGTCCTTTAGCAAACAATGGAGAGATAACCACACACAGTTGAGCAAAAAGTTAAAACAAGTAATGCATATCCATGAAAATTTTCCAAAAGGCATAGCTTATTAGCTGATAAACATGCTATCATTAGGCTTGGTAACTGGTGTCTCCAGGCTGACCTGAGATGATCTATGGAACTGAACTGAAGAGAAACAGAAACTGTAACTTTGCTGAAGGTAGCTATAAGTATTACTAATGAAAAGTGAAGCACTTTCTAAGAATACCAAAATCAAGGCAACACTACCCCCCCCCGCCCTTGTCTTCTGTGCATAAAAAAAAACAACCAAACAAACAGAAAGAAAAGAAACATACAACAGATGAAAATAAACTACACCACTAAAATGACAACAAAGAGACAATAGTTATCTTTCCAGTTTTCTAAATTGCCTGTTCCAACCTTCAGGAGCAGCTTTCACTGAACAGACTTGAGTGTTTGCAGAAAAAGAAAAACTGTAATATAGGCTTATTGATAAATTATTCTATTATATATGTGTATGTGTATAGACATATATTTACATATATCCTAGTTGTTCTTGGGATACAGTTACTGTAGTAAGCTTTTAATCCCACATGAGAACTTGCATACCTAATCACAGGATACAGCTTGTATATATGTGGTACATTATGGAGGATTCTAGATCTGATAGCAAACATCCCCAGTAAGACTAGCACTGATCAGATCTTGGATCAAGTCATGCTACTAAAACTTTAGGGAAAACGTAAGAAACCAGGCTGTAGACTATTAAAGGGCACATGTTTCATGTGAGAAATCTAAGCCCCATAAAATATGAGTGAATGAGTACAGCTGCAAAAGTTTCCTTTTAAAAAAAAAACATTCAAGAAATTAAAAATTAATAAGCAGTTAATTTGTATACTCAGTGCACTTCTCTACCATGTTAAATACCTGAGAGTTTATCTTTATTTGTAAAAACTGTCTTGAGGTGTGATCTCCTTGAACTACTCAGAACTTACTTTCATGCAAAACCCCCACATGGATGGGATCATCTGACATACTGAACGCTTATACTGTAGTTTTCTTCAAGTGCCCATATTTTTAATGTGGACCTCTTTCCCACACTGATGGAACAGAAATCCTTAATTGTCTAATGTCATTACTGGCATGCACTGAGGAGTTTATTATGTTACAATCCAACCTTTTTAATTATGTCATGAAATAAATATTGTTCTACTATGTTATTAAACAAATTACCAAAATCTGCCCACTCACTAAATAAATCAGGCAGTATAATTGAGCATAAATAGCTCCTGGTACCAGCCTAATCTGTTTAGATAGCAAAAATGTTCTTTTCATTTCTCTTGCTAAGTAGAGAGCTCTGGCCAGTCAGGAAAGGGTTCAGCACTTTCCTTTTCTTTGGAAACTGATACCATATCCCTCATTGATCTGAACAGGGAAAATTTCATAGATGTTGGCCTTTAATAAATAACTAGTTAGTTTAAAACAGTTCTTAGAACAGCTTGGCAAGGCGTGAGTTGCTTTCAATAAAATTCATCCCTTAATTAATGTATGTATGTATTGGATTTGAAGTGCTATTTAGATTGCCACAGATTTATCAAAAAAAAGTTCTTGACGCTTCATGAAAGTTAAACATAAAGTTGTCTTGAAGACCCTGTCTCTTAATTGAAACTTTTTGTTAAAATATGCAACTAGAGTACCACAAATGTGCTGTATTTCTATTTAGAAATAAGGATTACAAGAGAGGCAGAGATCACACTTGATTTTTTATTCTTCTGGGAAGAGATACAAAGGAAGAGTGAATGAAATATTTTGCATGTTTCTGAGACTAAAGTATAAAGACTTAAAGTCTGAACTGTGTAGCATTACAATAGTTTCTTAAACTTCCCTAATTAATATACAAAAGAGACTGTTTCCAATTCTGGTCTCATATATTGTATTGGAAGTTTGGTGTGATTCCTCTGAGCTCTGTAAAAAATAATATAGGTCAGAATCAGGCATAGGGAGCTCAGAAGTAATCTCTGGCAAACATGGGGAAAAAAAAAAGGTAAATTTTAAAAGTTTTTATTCAACCTGGTGATGAGTCATTTCAGTTATCTCTTCCTTTATCTGTGTCCTCATGCAATTATGACTGTTAAACATGTCTGTCATAATGCAGTGGACTGAGAAACAGTCTTAGATTCAAGAGATTTAACTTTTAATTTTCTTCCATTTCTCTGAATTTAACATAGTGCTTAAAATACTGGTGTAATTGGAAACAGTGAACTTTTCCATAACTACATATGTCTGAGGCTCCTCCAAACACTGAAATAATATTTCTATGCAGACTGCCTGTATTTCCCTACTTTTTCAGGTTTGCCATCCTAGTCTGATGTGTTTCCGTCATTAAGAATTTTTATTTTTAGGTTTTTACACACATAGAGGGGTTCTAGACAGAGTCTCAGAAAACCTGAATAAAACCTTTTATAATAAAACAAATAGGTAATCTAAGATAGGAGGGATTTGGTGTTTTTGCTGCAGCATGGGGCAAAGAGTTTCTCATCCTTTCCTAGCAAATTTGTACCAGTACACTTAAGGGAATCCTACTGCCTTTGTATCTGCTCCGGTATAGAATAAATGTCAAGATCATAGTCTTGTTGTGTATTTACTGTCTTTCCTTAACAAAGAATGATTCATGGCTTGAACATAATCAATGTTTAGAAATGCCTCAAAACCATCAGGTCCCACTTTGGTGTCTGTTTTAAGATCTCTTGAACCTGGAACTTCATCAAGACTTTGAATGGCAGAAACGTGTCTAACATTATGTTGGCTGAAGAATACCAACAATTCTTGGTCAGACTGAAAAGAGAAAATTAAAAAAAGAGAAAAAAAAAGAAAAAAAAGTCTCTTTCAAATATGTGACTGTCCTTATGTGAGTGTATATACAGATACATCTTTTTGTGAAAGGCTGAAGCAGATTGTGTCTAAAGTTCCAGTTGCCTTGGTTATTTGGTCTACTTTTTATTATTATTAATCTCTACAAGATACTGGATTGCAGAGGCCAGAATTTGTTGGTCCAGCCATTATTTTTGTTTCTCTCTGAAGTCCATAGAGCTGGAAGACAGAAAATTAAGGACAGAGATTCATGCAAATCAGCTCTGTTAAATGTGTGCCATTGTTATGGTTCTCTCATCTGCAGATAAGGCAGTAAGAAACAAAAGTGGGTACAAGCTGAAACATTTTGAAAGCTCTGCATACAGGTTAAATGATTTCGTTACAGGCAAAATATTTGTGAGGTGCGTACAATTTTTGACCAAAGGAGGTAAATTTCAGTTAAAAAATAAATAAAGAGGGAACCAGTCACAAAAGCTGGTTTTCACATTATGAATCAAATGTCATTTTCTCATTAAGAACTACTGTTTTATCTTTCTGCTTGTCGTGATATTTGCTTAGTAATAGATGGATTTGTTTACAATAATAAACTCGTACAGAAACACCTAGGCATTTTAAATACACAAGAGAGATTTGTCCCCTTTTTACTGTGAATTACCAGTTCTCCCTAGACACTGTCACCTACTGTCAATACTTTAGTATAACTGCAATCCTGCCATAATACTGCTACAAGCCAATAACAGTCTTTGCTTTGTAAAACTTGTCACTTTTGGCAGCTGTACTCTTTCTTCTGCCATACTTCTTTTCCTCAACTATCTGCTTGATGCAAAGGGAAAAATTGCCCCATCATTCAGTACAAGAAAGGTATGGACATATTGAAGTGAATCCAATGAAGAGCCACAAAGATGAATAAAGGACTGGAGCATCTGACATGATGAGATGCTGAGAGAGCTGGGACATTTCAGCCTGGAGAAGTGAAGGCTCAAGGGGATCTTATCCATGTGCATAAACACCTGACGGAGGAAGTAAAGAAAACTGGACATAGCCCTGAGCAACCTGCCTTAGCTGCCCCTGCTCTGAGCAAGAGGTTGGATTAGATGTTCTCCAGGGCTGCCTTCCAGCCTCAACCATTCTGTGATCCTATGATTTTCTGTGATTGTCCAATTAAACTAATAACAGAAAGGTTATTGACATTACATATGATAACAATAAAAGACCTAGGAATTTCAAAACTATTACAGAGGAAAATTTTTTATAATATTTGTAATAAAGGCAAATTTTCATTTATCAAAGTGCTAACATTAAAATTACACAGTGACAAATTGTAGGAAATTTTAGTATTTATATTAGGAAAATATAGTCTGAATGTGTCTTTTTCTTTGGAAAAATACCAATAAGGATTCTGAGAAAGACAAAACAGTAAGTCTCTTCATACCTTTATAGAGTATAAAAGGTGTACTCTTATCAAGTTTCTTTCAAATACGTACCATGAAGAATTTCCTCCTCAGAAACAAGGAGCGTGCATCTTCCCTTGTTTGTGCCTAGGACACTTCCCTATACATCATGTTGCACCTGCTCTTACTAAAGGCAAAATTATTTTTCTGTATGAAATTTTTATCCTGTGGTTTTCAAACACACACACAAACACAAAAACTCCTTCTTGGTTTCTATTAAACCCTTCTACCCTTTCAAGTACCTTCCTTCTAGGGTTATTGCTGTCTTAATTCAGTGAAAATACTTCTCCATGAACAAAGATTCCTGTTGTCCCAGCTTCCATTTATCTGCAGGCAATACCTATTTCTCAAACTTTTCAACGTGTCAAATGACTGTGCAAGCCCAACCACCGCCCCCTGCCATGGTCTCTAGGGATCTGTGATCCACAAAATCTGCAAACTTTACTAACAGCCGCAGAAACAATAACAAAAAAACCCCTTTTCAGTAAGGATGAGAAAATATGATCTTGCTCACAATGCATTACTAATAGATATTTGCTGTGTCTGAGTTGTGAAAAGATGTGCACCATTGACTTACCATGTTGTTTAATAAAATTTGCTCACATGCAGTAAAATTGTTTAAGAGTATTTGAGTTTTCATTTAAATTTTTTCATAGGTCTTATCTCACTGTTTAGGAGATGAAAAGCATAAGTTTTCAGGTGACTAAAATAACTGGACAGCGTAGTCATTAACCCTTCCCTTTATATGAAATTTGCTGTACACTCTAAAATCCCACAGAAATGAATGCACCAAGCACAGAGGAGCAGAAGGGTGAAGCAGAAGAGAGTGAAGGGCTGTGCAGCTCTCACTGTTACTGCACAGCTGGACCCTGTGCTAGTTCAACATTAAGGACCTATGCACGGCCTTGTCTTCCATTCCGATGAATGGGACATTATATATTTTACTTGCCTGTCTGGAATTTCCTGGAGGATTTATCTGAACATATACTTGTATGTGTATTTGCGTATATACATGTCCACATCCAGCTATCTGGATTTCATTCGTAATAAGAGATGAGTAACAGAAAATTCTAGGACATGATTTATTTCTATATAAGTCACACGAATCACACTCTTAAGACATCTATTTCTCTGTATCGACTATAGATATCAATACTAGTGTGGCTAGTACTTGCCCATATTTTAACATATGTTGTCAGAATCTCATTTGTCTGTTTGCTTAGGTAGATCTTGTACCCTTGCAATGAGCATCAAAAATGCCAGTGGGACAAAAAAGACCAAGATAGAAGACTAGCAAAATTTTTACAAACTTCCATAAATTTTTTGTGGGTTTTTTTTGTGTTGGTCTATTTTGTTTTGTTGTTTTTTGTTTTGTTTTGTTCTGTTTTAATCTGTAGGGAGCTCTCTTTTTAAAGTGAAAATTTATTTTATGTGAAAGTAGATGCTCAAAAGTCTTGCTCAAATGATCTTGAAATTAGAAAGCCATTATTTAGAGACTGGGGCCAACTGAAATCAGTTGGTGCGTTTCAATTGATTTAAAGGAGTGTTATCTTGCAATCCTATTACCAAATTATCTGGTATACAACAAGCTTCCCAACGGAATCTAAACTTTCCATAAAAAATGTGAACATGGAAGAAACAGGTAGTGTTATTTTGAGGCTTTCTTTCTCCTATATATTTTTCTGTATGTTGTGCTTGGCTTTACAAAGTCATAGTAGTATCACTGTATATAATAACTACACATTACTAAAAAGAAAATAAAATCACCATTGAGAATCACTAATCTTTAAAAGGAACTTCACAAATTTTCATGACTGTTTAATGACTTGTAGTATAACAGAGGTTGTGTAACCAAGTAAACACATACTTGCACATCCTGCTAACAGCCAAAATGGTTCTCAATTACTTTTAAGTAAAGCAGGTCTGAGGACAAACAAAACAATTGCCTAAGTACCCAGGTGATAGTGCTTACAGGGAAAGGACACTGACATAATTCAAATAATATTGCAAGCCAAGCAGTTTTCAGAAGAGACTTTTCTTACCCTTAGTCCTAATACCTCCTCTGCATAAAAAGCAGTTTAATTTATCTTCTGCACTGTAGTTTTCTATAAATTTTTTAAAGGTCATAAAACGATAGCTTTAATCTGGATTGTGTGTGATAAATGTAGTGTTACTGCCTGAGGAGTAGCCTGAGCTCAAAAACTTGAAAGTATACTCTACTGTTTTTCCTTTACAATATAACAATCAGATAATTCCTGTAGGATAGAAGTAAGTCCTTATGAGATAAATCATTTCTTTTAAGGGATTATGGTGTACATATTCTTTATTAAGAATTTCACACTCAAAATACACTTTAGTAAAACACTTTAAAACCATATCTTGTATTCCAATGCATATACTTTATCTTCTTCATATATTCTTATATTCATATATGTATATATTCTTTTTAGTCTTCATATATTATTTCCATATTTATTTATAACCTCATAATACATAATAACTTGTATTATTTGAAGCATTTTAAATATGTCCAAGACTAACTTCCCCTTCCCTGTTTTCTTATACTCTTTGTTTGCATTATATGTCATGCTCTTGAAAAGGGGTTGCACCATGTAAACTAAAGAAGTAAGAGCTGAAGAAGCTCTATATCAGTTTAAGCAGCTTAAGTTAAACGTGATTTGTCTGTTGGAAATATCTGTGAGGTATATCACGGATATCCAAGTTTTCTAGATGAAAATCTTCTTGTAAAGAATAACTTGAATTGCATCTCTGCACAACATTCTGCACACCATTCATCAAAAACACCAAGAAAATTAAATTTCATTTTCCATGGGAGTGGAATCTATTCCCTGTGGTGCCAGTTTTTCAGCTGTTTAAGCACTGGTCTCCCTGTGGAACCAATCCTTGCAAATTGTCCCTGTAGCACCAGATGCAACTGACCAATGAGAAACAGTGTTCATTGTAAAGGTTATATATTTGGACTGAACCTGAAATCAAGAAGCTATTCCAAGTAGCTGTTTTGAAACTGAAAATATGTATGCCAAATGGACAAAGAAAATCATGGGGTTCAGAGGGACTGAACAGACTGAAAATCAATGTGTCTCTGTCGTGAATGTGTGGGTTTGGCCGCTTAAAGAATCACCATCAAGGGTATTAGCAAAAATGATTCAATAGGAGTTTGTGAAAGCGCGGCTTCACAAAGTTCAATGGCAAGGTTCACTCTAGTACATAATACATGGATGAAACGTACAAAGGAAAATCAAGTTAGAATCAAACTAGAATGATTTATACAGAGACCGAAGATGCAAAAGGGTAAGGGAGACCCTCCTGTTGAGTCTTGAGGTTCAGAGTGAACCCCCTTGCTTTCTAAACTCCTGATGGAGCTTAGGTGCAGCTGGATCCACTCCTAGTCCTGGACTTGGGTCAACGGTTTATGTCTTAAGGGATTATATGTGCGTAGCAGCAGTCTAAGGTTCATTCACAGTTTAAAGTGAATCACAAGGTTTAGCAGCACTTCATCATTCACTAATTTAACATTTACAAAGTGATTCAATAGAATTTACTACAATCATAACAGTGACTTAATTATAGATTTGAAAAGGCAATATTTATACTATACTTACTGTCAGATACCTGGGTCAATTCACAGACGCATGCATATAGACACAAAAGTATGTATGTATATATATATATAAACAAAGGTATATCTGTTAAAAATTCCCCTCGAGTTCAGTGAAATATTCACTTCAAATGTCTCGGCATTTCTCAGCGGACAAAGGGTTAAGCTTCAAGGAGTGAAGGGTATCAGCCCAGGTGCCATCATCAGCTTTCGGTGACAGTCCTTCGTTTTTCGCAAACTGGAGAGTTTGCAAGCTCTGAGAGGTGTCCCACTCAGAGGGACATACTGGTTGCATCCTGCTGTGGTCCTGGAGAGCTCAAAGGGCCTCACTTGGGACTGCTGTTTATAGGTTCACAAGACGATTGACTTTGGTCAGTGTACTGCCATTCTGTCCATAATTCTTGTCAGGCAACCACAAAGGTGGGCCATGATCTAAGCAGCAGGAGTTTCAGGCACGGTTCCAGGCAACAGGAGTTTCAGGTGGGGTTAGGAGATGTCTAATCATTCTGACTCACTGTACCATAACCAGGATAAGAAAGTACCAGGTTGTCCCAACTCACTGCGCGAGAACACAACATTGGCTGGTCCTGATGTCGCAATGTGGCTCAGGGGGGCTGCACCACCACCCTCTCCTAAGCTTGGGGGAAAAAAAACCCAAACGTACATACCCAGATAATGGTTTTTCTCTCTGTATTTCCCATTTCTTCTTATCTTATGGTAATGTCCTACACAAGGGTATATAACACCCACAGCCATCATGAATTTGTCAACAACTGTGTCAAACCAATCTAATTTCCTCCCATGACACAGGAACAGGCCTTGTGGCAAGAGACAAAAAAGATGCCTTATCTTGACTCCGGCCGCATTTTTGATGCTGTCTCACATGACATTCTCTTAATCAAGTTCAGAAAACATGGTCTGGAGGAAGCTGTTGTAACAGATGTAAAAATGGTTCCAAAAAGATAATAGTACCACTGTTTCACTAGCCCAAAGAAAAGATGACTAAACTAAGAACCTGTATCTGCAGCCATAGAATATTGTCAAGGTTGACCTGATAATGCAGAAAATAACATATTTTCAGGTGATACTAAGCTGGAAGAGATTGCAAGGGTGTTAGAAGGATAAGAATTCAGAAGACTCTTAATGAATTGGGAAAAAGGTTGGAAGAATAGGATGCAATTTATAGGACATGCAAAAGAAGTGTAGGCAAGAATTGCATATCTATTGAAACAATATATGTTGAGTAGGTAATATGTGGGTAATAGAACTGCAGATCACAATCTGAGGAATATATGCTAAATATCAGTTAACAGTTTCTCTATTGCAAAAAAAGAAGAAAAAAAAAGGGCAAATTGCCTATCCATCCTATCCATTTCAGCTGAATAAAGTGATCAACTTCATTAGGCAGGTGAACCCAGATTCTATAAGGATAGCGTAAAAGCTCGTTAAAAATTTCACTTACATTTTGTCCCTGCACCAGCATGCTATATGATGTAATATGGATAGGACAATAAAAAATGATAGGATTGTATATTTTAATCAAATAATGGAGAAAACCTTCACTTATTTATTCTGAAATTATCTAACATCCTTTTTTTTTAAAGATCTTGAATTAAAACAAACAAGCAAAAAAAGATAAATTGTGTGTGTTAGTTATGCTTCTTTCAACAGGCTTCAAGGTTGATCTGTATATTGAGGTAAAACCTGGTCCAGTAAGCAAGCTGGGTCACTAGACCAGTCACCATCTCTACGGTTTTAAGGTTATCATAATTACTGATTTTTTTTTTCAGATCAGGCCATCATAAATCATCATGGACAAGCCTGCAAAGCGCAAGGCACCCTCTACCCTATGTGCCTCTTCAGTATCATATTCTGGCCAGTGTTATGTTCTCAAACTCCCACAGCCCTTTCACGCTCTGCGTCTGCACATGCAATACCTGCAACCACTCTGAGGGGCTACAATGCAGCCTTAACATTATTTCAGATGCTTTTAACTGAAACACACACATTCAGAAAGGTAAAAGTTAGCAAAAATAATAGAAATATTTAGTACCACAGGTTATCACAAGAAGTGTAGGTATGATGTAGCATCAATTATTATATAAGATGGATACAGACAGTCTCTGACACCTGGCCTTGGGAAGAGAACATGGTCCTAGCCCCTGCTCATAAAAATAGCTTCAGAGCGTGTACAAAGAGCTCTAAACACCTTTGGAAGACACATATGAACACAGACTACCGTGCTATCAAACAAAATATGATAAAACCAATTTGATTACAGCCAAATATGACTGAAGTTATATGCAGCATCCATTGCCCAGGCTGTAGGTTTTCTATGTACAGGCTAAGAGGAAAGGAAGCGCAGTAAAAAGACTAAGTGAAAAAGAAAGCACATACAGGGAAAAGGAAGTTGTTCTCTTCTCTTTTTATTCTGCCTATGAGAATAGATTCTGGGAAATGGACTATATTGTTATATTATAATCTGTTTAGGCAACACTGTCAAAAGCTAGTTAAATTAAGCAAAAGAAAAGAAAAAAAGAAAAAAAATCCTGATAAGAACCGTTCCAGAATTAACTTAAAAACTTGATTTATATGTATATACAGTAATGACTATTTAATCTATGAAAAATTCAAGCAAAAAAAGATTATTTCTCTAGGAGCTAATATGCTTTAAGTAATCAACTCCCTCTGCATGCATAATAGCAGACAGTTCCGGAGCATCAATTAAATTGATGCATGAATGAAAAAAGGGATGCTGGTATGTTTTCTTCATCTTAAAAACCCATAATTCTCAGAAGGCGAAGGAAGGCAAAAATAAAACAGTAGGAAATTAAAATATAAAGTGCTTGTCACCGATACTAACATCCAGTGTTAGCCTTGCTAAATCAGCAAACAGTAGATCTAAGGCATAAATATTCTAGTTCCTGGTAAAGTAAAAAGAAAAATACAGTTATCAATGATGCACTTGTGCATTTTTCTAACATACTGTGGTTTACATGCTTTCTAAAGGGTTCTCACCCAATCCAGTATTTGTCCAATGGGACACAAAATTACTGACACATAAACTCAAAAACCGAAATCCTTGGTGTTACTCAAACAAGTACAGAAATGCGATAAATTTAGCAAAACACCTCAAGATAACTGTGCCAAAATTAATATAGTCTTTTAATTCTTTGTTAATACACTGATGGACATGTCCACCAAATATCAGTCCTCTGGCTAAAAATCTGCCCCTTACGTAGTGGAGCTTAGTTGATGTAGCATAGGCAACTTGCTATAGAATAGTGCTCTGTCATGAAAAAGCTTTATTCAAGGAAGACAAAACAACCAGGGGAAATAGATTTAGTCAAATAAATTAAAATCGGTTATTAATGATTTTCTGACTTGTTTACACTTTGCTAAAGAAATGTGTTCCACTCTTTAGTCACCGAGTTGTCTACCAAAGCTTTAAGTGAGATGTAATTTAAAGGGATATACTTATAACTGTCAATACTGAAAATTCTGGGTTTATGTTTTATTTATTTATTTATTTATTTATTTGGCTTTCTAAAGGAGAAAGAGCATGTTAGGTCCTTCATTGTAATATGGGCTTGCAGCCCAGAAAGCCAACCATATCCTGGGCTGCAGAAAAAAGAAGCATGGTCAGCAGGTCAAGGGAAGTGTTCAAGACCAGGTTGGATGGGGCTTTGAGCAACTTGGTCCAGTGGAAGGTGTCCCTGCCCATGGCAGGGGGTTGGACTAGCTGATATTTCAAGGTGCCTTCCTACTTGAACCATTCTATGATTCTATGTTTCTATGATTCTATGAGTATATACCAAATGTTTAGGACCTTACTTAATTTCCTACATATTACCAGTACAGTAATCATTCCCTAGAGGCTATTGCCTTCAGGACTTCCATGTTGCTGGACTGAGATCTAAGTTCTTTTGCTGGTGAAGAAACAACTCTAGCTTTCCAGTCAGGAATTTTGGAAACAATGAAAAAGGCAATTTTGAAAACTGAATTTCAGGAAGAACTACATCTTAGTCTTCTCTACCATCTGGTTTCTCAAGATTGCCTCACTTGTTCTGTGTTCTCCAAAATGACTACACTGCTGCAAAGCTTAGCATTGCATCTCAGCTTCATGGTTAGAATTTACAAGGATCACTTAATCCTTGAGATTAAAAAGCAAGAAAGTATTGTTCTTTTGCTGCTGCTTTCAGAAGCTCAAACCCATCATTTCCTTTATGTTTCATTGCCACCACTATAGTGGAATATAGGTACATCTAGAAACCACAGTAGTAGTAAAGTAGGAGTGTTGGACAGCTGGTGATCAAAACATCACTTGTTGCCTAGTAAGACTAATGATACAAAGGATGAAAAAGTGTCACTTGCTGTTTCTTCCATGGCTATGACCAGCCTAATTTAAAATTGCCTAGTTTAATAATTTATCACAAAGTGTTAATTCATTTAATTAAGGTAAAGTTAGAAGAAATTCAACAGAAAGAGGAGAAAAGAGAAAATAGCAATAAACACTGTAAGATTTCCCCTCTTGAATTAATTTTTTGTCAGCGGGGTTGAAGTATTTTGCAAGTTAATATTTTTTAACACAGGATCTTCACACATATCGGGGTGGGGAGAGGGGGGAAGCATCAGCTTTTTTAATTTATCTTTGATTCACCTCAGCTGCTATTGAAAATCTGATTATATGAAACAGTTATTTGCTCTGGGCTCAGAAATCCTTTCCTGTAACCAGACACATACCATAGATCGCCTGAATTGAAATAAAACAGTAGAAGAATGGGTCAGCATAGCAGCCACTTCCAAACCTTAAGTGCTCTTGATGTGAATCATTCTTTCATGAAAGCTTATTTCCCCTTCCTGTTTCTTGGGGTATCATGTCACTAATTTACATATCTTTGCTTGTTCTGACATTCACTGTTCTCATATCTCCATTTAACTGATCAGTTCTTGGCAGCTATCTTATGATGTTCATGGTCCCAGGGATATCATCAACACTAAAACCAGAATTCAATCAAGCAGCAAATTTACAGTCTGGATCAGGCTTAAGCAGATTAGGTGCCTGCTCCATAATAAGGATGTGAAGTGTTGCCATAGACAAACAACACCAAATGCGGTTCCTGACAATGAATTTTCATTCAGATTCAGTGGTTCTCAAACAGTAAAAGCTGACTAAACAGCACGTCTCTATTTATATTCTGTAATGGGAATTTTAGGAAAGCGTCCAACGTGTATTATATGGGCTAAAATACATTCTGCCTTTGTCTTCATAAGCTAGGGTCAAACTGTGCAATGTAATCAGAGTGCAGTGTAAGTTTAAAAGTGAATTCAGGAAAGATGATTGAAGGAAGAAAAATCTTTTCTGAGAAGCTTTGATACACTCTAATCTGTCATCATTACAATCAGAGCATATAGTACATGCTGGATTTGCGGTAAAGGTGTGATAATATGATGGGGACAAAGGCTCGAAGGAAGTTGTTGACATTAGTAAAGGATGCAAAGCTGTAAGCAAAGTTAGGGGAGGGAGCTGCATGCAGGAGAAGAACAGGTTTGTGAGGCAGATACTGCCATGACCATCCCAGAATAATTTGCTGTCTGTGAAGCTATGCCTGCTGCTCACTCACTGCAAGGAGGGGCCAACGCTTTTAAACTGGTGTTAGTTGTTACACAGGATGATGTGGTGTTGCATGGAAACACATGGATAGAGTGTTTGTTATAACACCAATGTATTGCATCTTTTACAAAGGGTAACACTCATGTGGTGAAACAAATCTCTGAAACAGGGTGGGCATTCACTGTCTGCTTGGTGATGGCAGTCTCCATTACAAGTGTCGACACAAAGGAGTCGCTGGCTAAGTCTGATAAGACTCCCTGAACTGCTGCTCTGGTGAATTCTTATAACCAATTGGCCCATACAGACTGTGACTACTCCTGTTTATGCATGATCTGTTTCTGTTGATTAGCTTAAACTACACGCAAACCATACCCCAACTACTCCATAGCCTAACTAACGTATCTTAAATACTGCAATAGACTGTCCTATGTGTCCATTCCTGACTATTTATATACATTTAATCTGTACACAGTTTAGTCAATTCTGCAGCAGAAATATCCTCCAAAAGTCCCTGGGACAGTCAGATCCTTCTCCCAGGACATTTAAGCATACAAAGACTGTCTATCAATGGATCTATCCAGGGAAAGGACTGCCTGGGGGGGAATCTGCAGGGCTGACGGAAATTCCCACCTTGAGAACTCCTGTAACAGTAAGTCAAACACTTTTCCGTGAAGATGGTTAGGATTTCAGTTAATCACTTCTCTCAAGTCACTTCATTGTCTCAAAGAAGTTTCTAGACCACCCAGGGAAATGATGGCTAACTGCACTAGGTATGCGTGCAAGGACAACCCTGATCCCCAGCCACCTCACAACTGTAACCACATAGCAAACTTGAATTCTGTGCTGATATTAGAAATACGACATGAAAGCTGTAGATTTTATGAGAAGGGACATGAGAAAGGAGAGAACAGGCTATCAGAAGGAGTATCTCTTGCTTTTGCCTATAGCCTGCCCCATGCAATGTTTCTGTTGCACATTGTCCCCAACCACCACCCTACCCCCTGGAGCAGTTACTGTCCTCTGTGCTACATCACTTTACGTCAGCAATGCTGTAACCAAGCTGAGCTCACCTCACTGTCCCATTTAAAACTCCATGTCATTCACACACAATCAAATATTGCCTAAATGACATGGAGGACATGACTGAGAACGTTGTCCTTCTCCACTCTGAGCCAGGTTGACAGTGGTGCCTAAGCTACTGGGTTTAAAGTCAATGGGACATAAAAACTATTTTGTGTGCTGTGCATACTTTCCTCCAGCTGGCTGCCAAAAGATTACTCAAGATGTTGGTGCAGAGTCACTGTTTTCTATAACCTCTGCCATACTCTTATTATTTCAAAATTCAAAGGCTGAAAAAAGAAAATTATTAGTTACATTCTTCTGTCAATAAGGAGAGTTAGTCAGGACTTGTCTAAAAATATGATAATTGTCCTGAAGATAGCTGATTGCCCAATTAGATGACAATTAATTAACTCAGTACACTCCCTACAGCTAGTTTGAACAATCTCCAAATTTGGTCCCATTTCACATGCGTGTAGTTTACCCTAGAATACCTCTAACGGTACAGCTCAAAATTTTGCAAGCCTCCAAAGCTGGCTTTTAAACTGCTTCCAGGGATCTCACTTCAAATTATTGGACTTTAAAATAAGTGATCTTGGGAAGCAGAAGACAGGTCCTTGTTGAGTAAGAAAAGGTAGAGATATTAGTTGGTTTAATATGGCTTAAGTTATTGCATGTCACATGAACATCTACTTCTGATCTTCTTATCTAGACTCCCTTCTAACTTAGTAGAGAGAAACAGGTTACTCTTGAGTTCAGAGGTTCAGATTTAGGCATCTGCCATAAGATAAAATTAACTGTAACTTAAAAATGTCATTTTACTTCCTTGGCTATAAGCCCAAGCTACAGATTAGCTCTAAAGTACACACATGCAATACAGATGTATAAAGGTGAATCACATGGACCCACCTTTGGTGATGATAGTACATATAGACTGAAAACAAACAGTTTACTGTCAAAACTCAATTCATGCAACATCTCCTTCAATAAATTGGTTAAATTAGTAGAATTGTCTCATGTAGATTTGTTGCATCTATTAAGGTGCCTATTCCTGTACTTTTGTTTGGAAAGCTTCAAACACTAGAAAGCTGTTATTCAGCATCTCTTAGAAGAAAAGAAAAAAAAAAAACAACTAGAAAAACTCATCTTTCAAAAAGGAATTGCTTTTTGAAGCAATTTTTCTACCTAAAGGATCTACGTTTATTAACTTTACCATATAATATGCTTTAAAAAAATCATTATTCCCTCTGAAAAGGTGTCTTGGAATGAGGATGATGGCATTTCATTTTGTTATGTTTACAGTAAAAAAAACAACAATAAAACCCAACAGATACTATGAGGAACTAGGGATCTTTCTGTCTTATGTACTCAGAATAGTATATCCAAAGTATGATAAACTAATTTTGTATGGAACAAGTAAAAGGCTACATTTCAGTAAGAACTATTCTTAGGCCAAATTTCATTTTGTAATTATTGACCATTTTACCCAGAGGATTATTTAAAGGAAAAGGGAGGGAAAGAATTGTATAATGGGAAAAGAATATTATTTTCTTTTCCCTCGCCTTAGTAAATGAATCAACTTACTATAAAAATCTGCCATCTACTGTTCTGACAAAAGAAGGTATTATAAAAATTTTATCCTACAAAGTAAAAAATTTGAAAAGCAGATAAAAAAAGGAGGGAGATAAGACTAATCCATCAGGAAACTTGGCACATACTTCATAGGAAAGGAAGAATCTTCTGTTATACATAAAAGTTATGTGGGCAGCCTCAGGCACAGTACTCAAAAAGTAGTTCAGATTTTTAGCTTCTTGAAAGGCTTCCCACCAGTGATGCTAGTGTAAACAGAATCAAATTGTCCAGACTTTTCTGCTTATTCTTGTGCCTGCTTAAGTGCTTGTGTAGCTTCCGAGAAAACTGCCTGGAAACTGATTTGGGTAAAAATGCACAAACAGGTCGATACAGTAGTTTTTAGATGTAAGAATTTCTTCATCTTCCCCTCTGACCCTTTTCTCTGAGTCAGGTTACGGCTGCATAAACAGTTTTGCAGGAATATCATAAGACAGAAGATAAGAGCTGAGAATGAGAAGCCAGAAAATTTGGGAAGTGATGGGGTGAGCAGGGTGTAGTCAGGTAGGTGACTCTGCTGCTGTTCAGTGTATGTCTGGGGCCTTGGGTGCTTCAGTTACCAACACAGAGACTCAACACCAACAGTTAAGCACTAGATCAGAAAACCAGCCAAGAGAAAATTCCAAAGAGGAATGTGCCTGAGAATCTTTCTATTCTGTACATTCACTTTTGTCTCTGGACTTACCTCTTCAGGGCTATCACAAGGTACCTCTTGCTAAAGTGGGACAGGACCTAGAATGAGTTTATCCAGATCTTTTGGGGGTTTGTGTTTTGCTTTCCTCCTTTGAAATCTAAGCCAATTGAGGACGGAGATGCTGGTACTGCCATTTGAATGGCAGTCTACTGGCAGAAAACTTCGGGAGAAAGAGGAAAGCAAAGTTCGTTCTACTGTTTACATTGAGGAATAGTAACACATTTCTACTACCTGCTGGAGGAGACCCCTACTGACCAGATTTCAAACTACAGAAAGAAGATTCAGCGCTGGGCCATTTAGAAAAAAAGAATTGTAGGGGGAAAAAAAACCAAACCAAACCAAAAAAACCCCCAAACCAAACCAACAACCAACAAACCAAACCCAAACCCAAACAAACAAATACCACCACCCCTGAACTAAAAATCAACAACAACAACAACACACCCACAACCCTGTGAGGCAGCTACTTCAGAAGAGATTTCAGTCTGGCTTCCAGCTAGACAGAACAGCCTGCCCTGAGAAGAGCAGCAAAGCTATGAAAGGAAGTGGAGTTCGAGATCCTGTGGTTAAATAACTGGAACTGCTGCCATTGCAGCATTTGAGTGGTTTTGATTTATTACCCCAAAGGTACTAACTTGCCCTCTAGCTTACAACTCCAAGTCGTGGTGCTCGATTCCACTTCAGAAAATGTATAGACACCAGCATTCTCTACTGGACCCAGCCCAAAGGCCAGCAAACTTTGCTATACTGGATTTTTTGCTCTCTCTTTTCAATTTCTTTATGAGAACATTTGATAAAAAGAATAGAAAGATATGTAAGACTTGGCAAGAAAAAGAAAGAACAACAATGGTTTAAAAATGAATGGGGACCAGCTCTCTTTTACTTTTGTTTCTATTATGGATATTTACTTTATGGTAACCTGCATGAAAATAATTCTCTAATGCACTGAAATCTTTAACTATGATCTGAAGTGTTGTTATTGCATCATTCACTTACTGTGTTAACTCTTGAAAAGAAACTGTCTTCACTCATACTCAAATGACAATTCTTCAACAATTATTTATGCCCACTACACAATCTATACAATAATGATAATAATAATAATAATAATCATAAACCTGTAACATTTTTCTCTGCCTGTCACAATTCCAATAAGATCATGTAAAGACACAAAAAAAAAGTCCCTAGATCAAGTTATTGCACATCTTATTGGCCTCTCTGTCACGTGTAGGAGTAGAATCCAGCTAACATGAATATGACCATGGGTTATGGCCATTAGGAAAACTGTCTGCTCAACGTTTTGGAAAGTATTTATTTTTGGAAAGGCCATATTTCAACTACTCAGCCAGAATCTTGTAATCCCCTGTGTTACTTTAAATTATGCTAAAGGGTATTTTAAAACCCTAGGAAAGAAGAAAAAGACGACGCAAATCTGAATGTTTGATAGAAGAAAGTTTGTTCATTTTTCTTTTAAAATGTAAAATAATAAACTGCATCTCCTTTATAATATTGCAATATGTGTTTCAAAATTTTTGTTATCATAACAGACAAAATAGGAAATACCAAAGGAAAAAAAAAGATTAAGATCGGAGATCATAGTTTTGACATTATAGTAGTGAATTTGAACAAATTTCTATATAATATTTTTAAGCTCAGTTTTATGCTTTTAAAAAAAGATACATAAAATTGTTGCCTAAATAACAGATTTCTGTTCTGTTGCCAAATAGAAATATTCATTAAAGTTTACTGTAGTAGCATATTAGGTGGCATATTTACCATCTAATTTTATTGGAGCAGCAAGAAAATAATTTTCCTCTCACAAAAAAGGTCATATCTATTGAGACAGGCTGCTGTACAAAATATAGAAAGACAAATATCACCATGAACAATTTATTTTTTCAAAATCAGTGGTAAGACTAACTTAAGAGAAAGTGGAAATTTGTCTGATCACCTTCAAAAAAGGAAATTCTTCGAATTGTTTCTTAAAATTTAACGCCTACTATACACAAGTCTGTTCTGATTCTGACTCCTCAGTCTATCTTACCTTTTCTTAAAGCTTTTCTTCAGTATTTCATTCAGAATTTTATGCTACATTTCTGACAGAAAAAGACAGTATTAAGAAATTGAAAGTGATTGTGCTCCTCAGAAATATTCAACTGATAATAATCTTCCTAAACATACATTTTTCAAACTATTACGTTAAACAACAAAATTAATAGGAGTCTTAAGCAAATCATTTGACATACAGAGGGCAGAGCAGAGCAAGAGTAATTTGACACAAAATACCATCAACTCAGACTCAGAGAAAGTTGAACCTTTGCTAGTATTTTTTTCTACCAGTTTAGTATGATTAGTTTCTCCCAAAACGTATCATGAAAAATAATCATGCTGAACAATTCTAGTCTCCAGTATATCCTTGAGACATCAGTGAATATGAAGGCAAATTTTTCAGTTCATTCTGAGAGCAGACAAATTTCACCCTTTTGAAGAGTAGATCAAAATTTACAAAAGAGGGCTCTAGATCTTGTTTAGTTTGGATAAGAATTAGATCAATGAAAAGCTCTTGAGAAAAGTTTAAAGCAGGCAGTCTTAACTTTGCCAGGTGTTGTTAATATAGTCTTGGTTAACTCAACGTAGCTTAATGTTGTTGAGCTAAAATAAGAGTGGACTCTATGGCCCATGGGAAGTTTTGCTTATCATAACAGAGCAAGTGCTCCTCCCTCCCTCCCTCCCTTCCTTCCTTCTTCCCTTCCTATCCTTGAAGAAAAGTGGGAAACCTGTTATCTACCAGCTGTCCAAAAAGCCTTGAGAAGCAGCTAAGTTTAATGTGGTCAGTCAGAGGATCACTGTTGATCTACTTCTTATGTTCAAGAGAAATAATTGATAAATAGAGAATCAACTTAGAAGGTAGGATGGTGAAGGGATGTAGGTCTGTAGCATAACCCTGGGAGACATCTAGGTAGGTTTTGTGCTCTTATAATGAGAGAAAAATTAATTACATGCTTGTTATTTAGGGTTATTAGGGCAGGATAGAGTCTATTTAATGTGGGCATACAACCTGCATGTAAAATAAAGCACTTATGAAAACAACCCACCTAAAGTAAATGCCTAAATCATTGATTGAGGTGGGAGGAGGTAACTGTCTTTGAGAGCCTCCATAAGAAGATTTTGCCCTCCTAGCCTGGGCACTTCCCTCAATAGAGATGAAAATAAAAGTCCAATTTAGAACCTAAGTTGAGCAGTCCAGTTCCTGTCCTGAGTCTGTTACTTTTAATATATAAAGACTTTTAATAAAATAGCTATTACTGAAAACCATAAGTCTTTTACTTCTCTATTTATAACAGTACAGAAAGTTCCTCTGTATCAAAATACAGATCTGCATTGCATTGAGCAGGGCAGATGTTCTTAGAGTTGTGAAGTGTGGTGGGATGTAAAGATTTATACATTACAAAAGGTAAGAAAAATGGAAGGTAGCCTCCCATTAAGAAGACTATATGAGGAGTAAGGCAAAATAAGACTTAAAAATCAACAATCATTTTACCCAAGTCCTAGATAGCAGGGGTTTTTTTAACAAAACTGAAATATTAGGTAGCATTTTTCACCTTTAAATTCTCTTCTGTGGAAACTAGAATAGATTGTCACCACGGTGTATGCTTCCAGCAGAGGTAGTGGTAAACTGCAGCTGTAGTCTTCAGCTTTTCTTAGTTTTATGTCAAAAATATCGAAGTCATATCAGGCTGTTATTTTTATTTTCACCTTATTTTCTTGTATGCCCATTGCTAAAGGTTGCTTATGGTGTATGTACCTTTTTGCAAAGATAGCAGAGATCAGGAATTTTATTCAACAGAAAAAAGCACTTTATACTTAAATTTCTACCCCTATAATTTAACAAAAATTTAAATAGAAACATTTACTGACCAAAAAGTGAAACACAATGGATTTTTTTTCTCTAAATACAAGCACTAACTGCTTTCTTTTAAGTAGCAAATAGCTATGTACAATGAAAAAAAAATCCTAGATAACAGTGTTAATTAAAATTTTAATTGTATCTGTATGAATTACCAAGGGCAGAAGAAAAATCATATACAGAACATTGCTTGATGTTTTGTGTTTCTTTTTTTTTTTTCCTTCTTTTTTCTTTTCTTCCCCCCTTCTCTGTTCTTTTTTAACTGGTTCTGGAAGCTCATTCAGCTAAACTGGAGAGTGCAAGAGCATCCCCTGCAGGAACACATCAGCCCACAGCGATTTTCTCTTTCTTACGGTGTTTTTTCTTCTGTTAATTTGTATTCATCTTGCATGGTGCACAGTAATTGTGTCTAGAGAATTAGAGAGGGATGGCTATTGCAGTGGTAATAGAATTACTATCAGTGTTCTAAGCTGGCAAAAGGATTGTGAGTTTCAGTCAGAGGATTTAAAAACACATGCTGAAATGTATATTGGGATCTTTTTTCTGCAGCACTACTTATAGATGTATTTTTCTTTGGGTTTATAAATGGGATTGTTTCAAGCCAACAAATGTTGCTAAGAAAGCTGACAGTAGAACTCTCTGAAAAAGCACCTTTATGTTTGTACCTAACAACATATAAATGTACACACATATACATATGCATCCTGAAGTGATCTAGCCATCTCCTCATGTGCCCTTGAATTCAATACGAACTCTGATTCACTGACTACAACAGTAGTCATTTGCTATTTTATACCACTGCCCCCCCCCAATATGTGCTTTCTGACTCAATCTCCCCAACTTTATTTAAATAAAAGGGAAAAGAGGAAAGGTATTGTCTTTAAATTTATGACATATTACAGATATGGCCAAAAAGTCTGAGCCATGTGTTGCTTCAGTGAGTGATTGTATAAAAATGCAGTAAATGTGGACAGCAATTTTCAAGTTCTGATACAAGTGCTATGGATTTTGTAATATTCTGAGGGTAACATTTTAGTGAGTACAGATATAGTATTAAAAGTTTTAGTAATCAATTTATATTATAAAATTCAACAATAAAAATCAGACAAATCATATCTTTTGTTCTCTGGAGGTGTTGATATCACCTGTACATATTCAACCTACAAGAACTAAAATGTAAATCTTGTTTCAGCATAGGATGCCAGAAAGAAATTTGAACTATTTCACCTTATCGCTGCAGAAAGATCCATCCTTCCAATCTAACTGAAACTACAGATACTCTGAAATTTGTGCTCATGCAAACAACATGTATCAAATTACTTTGTTGAAAATGACTTCATGTGGTTTAAGAAGGAGAAATTGATTGTGGCATTGGGTATTTTTGTCTCTTTTCCCTGAACACATTAGAAATCCAAAGTCCCATATACAGAACAATTTTTGTATTTAATATTCCTCAACATAACAATGCCTGATAATGATCTGGGACTTGAAATGGAATCCAATGAAATCTACAGGTTTTTTAAAATAGGAAGTAAAATAAGAACCTCAGTATGTCCTGCAGCTCTTGTTCTTTGTTCTGTTAATCTGGTTTTTTCTCAGTCCTGGTGAAAAGCTAGAAGACACCCATTTGTATAATTTCTTAAAGAAGCAGAGCAGTGTTCTGTCCCTCACAGGAGGCTGGTAGTAGTCAGGGGCAAGTCTGTCCCTTGTCCCCTTTTTGGTTCATTAGCATTCCCTGCACAGAGATTTGAAACCCTAGCTGAAGAAGGGCCGTTTGAACCCCCAGTTTCCCATAAAACACAGCAAAGTGTGTACTACTCTACTGAAGAAAAGAGTTTCTGTTACTTGAGTTTAGAAGAAAGCATTAGTTTTCAGACCCTTTTGAACCAGTCCATAATAAATTTCTCCTGTCCCTGAGATACAGCAAATGATGAGCAGGTTTTTAGGAAACTGAGAAGTTGAGAACAGTTCCTAAATCCCACATCAGTTTTGCTTTAAATGTCATATCTTTTTGTAGATATTGCCCAACAATTTACAGATAAAAATTTCCTAAAAATTTTTCTTTGAGTTTCCTCACTAATCTGCTGAGATTTCACACAGAATCATGCTATAAAGAGTAGTTTGGGGATAACAAGGACTTCTGACTTCATCAGTTGTGATCTCCAAGCAGTAGTCTATCCCATTATCGGGCCAAAGAATATTGTACTTTTGCACTCAGAATTTTGTGGTATTGTCACAGCGGGACTTACTTCCACCATTCATCCTATTACACGCTACTTTGGAACTTCAGGCTCATGGGCAAAACACACCTAATTTCCAGATGAAGTTTCTTCTCTGACAATCTGTAAGCATTTGCTGATGTGTTTGTGCTGTTCTTTGGACTATGGCATTCATTTTTCCCTCGTGGTTTATTCTCCTGCTATATCTAAGAGAGAAGAAAACAAAGCTTCTTGCAGGCTTATTTTGTAAGATTTGTCTTGATTTTTGATCATTATAGTATCTCTTCATTATATCCTTCCCATGTATATTTAAATTTTTTTGGACATGGATAGTCAGAACTGCACACAAAAGCATACTTGAACTATCTGCTTAAGATTTTTCATTCCTTCCTTACTGTATATCTTTCCTTCATATATCCCAATATTGTCAGATATTTTTTATGGTCATATACAATTTCTTCCCATTTGCTAGCCTCTCCCATTGTCAAAATTGCCAAGTAACATTATTTGATCTATGTGCTATAAGGATTTTAAATAATTTAGCAGTAGTACACTTGCTGAATCTATTTAAATGTTAATTTACTTAACTGTCTCAGAGGTTTTTCCCTTCAAAAGTTAAGGTGGAATTTGCTAGCTTGCAATGTATTTTTTAGGCTTTCTTATTCTATTCAATATTTACATCTTCTCCTTTTACACTTTTTCAGTTTTATATTGACATGAATTGTAAAACATGATTGTGTTTTGTGTTGCATTACTAACAGAGGACTTCAGGTGTCTAAATGTAGGTGACTAGTGACATTTGAATGCCCTAGGGTATCTGAAAGACACAGCCTATGGAAGAACCTTTCTGGCCTGGCAGCTGGAGGTCGGTTGGCTTACTTTAAGATGTCCACAGCAGAAACAATCTTGATATTTAGGTAACTGCATCTCACTTCTAGTTTGCTTTGTAAATGATCAGATTTGTTAATGATCTAGCGCCCTTTTAAGCTCCGTAGGGTATTCCACTCGGGGTCCAGCTGGTGTTGCAGAAAGATGCAGATTTCCAATAAGTTCTTTGTCCTATGCACCTATCTGGTGCATGTGTCTTAAACAACTTAGCAACTTGCAAATGCCACTAGTTTTCCATGTTTAGGTAACTAATGCTGCCCAAACCACTAAAGGTTTTCAGCTGTATATTGTAGATCCAGGAGTCTTCACATAAATCAGGTGTTTTAAGTTCCTGATAGATGTAATAGTAGACCAACAAAGATCTATATGTAGCCAATGGACTCTGGAGATCTATTCAGGTCAACAAAAAGTAGTCATCTATACATAGCTACCTGCATAATTCTCCAGACTCTATTGACTTTTTCACTGGGATATTAAAGTGTTTGCCTAGAATTGGGTGTGCAGTGTCACTTCAAATGTTTCTAGGCTAAGATATCTGCATAGATCTAGCATATATGACACAAAGGAGATAGGAGACCCATGCTTCTGTAGCAGCATCTGAAAGCTATGTGGGATAAACTAGGACACCTCATATGTAGGTGAATGAATCATTCTATAGCTCTGCACTTGCCCTAGCTCATTTGTTTATTTTGACCCTTAAATTTAGCTGTCTCTAGTCCAGGGATAATTTACATTAAAAGTGTTTTAAGTATTACTTATTTACAGAAGTAATTATTGCTTATTTTATTTAAACTATTTCTTTAATTTTTAGAAGGATCTTAAGGAAAGAGTTCTATCTTAAAGGCGTCACCTTAATCTTAACTTGTCAGGCTGGGTTTGGATCTCCAAAAGCAATATGTTTTCTGGAAGAAAGAACTTTAGTTGCTCTTCTTCCTCCTCAAACCTCTAAACTGGAAAATTTAAAAATGTCCCTACAAAATTGGACAAAAAGACCATGCAATCCATTATCTTGGCCCTGGCAGTGACTGACAGAGGATGACTACTAAAGATAACAGAAGAAGGGTAATAGTTTCTTCCTCACTCTACTGTCAGTACACATTAGTGATCTGCAAACCAAGGGCTTTTTGAGCAAAAAGTGAGGTCTTTTTATTCTATAGACACTGATGCATTTTTCTTCCATAGATGTGATTGTTTACCTGGAAACAATTAACATCCACAAAAAAAAAATTCTCTTTACAAATCTTAGTAGACTGCTGCAACAGTCTTCTGTGGCAGGCAAGTTCAACAGGGAAATGATATCTAAATATGACCGAAATTGGACAAGTGACTGTGGATAATGTGACAGTTTATAGTCTTTTTCTAAGCAGTGTTTAGCAAGAGGGCCAGGTGGTGGTACCATTTTGGACAGCCTCAGAGAAAGAGTTGTACTACTGTCGGGTAAAGAGGTAGATTCTGGTTTGAGAGACAGGTAGTCCTAGCTGTATGACAGATACAAGTTCCTATTTCTGAAGCTCTGAGGGATTACAGAGCCCTGTGGCACATTAGAAATCCAGGGGTGTAATGTACCTGTTTCTAGTAGTGAATTGACGAGATCAGATACCTGTCACCAATCCAGACAATATTGTCAGTTCCAGGCCTCAAACAAGCATCCTTGTTCTGTTGAAGAAGAGAAGAAGTTGTTCCATGCTGAAAAAGTATCAAACATTTTTTCCACCAAGGTTTTGTTTCACTTTGTTTTTTCTTGCTTAAAAAAAATTCAGAAGCTTAGAATCCTCACAGTGGTTTCAGGGAGGAAGGATTAGTGCAGGCTGGAGGAAGGGTGCTGAAATACACTGTCAGTTTCCTATTGTTTTGGGGTTTTTTTCTCTAGATATCACCACCACACAGACATAAGCACCACCAGTAAAGAACATAATCTTTTGTTGTTAGCTTCCTCTTTAACTTTGCAAAGTGGATTAAAAAAAAACAAGCAAAAAACCCCAAACCCACCCACCCAAACAAGCAAAAACACGCTGCCCCCCCCCCCTTACAGATATGGAGATCCAAGAAAGTATTTTAATTTAATTTTTGTCAATTGTGTGTTTTTAAGAGCAATTAAGTCCATATTTTCCTAGCTGAGTTTCAAAAATACCGTGTCTAATTTCACTGTTTTTAAATGAAGAAGATATATTTGTTATCTTGAGCCTTCAGGAAGGCTTTTAGAAGTCTTTGTGTCAGTATAATTCAGGATAGCGCGCTCTTAAATTCTGAGTTTAGATGATTAGCCCAGTGTAGTAACAACTGTTTCCTAAACATCTATCAGCTGTTAAAGTTATTGGTTGAATGTAATGAGTAAGTGGCTTACAGGCTAAAATGCTGATGCCTCTAAAATTCCTGATGGGAGCCACATTAACTGGGAAGTCACTTGACTCCAGTGGCTTTCTCTTAAATATTGAGCTACTGGGAAGGACAATATCTCCTGTGATAAGAGGAATATACAGTAGCAGGCTGAACTAGCTTTGCATTTAATTGCAAGGCAGTATAAATTATTTATTTTTGTCATTTTGGAAATAGAAAAGCTAGCATATTTTAATATAAATGACCAACTCTTTCTTTTTTCTCTCTCAGTAAAATCATACTAGTTACTGACTAGCCTTCGGAGCGCATTAGAAAATTACTAATTTTAAATGTTGCCCATTAGACGATACCTTCCAAATCCCAGGACAATAATACCTTGGGAAAAGCAGAAAATTCAGACAGGCTGTCTGATCCAAGTGATGCTTCAGCTTTGATATAGATAGAATCCATAAACTTGTACCCAAATAAGAAGACAATAAATAAACACATATATATACATACGTATGTATGTGAAATAAGTTTCTGCGATATAAGTCTTCCAGTTCCACAACATCCTGTAATCTGTGCGATCTATCGAGTCTCATGCCCAGAGACCTACCCTACTGGACCATCTCAGAGATTTGATATCTTTTGCAGTCTCGTGCTCTGCTGCAGCTTCATTCGTACCCTTGCACTCCTTTTGTTGAGACCATAAATGCTTCAGGTTCCAGCAATAAGGTAAATCAGGTGTCTAAACTTCCTTTTGCTCTGGTCAGATATACCTTAATGCTACTACTGTGCTACAGATACCCAGGCTAGCTCTAAGCAAGCTGGCATATTTAGACAGCACACTGACATACCGAAAAGAAATACTCACTGAAATGCTTGGGAAAAAAAGAGTCTTGCATTAACATACAACTGTACCACAGTTGATCAGTCTTATATGTTGACTTGTCCAGTTTGTACATGGCTAATACAGATAATAGAGTTACTTTGCATCTGGTTCCTGATCTGGTTTATTCATTTTTCTTGCCTGCTCTGTATAGTAGACCAGCATTAGCATCATGGCTATCTTTGGCACAGATCAATAAACAAGATTCATCTCACCTAGACCTTAAGTTTATAGCCATAAAGCAGGCTCTGAACATATTAATGTGAAAGCTGCCATTTTTATTAAAGGACTGTTGATAGAGTATGCCTACTGGTAGAGAAAGGCACTAAAACTAAAGTATCAGTGGCACACTTTTTTTGCAATCTGAAATTCTTTAGTAAGTTTTAAAATGAGTTTTACCAAGAGTCATATTTAAAATATCATTTTAAAATGTAATCACAGAATAACGAGGTATATTAATAATAAATAAAATTTACCTCTGTGCTGGTTTTAAGTTCTTGCCAGTATTAGAAGAGAGAGTTTGGCTTTTTTACATCATGTATTGGTAATAAAGTCTAGTACAGGCACTAAAGCCAACTGCAGAAATAAATTAACTGGAGGCAATACTGGTATTGTAAAGTAACTGGCAATAAAGCGGCTCAAAATGGTAAAGTATTTAAAAATAAAATAGGTTTTATTAACATACAGTAGAGACGCAAGGACAGAATCATCTAGGGTATATTGAGAGATGATCTGTAAATTATAACATTTTTTCTTATGTCTAGTTCTTGATGTTTCCAGGGTAACATCTGTATTACAATTGTCATTGATTTGTACGTTATTTAATGAAGTAACCAATTTTAAGTCACTAGGACTATTTCATGTGAGTACTGTAAATTAGCTACAGGCAATCATACCTTATGTGCCTCTAATGTATGTGTGTGTCATACCAAGTTTTGTGGCAGAATAACAAGTATTTTACACCAGGAAGAAAAATTGCCACCCCTTCATGAGCCACTGGGTAGATAGATGAGTTTTGTTCCTTGAAATATTTCTATTTTGTAGTAATCATAAGAGCATTATGAGCTAAACAGCCTTTGCTTGATCAGTCTGTTCTAAACACCTTAAATCATTTGGGAAAGTATAACAGAAGATGTCTAGAAAACATTGCCCTTATAGGGATACTCTTGTCAACTTCCTATGTCTACTTTAACTGTTTCTTTTCATCTATTTAACGTTCCCTTGACATGTTGAAACACTATGTTGACAACTGTGGTTGTGCTATGTAATGAGAATCTTCAACAATTGAAAATTGTCCCCATCTTTCAAGTATGTGTCGGAATGTTTTTATTTGGGGACCTGCTACAGGCTTTCCTGTTTACTTTTCAGGCAGACCCCACTGATTTGAAATCAAAAAGTTCAATAAAAAAATTTTGCTTTCCAAAAAAACCGTATTATTGTATATCTCATTAACTACAATAAAATTCAGAATCTGTAGATTATTAAATAGTTGTTCAAGTCAGACACAGTAAGCATGCAAGACACAAGTTGTCTTGAGAAACTGGTTTCCTAAAGTAAGAGAATAGTAGGTTGAAGACTGTGATTTCTGAGGCTCCAAAAAAGTACAATAGGAGTTTACAAATAAACTCTCTGCCTCTGAATCCAACAAACAGATGTCTCTGCATGCAGATATGTTTCTGTGCAGTGGCTCAAGTCTTTTAATTCAGTAGTATCAAACAAATCTTCAGCTTAAATATTAGTTAACACCTTTCCTTCTAGAATTTGAAATATTATCCTTAGGATAAGGTAACAGAAATCTTTAAAGATATTGCTTATTTTCAGTGAATAGCTTTTTGAAAATAAAATGTAAAAAAGTCATGTTGATAGAGAGAACCATGCCTGGAAAGTACATAGACTTTGAGATGTTAATTCTTTCTTAATAACCCCTGCCAACTATATATAATATTAGACTACATTATCATGGATCCTGCTTTCCGAAATAAAGGAGGTATCTGCAATTAAATAGCAATAACTGTGACATAGTTAGTGCACTGTATATAAAACTTTGCATATCTAGTCAGCAGGTGGAATCACTTAGATGTCTTAAACCAACACTACGAAACTATTAAAACAAAATGGGAGTATATGAAAAAGAAACTTTCCTGTACAGTTATTTTTGCCAGGGGAAGAGGGAGTTTGGTTCATCTTAACTGCAGTTTACAGCACAGGCATGCCCTAAGCTGGCTGTCTAGAGCTGGTTTATAACAACAGAAAAGAAATAGCCACTTTCAGGCTGTGATTTATCTTACCCTAATATTCAGGCCTAAAATAGGTCATATAAATTGAACACTAGATACTCTTATTTCCTTCTCTTGACCATTCTCTGAGCCAGATAATGTGCTCAAGTATATGGGGTTTTTATAGATGTCTTAAGTCATCTTTAAGGGAGACTATTTCCATCACAGGTATCCCTGCTAATTCTCCCCCACTTAAAAGGAATTGGTGAAAAAAAGCACCTTTCAAAAACTTCAGAACAGAATTATACATGCAAATATATATGTAATTATCTGTAAATATATATATGTTATTATATATTTTATATTATATTACCAATGAAATTGCAGTACCATTTAAATAGCCAAATGTCTGTTTACTCACCCACATTCGCCATCATAAGCATCTGCACAACATTGTACAGAGATAACTGCATGTAGTTTGGAGAAGGCTATACCCACAATAGCTGTACAGTAAAGTTCCACTTTTCTGAGTCTTTTTGTAGTAATGTTAAACCATTTTTTTTGACACATTATGGGCAGAGAATTTTTAGCAATTAGCATACATCCACTTTACCTATATGTATTTTTTACTTATATATTCACATAATAATGAATAAGGGACTCAAAGAACATTCTTGTAATGAAAAAATATTTCTCCAAGGTAGTATTAACTACAAATTTTTAAAGCAATATAGTTCTTATGGAGAGAGATCAAATGCAGTTTAATGAAAGATTTAATTTCATTATGTTTCTTTGTATTTTGGAAATTGCTGGAACAAATATTGCTTTGGTTAATGTAGCAGAAAAGGACTGATTCCTTCTTCTCTGCCAATATGTCCAATTGTCCCTGGGTTATGAGACACATAGTGTCAAGTTATTCCTTATTAGCCTGATTTAGAACTGGGATTCAAGTACCTGTACATGCAACCTACCTAATCTGCTGAAAGTTAAAGGACAGGCTGGAGCTGTTCCACTTTGTATAAATAAGTCGGAGCCACAGCTTCAATCTCACTCATATTTCCCAAGCAAGGGCCTTAATCACTGGTGTATAGAGGCAATCATTCATTTGTTCTGGCCCAGTGAATATTTATTTATTTAAAATGGAACAGCTCCAACAAGAAAGGCAGAGACTGATGCAGTGTGTTTTAGTAGCAGGGTAATTACATAACAGAATTTATGTTGGTCAATAAATCCCTGCAACAGGGAATCACAAGATAAAACTATTACAAAAAGTCTCAGTCATACATTTAGGCAGTTGGCAGTTCTGAGAAATGGCACTCTAGCTGGAACATATTTCTCTTTAAAAACAGACTCCATCAGAAATGAAAGAACAGCTCTGTTCATACTGGTATTTTAGACACAGAAGTACTGTACTGCCTCTTTCCATGATCCCCAAGCCACCAAGGGAAGATGTAGGATGGGAGTCTGAACACACAGTACTAGTAGCAATGTGGTGCCTAGTCCTAGGGGGAAAAAAAATCTTTTTTTATTTAAAATTTGTTCTGTAGATTAGATCGTTAGCTTTTGAGAAGATAAGGCTGTCTTTTTCTCTTTATACTTTAATAAACATGCGCCAGATGAATGGATGTTGGTTGAGGCTTTAAATACTCAGGTATCATAAATAATGTATTTTGCCAATCTCTATTAATAAAAATAATGCCCTGTCATGAAGCTTTGCAGTATTTGTAAGAATCATAGACCTGTCCACTTAAATTGTTGACATTCATTTTAATTTAAGAATTAAAAATTGTTTCAATTTAAAAAAACTGTAGAGCAAAACCAATTTTTTATTTATAAACATTAATATCCTAACTGTTGTTTTTTTATTATTGTTTATTCAAGTTGGCTTTTCTGCAAGCAAAAGGTGCTTTGTATAAGAGGAGGGAAATAAAGTCATCCACTACATGTACTTTGCTTAACATGAAACTTCACCATTTTTGCAAAACAATGAATCATTTTTATACCAAAAGCACAGTTTTCTGCAAAAAAAAAGGTAGAATTTTCCCCAGTTCATTATTTTATAGTTATATAAAAACATAAAGCAAAAATGGGAAAAAAACACATAATAATTTCAGATAAATCCATGCAAACATGAATTGTCATGAAATTTGTGAACTATAAGTGCTTTTATTCCCTGTGTCTATGCTTATTTCACATGACTGTGCTTTCAAAACCTTCAACTTTCCTCTTTTCTTCAGCACAAATTTAAAAATAAAGTTGAACGAACACCTGATATGACATAAGTATGGGTTTTTTCACTCCTCCTCCCAAATAACTTTAAATTTTACAAAAAATTAATATTATCTTACCTTATCATGAAACTGTTTCAGATTTTTACTTCAAATTAGTATCTATGGAGGAATCCTAGACAGACTCTCAAGTTTAAAGTGGCTGTGATAGAATATATTTCTCTACTTGGGACTGTTGTAGACCCATATAATACAAACAAACTGCATGAACTACATATTTGTGTAGCTGAGAAAGGAGTAAGGAATCAGTTGATCACAATGACAAATTTCACCCAGGTCAAGACTGATAAATAATCATATACATTTCACAAAGGAGGGGACCCCGCAAACCAAAAATTGCTATCATATTTAGAGATCTTGGCTGACACTGAAAAACAAATAGACTTTACCATATTAAGCATGTTCTAGTGTGTGATCAGACCTTTCATCCAAGCATTTTGACACATTTCATTTGTATTACAATTATTAAATCATTCCCATTTTCAGATCCCTTAATCAGAGCTGCAAATTCACATAAAATTTAAAGTATTTGATAAGCTGGTGAGAGCATAAAGAGGCCAGAGGAGGGATTAAATGCATTCCTTTATGATAGAGGTGTGCTTCTACCATGCAGAATGCCTGGTGTATATATATAGAGAGAGGTGTCGGAAATGAAAAGTACTAAAGCTCTGAAAATTGATCCGCATTGTATGATTTTCATAAATGTGTCAGTTAAGGTGATAGTTCCAAAATACTTTTAGGAACTACTCGAAATAGGTTGAACTTATATTTTTATCAATCCATTTGCATATCTGGGTAGGTTAAATAGGAACAAATATTATGCAAAGAAATTTCAGCTATATGCAGAGATCTGTGCAAAAAGCTGAGAGGAAAATGCAGTAGTTTCAGTGTAGGCATGTTGGTTCTTGTAAACTACTGCAGCATCTGATGGGTTATTCAGAATGTGAGAATGATTTAAGATGAATGACAGAGACAAACTGAATTATGCTTTGGAGACTAAAGGAAATTAAATTCATCAGCATCACCGTGTTTCACCGAAGCTTATGTGTAATATTGAGATGTTAAAGAAAAGGTACTTGATACACACAGGCTGGTTTCATGTTTCTCCCTATCAGGAAGCTTTTCAGGTGATGGAGAGGCACATGGTTTATGCAGGGGGCTCAAGACCATAACATGATCCAGCAATTTATTCCATAAGAGTTTAAGCTGCTGGTTATGAAGGAAGTATTTAGACATACATCAGGTAGTGATCACATCTGTGAGCTGAGGTCTAGTTAACTGAATGATAATATAAAATTGAAGCAATACTATGGGCAGTACAAGGCAATATTAACACTAACATTGGTCTACAATTTTGTCTTGCAATTCCTCACTTATAGTTAAGTAGAATGTGTATTTATGGCTATATTACTAGGTTTAATGACATCACCAATGGTTTATTTCTCCTTCTCAGAGCTGAAGATCCAATTTTCTTGCTACATATGCTGACAATGACCCAACATCTGCTCTTAACTTTCCATCGAACTTTGGCAATTGAGGGCACTGACCTAGTCTGAGTGCTCAGATGCACTTTACATTCCTATAAAGAAGCTTTAAAGGAGCTTGATCATTTTAGACTACAAATCAATCTGAAAGGAGGATGGACGCTGTTGCAGACTGGAATACTGCAGATATGAGTCACTTAACTGAGGTGATTTTTACCAGAGTTGCTGTCATTCAGGCAACAGCATCTGAGGAGCTACTAACACACACAGGTCATTAATCCAGTGCACAGGTTTGTCTACTAGAGGCTCTCTACACTGCTTCAGGTAGTTTTCTGGCAGCCAGCTGCATGCCAGCATTGCTCTGAAAGATTTGTTCACTTGCCTAACATGTTAATTTCTCGGACAGTGAGGTTTTCTTCCCCTTAGCTATCTAAAAGGAACCTTGCTAGTTGGGGGCAGTTGCAGCGTTCATCTGCTTATAATGAGGTTAAGAATATCACCAAAATAAAAACAAATGAAAAGCATTAAACTGTCAAGCTTTAGGACTGTTCTTAATTGAGTTATAGGCAGCTATGCCTGGCTGCACATTTTCTAACTTCAGGCAACTGTAGGAGAGTTATAATTTTAAAAGTGGCTTGTAGAGACAAAGGAGATAAATGGGCAGTGTCAGCAGGTGAATCGGATCTTTAGATTTCACTATACTCTGCTGAATGTTGAAGGAAGATGGGCAATGACAGTCCTAACTTAAGCACATCAGTTTGATGCCTAGACGTGTGATGAATCTGTACCATGTTGTATTTGTGTGGAAGAAAAAGTAGCCCTTTCTTTCTACATGTCCCTCTGCTTCTGTGAAAATTTGAAAGGCAGAAGGGAAAGGGAAGACATATTAGTAACATATCTTTTAAACTCTGTATTTGGGTATCCAGGACATTTACCTTTGAAAAGTATTTTAGTATTCCTCCAGTCCATTTCACATCATCTCACTTTTCTTGAATTTCCTCTGCCTGGTTCTGGAGTATTTATGTGTGAATTAAAGAGTGCCTTTAATTAAAAAAAAAAAAAAATGCTCAGAGACAGGCAGACACAGAAGATGATATAAGCATGTATTAAATATCCCCATTAATGTGACGTTTGACAAACACACATATACGTGATTCCTGAAGGTTGGTGTTACCATGGAAGGACTGAAGTAAAGGCGGCATTGAGTACTTCAACCTTCTTCAAGTCATCTGCCACCAGGTCCCCTTCCCCCTTCAGCAGCTGGCCCTCATTTTCCCTCATCTTCCTTTTGCTGCTCTTGTATCTGTGGAAGCCCTTCTTGTTGACCTTCACATCCCTCAGCAGATTCAAGTCCAGATGGGCTTTGGCTTCCCTAACCCCGTCTCTGCAGGCTCAGACAGTGTCTTTACATTCTTCTTGGGTCATCTGTCCCTGCTTGCATCTCCTGTATCCTTTCTTTTTATGTTTCAGTCTAATCAGGAGCTCCTTGCTCACCCATGCAGGCCTCCTGCCACCTTTATTTGACTTTCTGCACCTGGGGGTGGACCATTCTTGAGCCTGGAAAAAGTAACCCTTGAAAATCAACCAGTTCTCCTGGACTCCTCTTCCCTCTCAGCTTATTGAATATTCTAACAGCTGTCATAGCCTCAGGTACGTTAGCTGAGCACAGGTGGGTTTTGAAACTGTCACCTATATTAGCTATTTGGGGTTACAAGTCTAAAAAAAACCCAAGCAATCATCAAGGCTTGCTATGATATGTCTGTCATCAATCAGCCTCCACTAATATAAATTGCACATCTTTATTCCTAGGAGAAGGGATTATGAAGTTGCACTTTTTTTCTCCAGGTCCTTCAGCTCATTGGTTCTTATTATTAACTACATTGCTTTTTTAAGTGTGTTCTGTCTTCCAATTTCCAGAAGTACCATAATGAAAAATACTTCCTTTTCGGACTTAAGTGTCCCAAAGTGAGAGGATAGACCACCCCCCACTCAGAAAGAACACGAGGAAACTCTTAAATTGTATTTTGTGCCTCTTGATATGAACTTGAGATCATGATATTTATGAGCAGCTACCACTATGTTAATACTATGGAACAGATGTTTTTGACAAGATGACTTGGAAAAATGTACTATATGTTATATCCATCCCTGCACTGTAAAAGGTTAAAGATGTAACCCATTTCTTCAGTACTACACATGGTTTTATCTTAATTTAAAGTGTTGATACTTTAGCCTCAAAACAGTGCATTTAAAATTTACTTGTCATTGGTTTTGTCCCTTTTAATTTTTTTCCCCCCTTTTATCAAGGCAAAGCAGAAGCCGGAAAAATGAATGTGAATGACATCTCATCTCAATTTACTTTCATTTACATTGCTACATGTACCAGTTTGGAAAGCATTTAAAATCAAGAAATTATCGACTAACTGACAACTCAAGGGAAGGACATTAGCTCAGAACACATTGACTACTCATTGCTAAAAATCAGAATAAAATTTGTAGGGAGTCAGTGAATAGTAAAAGCTGTCTGAAGAAAGTCTCTGGTCGTATATTACCTCCCATTTTTGCTCTTGCTTTCTTTCCCCTTGAATGAACAGTATGTTTCCAGTACCCTTTTCATTTTCTTCCCCAGTTTCATCTAATTATTTTCTTCCTTTTTAGAAGAATCTATTCCTTTCCTATCTCAGCTCTCCCCCTCCTTTTTATTAATATGCTGCCATATATAAGATAGACAAAAGAAATATTTTCCCCAGCATTACAAATGTACTTTCCAATTAGTTTGCGTACTACCAGGCATCTCAAATTAACATTAGATAAATTAGTTAAGCATTTTGAAATCCAGGATTAAAATAGCAACAAAATGTATTTAATATGAATGTTCAAGAAAACCCTGAAGAAACATTTTAATCAGCTAGCTCTGGTCATGCATGACCAATTAAAATACTGCAAATTAAGCATCTTCTGTCTTTCAAAGTGAGATGAAATCTTGGTCTTCTGAATTTTCACACATGGAATAATAAGCTCAAGATCAGTGGCCTGTAGAAAGAGACAGAAACCTGAGGACATCTACCACTGATTTTGGATAATGAATCTACAGTCACCAGAAGTGAGATTCTGATGATTTGATGCTAGAAAGTTGATCCAGTAAGAACAAAAGAAACCTTTAATTCTTCTCTCTTGGGAAAGAACCAGCAGTTCAAACCATCTTTTGTGGCAAGCTTAAGCTGGTTTTTCACATTAAAAAAAAGAAAAAAGAAAAAAGAGGAAAAAAAGAGAGGTTATTCATTTACAGAAAGGATGAGAGAGGAAAGAGATACCTATTGCAGATTTAGATTTATCCTGGGCTGTCTGTAGCTGGTTGGATTTAGACTTTACAGATCACAGTGTTTAATATCAAAGTTCAGATATTTTTTCCGTTTCTTTTCCATGTAATTTAGGGAAAAATGAACAAAATAAAAAGCCTTTTAATGTTTAACAGTGACCCTAGGCAAACAGTCGTTGATGAGAGACAGGCATTTCTAAAGAGCTATTCAGCCCACCAGGATCTGAGTTGTTCCCTAAAGTCATTTATCTCTTGCCACAGCTACAAACTGAGCTTTGGCAAGCAGACATCTAACTTAGTCTTGTGCCTAATTCAGGTGGGATGAATCAAAGACGTTATGTTTGTCGTGGTTAACAATGTTTCTTTTCAGGTTCTTTGCTTCAAAATTCTTGTAAGGTCTTTCCTTCCACACAGACATAAGCAGTGAACTATATCATTAGTTATGTATATGAGGAAAAGGAAGGTGGCCGCTCCTGAGCATCTATCTACCTGCAAAGGCATTAAAGAAAAAGGAAAATGAGGGAAGAGAAGAGGACCCTCTTTTAACCCAGTTCATGTCATTAATCTGGCTAAGAGCATGACTGCTAAATCAACAAAGTTGAGTGCCTGCTTAGGGACATCTGAGTGCATGAGAACCTCTTAATCCCACGTGCTGCTGCTGCTGTTGCACTGAACACTGAATCTGATATTAGCATGGCTTGGTATTTCATCTTCAGTCTTTGTTGCTAACATTCATGAATATTCACCGAATTGTCAGTCTGAAGGTATACCTGGTATTCATGGCACTTCTTTGTAATGGACCACTTCATTAAGATTGTCTTCTACATTTATCTCTTTTTCATCCCCTTATCATTTTAATAGAGAAAGTGTTCAGCAATACACTGAAAGAGTTAAATGACTAAGTATGTACCCTAAAATAAGTAACTTTGGAAAGAAACTGATTGCACCAGCTGCATCCAGGGATAGATTAAATGATATATAAAATTGTTCTCATGCAAATTACATTATAGTTTAAATAAAATTTTCTAGCTGAAAGCCTCCTGATTGATTTACACTGCATGTTTAGGACAAGGTTGAGCAAGGCTACAATGAAGACTATTTAATCTAATCTCCTTTGCAGATAGAATAAGACAGCTATTTTTGTGTGGACGAAGTGTTAAGTACAAAAAGCTGGAAATTTTTAATTATACCCTCTTCTTCAAAAAGATTTTTTACTTTTTGTATAAAACTTACCTATCTACAGGTATCTTCTACAACCTTCTGAATATTCTTTCACATGAATATCAGTGATTAATTGCCTGAGTGTCTGGCAAAAATCATTAAAAGTAGGGCTTGTAGCAAAAGCTGATTGAAGGCTTATGCCCAGTACAATTACCATATTGTCCATCAGGTCTGTGAAACTATAGAAACTTTGGTATTTGTCAGAAAAGTTTCTCTCTGCAGTTACAATATTTTGGTAGACATGCATATTTACAGTGAATAAGTCAAACACCAGAAGAAGTTTAGTGGGTTTAAGCAATATTATTAGTGTTTAGAAAACAGTACAAGGAAAATGTGAGACCCTTTTGCTAATTCTGCAAAATTATAGAATAGTCAACTTTTTATTGAAAGTTAATAGACAAATTGGTTGACAAATGTCAGGTCTTCAACAAAATGAGTAAAAGAGTTTTACATTTATGATGATAATAACACTCAAATTTTTTTCTCTAGGCTTACTGAAAATATTCAGGCTTACATTGGTAAAAATAAAGAAAGAAATGTTTAAAGGTGGAAGGCTAATTCTGGAATGGTACTAGGGTCAAAGTTATCTCTGAAATAAACTAGAAAGATAAAATAAAGGATTTATTTCCCTTTTTTTTTCTTTTTTTTTTTCTTTTTTTCTAATTAACTAGCTCTACCATGGACATAGTAGAGAGAACGGAAATATGTATTGCTGAGACAGAACAGTTGAAACGTGTCTAATTATCATCAAAGTCAACAGGAGTTAACACAGATCCCCTAGTGGTAGAAGTGAGATTTTTTACAAAAATTAAATGTGTACAAGATTGAAACACTAGGAAATGGAAAGTGTCTGTTAAAAGGTTGCATAGGAAAGGCCAGGAGAGGGAACTACACTTGATGAATCAGGTCATTTACACTATACCCAGTGGAAAGGTTCTGTCAGATGAAACAGAGGGTGAACTTTCAGAGTTCTGTCTGAGTTAAAAGCCCTATTCAAAAACTGTGCAAAGAAGATAATTATTTCTTTTCTGTAAGTTTTCAAGCCCTTGTATGTTATTCAGTTAAAAGAATTATATTCTCTACTTATTCTATTGCAACCAAAAATCCATGCAGGAAAAAAATTACTGTTTTCTATTCCATATTGCAATGTTTTATAATAAAAGGCACAGAATGAATAAAAATCTGATCCTGTTGTGCCTCATATGGTACTATGCCACAGAATCACAGAGTGGCTGAGGCTGGAAAGCAGCTCTGGAGATCATCCAGTCCAACCAGCCTGCTCAGAACACTGTCAGCTACAGCAGGCTGTTCAGCATCATGCCCAGTTGGAGTTTGATTATCTCCAAGGATGTAGGCTCCACGGAAAACTTGACCTGATTTGACCACTCTCACAATAATAGAGATTTTTTCTTATGTTTAAGTAGAATTTCCTGTATTTCTGTTGTGCCCATTACCACTTGTCCTGTCATTGGACATCACTGAGAAGAGTCTCAGTCTTTTTTACTTGCTCCCATCAAGTATTTATACACATTGATAGGATACCCCCTGAGCTTTCTCTTCTTGAAGCTGAACAATCCTGGTTTTCTCAGTCATTTCTCATATGAAAGATGTTCCCTTAGTCACCTTCATGGCCCTTGGCAGGACATTCACCAGTATGTCCATGTCTGATACTGGGAAGCCTAGATCTGGACTCAGCAGTCCAGATGTGCCTCACCAGGGCTGAGTAGAGAGGAAGTATCAGCTCCCTCGACCTGCTGGCAATGCTCTGAATAATGCAGCCCACAATAATGTTGGTTGCCTTGGCTTCAAGGACACATGTTCACCTTGGTGTCCACCAGGACCCGTGGGGCCTTCTCTGCAGAGCTCCTTTCCAGCCAGTCAGCCCATAGCACGTACGGATGCAAGGAGTTGTTCCTCCCTAGGGGCAGGACTCGTCACTTCCCTTTGTTGAACTTCATGACATTCCTGTTTGCTCATTTCTCCAGCTTGCTGAGGTCCATCTAAAAGGCAGGACAACCCCCTGGTGTTTCAGCTATTACCCCTCCCAGTTCTGTATCATCAGCAAATTTGTGGAGGATGGGCTTGGGCCCATCACCCAGGTGACGAATGAAGATGTTAAACAGTATTGGCCCCAGTACCAACCTCTTCTGACCTCCAGCTAGACTTTGTGCTGCTGAAAGCCTTTAAACCCAGCAGTTCAGCTGGTTTCCAGTCCAGCTTACCCTGTGCTTCATCAGTTTGTCTTTGAGCATGTTATGTCAGGCAGCATCAAAAGCCTTGCTAAAGTCAAGATAAAAAACATCCACTGCTCTCCCCTCATCCTTTAAGCTAGTTATGTCCTTGTTGAAGCCTATCAGGTTGGTCAGGTGTGTTTTTCCCTTTTAAAAATCCCAGTCATCTTATTGTCCTTCATATGTTTGTAAACAAATATGATTTGCTTTATCACCTTCCCAGGTAAAGTGACCCTGACATGCCTGTTGTTTCCCAGATCCTCCTTCTTGCATTTCTGGAAGATAGGAGTGAAATTTGCTTTCTTCCAGTTATCAGGAACCTCTTTCGGTCACCGTGACCTTTCCAAGATAATCAAGAGTAACCTCGCAATGGCATGGATCAGCTTCCTCAGTACCCTTTGGTGCATATCATCAGATGTCACGGAGTTATTTGTTTGGTCTGTTTATGTGTTCCCTAACATGATCCTTCTCCACTGAAGGTAAGCTTTTCTTGCTCCAGACTTCATGATAATCTCAGGGGCTTGTGACACTTGAAGGTCATTCTTACCAGGAAAGACTGAAGCAAACAAGGTATTGAGTACCTTGGTGTTTTCTATTTCTTTTTAAATCTTGAATGTTAGGTTTTTCTCTCATTTAAAACAATCACGTGTTGAGGGTACAGTGCCAACCATCTGGAACCTACCACTCAGGGAATGTTTGTTTAAATGTGTCTTCTGTGCATGACATGGATGTTACAACGAACCAAAACAGGGAAGCTGGTGTTTCTTGCAGTTTCTGTGTGAATGATTTCTGACTTCTAATTATTACTTTTCAGACTACGAATATCTTTTCATAAATTACACTTGGACATTTGACAGTAATTATGTTTTATATATGCTAAAGTATTAAATATCCATGAGCCTTCTTCAGTTAACAAATTAATTGATATTCTGTGGGGAAACTGCATATTTGCCTCCTGATCCATACAGATCTCTTACAATGGATAGAATTAATGGGGCCAGATGTAAGAAGAGTGGCTTTTGCCTACTGTCATGGGTGAGACAGAGTAAATGGTAACATGTACTGGATCTAGAAAGTGTTGGTTAATTAAGAATCAAAATTTGAGTTTTTAACCTACTTGATTCTCACACACTCAGTACTTTTATCCGCCCACCCACCCACAGCATTATGTTCTCTAGGTCTTGAATTCCCTTTTTAGCAAGGAGATGGCTGCCAATCCAGGGAGACTGGGGAGAAAGTTATTAATGATGTGCAGCTGCTTGTAGCTACCAGTCTTGGCTATTACTGGCCAAGGTCTCTGGTTACCTCCTGGCATTTTTTTCCATGCTCCTCCCTGATCTCCAGGATCTTTCTCCACTTCCATGATCTTTCTTCCAGCGAGGATATTAACCTTCTTTCTGGGTCCCCACCTTACTGAGATGGCTCCTTTTCAGCAACTGCTTTTTTTCAGCACCAGCTCTTCTCTCTGGATCTCCAAGTCCCTGGTTTTCCTAATTTAAATAGTGCATGTACAGAAGCAAAATATGTGATCAACCTCCTGCAGTTCTCTCTCATGTCTGCTTTCTAAGTAGAGAATTCAGGACATGCCCCTTTTGTTTAATCCAGGTGTTATCAAAACATACAACCTAGCCAATACCAATAGCAGTTAGCAAGTACCAGCTTTCTACTTGAGAGTTCAAAAGTTCAGCCTGGGGCATTTATCCACACCTACACATACTGCCCATTATCCGCTGCTTGTTTTCACCTATGACACCTAGAGCTTTTCATCTATGCCACCATATGATCCAGGGTAATCAATTTAGATGTAGATACCTACATTTCATCATCCCACTTATTCATCTGTATGGTGATACTCAGAATAGAGCACCTTCCATTTCTCCTGTAAAACAATAAAGAAAATAACAATTACCTTCAAGTAGGGAAAGTAAAACATATCCTATATGGAAGATTTAGAATGAAAAGTATGTTGCAATTTCAGAAACAGTGGGCAGAAGAACAATGCCAACAGCTGGGTGAAAGAATTATGCAGAGACAATCAAAAAGGAGACCTGAAATTGGAATAAAAGTACAATAAACATTAAGCTCATGGTGCCAAAGAAATAAAACCAAAATAAGTAATTCATTTAGTCTCACGCAACAATTTCTGAAGTTTCTTTTGGAGTGAATAGCTACACTTGATAGTGAATTGTGGACATTATATATTCTTCAAAGCAACCTAATAGGCACTATGTAAGCACAGTCAGGTAAATGTGTTACAAAAAGAGGTGAAAGAGTATGACTGAATTTTATTTGATTCCTAGAAATAGTCTATGCAGACTCTTTTTTTTTTTAAAAGGATATTATACCAGAAAAACATCTGGGAATTTTGTACCTTGGTCTGTAATGTGGTACAGATTTCAGTAGTCAATTACTATCTTTATTAGCATGTTTCGTTAATGATAATGGTGTGGATATTCAGTGGCTACTTCACTGAGGCATCAGCTCAAGAAATCTCTCAAGAGATAAATATATTATACAGATAGTTAGCATGTTTTATAGTATATTATGCTGATAGTTAAAGCCACACATGCATAAGTGCAAGTGTAAATATATGACTGATATCAGAACCATTTGTAAGGCTATGCAAGCTGTGAAAGATAAAACAAATTAATTCTGGTGATTGTTATTAAGAAATAGCTTGAGAATTTAGTGCCATGGTATAGACACGTGAATGACATTTAGGACATTTATTCTGTTCCTTGATTAAATGCAGCAAGCAGATTAAATGTCATGTGGCAGTCCAAAAGATATACCTACACACCTACTGTATGCAAATAATACAGTAGTTCTGCAAGGTGACTCAAGCACTCGCACAACTTAGCTCAAATGCAGTTGGTTGTTAAGAGATTGGCCCAGTCCCTAATGCTTATAGTTCTCAAATGTCTTGGAAAAGATACAAAACTGCAAATGCTGGCTCTGCCACAAGCCAGCTGTTCAGAGAAGAGGTCTGTCTGCAGCAAAAGGCAAATCAGCTAAGTGAAATGTGTCTGTCGTTAAAGAAAGATTGATAGACCCTTGTGGAAGCAACCTAACGAGAGGAGGGGCTGTGCAGTTCTTAGATCTGCTGCTCCTTTAAATCACTTTCCTCCAGGAACAGGTAGCTATAGGATGCAAACATGAGAAGTCACCCAAACTTCTACACTGCACAAAACTTCATTTGAACTCAGATTAACTCCTTCTCCAGTCAGAGGCTTATATCACATGCATCAGGAGATATCTAGTATAAATTCATCAAAAGAATTCTCAAACATATTTGTAATACCTATCCCTTTGATTTTAAGGTTAATGCAAAGGTAACAAAGAACAATTTTATGAAACATTTCCACTTCTTTTTATTTTATTTTTTAAGAAGACTTATAACAAGCTATATTTTTGGTAGCTGTGAATTAGTGTATGAGTCTTTGCTCATATTTATGAGGAGTTGTGTGAGGTTTCCTACTACCTCTCTAGCTTATCTACTTCTGATACTGTATTTTTTGATCAGTGTAGTATTGGATCTTCTCTTAATATTCAATTATTTTTATGAAGCATTGAGGAAAGTAATACTTGTTACTAACTTGTAATATTGCCTTTTTAAAATTGGAAACAGATTAAGAAAAGCCAAAAACTAGCTCAGAAGGGATAGTTCAGTCCTGTAAGGCCAAGCACTGTGGCATTCTATAAAAAGTAGAAACCTCTTCCTTAAGTTGGACCTCAGGCTTAGCCTAGAATGCCTAGAAAGAATTTAGTATTTAGAAAACAAACACAGTCATCAACTAAATGAATGGAAAGCTATCAGGACAGAAATGTGGAAGAAAGGTCTGGTATCAGAACAAACAATCTGGCCAGTGCCATCATGCACAAAACTTCGGACATGATATGTTCTTGTGAGTCAGGTGCCTAACCCCTGACGTAGAAGAAACAAAGCTCAGCTGATGGGAGATGAACTGTCTCATATCATTAATCAGTGCATTAGCAATGCTACTCCCATGTTCATTGCCAAGGGAGTAAGGAAGTGTTTTGAACAGAGAAAGTGCAGTAAAGGCACAGGACAGAGACATCTCTAACTCTGTCATATATTTCTGCATGATCTTGAAGAAATTATTAAACAGCTTTTCATCATCTCCGCTTTCTTTAAAAAATAAGCTTGTCTTGTGTTCACACTCAAGAGTCTGTCAATGCCTTTACTTTGCAAGTTTCTTATAAAAATAGGTATTGCAGTTGAAATAGAGATTTCAGAATTTGACCACTTGATGGTAAATGCTTCAGGGAAGATTTTGTTCTGTGTCTGTGTGCATGTGTAAACACTAATACAATAAGTCTATGATATCCCTAAGGTAGTAATAGGTCTGTTTTTCAAATAACAATTGCAAGTATTTACAGGTAGGTAGTTAAACCTTGCTTTCTGAAGTGCCATGCTGCATGCAAGGAAAAGTATCCACAAATGCTTTTCTTTTTCTTGTTCAGAGATATATAGATACAGGTCCTTTTACTGTGTTTATGATGGATACCAGAATTAAAGATTTAAGATTAAGCCTTTCAGTGTTATGCAGACAAAACCTCCGTTGGTTAAACATCTGTTCTCACTTAACACGCACTTGTGGAAATGGAGCCGAAATTTTTAGTGTTATGACGAACTGATGTCAGTACAACTGGCAATTTTTTTTTTTTCCTTAAGAGAGCTTCAGGGTTTATTCCAAAATCACTTAATGTTAAGTCATATAAAATATTCCTAGAATGTCTATTTTGTATTATCCTAAAATCTATGAACATATTCAATCAACATACACACCTTCCTTTATTTAAAGTATTACATATTAAACTGATGAATTATACTGGACTTGTTAATTTAGAATACTTATTTACAGCGACAGAGGTTACATCCACTGAACAATTAGTAAAATTACAGTTCATTACTGCATTATAACAACATATAAAATTGAATTCCTTTTTAATATATAGGGAAAATGGAGAAAATAATGAATGATAAGAAATAAAATATAATTCCCTGACATTTTTCTTTTTATGTGGGATCTATTTACCTAAATTTAGCTATCTTAAGATGTTTTTAAATGTTTAGTCTAGGCCTAGACTCCTCTGTAGTTAAAGGAAATACATCTCTGGAGTCTGATTTATCCCAAGTGTCTTAGGACGGGGTAATGTTTCTTCCGGAGATGTCTTTGTCTTTCCATTGATATCTGTAGGAAACTATGGGAATAGGACCACAGTGGAAGCTGTCTGATTAAATATGTGACCTTTTGTGTGCTAAAGTTAGAGTAGATCAATTCTAACTTTACTGCCTGAGTTGTCACAGCAGAAATAACTATTTAAGCTGGTATAAAATTTTCATTAGTGCCCTTGTGGGCTTCCACTACTGAGTAATATTGAAGGTGGACTATAATCAGGACTGTGGCATTTCTGTGGAATTATATAAGGCACAGATGGCAAAGGTTTCCTAGGGTTTTGTCACTGTCAGGGGAGATTTTGTTTGTCATCTCACAATCTAAGCAGAAGTAAAACCTTAAACGGAACGCTCCCTGAGCACAAAGAAACTACTATTGAGTAGGTGAGCTCGTTAAGCAGTGATGGACTTCCCTGCTTTTTTAAATGTTTGTCTTTTTTGGTTGAAGCACAATAACTTTTCGAACAAAGTATCTGAGAGGTCTCCCCTTCAGCTATCCAAGTGCATGTTCCTCTCCCACATGGCAGGTGCTTAGGCAGTAGCTGTAGCCTCCCCGATACGAGGAAGATGGCCACTGGCTTCAGTTTTGCCCAGTTGCCAGAGTGGCAGAGTGACTATGTTGAGCAGGGCAGTCTAAGCAATAAATGGATACCAGGCTTTTTGCATGGCAGCAGTCAGGAAGGAGCTGTGAAAAAAACAGGAGTCCCATCTCCTTTGTGATACCAGCTAGAAAATTAGAGCAGTTGAGCATTCATGATGGTATATGATAGAGAGGAAGTATTCCTTTCTGCTGCTGAAGCAACTCTGAGGAGGAAGTGGAGTAATCGAGATAGTGACGTATCCATGGAAGCCTGGTCTGGCTTGAGAGCAGCATGGCATGACACCTTTTTTGAGACAAACCCAATGGTCAGAGCCTGACCTCAGTAAGACAAGACTCCTTTCTCTTTTCCTCTCCCTTCTCATTCACAGCCACCACCACCTCCAACCATCTCCCTGAGGACAACTACCCAGAGCATGTCCAGAGTACGTCAAGGTTACTTACTATTCCAGAAGGCACAGGGCAAATGAGAGGAAGCTGGGTATGGTACATTATGATATACGACACTTGAAAACCTTGTGTTGTCAGAAAAGTCATTTATCCTGAGCTTTATTAATTCAGTAGTAAGCTGTGTTCCTTAAAAATATGCTCATGCATCCACATATGTGCTGTCTTGAATCTTAACTATTCCTGTAATACACAGATTTAATATTACTAATTTAATATTACTCATTGTGTACCAATGCCTCAGATCATTTAATTCCCAGAAGGGAGATAAACATTGAAAAATATCAGATCAGGAAGGAGACTGGAAAACACCCCTGCAGGGCTGAAGGGGACAATGGAGCCAAATAAAATCCCTTTCCATGTGTAGAGAGAGGATGGAGAAAGATGGCTAAGGGGAAAATCACACAAGAACTACAGGGAGAAGTGTACTCAAACTTGCATGTGACAACAGAAATGATGAACCTGGAGTGGGGTAAAAATTGGAAATGCATGCAAATTGCTCCTTATAGACTATTTAGTGACTCTGACTAGGTTCAGAGCAAAATAAAGGATACACAAAATGGCTGATGAAAGAAAAATACAAGAATTGTATTGGGCCAAGCAAAGTTAAATATGAAATCTTCCTAACCAGATCTCTTGACATGGAGAACAAAATGAAAGGAGGAAGGAACTAAGTATGGAAGTCTTTGTGGAAATGGGCTGGAGTTTTCAGGGAATCTTTCAAACAGAAAGGGATGGGGACACTTGTGAAAAGGACTGGGTTAAAGATGTAAAAGCTAAAAAGGCAAGATCCATGGTTGCATGAAATGGCTTAGCCTTTTAAATAATAATATACCGTAGCATACCTTAATCTTTGGGTATTCTGCGCCTCTCTTTTTCATGACATAAAGCCACACTGATGTTCAGCCTGCTAGAAATGTCAGAGTCCTAAAAAAAAACCCAAACCAAATTCCAACGAAAAACCCAACCAAAGAGTAAACAAAACAAAAAAACCCAAAACAAACAAAAAAAAAAAGAAGAGAATGAACTTATTTAGAAATATATGATATAAATATATATATAAACTGAGGTAAAAATTAAAATGCAACCCAATTGCAAATAAGTCATGTGTTTGGAGGGAAAATAAAAGCAATAAAATGAAATAAATAAAACATAGGTTAAGAAAGCTAAGGGTTCCAAAGAGGCAACAGAGAAATTAGCTAATAAAATTATATTCTGTTCTATGGAAGATTTTTATTTATTTATCAAGAAATGGAAATCCAAAAGGTCTTTGTGAGCAAACGTTTTAATAGGAGATAAGTAGTAAATCTCCGCTACTATAGTTTCACTGATTTTTAAAGGCTGAAAAGTATTGCCAGCAAAACTATTAAACTGTCAAGTGGTTTTATTTACAACTGCTCCCTAGTTATACAGGGCTTAGGACCAATCCTCTTAAAAGAGATATTTTTGCTGTTTTCCTGTTCCTTCTGCTGATCTGATGGAGGAAGATGAACACAACTATATCATGCTCAGCCTCAGGAGGCAATTATAACTCAGATTCAAGGCCCTGTTACTCTTCTGCCTTCTTGCTCCAGCAGCAGCTAATTAACCCTGGCCTACAGTAGAATTCAACGTCATTGCTGCTCATGACCAGCTCTGTAATCGTCTGAGTCTCTGCCTCCATTAGTTTACTAAGATAATGCGATCAAAAGTGAACGCCGCACTGACAGCTATGAAAACGGCTGGGCAGCTGTGGCTTTTGTGTAAATGGACTCGTCTATTTACACATGGTCATATCTGGAACCTACGCTATGTAACTGAAACTGGGGAGGGGGTTCTTCAGAGTTTTTGCAAGATGCTAAGTAGAAGGTGAAAATAATGTATGTTCCTCTAGTTATTCAAATTCATGACAATACAGAAAATTAATTTTTAAAAAACATTGTCTTCCCTGAATATTACTATAAACATTTCTGTTTCTCTGTTACTGGAGATTTCTACCCTTCTGTAACTGACATCAGTAGATTTTTTTATTGTCTTTTCAGAAAACAAATCAAAACTTCAGCTGCTGCGCATCAGTTCTGAAACAGGGTGTACTCTCTCTGTGTCTGCAGGTTGGAGCTGTAATTCAGATTCAGTCTGACAAATGTGTCAAGAAACATGTTTTATTAGCACATAGAGCATACTGTTAAGAACTAATGCAAACTGTTATTCAGCAAGTCAGGAATATCCTTGATCACAAGCTTTTGGCTTGAAAAGGGAGTAAACATTTAACATTTCAACTAAGACAATGGCACCCTCTTTCCAGAAAAAAAAACAACTGAACAACGGAAAACTAAAATAGAAATGATTTTATTTGGAAAAAAAAAGTGTTACAAGAACATGTCTATCTATCTTATTTATTTATAACAGGGATCTTAACACAAATTAACAAAGGACCGGTCCCTCAAAAAGATACATAAGGAAAAAAGCATAAAGCAGGGAAGAATATGAAATCTGAAAGAGGAAAAAGATCTTGTTTAAAGATTTCCTTCATTTTCTGTTTAACTGATGTAACTCCATTCCTGGACTCAGTACAACAAGACCCAACATCAGACAACCAGTCCCAAAGCAAGACAGCGCAGCAGAGCATGGCAGTTAAAGATAGATCCTATATCAGGAAAAACAGCATGCAAATACAAATCTCAATCCTCCCAGAGTGCTGTTATGTATGGTATTTTTGTGATTTTTTTTTTTTCCCCAGTGGCTCAGACACCTGAACACAGCAGAACATTATTATTGTTTAAAAGGAAACATTTAATTTCAAATTTTTTTCTAAACAAAGAAGATATTACATGCTCCTGTCAGTCCAGTACCTGTAAGGTGGAGGTCCTGAAAGAAAGTGAAGGCCATACTGGAGTTTACCCCCTCATGCTGGTGTTCTTATAGTCAGAAGCTTGAGAGGCATCCTGGCAGCGCAGACCTCAGCGCGCTGATTTAACTGACTGAGAAGGCACACAAATTCTTGAAAGGTTTTGTAACCCACTCTGGGGTCTCTGCAGCTGCTAGCGGCACAGCAAGTATTGGTTGTATTTAAGTCTACTACAGTGATGACAGAATAAATGTAACCTATCAGTCTTGGTATAGTTAAAGAGAATTTAGGTCTAAAAGCATAATCTTTTTTCCTGAAAAGTTACAGTTGGGTCAGTTACACAGTCTGTGTTTTAAAATGTTAGTCTACTTCTCCATATTTCATGTAAAGTACAGGAGAAATTACCCCTCACATTTTTCAAATTATGAAACTCAGATTAAAAAAAGATGATTTAAAAGTAAATTTAAGTGATCAGTTTTTCTTTTTGATTGCATTTTGGAGTGGAAATAACAGCTTGTTTACAAGTATTATACACTAAATAGTCAATCAGTCTATATATATCCTTCATGATTAAAGGTCACTGAAGTATTTAAATAGAAAGATGATAAATATGCTAACAAAGATGAGTCGTTGAACACTGAAAGTGTTTTGTAAAGAAAGCATTAGTTTATTTGAGACAGTTGTTCTCGTGAACTTTCTTGACTTTAAAGTGTTCAGAAAAATAACTACAAATGCAATAAAATTTGGGTTTGTCACAGCTCTTTGTCACATTTAAAGTTCTGTGTCTGATAAAATAGCACTTTTTTTTTCTGGAGGATGGGTTTCTCCAGGGACACCTGTTCTGGTACTCCGTGGTGTGCTTGACACTTGGCAGTTCAGAGCTGTGAAACAGCAGCCACAGGACTGCAGAGAAGATGCCCACAGCTCTGAGAAGGACCTCTCATGCAGCCAGTACAAGCTCACCTGAATAGGCAATGAGCTGATAATCACAGAACTATATAATGTCTGACCTATAAATTAGACCACGAGTCCTAACTGGAAGAGCATTTGCCATGAAATCAGAATTTTGTGCTAATTACATTTTTTTTCGGGTCCAAGTGAGGAAAAAGATGTTTGCACAAAGCCAAAGGCTTGAAAGAGGAAAGGCTGGAGGAGTGAGGACAGTCAGCATCAACTAACTGTCAGTACCTCACCAACTTTCCCTCTTGGGAATTTTCTGTTTGTTTAATGTCCATCAAAGAGAAGCAACATCCTTCTACCAAAAGCACTGACTTGGATCTCAAAACTTCAGATCCAAGTCCTGCCTCTGACACCAGCTGTTCAGGTACAGATGATTAGGAGGTCTGCAGCAGGTATTATATTTGCTTGGTTAGTGTGGTTTGGTTTGTGAGTTTGCTTGTTTGTTTGGGGGGGTGTGTGTTGAGTTTTTATAAAAATAAAAACGAAAGTTTCCTGGAAACATCCTTCTTTGAACAAACTTCTAACAACAAAATTTCTGGATTCTGGCAGTGACTGGTGTGATTTGCCACGGTCAGTGGAGAACTTGCCAGGTTCAAAGCCAGTGGTTGCAGGGCAGTGCTAGGAGCACACCAACGTTTGGAAGTCCACAGCTGTAAGGAGCTCCTGTGGACAGCGTACGGAGGGGGCAAGGCAAGGCGAGAGCAGTCCTCCAGAGCAGGGTGGGCGAAGCTCCGGGCACAAGGCTGGGGCTGAGATGCCACAGGTACACAAAGCTTTGCACGGGCTCACTAGGAGCCATGGATGGGAGGTGTCATTTCGCAGCAGAAAGCTACCGAACCCTGCAATGGCTAATTCTGAAAATTTTGGAGCTGCCTGGTTCCTTTTCGGGGTGGGGAGACAGCTGCCTAGACCCAAGGGTGCCAACACACCAGTGATTCTCAGAGGTGCTCGGTCATGACTTTCTTCTGCCAATCCATTCTTATTTCAGAGTGAAAACTTGGGGAAGAAAGCAAAGGAAGGAAGGAAGGAAGGAAAGTAAATATAAATATTTCAGTTAAAAAATGAAAAGCAGTTCTCAGAATTTTAGAATTTCCTGAAAGATCTGAAACCAGCTATCTCATTATTCCTGGGACTTCATAAGGTTGCTAAGTCTTTCATTATCAAAAATGCTTTCTTATGATAATGATTTTATTCTCTCATTCTTGGCCTATCTACCTATTCTGAGTATAAATGACTTGATACAAGTATGAGTTCTTTCTACAAGTACAGTTCCTAGCTCCTAGAAAGCTATTTCCTCTTGGGAACCTTGAAATCATATCCTTTTATGTAAGGAGAGTTGGTGTATCTAATAAGAAATGTTGGCAAACTTATTATTTTTTTCTTAAAATGAAGGTTTTTAAGAAGTCTTAGTATATATTCCTTGCTATGAAAATGTCCTTTTCACAGTTCAATGAGGTACTAAACAACTGTAGCACATTTAAATATTTTCCTCTTCTAAAAGGTAATATTCAGGCAGAAAAGAGTTAATCTTTTGATTAATGAAAGAAATAAAGTAATTTGTTTCAGGTCATGTAGTTTCTGCTGAGAATTTAATACGCACACACAAATTCTCCCTTTCAGAAAACATCAAAATGTAATAAATAGTGAATCTACTGCTACGTTGAAATAAATTTTCATTAGGAAATATGAGGGTAACCAGCAGCTGAGTTCCAAAATGAAATGATTTACCTTGAATATCCTTCAAAAGCACTCCTACAGGAACTAAGAATTTAATAAGAAGTTATTAGATTAAGCTTTCTTCTTTGAAAACAGCTACTGAATTACATGGGACTCTGATTGTAATCATCTGTTAAAAAGACATGTCAAGGGAATCAGCTGCCTCCAGGAAATGTAAGACCATAGGCAGAGCTGTTTTATATGGAAGAGGCAGATTACAGTACAGAAGAAATAATTTTTGTGGAAAAAGAAATAAGATGTCATTTTCTACTTTTCTAAAATTGGTTACAATATCTTCAGTATGTGACCTATAGTTTTTCTTGTTTTTTCAGAGGGATTTTCTACTGTAAATGTATGTCTGTTTTCAGTGAGGTTTATTATGATGCTATGAAAAATAAGGGAAGCATACACTTGACTAACACAATGCACCTGATCTTCTCCCAGAGGTGATAATGGAACTTCTGCACCAAGCTTACACAATGCAAGTATTAGTACTTCAGTAGGTGGACTTTAAAAAAAAATAAAAATCATTGTTGTCGTGGTAGTTTATGGGTCTTAGAAGAAGAGGCAGAAAAAAGGAAGAAAAACAAAAAGAAAAAAACTGACTTTTTTCCAGAAGTTAATATGGATGTGGCCCACAAGTTCCCAATAGGTTCCTTGAATAAACAGTTATTTTTTTATTGATTAACATTGCTAGAAGTTAATAAAAATGACGGCTAGTTTGAATTCAATTTTCTAGTCTATCTCAAAACATATAAGCATGTAAGTCTGCCATGAGTAAGATGGGAGGGAGGCAGATAAATTTCTAAAACTATGAGGACACACCACATAATGTCCATCCATTCCTTCTTGTTCCTATGGACAAGATGACTGCAGTTCATATTCATTACAATCAGAGATGACTAAACTATGAAATTTGAGTTTGTATTGTTACACCTCTGTTATTTTATGAATATGAGTTAATTGAAGCAATCAGATAAATTTATGCAATCTTATTTAAACTAATGAATTGCTGGAAAACTATTTGTACCACCAAGGATTATTGCTGCTTCCCCTCCACTCCCTGATTCTTACTAGGCATCACAGAGATGGGGCTGAGGGGAAGGGTTTTTTTGCTTGATAAATGCAACTACCAAAGGTCTTTGATTGGAGTCACATGAACATTTAGCATATTTTAAGGAGAAATGTATAAACAATAGAAGACTGTGGACAATGTGGAACATTTTGCAATAGTTTTTTTTAATTTCAACTTCTGTATAATACTTATGAGGACAAAGGTAGTTTTTGTACATTTCCGAAGGGTTGCTAAAAAATGAATAGATCATTATATACGACATACCTACAAAGAAGGAAAAGTGCCTTTGTAGTACAATGGAAAATTCAAACACCAGAGGTTTTGTTTTAAAAATGAACTCCCTCTCATTCCTTGGAGGAATCCTATGAAGACTGGCTTTTTAAAAAGAGAAGCAAAAGTAAAGAAGAAAGAGACAAAAACTTTCTAATGTCAAAGTTAGTTAGGTACTGAAATTGATTTATTGGGGATTCTATGGACTTTCCATTTGTTTCAAATGTTTAAGTGCAATTCACCACTCCTAAGGATAGCCTATCAGCACTGTTTCCTGTGATTATAGGACAATTAGCTGGAGAATATGCATTTTGTCAACAAGATATGCTTAAATGCATTTCAGGAAGAGATATATCTAAAATTGCCCTTAACACGGAGACCAAAAAATTTAGTTTTCTAAAATCTCCGTGATTAATACATTCTGTTTTCTATCAGAAATATTACCTTGTCTGGCTACACTTCACAGCTAATTGCTTAACTTCCCTTATTAAGGTAGTCTTCATAAAGAGTTGATTTAAGGTTGTGAACTTGCTCAGGAGTGTTGGTACCTTGATAATTCATGCAGGAAAACTTCTGGAATCAGAATCTCCTTTCTAGAGCCATTATTATGTTTCCTCACTATTGAGTTTCTCAATAACCTGTTTTATTTATTTCATCTCATGATCTTCTCTGTTTAGAGTATAAAACAATATCATGAGTCACTGGCTGAACGATGTCTATCATCAAATTTACTAACCACTAAATATGTTCTCTAGAACACATCAAAGCTCTTGGATTTAAACAGTGCTAAATTATCATTTATGTTGATACTGTCCTGCAAGAACAAACTGGTTTGTTTACTAGTAAAATGAGATTTAGTCATTGGGTAATCTGAGAAACCATAAACATAGCCTAAGTGTACATTGCCTTCCAGCACAATTAATTTTATTGCTTGTACTGTCAGAGGCTCTGCTTGTGAAGTGACAACACTGGCCAGTGTGGACAATTGGAAGAATCCTTTGGATTAAGGTCTATTTTGCAATAGTAGTAAGTAAACCTATTATCATTTCATGAATACAAAACAGACTAGGAATACACTGAATATTGAGTCAATGCAAAATATGCATTCTGTATAGCAAGGACAGTTTTTTATTAATGTTTTTATGTTTTCAAATACCAAGTTATACTTTCTCCAATTTTTAAGTGAAAATAAACCAAGAAATATGGGAGAGGATATGGATAATTTTAATAAATATACACTTTCATATTTTAAAAAAATTATCTTAGACACTGTGAGGGACATGCAGTTGATATTCGGAGAATGAGTCTAAAATAATTCTCTGAATACAGTATAAACTAGCCATTGATCGGAATGTGTGAAAAAAAGGTTTAACAGTGCATTTGTATTGCTCACGTTCACTGACACCTATACAGGTATGTATCGCAATCTTTTTTAAACAGAGTAATTAACTACACATTTAGAATGTTTGTACATGATAAGTAGTTATCACCAGCTTACTAATGGTCTTCTCCTTTAATGGTTAGCCAACAGGTTTTACTTCACAAATGCCAGGACTATTAGTAGAATACCAACAAAGTGTGGAAACTCAGCTAGAGTTATTTATCATGTTAACCTGGGCTTTTATGTTGCATTGTGCCAGATTCTGGGCTGATGTGATGTAGTTGCTTCACCAAGTTAGAAGGATGGAATCTGGAGAGCTACAGACCCTTATAAATCCACTGTACTTCCAAAGAGATAGATTTCCCTTGGGCTATCCAGAGAGTATGAGAAAGATCTGATAAGATGACAGACTGGCACACAAAAAGAATATTTTACAGAAGCATCCCAAAAACTCAGTGAAGAATTGTACCTGTTTTCAGATATGTTTTCTTAGACATACTAGTGTTTCAAATACTACTTTCCTTCAAATGTGTGACTTGATCATTGTTTAACACTTTCCTTGTCTCCACGAGACGGAATTTCAAAGATACTAAGTTGAACCTGACATAAGTCACAGTTAGCCTAACAGGAGGTAGAACCAAGTTCCTAATCTGTAATTGCTCATGGACTCAGACATGGAGTGAGGAAGGGAGCGGTGGAGTATAACAGAAAACATGGAAGCTTTTGGGGAAGATAATGAAATATGGGGCGAACCCAAAGAGTTTAGTTTGCTCCTTTACCAACTGAGTAATGAAATGAGGCTGTAAAAACCAAATCACCAAGTGTCTGCTGAAGGGTCAGCTTAAAAAAACACTGCTTAATGAAATTTTATACATTTATTTACACATTTACATATTTATTTGTACAAATTTATTTATATATTTATACATATATATTTTATAAAAAGCTATAAATAGGTGTCTTTATGCTTAAGTTATAATTGATATATATTAAATGTTCCATTAGGTATTGCAGTCATGGGATTTGTATTAGAAGTTTTCCATAGATAAGAGAAATGTGGGCAGTTAAGAGAAATTAATTCTGCTGAGGAAGCACCTACTGACACAAAATGAGGTAACACTGAAAAAGAAGAAAAGGGTTTCAATTTGTGAGTAAATAGGCTTTATAGTACAGAAAATATTCCCAGGCATTAGTACAAAAGGCAAAACAGATTTAAGATCCCACTGATTTATGGACCAGGAAAAGTAGTTTCAGGCAGCTCATAGTTTCAGTTTCAGGCAGCAGTGGATATTGTCTACTTGGACTTCAGTAAGTCCTTTGACACTGCCTCCCATAAAATACTCCTAAACAAGCTGTTGATGTACAGGCTGGATGAGCAGACAGTGAGGTGGATTGAAAACTCACTGAACAGTCAAGCTCAGAGGGTGGTGATCAATGTAATGAAGTTTAGTTGGAGCCCAGTAACTACCAGTGTACCCTAGAGGACAATACTGGGTCTAATCCTGTTTAACATCTTCATTAATGGTCTGGATGATGGGGCAGAGTGTAGCCTCAGCAAGGTGGCTGATGACACAAAACTGGGAGGAGTGGCTGATACACCAGAGGATACCTTCCAACCTCAACCACTCTGTGATTCTGTGCCTCTGCAATTCATCTGAAAAACTCTAAAATCTAAGATATTTCAATACAGCCAATGGTTCCATAAAGATACTGGGGTGTTGTTAAGGTTATGTAAATGAATAAAAGTTGTTTGCTTGCTTGCTTCCTTCCTTGTAGATCAAGAAAATGATTTTATAATTATTAATAAAACTAAGTTTCAACAGTGAACCTTCCCTGCACATGACGCTGGGAGAAAAATAATAGCACAGTCAGACGTTGCCTTCATCCTTAGACTTCAAGTAAAAACAGAAAGTAGGAATTACAGTTATGCCTCTGTGATCACTACCAACTAAATGAGATGGCCTCAAGGATGCCACTTTATTTTTTGCCAGTTCTGAGCTGGGTTCTGACAGTTTCTTCAGTCTTGGAGCTGAGAGGATTTCAGTGGAAAAGAAAACTTGGTTCCTGGATTATTTTTTGTATTCTGATATTTTAATGAAAGCGCTTGCAGTTTTGTTTTGTTCTGTTAAACATTATGTTGGTCTTATTTTTCTTAAATATTATTTCATTAATATTCAAATACTTTATTATGTACTTTGACCCCAGTAAGATAGGACAAAAAATTGCATTGTACTTCAGAAATCTCCTCATGTCCATTTATCAAAGTGCAGCATGAATTACAGAAAACTGTCAATTTTTTCATTATTTTCTCTAGCTTCCTTTTTCTTGGATGCCATGTTTTCTAATCACATTATTCTTCTTGTTACTCTGGACCATTTCTTGGCTGTATCTTTGACTTAGGTCAAAGCTTTTTAGGTCCTCACTTCTGTGTTTGCTGATTCTTCAAGGACCAGTCTTTTCTGTCCAACCACACACCTAAAACTCTCATCCTGATTCTTGTCAACTTGTCAATTACTGAACCATCCTTTTCTTTCTGGTTGTGACAACTGCAGTCTCACACAGCTTTCATCCATTTGAAATGAAGCTGCAGAGATTTTCTCTATCTTGTCACTTTGACAGTATCACCCTTCTTGACAGTCTACTGGTTTCCACTTCTCCACTGAATCAAGCAAACCACTTCTCTTCAATTTGAAGCACATCATGGATTATCTCCAACCTACCCAACATCCCTTTCACCTTCAGCATTTGGAATTGTCCTCTGATATAGTTCTTTCTATCACCCTGTTGTACTCACTTACCTTTGACACCTTCTGCTGCCCCTCTCATTGGGAATATCAGAATACCATCCCACAGGTTTTTTTCCAGGCTAGTTATTTTTTCTCTGTATAATTTTTTTTTTCCTTCCCTTTTCTGTAAAACTTACATAACCCCTAAAATTCTTTCAGAGCTGCTGTGCTCAAACTATTGCCTGTCACACTCATCTGTTTTCCTTATATTGCAAATCACTTAGAATAGGGACCTTTTTTCCTTGGCTTTGGTTTTGTACAGTGATGTGTACTCTGAGACCTTGACCCCTAGGTGTTATGGTGATACAAAAGTTAACATCATAATATGAAAAGCTGGAGAAAAACATTATTTTACTTTTCCACTTCTTGTAGCAATGTGGTTTTCAAAAGCCTCATGTTAAAACTGTGAGTGTAAGGGGAAATAAAATGTTCTCTACTTTCTTAACAAAGACATTTTTTCAAAGGATTCTTTACTAAGATACATACTTGGGAACTTGCAATTTCCCCTTGGGTTTCTGACAAAAAACTTGTAACTGGAGATCTAAGATCAGGGTCTTCTTAATTCATTAGGGTAGCGCATAAACCAGCTGTGTGCTGGCAATAAATGTGATAGCAAGTTGTTGGTCACATATAGTTCCCTTCACTCTTTGTGTTCTTACTGTGCAGTTCCCACTGAGCTCTCATTCCTGCCCACAGGATATTAGGGTCTTTGAATGGCACAAATACTGTATGTGAAGCTTCCAAAAGCCTTGGAACTGAGAACTATTGCCAGCTGAATAGTCAATTCACAATGCAGTTTTCCATTTTCCTCTGTGATGAAAATCCACAAATGACCATCCATGTGAGCCTTGGAGGTTGACAAGATGACTAAGTAGGTCAGTACTAACTCTGAACTCTATGACACTACGAATAGAGATGTAGATATTGTTATGCTCTTTCATAGCTACACGCACGGCAGCAATCGGCATTTATTTCTGTTGCATTTCCTATATTGTATTCAATAAACTTCAATGTTTCTTTTCCAAGAAAACTAGAAAAAGCCCAATATTCACCAGAGCTCCAGATATTACTATTTATTAGGCAATAGCATTAAGTCCTATGCCACAGGGGGGAGAGCACAGAGATGAGTACCTACGCCTCACTGCAAATAGTGTACAATCAAGCATACAAGACATCATTGGAATGAGGGAAAAAAATAGGGAAATGGTGATTTTTGAAATTATTTTTGCATATAAACCAAATAGCAAATGCATGGACAATACATGTTACCTACCTAAGGTACACAGGTACAAGCACATATACTTTCTCTATAAGAAATACCCATAAGTCACAGATATTAAGGTTAAGGAGACGTTAAAAAGACAATTGTTTGAGGTACTGGACCTCTTGAATGAAGAGAAGAGAAAAGACATTTCATTTGACAGTAATATAACAGCCTAAGTCATGCCTAAGTCATGAAAATGCAGCAGGGAAGAAAAAAGGGTTTGTACTTTGGAGTTTACTGAGGACCCCTATGAGTCCAAGAACAGCCTGGAGTCATCCTAGAAACTTCTGCATAAAAAATGGACAGACTACTAATGAGCATATGCATTAAGAAAGACAAACTCAGATTACTTCTAAGGATTTTCTGTCAATCTTTATACTATTCCATCATCTATTCTGTAATTACCCATATAGCCCAAAGAAATAATCAGGAGAGGCTTTATACATTAGTGCCTTTGCTCTGCAAGATTCATAGAAGCAAAAAGAAAAGGAAAGAATTTCTATAAATGCCCCAACTTCTGAATTCTATAACTTTTAGTAATGAAAATGAAAGCAGAGTACATCAGCAGCAGGGTAAGAATCCTCTCAGCACATGGTATGAACTTGTAGTTTTTAGTCCAGAATATCAGACCTAAAGTCATTGGGTAAGAAATCGATATACAATATACACTTATGTGGGGAAAAAAGATGTATGAGATCTGACAGTCATATTTAAGAGACTTGCTCTCTGAATCCAGCAGGATCATTTGGAATCTACTGAGTGTTCATTAAATTAGTTCTGCCTAAGTTGTGAGTTCAGCTTATCCAGAACACATCAACAAAGTGTTCCCGTGCTGGTTGTCTATGCAATGGACTAGTACGTGCACTTGTCCACCAGATTTCCCAGACAGACATACGGAAGCCCTAAAACAGTATTACGCTTGTCCTGCATCACGCCGTGTGGTTGGGGATTCATAAGCACCACTTTCATCACCCGTTAATGCTACTATGAATAGAACAGTCTGACTTCCAGATTTTTTTTACATTACATATATATATTTCTTTCTTATTATTCCATTAATTTTTTACCATAAGTAAATACACCTTTCTTTTAAAAAATGTTTAAAGCGTGTAAATTTGTGTCTTAAGAACAGGGTGAGAAGATAGGTAAATTTTGCCGAAATCCACATTTCTTTTCTATACAATCATGACAAATTCCATCAAATTCCCTTTGACCTCAGTAACAGCATCCCACATACAACATAGAATGTCCTATAGTGTTATAAGACTGTACAGAAAAAAGCTGAAATAAGAAAAGGTTCAGAAAAGTCGAGAACGTTTCTTTTGTCTTCTATGTATTCCTGGCTGTTTCTTTCATACAATAACCAAAACAAAACCACCAAAAAAACCCCCAAACACAAACCCATAATGCTAGTTTGCTATAATTAAGCATAAAAATGGGGTTATCATGGTTTATTTTTATGATAAAATTGAATTTCAGCTTCCAAGGTGAAAGCTTAATAGAATCTTAAAATGTGTACCTTTTTGTTTTATTGAAAGCTTGTATTTCAAACAGTCGTGAAGGGCCCTAATGGTCACTCTTTTCACTTAAAACTCTATTTGATATATACATTTCAAGATCCAGTCCAGTTTTGCCAGGTATCTAGTGTGAACATTTAGCACTGGAAATTAGGCTTTCAGGTTTGGAAATTGTAATTGACTTTTTCTTATGTTAAATTTAAATTATATGAAGTTAGCAAAAATGTCAGGGGAGGGGAAGAAATTTATATGTGTTAATGAATAAAACATTTTGATTCTCTATGCTTCACTTGTTAGGAACATTGATGTGACATTAAGATACTCCAGAAATATGTAATCATAAATGGGTTACCTTGTACCTGAAATGCATTATATGTTAGTAGACCTTTTTCTGTGTTTATTTTATGAAATTAAGAGATTTTCCAGAGGAAGAATTCTATAAGTAATGGCCAAATTTTGAGAAATCCTTGTTCATGTTCCCAGATCAGACAGAATGCAGTTATCTGTAAATGAATCAGAGGAGCTTCTTGTTATAAGCAGATGTCACTTAATTTTCTTCTGTCTCGCTATATATGAAATTGCTTTCCATCCAAAGGAAACTTTTCAGCACAAGACAATTTATTGAGTAAATAATGGTTTGTAAGATTTCAGTTTATTCTAAATCATCATAAAAAGAAATATTAATACATTAAACATTTCATAAAGTGGAAGTAATTTTACAAGTCAAGCTTCTACTAAGGGAAAGCAGGAGTCAGAAAAATAAATCTGGTCTATTAGTTTTTGCTAACTCTTATATTTAAGTTGAGTCCTCAGGCTAAAATACATTGTTCACACAGGTCACCAAGGGGATCATTCAGATTCCTATTTTTCTTTCTTCCACTCAGGATTTTTCTTCACATGCAGTCTAATCTTACAGAATTCAGTCTGAGTTTTGCCATTAGCTTCAACAAAATCTTTCATGTCATTTCACCTTTAAGGTGATATTTGTCCCTTTATACTCAGTCTGACATAAAGAAGCCTGCTGAAAATAATGATAGTCTTTGATTTTGAGGAGGGTTTGGGGTTTTTTTTCTTTTCCGTTTGGAACAACTATTCAGTTTTGAGATATGATTCATATCCACACCTGATCACTGCTGCCCCACAGACCTGTATCATCTCTTCTGATCTAGATATGCTCATTGCTAGTGTATTAGGTACTTCAGGGAACACACAATTCTGAAATGGCAAAGAAATTGATATTATTGACATAATCCTCTGTATTGGTTTTATGTGGCAAGGTTTTGGTAGCGGGGGGGGGGGTTACAGGGGTGGCTCCTGTAAGAAGCTGCTGGAAGCTTCCCCTGTGTTTGAGAGAAAACGAGCCCATACCAGCCGGCTCTAAGACGGACCCGCCGCCGGCCAAGGCCGAGCCAATCAGTGATAGTGGTAACGCCTCTGTGATAACATTTTTAAGAAGGAAAAAAAGTTGGGACGCGGAGAAAACAGCCACCAGAGAGAGGAGTGAGAACATGTAAGAGAAACAAGCCGCAGACACCAAGGTCAGTGCAGAAGGAGGGGGAGGAGATGCTCCAGGCGCCAGAGCGAAGATTCCCCTGCAGCCTGTGGTGAAGACCATGGTGAGGCAGGCTGTCCCCCTGCAGTCCAGGGAGGTCCACGGGGGAGCAGATCTCCACCTGCAGCCCGGGGAGGACTCCACGCCGGAGCAGGGGGATGCCTGAAGGAGGCTGTGACCCCGTGGGAACCCTGCGCTGGAGCAGGCTCCTGGCAGGACCTGCGGATCTGTGGAGAGAGGAGCCCACGGAGCAGGTTTTCTGGCAGGACTTGTGACCCCGTGGGGGACCCACGCTGGAGCAGTCTGTGCCTGAAGGACTGCACACCGTGGAAGGGACCCATGCTGGAGCAGTTCGTGAAGAACTGCAGCCCGTGGGAATGGCCCACGCTGGAGAAAGTTCGTGCAGGACTGTCTCCCGTGGGTGGGACCCCACGCTGGAGCAGGGGAAGAGTGTGATGAGCCCTCCCCCTGAGGAGGTGAAGCGGCAGAAAATAACGTGTGATGACCGTAAACCCCATCCCCATCCTCCTTGTGCCGCTGGGGGGGCTTGGTGGAGAAATCAGGGAGTGAAGTTGTGCCCGGGAAGAAGGGATGGGTGGAGGGAAGGTGTTCTGAGATTTCGTTTTATTTCTCATTTACCTTACTCTGGCTGATTTGTAATAAATTGAGCTAATTTTCCCTAAGCTGAGTCTGTTTCGCCCGTGATGGTAATTAGTGAATGATCTCTCCTGTCCTTATCTCGACCTGCAAGCGTTTTTGTTATATTTTTCTCTCCCCTGTCCAGCTGAGGATGGGGGAGTGATAGAATGGTTTTGGTGGGCACCTGGCGTTCAGCCAGGGTCAACCCATCACATCCTCATTTCCCTAACTTCTATCATATAATTATTTGTACTTTGATCAGGGAAACAAACAAAAATTACTAGTATTGTGCTGCTGAAACTTTTGGTAAACTATTTTGGTAAGCTGACAGTTCTATTAAATCAGACTCTAGGAATCATCAGGACACAACAAAGTTTATTAGCATTCAAATATTACATTAAAGCAAATTTTACATAGCAATAAATGAAGACTGTTAAAGACCTACAGCTTCTGCCATGCTGGATTCAAATTTGGGGTAAAGTTTAAAAACTATTCACAATTCCCTATCTAATAGCATGCCAGCTTGCAGAAAAAAATATTTTAGACTTTCTTCTTTCATAATAATTCTATTGTAAGCAATGAAAGAAAGGTCAAATTAGCTACTTGATCGATTTTCCCAGTCCTCAATATAGTCTTATCATAGTATCTAGAGCTTGTACAAAAAAAAAAAAAAAAAAAGAATATAAAAGCAGAAGAAATGCTGGTTTAGATCATGTAGGAAATTATGCCAACTAACATTATCCTTAAACTTGAAAAGCTTTGTTAGGACTGACTGGGGGGAAAAATCTGTCAAACTCTGTGTGAAGAAGGTATTTTATAGACATTGTTGTGTCTCAAGATTTCTGCTACAATTATGCCAAGTACAGAAAGCCCCATGTCACCTAGAAAAAAAGTTCAGTGTTATCAATCACATTGTTTCTTATTTCTGTAATTATTCTTACTGAACTTTTACTTCTTCACCTGAAGAAAATTGGTGTAAAAAATACTTGTCATCATAGGACAAAATCTTACCATGAGGTAGTAATGTCCTAGGACAGTTAGTTTGTGAATCATTTGCTAAACTAAGAAGTATTATTTACAAAGAAATATGTGAATTTGTTTGTTTATGAATTTAGAAGTGGTTTTATAACTATGTACCTTGCAAAAGATTATACAACTAACTTTTACAAAAAATTCTTTCTAAGCTTTTGAGGGGAGATAAAGTTTTCATTCTGCACCATAAGCCTGCAAGAAAAGAATTTTGGCTCTGATCAAATCAAAGCAGGTTCAGCCTTCAGGTTCAAGGCATTAATAAGATTTTACTGAGAAGAAGCAACACTTAAACTGGAAGCTGGAAGAAAACCGATATATCTTGAAGAACACTCAGAAGGGCATCTGTTAAAAATATAAATATTAGAAATGCATAATAGAAGTAGAAGGGAGAAAATGGTGATATATTTCAGAAAGAATTGAAAGAACTAATCTAAGTTGGCTTTGCTTTGGACAGGATGTCAGACCAGATGACCTGCAGAGGTCCCCTCCAACCCATACAATCCTGTGATTCTAAGTAAGTCACAAAAAAAGAATAATATTAAAATGTAGAAAGTCAAAGAAAAAAATCTGCACAAATAAATTCCAAAAACCCCCACCAATTCCCCCCCAAACCCTAAAGCCAATAATTTTAGGAGATATTTAAGTGAACTAGAATGTCTAAACACTGTTATATCAAACATTTCTGATGTGACTGATAATAAACAATTAGTTTATAGGAAAAGAACTTGACAAGAAAATGCCTTTATGGTTCCCTGATCTCCAAATACTTTCTCAAAGTGCTTAGACTTCTTTCTAGTATATATTTTAAGTTCAGACGTGCACATTTAAAGGCTAACTTTAATTGAGTACATGCTTAAGACAAGTGCTTGATACCCCACTACATGCTGTTGAAGAATCTTTTAAGACAGCAGATTTTACCGTCATGACATGAAAGGATTTGAAGTGCCTGGAATTACAGGCAGCGTGGCAGAATTTTTCTGAAGAGTCGAAAGGTGAGGAGGGAAGCTGATTTGTAATTTCACAAAAGACCATGTCTTCAATGGAATGTGTAGAAAATGTTGGATCCTCCTGGGGTAGCTGGGTATTGTACCTTGTATTCACCCACTATGTAAAGTGTGACACCTGGGAGAGACTCAGCACTGATTAAAATATATAGTATCCTCAAATTTCTACCATCTAAAATACAAAACTTGGTAAAAATGAAGGGAGGGAAGACAAAAGCCCAGACAACGTGTCAATGCCAAACAAGCAAGAAACCTTTTCCCCGTGTTGTTTCTCTCTTTCCTCAGACACTTCAGGGAAGCCTAAGATAAAGCTGCAACAGTAAAGGCTAGTTACTGTTTGCTATTTAAATGAATATATTGAAGAAAGAGAGGAAGGGGGGCATGGGGTGGAGGGGGAGTGGGGCAAAGGGGGAGGAAGGAAAAGAGTTATATTCTTGCATTTCTATGTTGCTCAGTCTCTTAGTAAACTAGTGTGTATACCTGAAAATGCTAAAACCAGCTTACCACATTCATTTTATGACCTTTCAGACACAATTGTTTCTTCCATAGTGCAGAAGTCCAAAGACTTGATTTAGATACCCATATCTCTATTGACTTAAATAATACTGTATATTGAGATTACCTCATTAACTTTAATTCAACATTTGTGGAGAAATAAAAAAACCAAGATTAGAAAAATAAGTATTTAAACATAATGAGTGAAACTTTAGGCAGTATTGATTCCAATCTTAGTTTATTAACAAAAAAAATTTAAAAAAAAAAAAAAAGTAAATTGCAAGCTTGAAACAGATTGTTCCAATTTATGCATGGAGATGTTCTTCTTAAGAAAAAGAAATTGATATAACTTTGTGTCTATGACTAGGAAACACTTCAAAAACATGACAGATTATACCTGAGGTTTGTTAAGTATGACTGAAACCAAGTAATGCACCTAATAATTGAGTGGAAGGGACTGAAAACCTACAAATTATCACAAAAAATGTATTCCGAAAACTTTATCCACAGTCTTTCTATCCCATCTGTTTATCCACATTTGCAATTGAAATGCTCAAGCTACATTTGAAAAATAGAATTTTTGAAGAGACCTAGAGAGATAAAAATATGTATGAAAGGAATGAATCTGCTCAGTGACAAAAACATATCTGCCCACAGATGCAATCAGTTGGAGCTATGGAGAAATGTTGATAATACCAGCTTCCAAAATCTATTTCATTTTATGTCTTATGGCCCATACAGCTATGTGAAGAGGTTCCTTAATATCACCACAGGAATCGTACATGGCATTCTCAGCTTCTATAAGGACATTAAGAATATTATAGCTTCACCTTTCTTTCAATAAGATCAAAGATTACCCTTAAGAAAAGTTATGTAGACTTGTTATCAATCTGCAAAGGTAAAACTTTGATTCAGAAGAGTGGAGCCAATACTCAGAACTGAAGCCACTGATCATAAAATATTCATTATTATGTTGCAAAGGACTAAATAATCAGCTCCCCCTACCCTAACAGGATATAATTTTTCATCACATTGCACATAATGAGCTTCTACAAACAACCAACCAACCCAAACAAAAAGTACTTGGCAGGGAAAGCTATTTTTTCTCAAATTGTCTGCAGGTGGTGAACAGAGAGCAACTTGAATTGTCAGCCAGCAGAACATCCTAAGGAAATGATGGACTACTGATAAAGGTATACATAACTGCAGTGAGGTCTAGCACCACTTCACCTAAAACAAGAAGTTACCAAATTCAGATGCATCTAGGAGGAACTCTGTTGAACAGCAATAAGCAGTCACTGTGACACATCAAGACACACACTATGAAATGGGAAAGAATTTCTGCTGACTTCTGCTAATGTCACTTCATCATTCTGTATAATCATGATATCAAATGAAAACCATAGCAATTCCTCTAGTAACTAGCAATTCAATTGCTTCTAGTAGTAAATGGGGAATAAAATAAATAATACTGTTACTGTATTATAACTGTTACTTGCCAGACCACATTCAAAACCAGAACAAAAATGGACTTTGATTTAAAAAAAAATGTATTCTGAAGATAAAATAAATGAATTCTTACTTTAAAAAGAGAGCTGATGTGCTGCTATGTAAAATATATTCTTGTTTTGCAAGCCTAAAGAAGTATTATTTGTATTTTGAACATGTACGTTTTCATCAAAGAACTGGTAACAACTAGAATACTATCAACTGCACAGACTTCTTGTCAGGAGCAGTTATTTTCACTGCATAATGCAAAGTAAAGATAGGTAGCTATAGGATGGGTAGGTTTAAAGGAAGAAGGATTTAATAGATTTTGACTATTCATGTGTATGTAGCACATCTGAGTGGTGACCGGGAAGCTTTAGTTATGAAAAATTAATTCTTGTTGTCAATTACAGACATATTCTACTAAATAGGTAATATACTCTGTTTTGCTATTATTTGTGGGAGGTTTCATTCTTTTTAATTTGCACAAATGTTGTCCTTTTCTCCTTTATATAAAAGATGGACAGATATCACATGGATATGTAAAGAATACATTTAATTTAAAATACTTAGGAAAGAATAGAGATATTTTCTATTATCTGTAAAAAGATTTTTTATGTTTGCATTCACTGAAGCTCATTTTCAAAATCTACTTTCTGCATTAATAATTCACACAAATGTATGTTTGTTTTCTGATGTGGTCTATTTCTGTAACTTGTTTCAGTCTTCATCTAATGTCTATTGTTTTGGTTTTATTCTGTTTCTTTGAACTAAATGAAGACAAGCATAGCTTCATTTCTGGGTTTTTTGTTTTTTGGTTTTTTTTTTCAGCAAACCACAGATTTTGAATATTTGCAGGTCAATATTATCACAGGTTATTTCTAGTCTACAAGCATTGTTGCAGAGTCAGTTTCTCACTAGTTCCATGAACATAAATAGTCTGAGATACAGCTGTCCTATCATCAGGAAACTCCTTCTGGAAGAATTAAACTCAGTCTCCACTCTCATTCAGGTAAAACATGGACTTGTCAGAAACTATGAAGATGACAGTAATCCTTTGAGCGCTCTATATTATCTATGCCTTTTTAGAAATATTTGCTTTACTGCTTATAGATGGGTGTTTATGAAGAGGCCATATTACTGCTTTCTGGTGAATTTTGCTTCAGAAAAAAAAAAAATGGAAAGAGTTCCTTAGCTAACATATCTCATGTAGAAAGGATCAGTGATATCAATATAAGACATAAGCATTAACAGCTTCTTTCTTCTGTGTTGCCTACCATTTATGTGAAATCCAATTTGTGTAATACACTATTGCAAAGAAATCACATCAACCTATAATCCTCTATATTCAGTATTGGCAGTTCAAATGCAGAATAAACTGGTATGGCATTATGAACTCTGTTTAATAAGTAGTAAAACAGAAAAAGGGTTTCCACCATGACCTGAGAAGATTACCATGTGTAAACCAGCATGAACATAAAACAAATACTGATATGAAGACAAGATATCATCAGCTGTGTTAATATTCCACAGCTTTCTAGTTTTTGTGGATAATAACTTCACAGACCAATGCTATGATCTAGTGCTTGCCCTTTCAAATTTTCAGTGCCTTAGGGCGGGGAGGAGAGAAGGAGAAAAAAAGAGAAAAAACCCCGCAACCTATTAAATATTTTCTAGTCTTGAGAACATTCAGTCCCAAATGAAAAATGGTTTTGATGAAGAATTTCTGGGAGGTGCCAGAACAAAACAATTTTAAAAGGGGTTAGACACCTTGATGTGGTCAGATGTTGTTGTGTCTGCAGTGACAGACATTCAGCACAAGCCAAAATGAAACACTGCATAATGTTCTGAGCTAAGGAAATGGACAGTTAAAAATCAATCTCTACCTCACATTCCCAGCTCTGAACCTGAAAATGACAGCTATTATCCAGATTTACATTTTATCCCAGCTAGAATAAAGCCAATAAATCACTGGGCTTTTGGCTGCTCAGATAATTACAATGTGAGTGGCTGGTATGAGTTGCACTGGGGGGAGATGCTTTCAGAGGGTTAGAGCACAGAGTGGAAAGAATGACAGTGAAAAATGGGCTTGATTTCCATGTTGAGATGAGAGCTTGTGACATGCAAATTACTGAACGCAGTAACCTATGCTGAGACCCATCAGCCCCCCTCATCAAATACCCAGACAAGGTAAGTCTGTGTAGTGGAACATCTTTACAGATCTAATAGCTCAGGTGAACAACTATTTGCTTTAAAGGAGGCAGGGGAGTTTTTAATGGTATATTAAAAAATATTCCCATGTGTCTTTGCCAGAAGTGATTTCATCATTGTCACGCTCTTCAACATAGCTTACCAGTTTGCTCCTGTGAAAACAGGAACAATTTCATATCTGCTTCATTCTCAGTTATGATTAGTTTAATTCTAGTACACTTCTAATCATGTCTGTGTATCAGATTACCCAACAGCGAGAAATTCAGCCCTACAGAGTTGTCAAGACTATTTGAATGAAGACACGATCCAAATGTTCCTAAATCTGTACTGCATGACTGCTCATTTCATCCTGCAACAATTTCTTTCATTCCTCAAACATAAATCACAGTTTTATCTTATGACAAATGTAATGTGTGTTCTTCATGGCTCCTCCCCATAATTGTCCTGGCTCCCAGTGTGAACTGCATCTTCCAAGCTGCTTTCCTGCATGAGGCCCCCTTGGGATCCTGACAAAAATGTTAAGATGGAAGAATTAGCTTCATTATTCTGTATGATTGTCTAGTTTATATTTTTAAATTCCAATAAATGTTCCTAAATAAAAAAGGAAAAGTAAATATATCTAAATATCAGAGTACTATTTTTCAAAAACTCTACTCCTATCCTTTGATGAACTGCCTAAAACCGTATGCAAACAAGCCTTAAAAATAGGTTTATTCTTATTAGTACAAACTTGAGAAAACTATCTTAAATACAGCTGATAATTAATCATCTAATTGAAGTTGTCTTGGGAAGCCACAACAGTGGGATCTCCTTATTATCACAGTAGGGATATCTTATTACTCAGATACAATGATTCATTATTAGACATTGCTGATTACATATTTCATCAAGTTGCTTTTTCTCTTGATGCTTTAATTCTCGTTCTTTACTGCATTATATAAGACCACCTTTTTCTCTTTTTGTAATAAAAAAACCTCTGGGAATGTGTATGCAGATAAAGGTGTTTATTCTTACTCTATTTCTTCCCTCTTTACAAGGACCGTGGGGAACATCAAGAATGCTCTGATAAATGTAGCAGGCAGACATTCAACTGCAAAAAATACACCAAGTTTCTATTTAGTGTTGAACACAATAAGGCGTTAACATCAGTTTGTTTTATGATAAAAACAGTAGTTACATGCAGAGCACATCACATAAAAATCTGCACTAAGGTAAAGAATAAGTGTATACAAGTTCCAATCTACTTGAAATGGTCATTATTAAATTCAAAAACTTATATATCCCCCCTCTGTTGGGGTATTAAAATATCTCTATATAAAGGCGGGGGGAAACATCAAATGTGAAGGTTCTGCAACTTGGCTGAGATTATACACACCAAATCTTTTTAGTAGTTATAAATGGATGAGATCATACTAACTGTAAAAGAAGATAATAAAACATAGCTAAGCTATAAGAAACTAAGACATAACCACTACAAGAATGTGAAATAATGCTGTTGCAGAACTACTTTAAAATCAAGGAATGATAAAATTTAGAAGAGGAAGAGCCCTTAGCTAAGACAGAAAAGGGAACAGGTTGAAATATAGAAGAAAATGGGAGAAAGATAAAACAGGCTGAATAGAAAGAGGATGAATTGCGCTGAAAGAGGAAGTAATGATAGACTTTAAATATCATGCTAAAGGGCATCTCGGAGCCAGAGCGGAGTAGGTAAATGAAAAGACTGTCCTTGATACTTCTGAGATCTTTACTTGTTTGAGTACAATCATGATGTTTTCAGCGCTGAGGCATATAAAAGATTATAGACAATGGAGAAAACTGCAGGGAAAGCTGTTCCATCCTTTGTCTCATTGAACTTTGAGGAGAAGAAATAGAACAGATGAACAAGAGAAAAAACACTGGCAGACATTTGTGTACACTACTGCATGAATAAACAATTTTCCTGTCCTTTGTTAGCTCCTTTTCTGAAGTGTAAAGGTAAGAAAAACAGTCTTAAACAATTTTTTTCCATTTCATGGAATTATAAAATAGACTCATGGAATAGTCTAGGCTGTAGGAGATTTTAAATGTCATGTGGCCCAACCCTCCTCCCAAAACCTGGTCATTTTACATCAGGTTGCTCAGGGTCTTATACATTTTGGTTTTGAATATGGTAAAAGATGCAGATTCCACAGCCTCTCTAGGCAACTGATTCCAATATTTGATAATCTTTGTCAAATTTTTCCTTACTATCCATATAGAATTTCCTTTGTTTCAACTGTCCTTTCATGTGCAGCTCCAAAAAGTCTGCCTCCATCTCCACTACACTTCTTCTGGTCATTGTAGACAGCAGTAAGGTCTTGCCTTCACCATCTTTTTTTAGGGCTGAACAGTCCCAACTCTTTCTGCTTCTCCTTGTATGTCAGGCACTCCAGAAATATTGTGGGCCTTTCAGCATGTCAGATGCATTTCTTGAATTGTGAAATCCACAGTTAGTAGATGAATGAGGGCTTGTTTATATACACAATAAGTAATATGATGTGAAATCATACTCCTCAACACAGATTTCCAAAATCAATCTAGTATTCATATAATTAAACCAATCTATGAAGAAACTCATTAACTCATAACTCATATCTTATTTACAAAACCAACCATTTCACTCATGAATAAAAGTAGAAATAGCAACACTAGAAGAAAACCAAAGGTATTCTGTATTCCTTATTAATAGATTGAATTTCTCATTTAATTTTCTAATTTAATAAGAGATTTCTTTTCCTTACAGCTAGATTCTTAATTACCCTACTTCTGAATACAATAATGAATTTTGGCTTATACATTAACTCCATTGATATGGATATTCTGGGGTCACAAATGTAATATATTAATTATTAAGAATCTACATCATACTAAATATGATGAAATTATTAGAACTATTAATAGTATTATAGCAGGACATAAAGACCCACTTGAGATGTGATATTATTACTCCAAATTCAGTGTCTAGTAAATCTTAAAAGGCAAACATTCCAGAAGAAAAAAGGAGAAAGTAGCAATAGTATACATTTTCTTCTTCAAATATATTTTAAATTTTTGTTCAGTTTGAAAGTACCTTTTCTCCCAAACTTTACTAGTCAGTTTGAAGAAATAAAAATATATGTACTCCATTGCTGTAAATTATCCTGTACTTTGAACTAAGTAGTATACATTGCTGTTAAGCAACTAAGACGCTCATGACCTGAAAATTTAACAGGTATGAAGATTTTTAAAGTAACTATTATCTACTAGATTATGCTAATAATTACAGTTGCAGAAGGTTTGGGTTAGAAGAGTGGTGTTTCATGAAACTGTGCTTAGTTGGTGTAGCAGGCATAATAAGCTGCCCCTTACAAGGTGAGCTAACCCTGCAGGGTATTTAGGATGAAATGAAGTATTTCTCTCTTTGCACGAGCATTCTGGGTAAGGTCAGTTGCCAGTAGCATGAGTTCCTGTTAGCAATCCACCTGGTTAACACATAGGTCCTCTACATTTTCTCACATCTAATATTTACTTTACCAAGGTAATGTTTTTTTAACATATTACATTATTATCAAGGTCTTACTAGGGTTAAAAGCAACAGCTTGACCTTCCTTCAATAATTGCTGCAATTAATAAAATTTGGCAGAAAACTGCAAACAGCTCATGCAAGAATGCTGTCTGAAAGAAAAAATAGAGGCTTGAGAAAAATGACAAATTTATTAGTGATGCAATATATGATAATGCATAGGTTAGAGGTGCAACAAAATAGTTCATCTTATCTAGTCCATCAGCAATGTCTGATAAAGATTTAAAAGATTTGTGTTTATTTTATTTTTGTCTAAACACCTCAGACTGCTTGCTACTTGTTTTAGAACTCTTTATTAGCAAAACTCACTTTCAAATTAAGGTGATATTAGCATACTCTTTATGTCATTGGTTATTGTCAGATATTTTTGTTTTGGGAAAGGGGAGTGAATTTACATAAATCAAGCTGAAAGTGTTCTTTTTTTCTTCTTTTTTCCAATCAACCTTTTCTGTTAGGAAATGGGTTTTGTGCCAGGAATGATCTGTCTCCTGCTGATAGAATGACAAGACAAGCCCAGAGACATTACAAGCCACAGAAGTCCAAAAACTAAAACACAAGTCAGTTTTTACCTCTCATCTTAGGTCTGAGCACTAAGAAAGATGTCCTAGTGAAGTAGGAGAAGAGGATCATGCAATATCACCATCTTTTGACCTTGAATGTGCAAACAAATCATTTTATAGAGCGTTTAGAAGAATTCTGCTGAATATTTCATTCACTCTTTGTATGTATGCAAAAAAAAAAAAGCAATTTCAAGTTGGCTTTTGCAAATTTTTCTCTTGTGCAGTCTCTATCTCAATTTTAAACACAGATGTACTCTGTTTCCTGGTAAACAACTCAAAAAACAGAAGTGTGATTAAAGGAAATTTATAATAATTATAAAATTATTCTTTTTCATCTGCATATTAATTTGCAAAAAAAAAAAAAAGAGAAAGGTTTCTATACAGGAATTCCAAAGTTATCATTTTCTCTGAATACAGGTTCCTTTTTTATATGAAGATTAATTTCCTCACGCTTTTCAGCACGGTGCATGTGCAAGCATCAGAAAAATCCCATTATTGCTACTTGTCAGGTTTCTCTATTATCCCCTCGGGAGCATGCAACACCAGAATTTCCTGCTGCATCCAAATAAAGAGATTCTGAACAGTACTACTCTAGAGTATATATTTTTCTTACATTGAATAAGCAAGAAAAAATTCACAGAATTATAATCAATTATTTTGACTACCAATTTCCTTGAGTGTGGTTGAGATAAGTGAGTAATTTGCAGTGAATTTATGGGATTAATTTCCTTCCTTCTTTACTTAGGGAAAATCCATAAGCCATCCCTAATTTATTTGAATTTATTTCTGTCTAGAACAGAATCCCTCTGAAGCACATGAAAGTGTTTTCACTGAAGACAACAAACTTTCTGTCAGTGGAACTGTACTTGAGAAATATGTCCCCCAGGTTTTCAAATCTATATGGGTTGATCACACACAGTCAAAATTCCATCTCCATTATTTTAAGCTTACTAGTAATTTTCTGTATGTGAATAGTCATATGTAACATACAACAGAACTACTCATATGCACAAAGTTGAGTGCGTGCGCAAAAATGTGCAGGACCAGTACTCACAGTCTGGGCCTTGCAACACTGTATTACAGCATTATTTTTCCTCTGGTCCTTTGCAATCTACTTTCTATCAGGAAAACCATCTTCAATTACTGGAAATACCTTGCTATGCATCATTAGATAAATGCCTTTTTAATAAAGAGAATCCAGGTGTACTGGTAAAATACTATGATTGAATACCTTTAATGTCTCAGCTTCATTAAGCAATGACAGGCTGTCATGCTCTTTTCTTACTTATTCTGGTTGAGTTGCCAGCCCTTTCCTGTGGCTATTAATGATGACAGATCATTTATTACTCTATGAGAATACAAATACATTTCCATCACTGTCTTATACATTTTCCCAACCCCACAGATTGTTAACTTAGAACCCTACATGCTCTCTTGAAAAAAAGATACGGCTCTCGCTTGTAACTGAAACACATGCAAGTGCAGAATTAATTAAGGATTAATTTCCTAATCATGTTTCAGCAATACTTCCTTTTGAAAATATTTCAAGATTTGATACATACTCTACCAATAAACAGTAGTAAACTAAAGTTTCACTTTTTTATTCACATTAAGCTAAGTTGTGTTTGACTTTTCTACTTAAATTAAAAGTGTGACTGTGAGAATAAGAGGTCTTATTCAGAGGAAGGTTACTTAAGGGCAAATTATCTATAGTGGCATACTCCTATTTAGAGAAAAGAAACCTTCACCACACTGTCTGCAATGTTATTCATTAATCTCTATAGATACCATTTCAGTAATGAATGGCAAATTTGACATATGAAGAAGACAATTTCAGTTTGGAGGCAAATTGTATACTTTCTTTACATTAAGGATAATTCTAGCTTAGAATATCAAAATCTAAACCATCTACCTCATGATAAAGGAATAACTAGTCCATAAACCAAAGCTGTTGGTGACATACTGACAGACAATACTGATTGACTTAGAAACTTTCTCAGCACCAAAGAAAACTGACATCCCAACTTTCAGTGTTCAAGAGTAAAGAACACAGTAACTGACTACAGCATCCTCAAAACAGCTCTACACAGAGAGCTGGGCTGAATGTGTAAGACTCCGAAAATTAATGTTTTTAACCTTCTCTGAGTTTTCTCACTCAGAAGAACTGTTAGTGATTTTCATATGATATAGAATATGACATGCCATGCAATAAGGAGGGATAGCCTATTATACATAAACTGGAGTTAATCAAACATGTACTTCTGTAAGTTTTCTACAACCCTGTGGACAAGAAGGTAAAATGCACCCTAATTTGATGGCTAATTTTGATTAGCAAGAATTGGTATACTATTTCTGTTCGGTTGTGGGATTTAGTTTCCAGAATTCAGAATGAGATGTTTGCTTGTTGTGGGTCTAAATATGATGTGTACCTAGAAACAATTCAGTGTGTAGCTGTATTGATTAGGCTGCCAAGCTGTGCTTTGTTTACCCTTAGTGCTATGAAACTACCCTCATGTGCAATGGTGTCAGCAACTCTTGTCTCTTCTTCAACTACAGAAGAAAAGGAAAAACACTGTGCAATAAACTCTGCTTTGAAAAAGCAGGCACTACTTGGAAGTCACTGCTGATATCTCCTCCACCCAGTGAAGGGGGATGTGAGAAAAAATGCTCCCTTTGCTACCATTTGTGGCTGCGTGTATTAAGATCACAACTCCAAATGCCTGAATAGTAAACCAGCCCAGCCCAAAACTTACTCCACCCGCCTGACAGATGATGTGAGGTTAAATAACCCTTCAATCAATAATTAGGGTAAGGTTTTGAACAAAGGAGTGAATTAATTCTTCTGTCAGGGAATATCCTCCAAGTCTCTAAACTCTTCAGGGTTTAATTTAAGCGTCCTACATTTCACAAAAAATCAATTTCACTCTGCTTGTACACAGCTATCCTGAAGCCACCTCCAGAGAAATTCTGCAATGACCAAAGAGGGAAGTCCTGATACCCTGAACATCAGTACTATATCAGTCTAGTATTTAGCCGGTGCTTTATTTTGCTATTAATTAAGGAAGCACAACAACTTAATCTCTGTGCCACACTTGCCAAGCTAATTACATACTCTTAATTCCAGCACCTGATGAAATCATTGCTCCCTTACCTTGTGAAAATAACAACTCATTTACCATGCAGGATAGTTGGAAACATCAACAGATTGATTAACTGTCATGTATGCAGATATGTTACTGCCATGAAAAGTACTAGGGATATTACAGATCAGTAAAATCTACTTTAAAGAATTAGAAACAAAGTCCCACAAAACAGACATGGAGTAATATACGCCTACATCTTTTATATTTTTCATTAAATTAATAGACAGCAACATACTTTTCACTTTCTGAACTTACATGTTGTAAGTTATTGGTGAGAAATAAGCTTTAGCAGCAAATGTAGTTGTCATTTCAAACTGATATCATTTTCAGAAAACAAGAATAATTTCTGCAATTTCTTCTTATTTGGAAAGCCACCTTTCTGCTGAATCTGCACAATGAAAATTACAAGACTTCATAAGATACTATCCTATTCCATTTCAGAAAAGTAGAAAAATTTTCATTTTTCTTAAACATGTTAATCCTTAGGAATCTTTAACATTATGTCTTAAAAAAGAGCTCCTACATACAGTGGAATTAATGAAGCCTAGTTTCCTGTGGAATGGCATCCTTTATCTCTATACTTTCTACTACAATAATGGTGTCTTTCTTCTTCTGGCTCATTTCTTATTATTGTACTTCTTATTCTCTCTCAAATCCCATGATTTTCAGCCCTCACAGTATCCCCACCTTGACCCAATGTCTTCTAGGCAGACAATAAACCTGTGCAGGGACTGATTTGGAGCTACTGCACTCTTTTGTCAACAGATATATGCTTATTGATTAATCTATAGTTCAAGAAAACAAGTTGCTTTTGAGCTCATATTACAGCCTTTTCCTTTAGTAAGGACACTAATTTCAGTTTCCTTCCTCTACACAGCCAGTAATAGAAATTTTCTATCCTTTAGACCTCTGTTCCTTTGACATAGAGGGTTTAAATTTTCCAGTAAGTTCAAAATTTATTCACAGACACTAACAGATAACATGGTAAAGCCTCATTTTCTTATGAAAGCCAGATAAAATTGCTAAGTTTAAGTGTTCAGTGCATTTTAGTAAAACTTCTTAAGGAAATACCTTTATTCTACCCTTGAGACCAGAAAGTTCGTCTCCTGTTCCATGAATCTTAAATTCTCTTCTGCAGAGTCAACAGCTCCAAAGAAAGAAAGTGTCCTTGCTTCCTAGTCTAATTATTTGGATGACCTCCTGTGGGAGTTATATGGTTCTTATTATCTACTACTGAAGAGAAAATTACATCCTTAGTCCATATTAGTTGAAAAAAAAAATATTTTCAGTGAGAGATATAATGATAAAACAAATTCTGAGAACATTTTTCATGCCACTTGATTTGCTTTTACTATTCATTCTTGAAAAATGCCAGAGTAAAATTTTGTCCTTGTCATTTAGACCTTTTGTCAAAACACACCTGGCTAAAATCTTCTCTCAGAAACCATTACAGGCACTTCTGTTCCATAAGTGAAACAAAGTTCAGCATTCATTTCATTTCCTTCTTGATTCTTTCTTTTACTCAATACTTTCTTTAAGTTTGGAAAAGCTTCCTCAAGCCCATGTTCTCATGAACTTCTCTTTATTCACTTAAATTCCCCCTAAAAACACACTTTAGTAATAAAATACATAAAAAGTAAAGGGGACTACTTATGTGCTTAAAGTAGGAAAATCAGCTCTATGATAAAAGCATTGGTTCTTCTGACTTCTGCTTGGTTAGAAAACCATCATCTTTTAATTTTCATACTCATTTAGGCTTTCAACTCCCTTAAAGACACTTTAGATCAAAAGATCTGATTGTGAAATGAGTTGGCTATGAAATGAGAGGTTTTGTGGGGCTTAGCTCATTGTTCAGTTATGTCTGCCTTCCCCCCTGTGATCAACTTGTTAAAAATCAGGTACCCCGTGTTTGCCCTTGCTAAACCTTCTCTGTACAGCTAAGACAAAGGAGTGCTGTTGCTCTTGAAGGTTTTCTCACATCCTTCTCGCTTTGATTCCTTAATTCCAAAGGAGTAGCATTTGGTTTTGCTGTCCTTTAACTCACTTCTTATATTCTGTAGGATTTTAAGAATTCAGTAAAAGTAGCATGCATACTCAGAGAAGAATCTAAGCTGTGGTTTATGAACGAAAATAGCTGACTCCAGAATCAAACCTGAAGTGAGGTTTCACATAAACTCCTTTGCCATATTGGGTCAACGTGATTCCAGTACACCGTGGCTTTGAATCCCCAGGATGCTGAGGGTAAGACTACATGAATAAGTTATCACTAGGTATATGAGAGCAGCACATTTCCTTAATCTACTATCATGTGCCTCACACATTTTTAATTCACTGCAAAAACAAGTGACTTAATCATTCTGCTGACAATTCTCAGTGATGTTGAAATCAACAGTACTGAGGTGATAGCTTGCAAAGAGGTGTCATAATGTTTCAGTTTACCTCAAAAAATGTTTTACATGCCTTCACACATTGTGTAAGGAGCAGAGCTGTTTAACATTAGTTGATTCTGGAATTACAGATCAGAATGCATCACTCAAAAATGCATAAGTCCTTTAAGGTACCTGCTCTTCAGTGGCGTTTTGACAATTTCCAATGCTACTTATTAGCCATTATGAAATGGGTCTTCGTAAGCCTGCAGACATTTCTGTGCATGGCAGACCTGGAACTTGTACTATGTTTCTCATTTCAGAGGTTTGTACACATTAATGAAGTGATAAAATGAAGTCTTTGCTGTTTCAAGACTCTTTTGACTAGAGTCATGGCCTTGTTTACTTCTTTGTGTTTAGTGACTGGTGGCACCATGCGATAAATAGGCGTTGAAAGGTCACCTGTGTTTACATTAACCCATAAAACATGTATACATAAAGCAAAACAAACAAATAAGCAAACAAACCACACAAAACCCAACAACAATACAAAGAAGAAACAAAAAGAAACCACTGAAATCAATGGAATCATGATGGTATAATAGACACACAGAATAATCATTTAATAATGGTTTAAGGTTTGTGTAATGGGTAGAGAGGGGAGGATGACACACCATGGTCAGGTTGGATCCTGATGTCTAAACTTATGACAAGGACTATATCCTGTGACTTTTGGATACCTATTCATTTATAAATATATACCTATATGTGATGACCAGATGTGATAATGTTCCATAACTTCTGTATGTTCCATTGCCTACAGGAAGTGTTTTTGTTGTGGAAGAAAATCAAGTTATAGCTAAGTAGATTTTGGACATAATGCCTGTGTGAAAGGAAATAACTTTTTCTGCTCATTCTTTCTTTGAACTGTTTGAAGTTTCAGATAATATTTCCTCACTTTTAGCCAGTATTACCTAAAAATGTATGTGATTTTAAGTTTTAATTTTAGAGGCAATATAGTTAGAAGTCTATGATCCATGAATAAGTATTGAAATTCTGTTAGGAAATTCAAAATATATGATAACCTTCGGAGTGTACCAGCAAGGTGCACATAATTAATATCTCAGAAACAAAGTACTTAATTTGATTCATTAATTATAACAGTGAAAAATTGCAGCAAGACCTTAAAGTCCTGGCACTCTAATTTCAGGGACATTTTGGTCACCGGTATGGGATTCTTATTGTTGGATATAGATAATATTCTCCAGAGAAAATAGTTGATCTTCTCTAATTGAAATGAGCTTCTAGAAGGAAAGCATAAAAGATTAGGTGAGAGAAGGGCTAAACTATGTTTCAAACACTAGTATATTTGATGTTTGAACAGTAGGAAAAAGCTATTTTATTGTAAAATAATACTGATAAGCAAAGACTTATATTTCCTGTATTATGATTTCAAATTTAAACCATCCCTGAATTCACTGTCAGGGCCGAGGACATTTATGCAGAAGGGGAAACGAGAAGAAAGAGCATGTGCTGTAAGTATGACTACATAAGATATTCAGTAATTCTTGTTTTCTAAATTCTGCATTGTGCAAATTAAATAATTATGTTTTTTCTGTGCTGTTAAACAAATAAGTTATACGTTTGTCTTTCTCAAACTCCTTATTTCCCAGTGTCAAGCTCCCAATTCAGACATTGAAACAGAAGATGATTGATGTTTTATTTCTAAATGTAGGCTTTCTTTCAAAGGATGGAGGAATTAAAAGGGTGCCAGTTAAAAACACTTTGATGCCCAGTCTTGCTTGGTATAAGGCAATTTCTGGGAGATGCTGAACATCCTCACTGGAAGCAAATGTCTTTGAGATATTACAATATCTGAAAGATCAGAATATGACATATGGAATAATTAAATCTTAAGTGTAAAAAAAAGATGTCATCTTTACTTTCTCCTAAATCTTCAGTTTTTTTCTGAAATATTAAGTGCCTAAAATTAGTTTCCAGTGTCTGATTTTTTTTTCTGAAGGTAATTTCTTTTATTATATAGAAATAGTATTTTATATTCTTTTTGCCAGGTTGTCACAGCAAGTGCCTACAATATCTAAGAAATATAATGAGACTGCCTAGATCAATGTGAGCTGAAATTTAAGGCCCTACTTCATCCTACTTACCATTCAATTATCTGATCATCAGAAGTCTAAGCCTAGACAGAATGAAAAGTTTCTTAGATGTCTGAATTCTACCTCACAAGATACAGATTTTCCCCAGCCTGAGGTGAAGAGCATTTAACAAGCTGTGATTTAGAGGCAGGAGGGAAATACCTAAAGAGGCCCTGTCTCTGTGTATGCTAAAATATGTTCCTCATCTCCCACTAATGGAAGGAGTTAGAACCTAAACCTCCCACTTTCCAAGAGAATATCCTAACTGCAAGGCATTAAGGGAACATTTTTCTCCATACTTCTTGTCATCATTGTAACTATACAAAAAAAAAAAAAAAAGGAAATCAGGCAATTATATTTAGCAGGAGGGGATGTTTTAGAGGAGAGACCTGTGTTCAAGGGACCACCTATTCATTTTACACTGAAGAGCCATGCACATAGAATATAAAAATAATGGGAATCACAGTCCAAGATCGCTTCTTCCATGTTTTCCATTTGCCAGATGATGCTACAGGCTTCATCAAACATGAGTAAAGTAAAGGGCCAAACTGAATTGAAATGTCACCATCTAGATGCTAGCCAGGAGACCTGAAGGAAAACAGAAGTATCAAAGGCCAAAAAACCTGTGTTAGGGTCTGATGGCAGTTAGTAGATTTTCAGTTCCCCATGCACCCAGAATCTTTGTTGGGGATCTGTCATAATGTGAATCTTGAGAAGATACAACAGCAAGTAGATCACAAGTTTAAGGTTCACGGTTATGACAGAAATGATCAGTGAATCTCAGCTTGATAGAAACTCACCCCCATGGCCATCAGTTGGTGCACATTTATATAATTAAAATTTTGGCCTATACATGTGAGGAAAGATTTGCAGAAGAGCTTTTGGAAAAATAAGTTGATTTTCCACTTACTTTTTTTTTTTTCTTTCTGACATCCAGTTCCCTGGAATATAAAGTTTGTTCTTAAAGCAAAATTAGGAATTTTGTTCAAAAAAAAAAACCCCAAACCCAACAAAAAACAAGTGGATGCCTTGCAATTTTGTAGCACGTTATTTCCCTCTTTTCTATCACTCATTCTGCTTTCTTGTTATTCTCTTTCTGCTTCCAACCTCCTTTCTTTATACTCTGTGATTAGTAACATTTTGATATTCCATCTACATTATACAAAATGACCATGTTGGAAGTAGAAAGCAGCAGAGCTATAGCTCCAACATGGTTAAAACATGGTTTGATCTTATGAGCTCTGTGTTAATCAATGCTAGTCAGGTAACATCAAACAGTGCTCTAAAAGTGTCAGAGCACTTCTATTTCGTAAATATTCCAAATCTCTCTATTTACAAAGATATAAAGTGCACATTGCTGACTTTCTTTTTCCAGCCAGAGTAGATGCTTCTTATAGTAGGCAAGCAAAACAACTGCAGTACTATAATGAATGTAAGAATTTCCTTTTCCTGGTGGAAAGCATGGAGTCCCTCAGAACTCCTGTATCCTGCTGCAACAAAAATCTGCTTGGTGCACAGCATACCAAATACTTTCAGGACACAGTTTTAGACTGAAGTTATATTAGTAGCTATATGTCTAGGTTCGTTTGCATAGAATCATAGAATCATTTAGGTTGGAAAAGACCTTCAAGATCATCGAGTCCAACCATCATCCATGCATGTCTCAGGTAGTCATCCCCAGATAATTTTTCTTATAATTCCAATAATACTGATGGGTTTTAAGCATTGAAAATAAATAATGGTGTCTCCAGTGCTGGAATTCAATCCCTTCTAATTTTGTCTCAAGTGTTTTTCCTTTATTTACACAATTTGTAAGTAATACTGCACATTGCATAACTGCTTCTTAACAAGTTGTTGCCCTGCCAAGACAACAACAAGCTTCTGCCCCAGAACAGCATATTCTGAAAGAATGCAAAGACTTTCCAACCAAGCTGAAATGAGAATTGAAACAAATGATACTCAGCATCATGACTTTGAACAACTGTGACTGTATTTTCTTGGACTCTATTTTTTTTTTTTTTTTTAACCACAGCATTTTGTGCTTAGTGTGAGCTCCACTCGACTTACTTCAAAGGTGTAAAGTTGCTGTCCAAATGAGAGCACACACTGAGTAGTTTAATGAGGATGGAAGCCAGTAAGAGCACTTAAGAAATTCAAGTGGTGTGCAGTATATACGACATCTTCCTTTAGACAACCAGTTTTTAGAGCATATAACAAATTTTTTCTTAAAACCTGAAAGTATCTATCCAATTACTTGCGAATGGAAGAGCTTTAATTTAATTTAATTTAATTTAATTTAATTATGGTAGGTTTTGTGTTGTGTTGTTCTGGGGTTTTTTTACTTATTAAATGAAACAATTGACAAAATCGATTGCAAATGTGTGTGGTGACAGGAAGTTTAAAGTTATATCCCTCCACAAACTCTTAATTTACATAAACTTCCTTGTCTCAGGTCTTAACTATCAGGCTATTTCCAACCCAATCTGGTTGGATTGGGAATAACCTCATCTGGGGATGGGTTGGAAGACCTCATATTCCACTTCTGGCTAGGAAGGTGAAAGGACCAAGTGTAAAAAAGCTCACTTTAAAAGCTAAATAGATGTCTCTCGCATTGTAATCAAAGCCGCCACCTTCTGTGCTAGTGCTCAGATATTTTCTGCCTTTGACTCACCCTTTCCTCCTTGTTAGGTTGTAGCTTCTCACCTCATATGTTATCAAGATTATCCAAAGCGTTGGTATTAGTTTGATGGACAGAATTCATAAGAAATAGATCTCTGTCTTTGTAATCCATCTTAGCAGTATCGCTGCTGTTTTACTCAGCATCATATTCTGCATGTGCAGGTAGCAATATCTAAAGTACTGCTTGACCCTCACAGAATCCAAAGAGTATTCTTTCCTCTTGGATATGCCTCTTATTGCCCCAGGAGCTAAATCAGGAAGTTTTACAATAAGAGTATCTTTTTGCTTCCCCTCTACTGGATGATGAGTGGAAAGGAGAAAAAAGGATTACTTTCACATTTTCACAGCCACAATTAGAAGAAATTCAACTGGTCACAACATACCTTTGAAGGAAGGAATGGCTTCCCCTTCCGCTATCTAAATGTATCTTTTACTGGAAATAGATTTGCCCTGTGGCATCAAATTTTCTTTCCCATTTCAGCTGTTTCTGACATGGATGAGTAACACAGTAGTAGTTAATCCTTCTTTTCCCAAAAAGGGCATAGAGTCCCAAAAACCACAAAAAAAGAAAAAGAAAACTGATGAATTCCACTTAGTGATTAGAAATAAGTCCCCACTTTATTCCAGAGCTTTATAGAAGCACATTGGCCAGAAAGCTGGTTGTTGTTTTTTGTTTTGGTTTGAGGTTTTTTAATTATTATTATTTTACTGAAATAATGAGCTATAAAAAAGTTAACAAAACCAACATGACTGTGCACATTTCACACAACTATTGTTTCAAGTTTGCTTTCTACAGACCAAGGGAACTCATCAATGCAGTCATGTCCCCATATTTGCAAATGTAAAGACTATAATGTAGTAGTTGAGGTGATGGATTGAACTGAACAGGAAAATTGAAGGTTAAGTCTTGGGAAGATTTTAAAGTCCAAATGAGGTTGCATGGCAACAGATAAAAGTAAATGATTTTTTGTTTTCTTCAGGCTGGGATGCTAAAACTTACTCTGTGGAAAGCAAGACAATGATGGTAAGAAACGAGATTTAAATAACAAAAAAAAATATTCCTTGAGCGATGTAATCTTCTGACAAAATTACACTGGCAAACAGTGTTTTTGCAATGCTTCAATTTCTTTAACAGGTGAAAATGTAATTCGTATTTTTTCTGGTTGTTTGAGGGAAACAGATGGCATAAATGAGATACATTTTGCTTGACACTGACCTTTCACTGGACAGCATAGGACATCCATCTGCCAACCAGTTCTTAAATCCCTGTATCACAGCTGAAACATACAGGTATAATCCCATAAACTTTTCATAACTCTTTGCAAGGAAGAAATGTCAGGTTTGAATTAAAATACATTCAGATAACACCTGGAAATATTATGATATGGAAGAACTATGGCCAGTTACAATATGAGAAAAAACATGCAAATAGTTTGGTGTTTCCCAAAAATGGACTGTCAGCAAAACCTTTTTTTTTAAACTGCATGCATGCATGTAGTTTATTTCCATTCCCAACCTTTTTCTGAACTCTGCTCATGACAGCAAGAGACTTATTAGATTCCTGGAATGACAGTACATACCTAAATTAGTTTCATCTTATTTCTCCAGGTGTTTCTGTGGGGCATACAGAGTGTTTGTTTTTATTCTACCATGTATGGGTGGATGGAAGGATGGATCAAAAGGTGCTTCTTCAGTAAAGGCCACAAGCAATAACATTTATTGCAAATACCATCAAAATGTCTTCCTCCTCTCTTTCCTGCTACTGTCAAATGACTACTACTCTTCTGTCACTTCTTCCTGTTTGGTCTTACCAGTTTTCTTTCCCTTGGCTCTATTTTGTGATTTTTGAGTTGGAAGGAGGCTAACAGGCAGAAGGGTTTCCTCTTTTGATGACAAGAACTTTTAAAGCGCATCTACAAAAACAGATCTTTGCAGTTGCATGCTAGCTCCACCAGCATTAAGGCAGTAGGTATAACCCAGTCCCAGGCTATGTCTCAGGCACAAAAGCAAAAATAAATACAGGTATATGTTTTCTCACTGAAACTGGTGAATATCATCTCAGCTCCAGGTATACACAGACCTAGTATGCAGATACATAAATATACCATTCCTTAATCATCTTAGTAAAGCTTTTCTTCACCTGTTTTACTTAGCGGTCTTTTTTTCTTGATTATGGACAGTCCAGCTGTGACAAAATCAGTGCCTTGAACACTGGCTAGTACATTTCAATCTCTTCCAGAAACCCTTTGCTCTGGGATCAAAAGTAAATTTTTTGTAGCTGCATTACATTGATGTCTCATGTTGGGGTGTGGGGGTGATGGACTTGTCCAGTTTGGCCTTTCTCTTCCTCAGTCATTTTCAGCAGATGAACTCTCAGGTTGTAACAAAAAATTGTATTACAGATGTACCATCTTGTACTGTCAATGGCTGCATTTATTCCCAGTTTTAGAATTCCAGTCCTCAAGGTCACCCAATTCTTTCTGATCTTCCTGAGTTAATAATCGTCCTTGAGTTTCTCATCAGTACATTTTATTAGCATGCACTTTTCAAGTCATGGTCATTTTTGAAAATATAATATGAAATAAGAAAACAGAATGATCCTTGAGTAACCTACCCTTTCATAGATATTTCCTCTTTTAATGTTACTTAGTCCTCCTTCCCCTTTGACCAGTTCCTAAAGTAGTTTACTATTTTTGTGATAATTCCCCTTTTTCTTGCATCCTAGGTAACTTTCTCTAATAGCATCATATCAAATACTTTAATGAAATATTTTAGTGAACTCCAGGCAGATTATAATATTTCCCTTTTCTAGAAAATCATTCACTTTATCAAAGAAAGACATCAGTTTATTTCAGTGTAATCTATGTAAGTCCATGTTGTATTTAAGCTCCTCTTACATTTACAGAAATTTCTTTTGCTGTGCTTTACTCTCATTCCAGCCTCCTATTTCCTATTTGTATAGCCTTGAGATCATGAGATGTTTTGTCTCAGTCTTTCCCTTCCCTCTCCTTCCCCTCCCCCTTTATACAAAAGAAATGCTGCGCTCACTACTTCCAGTTGCAAAGTATCACCCTACAGTTGGTAGATTTATTAAAAATAACTGCTATCAGGCCTGAGCTTTCATTTGTCAGCTCTGGTGCAGAGCTTATCGGGGCTCCCTGCCCTGAGCGTGCTAAGCAATGTAAGCTTCGTTTCCACCTCTGTTGTTTTTTCTATTTCCTTGCTCCTGTTCTCATGAGCCTTCCTGCCTTTCTCCCACATTCGGTATCATCACCTTTATCAGAAAATGAGGCAAAGTATTAATTCTGTTTGGGAGCCACCCTTGTCTTTTATCTGTATTCCATTCTCCATCCTTTTTATCTTTGTTATTTATAAGGTTGAAGACTCTTTTGTTATTTTTCGTGATATTCTTTGGATACCATGACGATAATAGTATAGACATATAAAAGAGATTAGGTGGATCGGAAAGACAGACAGATTTCTTGGTATCAGAACTATGCTTATGTTCATTTCTTCTCCCTGGTGCTAGTAAAAATGATCAGACTCTCAGAGAGGAAAGAAAGGCCTTTTCTGCAGCCTTAATTTAGCACTGAATGTGAACACAGGATGTGATTAAATAAAGCTGTGCAAAATACAAAACCTTGGGCTCATGTGAATTGAACAGTTGGCTCACCACAAACATAGCACGAGCTTGAGGATAATTACTTTTCTGCAGAGAAGCATCTGCTCATTTTGAAGCAGGTGGGGGTGATGCTGAGAATGATGTTAAGTATTAGAAGCTGCTATCAGCTGAAGTTTCATAATGTAGCCTTCTACCTCAGGCAGCCCCTCTTTCCTTCATGCCAACATCTCTTTTCTTCCACAAAAGAGTTTTCAAGACATTTCTCATTTAAATTAATCTTTAATTAGTGTCCATATTCTTCCCTTTCTTCTCGTCTGTTCCTAGATGTACTTGAAATGTACTGAATGCCCTTGAGTTATATTCCTTCATCCCAAGTGGTTCTTGACCCGACTGCTTTGCAAGTATTGAAGTTTCTCAGTTACTAAAAAAAATTGTAAAACATTTAAGTGTATTTGGGCTAACATATTTTGAGAGGATTTTTGAAATACTGTTACCAAAAGTCATTCATTCTGGTAACAAGAATATGTTAGCAAGGGAAAAACGGAGTCACTTGTCATGGGCACAGAACAGGATAAAAACAGGGATCTGTATTCTCAGGTGAGTTTATACACTGTTGTACTGTTTAAGTTGAAGACAACACAACAGCATTACTAAAGGAAAATGCTGAATACCAAAAATTATAACAAGGCAACTCTTGAGGTCTGCGCTATTTTAATTTGTGTGTAATATATACAAAAAATGACCAGACATTGTAATATTATAAACCACTTTCAAGCATCATGTTTACTACATGAAAGTACATTTCTGTTCTCCATTAATTATCATTTCAGGCTTCATTTCACAAAATGAGGTCATATCAGGAACTGACTGACCTTTTCTACCATAGTAGCTATAAGAAAATTTGACTAAACTACATGGGCTAATATGAGATACCCAGACATGATAACTCAGAATTAAGCTAGGTGCAATTTATTTTCTTTCAGACAGCAAATAGCCTATATACAGTTTCAAGGACAGTAGGAAATAGAAAGAGACATTCTAAGTCATATTTTTAAAACACTCTTGGTTTTTCTTCTTCTTCAAAACAAAAAAATAATCCTGAAAATAATTTTTTCAGTTTCATCTCTAGGCAAAGAAATCCTCTGAGTATATGGTTTTCTCTGGAGGAGGAGAAGGATGGGAAACATTCTCCTGTTAATCAGCTGGGGTAGATTAGGGAAGCTGGCTGAGTTTTCATATGTAATTCCTGTTTGCTCTCTTTGAATCATCTCACTGTTGGTGCTACCTCATCATCGTGGACATTTTGTACTTCAGATAACCTCCAAACATGAAAACCCCATGTGATATTACAGGAACTGTAAAGGTGAACTCGTAGAACACTGCTCTGTAAGTGGAAAACCATACTGTTTCCAAACAAAAGTCTCCCCTGAAATCTTTTAGCTTGTCCTTGTAAGGAAGATAAGACAATTAAAAAGTGAGCAAAGTCCTACAAGTACAAAGGATATATCCTTAATTAATGGTTATATAGCATATCTAGAGCAGTAACTCCTAAGTCAAAAGTCTAGAATATGAGTGCAAATGGATGTATAGTACCTATCAGGTGAATAAATATAATGATGACAGTCTTTCATTAGTTTCTATATCATGATCAATGTATAAGAATTAAGTTATTATGCACAAAGAAGAAGAAGAATTAGTTTCTATTTCAAGGAATTATTTCGATGTTGTTTAAGGATTTATTCTGACAATAGGAAAGCCCTTATTGCATGTCCTCATTTATGCTGGATGCTGTAGGTACAAACACACTGTGAATCTAATGCTTTAGTATCCATATATTTTAGATCATTTCAAAGCCAAGAAACTTTTATACAGAACTGCAGAAGTATTTTCACCAATTAGAGGGCTGCACAATCTCTGTTCATTAAAAAGTGTTATAGTAGCTGTTCTGTGGTAGCTCAATAAAGTCTTTGAGTGTTTATTCTAAGAAGGAAAAGAAGAAAAGTAGTACCTCTGTAGCAGCAACTCACTAAATAGCCCTGAAGGGCCACTGTAAGCAGGGAAATTTACCTAAGATGTCAGTGCTAGAATTAATCTGTGAAGTCATCCTTACGAAGTTATTTGAGGAAAGTTGATATACCAGGCATTCCAGCTCATTAATTTGCAGTGCCGTTGTTGCAATGAACACTATGGATTCCTTTTTAGTGTGCTGGTAATTGTGTTCTGTTTTTCTTACAGTCTAGTGAAGTACTAAAACACTCTAAAATCTGTCCACTTTAACTAATGATCAGACAGTGAATTTGTCTGACTGCTGACTTTCTAGAGAAATCTACCTTGCAAAACACAAAATGAATTGTCTCTGCGATGTTACTGTTTTTCAGTGTTGAGATCACGTTCACAGATACAAAACCTGAATCAGAGGGTTTAAAGCTTACTTCAGTTTTGGATGTACAAACTAAATATCCAGTGGGGATCCCTTTATGAGTTTGGTGCTTATGAGCTAGTATAGAGTGCTTCCTATTCTGGTCACCTTCTGTGAACCTCTTAACTGCAGTATCTGAGTGCCATAGATTGAAAACCACTGTCCTGGATCAGCATCCCATTTCCCTAGGCAGTGCGCAGAACAGACTGGCGAGGTGTTCTTGCCCCAGGGCGTTCACAGCCTACTTCCTGCTGGAAAAAATAGAGAAGGTTTTTCAGTTTGTATGAGACTGAGCAGACTTGCTCTCACTCTCGGTCATTAAAACGCAAATTAGGCATTGATTCTGCAAGTCTTTATATGATGTGCAGCGGTATATAAACTTGTGAGCAAGGCCAATGCTGGGCACAAATATCACGTAGCAAATGTTGTTCACATTTTATACTATGGTCTCTCGCGAGTGAGAGGATGTGCTAAACCAGAAACCCCACAGTGGCCTGATTTCTGACATCATTTGAATACACTGGATATGCTGGTCCAATATCTTGCTGATAGCTCTATTCTTTAACATCAAGACTGCTAATTAGAAGTGCTGAGCAAAAAAGCTGTAAAGAAAACTGGAGCTGCTGAGACAGTATCATCACAAGGTCTTGATTTGCCAGCAGTCCAGGATAACCAGAGGTGCTCAGGCAGTGACCTGGAAAAGGTTTGTCTTCGTACAGGTAGCCAGCCATCTGACAATAAGCAAATAAATGAGTCCTCTGCCCCGAAGTTGACATGAGCTAACAAGGGCCTCATTAACATCCGTGAAAGACCCAGCAGTTTACCATAAATGCTTGTCTTTCTCCCTGATTCTTCTTCATCTTGATAAATAATGGAGATGTACAACTGCTAAACAGAATTAAAATAAAAGGCTAAAGAGGACAGTATGATTCTGTCACTCGTCTGGCATCCTGAAAAGGGCCAAACAGTTCTCTGCACATTTTCTGCTTCCACTAAATATTAAAAGATCTGAAGCTAGAACAGTAATTATTTCTGGTTTTCGGCCTTAAGTTAGATGAACTCCAAGAGTGCCACAGGAAAGTATTCTTACTTTCAGACCCTGTAGATTTTATATATGAGGTCACATAAGAAAACTTTCTAAGCAAGTCTCTACTTGAGTGAACAAGCTGATAGCTGAGACAGTGACATCCATAAATCTGCTCCAGATGTTCTGGGACTGGGTGAGTGGGTCTGGACTCACAGGAGAGGAGAAGAGCAGCTCTCCATTACAAGGTCCATGAGCAGCCTCACAGCCAACAAAGCTGTCAGCCAGACAGAGCCAGAGGAGCTCTTACCAATATTTTCTGTATTTCAGTTTCTCCCTGGGAAGAAGAACCAACTAAAGAACCAATGAATTTTCCCCATATTACTCTTGTAGATGTCAAGAATGTCATATGACATGTAGAGTTGTAGTGGGTTGACCCTGGCTGGATGCCAGGTGTCCACCAAAGCCGCTCTATCACTCCCTCTCCTCAGCTTGGCAAGGGAGACAAAGTATAATGAAAGACTTATGGGTTGAGATAAGGACAGGAAGATATCACTCAGCAATTACTGTCATAGGCAAAACCAACTCGACTTCGGGAAATTAGTTTAATTTATTACCAATCAAATCAGAGTAGGATAATGAGAAATAAAACCTAAATCTTAAAACACATTCCCCCCACCCCTCCTTTCTTCCCGGATTTAACTTCACTCCTGATTTATCTACCTCCTCCCCTCCTTGAGCAGCGCAGGGGGACGGGGAATGGGGGTTGGCGTTGGTTCATCACACCTTGTCTCTGCTGCTCCTTCCTCCTCAGGGGGAGGACTCCTCACTCGTCCCCTGCTCCACCGTGGGGTCCCTCCCATGGAAGACAGTCCTCCATGAATTTCTGCAGTGTGAGTCCTTCATAAAGGCTGCAGCTCTTCATGAACTGCTCCAGCACAGGTCCCTTCCACGGGCTGCAGTCCTTCAGGAGCACACTGCTCCAGTGTGGGTCCCCCACGGGGTCACAAGTCCTGCCAGCAAACCTTCTCCAGCGTGGGCTCCTCTCTCCATGGGGCCACAGGTCCTGCCAGGACCCTGCTCCAGCGCGGGCTTCCCACGGGGTCACAGCCTCCTTCGGGCATCCCCCTGCTCCGGCGTGGGGTCCTCCATGGGCTGCAGGTGGAGATCTGCTCCCCCGTGGACCTCCCTGGGCTGCAGGGGGACAGCCTGCCTCACCATGGTCTCAACATGGGCTGCAGGGGAATCTCTGTTCTGGCGCCTGGAGCACCTCCTCACCCTCCTTCTGCACTGACCTTGGTGTCCGCAGGCTTGTTTCTCTTACATGTTCTCACTCCTCTCTCCAGCTGCAATTGCTGTTGCACAGCTTTTTTGTACCCTTCTTAAACCTGTTCTCCCAGAAATGCTACCACTGTCACTGATGGGCTCGGCCTTGGTCAGTGGCAGGTCCATCTTGGAACCAGCTGGCATTGCCTCTAGTCGGACATAGGGGAAGCTTCTAGCAGCTTCTCACAAAATCCACCCTTGTAGCCCCCCTGCTACCAAAACCTTGCCACACAAACCCAATACAAGAGACTAGAAGGATATTTCAGATGACTTGTACTTCCTGCCCGCTCTCCAGTCTTTTGAGTTGCCCTGAAAAAAAAAAACTTTGGACATTGTTATACATCTGATCACTGCTTCTTGTGTGTTCTTCAGTAGTTGCAGGAAAAACACATCTTATGTGTCAGACCTGAGCAGGTCCAGGTCCAAGTAGCTGAAGCCAAGATGCCTGGACTTGTACTATAGCAGGGCTCTTGGTACAAGGAAAGAAATTTTGTTCCTGTTCCAACCTACTTTTACTATTTTCTCCCACCTTCTGTCACATTTGCAGCTTCATGCCAGGCTATTTCAACTCTTTCCATGATCTTTTCACTTCATAGCATAGCATTGTCCTCAGAATTGGTAAACGTATCACTGGGAGGGGAAAAGAGGTGATTAGCAGATGGTACTGAAAGTTCAACATGCAAAAGGCAAAATTAGACATAAGGGAAGCTATTCCTGGCTCATCTGCTCTTTGAAGACTATTGCTAACAGCAGAGGAAAAACTCAACAAGTCTGACAGAGGAAAACAAAAACCAGAAAAGATCCATAATTAAGTAAAAGCCGAGGAAGCTATAAAACTTGAGAAAACTATGGAGGAGTCAGTCTGTTTTTAAGAGTGGCCTCTCACAGAAGAATTCATTTGCCTGGTTTACAGTGTTAGCTAAAACCCTGACATAAGTGGGCAGAGCACAAAAAAGACTTTTCTAATTTATTGTGCTTAGAGGAGCACTGAAAATCCCATAAGATATCCCAAGATTTGTGGGCATGAGTGTGCCATCAGAACAGCATTAAACCATTTTCCAGCATGAGGTGGATGATAAGGAGGCTTCAAACAGCAAACTCAATGGGGTGTTCTGGGTATAGGGTTCACATACACAAGGGAGATCAAGGACTTCCAAGTCCAAGCCTGAGAGTGGTGTGGGGAAGAGGAGTTGTCCTTTGCTCCATCACACACCTTAACGCGAGCTGACAGCAGTCATGGGAAGACTGAAGCGGCTGGTAGCAATTTTTTTGAACTATTCTACTTCCACAAGATTGAACAGTTTACTGTCTAGTTCAAGTAGACTGAAATATCCCTTGTCTCTGGGGACACATCTCATGCCTCTTCATGCTGTAGTTAACAACTTTCTGCTTTGGCTGAACCCAGACCAGTAGGTCCATGTTGGTTTAACGTGGAATAGAATAATTGCCTATAAATCAAAGGGAAGTCAGATGTAACATCCAACAAAAAGTCTACTAACTACAGAAAAGAGATCTCCTAAGAAGCTAGAATTATAAAGGTTTATCCACACAGACATAGGAGAGACCATTTCTGTGTTGCTATCTACAGCCAATTTGTGGATGGCTAAAAGGATTCTTTATAAATTATTAATGCTAGACAATGCACTCAGTCTTTTGTATTGCATTAAAAATTTACACAACTAGTACATTGTACAAGCAAAATCTTATCTCCCTTTCCTGCAAAGAGGCTATTGTCTACATGCTTGTTTGAAAGGTAGGTATTATAAGATACACAAATCACCTTTTGTACAATGTTTTTCAGTGTATGAACTTTGATACGGGCACTAAGGTCTTTCTTACAAACAGTGATAGATAGTGATAAATATACCTTATTAGGAACAAATTTAATTAAAATTCTACTAAATCAGTGCCCTAATGCAGAAACATAGGCATAAACAAGACAATCCATTATACTACCACAAACTCAAGCCCATAAAACATTCTTGACAAGTCTGTAATTTAGGACAATTTTCTGTCAACGATTTGTAAATCATTAACCTATTCAGTAGCTCATTTATTAACTTTAGCAAACCTGAAATGTTTTAAATATACTTTCAGCAAACTTTATCAGGTACTGTATTCCTCCTTTGCAAGGATTTTTTTTTAACATAGTGTATTTTTTTTATTTAGCATCTTTCATTTTACTTTCTATTTTTCCTTCTATCTTTTTACCTACCTGCAGTTTTTTTATATTAACATTGTGGGGTTTTTTTATTTGTTTAACTACCTTGCTATACTGTTTATAAAGAAAGATTATGATGTACTTTTTCATTGTTGTTGAATCTTAACTTACACATCAGGTCTTCAATATTCAGCAGTCTTAGCCAGATTCTGATCTCACTCACTATAAGTGAAAAATTTAATTACATTTGTGTTTTGCTTTAGTTATTATTTATTTAAGTATTAGTTTGGGCCACACTTGTGATCTTTCAACTCACACTGGGGAGCCAGCTGTAGAAAAGACTTATCTCCTGTCAGTATGAGATTATCTGTGTAAAAAAAAAAAAAAAAATTGCTTGACATGGGAATAAAATACTCACAGTCTGACCCATATTCAACATGCAGAGTTGCTGAAATTGATGAAGACAATTCAAGACACAGAGTAGCACTTAATAGGACTTATCCTCAGCAGCATGAATTGGCAGAGCTCCATTGCCTTCAGTGGAGCTATTGCCAGATTACATCAGCTGAAGATCTGGACTGGTGAGTAAAAGGGTGACAGAAGTAAATGCTTTACATTAGATCATTGGCACCAGAGCTTTTCAAATGAATCTTGCTTGGTTCCTGTGACAGATCAAAGATTTTGAAGAGAGTCTGTAATGTGCACACAACCATTTGTGTTCTGAACTGAAGAGAGAATGGAAATTATCTGATATGTGCCATTCCTTCATTTCCATAGAGAACAACAGTACTAAGGAACTGATAAAAATTAAACAAGCAATTATTGTTCTCCAGTACTATGACTGCAATACAACAATCTAACTTGTGAATACTTGAAAACATGTAGAACAATTCTTGTAAAAGAAGTGCCCTTTATGTGGGAGTGAGTTGGCTTTCATTTGCTGCATGGTGATCTTGTGAAATAATATTCTTGTGGTAACATTCATCCCAAAAGATGACAAAAGACATCAGTATGGATGTGGCCTTGGAAATTTAATTTTTTTTTCATGTTCTCCAGAACATTTCTGTGAAAATATTTCTGCGTTCAGTCTGTTTGAAAGCTAAACATTGCCAGGTAATCATAGCAATGTATGCATACACCCTGCTGAAACAAAGCTGCTTTGGCATGGCAGGAGAGAGTAGTATTATGGAAAATGAAAGCTTTCACCAGTAGAAGAAAGAACTGTTTAGCCAAAGGCAGCTGAAATCAACTCTTCCTGAAAGATCTTGGAATCCTTAGGCAGAGCTAGACTTGCCCTCATAAGACCATGTCAGGAAGACACATTGCTAGCAACCTGAGTGGGAGGAGGAGGTTTTCCTCTTCCAGACTGACTGACTGAGACAAGTCTTTGAAACTTCAGCCCATGGAGTGTCAGTGCCGAGCTAATATTCATGGCCTACACCACCTGCCTCCATACTCATTCTCTCTCCCCTCTTTTGCACTCTCCCCAACAGTTTAACCATGTTTTCCAAGGATGAACAAAATAACTAGTTTGTGATTCACAAAAAGTTAGTGATGAAAGCTAGAGGTTTTCTACAGCCGTGGTGGAAAATCTCGGAGTCCACGTAACACTGGGTGACAGTTTTGCCCACAATAACTATGAGGTCAAGTCTTCCAGAGCTCACGGCTATTTCAGAACATTTTTCGTTTCAGAAAACTGGGAATTAGACAGAAAGGATAGAATTCAGTTTTATGTGGGATTTATTTTCCTCTGAAAGGAACTGATCTAATTACTGTGAGCCACTTTCTTCATACCTTTAAGCTACTTGCAATCTACTAATCCAAAACATTTATACTCATTGACAAAACAATATAGAAAAAGAAATAATTACTTAAGATGTAGCCACACTGCCAGTAAGATGATGAAAAGGGATGAATTTAAGAAATACCAAATATTTCAAGGACAGTTCCCTGGGCACATGTGTGGGTTTTGTGTGTGTATGTGTATTTTTTTATGTCTGTGTCCATGTTTCCTGATAGAAAATATTAGCATTATGCAGTTGTTAATCTTGGATACTTTTACATATTCATTTACTTCCATCTCTACATATGATTAAGGAACATAGAAACGGAAAAATATCTGAACTAAGATCCCTTTTTAATGCCTTCTGAGTATAACCACAAACATCCACCATATATCCTTACATGTCTGTTTCCATTCCTTCAGGTATTCAGCAGAATCATTAAGATCTCAAGCACAAGAAAACATCATCTGATTACGTTTAAATGTAATTTTGCAGTATTGGTTCTCCATTTTCATCTTCTTATAGCTCTTATACCAGAGAATTGTTTTGTTGATTTCTTCTCTTAGGTAGTACACCATTAGTTCTTCATGTCCAGATTAGTATTTTAAAAAAAAAATAAATATTGTGTTTGTGGAACACTCAACATGTTTTTGAGCACTAAATAAACCACAACTTCCTGTCTGGGAATAATCCCATGAAATAGTATTTCTTGTTGCTATTAGCAAAAAATGGCAGCCTCCAGTGTTAATGTAGCTGTCTGTTTTGGGAAATTCTCAAAGATTTGGGGTTGGGTTTTTTTTTTTAAGATGTTGCTTGGAATTCCATATTTAACTCACATGATCTGATTAAACAGATTTTTTACCTGTTTAAGTTAGCAATCAAAATCATTGCTATTTTCTTTCAAACTTAGCAAGAATACTGATTGAATGCAGCCTTATACTTTGAAATAAAGCAAAGTTCTGGAATTTGAAGCCTGCTGTATGTGAACTTAAGTATGATAATAAATGCTAAAATGTCATTAAAACTCACATCATGAAAAAAGACCACAGCTATGACATTGAGCAAGACCCTTCCATTTTACAATTTTAATCTCTTAGCCAAGGTAGAACCGATTTCCTATAGAAAATTGCTTTACTGGACGTAAAATAGATGTCTTTTCAGTCAAGCAGGCTTACATCTCCACTTGAAGATTTCAAAATGCTTACCTTATGTATTTTATTAATTTTATTTAGTTTATATTATTTTTTTACTTTTCTTTAGAATTAAAGTTTCAACTGCCCTATTCAGTGTGCACTGAATTTAAATTATGCAGTCCTGTGAAAATGCAAATATAAACATAATGTAAACTATCAATACTTTTAATACATTTTACAATTTTATTCCAATAATAATATGTTAGAGAGCATCAGTGTAATCACAGAACTTTCTATAGCCTCCTGAAACACTTTGGGTTCTACTCTCTAGGGGAAATTTAATGTTAATGAACAGATGACAATTTATCAGCGTTAATAGAACATTGCTTTGTGAAGCCATCAGTAGTTCAGCAATTTGTGTGATTGATGTACAAATGCCAAAACTCTGTGCACTCTGGCAGGAAGACCACTGCATTTACACAGGAGCACCATTTTCTTGCCAAACTACAAAAAAAAATACAATTTAGGGCTTTTTGTTCTTTTGCAAGTTGCATTTCCACAACAACATGAAGAAGCATATGGACACAGATGGGGGCCAAATAATTAAATTTCCCAGAAAAACTAAAATGTTCCAAGCTTAACTTTACCCATATGGACTTTCTGAATTATTTATGCTAAAATAAATCATACCATAAGGTCTTCCACAGGCCTGTGACTCTTTAAAGTACTACTACCCAGTTCTGAGAAGACAGCAGAGGCAGTTTTCAGTTAGTGAGTTCATTGGTCTGGATTCTGGTAGTTAGAAGGTATTTGTATTATCCTAAAAAAATTCTTTTTTTTTTAACTTCTGAAATTATTTTCTTGGGTCTCATGTTTTCAACATACATCAGTGACCACATGGATGGAATCCAGTAGACCCAGCTATTGTTACCTATCTTCCTCAAGCCAGAAACTTTAGTTCCCTAACCAAGGAACAGAGAGCACTGTTACAGCACTTCAGAGAGCAACTAGGTTTACTATAAAACTTCTGAATAATCTGTGGCAGCAAATCTGGACTGTGTAAGAAACACATGAACACCTGCTTACAGGTCTAAATTGTTCCTCAAAGAAGAATTTTAAAAATTCCTAAAAAAATCCTAAAAAATAGTAAAAGTAGATGGTGTGAGTACTCCCTGAAGCTTAAAATGCCATTCAAATCTGATCAGTCAAGGCTTGGTTAAGGGATCAGATTCCCAGAAAGTTCACTAGAATTTGAACCATCTTGCCCTACCTTCTTAATGCAACTTTACCATTTTCATTCTGAGAAATGCAGCCTTGTCCTTTTCATTTCCATTGTCAATATTGCTTTGCAGATCTTTCTCTTGGCTTACCATTTTAATTGCTTCACCTCTCTCTGTCTCTCAGATCAACCATTACTTATGTGTTTTCAGTTTCATAGCCTACTCCTACTCTATCATCTTTGATTCATCACTGAGAGATTAACTTCCCCCTCAGCCCAGCCTCCCATCTCCTTTCTCCTCCTTGGCAGATTTCTCATCCAACATCTTCATTCCTTCACTCATGTGGTCCATCATATTTATATTTGAAAACAATTAAATTGACACCCTACAGAAAACATTATCCATCAAGCTGCTACATATTATGCATTGTTTTTCCTCTCTTTCTGTTCTTCTGGGTTTATACTGGAGCAGTTACCATCATTTCCGATTGTATTAGGAGAGTAGCAGGCAGAGTCAGTCCCATGAGTGGAATTCTTTAGCTTCCCTGAAATACACATATAGATTGTAATAACAATAATAATTAAAATAGAGTAACAATAAGAATAATATTTACATCAAATCTCTGTTGCTTAAATCATAACTAAATTATATTGCTGTATATGCTAGGAAAAAAGTGCTGCTTTACTCCATTTTATTACCTACACTCATTATGACTTTTCTTAATTATACAAAAAGACGGATTACCATTTCAAAGACCAAATGTTACCAAAAATGTTATCCTTATGTGAGAAGTCTGCTACTTTTCATATTTATGATCTAGCCAGTCTTTCTGCTCAAATATGAGTAATCTCTTGATTGACATCTACTAGAAATTGTCTTTCGACTTTTGTCTGCCTACTTCAGGAGCCTAGTGAATTGGCTACTCAAGTCTCATCAAAGTAATTGGCTACAAAACTGACTGATCAGACACTGCAATGTCACCTAATTAAATTCATTCAAGAACCAGGAGTTCACACCCTGAATAAGAGTTTTTTTGTTATAAGGCCCCATTTTTCATTGACTGAAAACACTTAGGACATGAGGCTGTTAGCTGAGCTCTTTGGCTTACTTCTTTCTACTTAAAACATTTCATAAAAAAATTCTGTTTCCAGAAATGATCATTGTTCAATACCTTTTCAAAAAATGTGATGTGTTATTTGACTGTGATACAAGACTGCTTTTTAAAGTTTGTGTTATAGATTACTCCAGTAAAATCTACATTACATGACATTTGAAAAATGTTTATGGTATTGGATTTGGACAACACATGGAGGGAGAGCTCTGGAGTGGTTTTGTTTGTTTGTTTTAGGGTATTTTTGGTTGGTTGGTTGGGGTTTCTTTTCTGATTTACTATTTCTTTCTGTGGATTGAAACAGTATTACGTAATATGAAGGTTTGACTGACTCACAAGCTAGGTTGTAAATCCTTAGTAAGAGATACACTTTGTGATGATCTAATTTCAATTATCAGTGGAAATTCTTGTATACCAATTTCTTAGATGCCTGCCAGTAGTTATTATTGCCCAACTGTCAAATTGATGTCTCATCAGCAAAATTTGTTGCTTTCCTAGTGTCATGCACAGTAAGTTTGAAAAAAAATTTGTGTATGTCATTTGTTTGCACTGCTTATGAGGTTTAAGTGTATTCTCAAACACTTTATCAACTAGCTATGTTAAAATCCACCTTAGCGTGAACACAAGAATGAAAATAGAAGATGGGACACAAGACACTACTACTTCCAGCCTAGGGAGATACCGTGGAGCACATGTGCACAGTGCTGTAGGACTGAGGAAGAAAGCTCCGACTTTCAGGTCATAAACACTTTCAGGCAGCAACCGCCTTGTGTGTGCTGTATTTAGAACATCCAATTTCAGCTGGTGTTTTGAAAACGCTGTGCGTGTAACCCTGTCTCTTTAGAGCAATGCAGCACAGAGATCTTTGAGCTAATACTGACCAGAGTCAAAGCCATGTGATGTCAAAGAGAGGTGCAGCTAGACAGAAACACTAACTTGTGTTCGGGAAACTTGGTAAGCTACACTAACACAGGGATGCAATCAGGCTACAAAGCCTAACTTCTGAGCAACAGCATTGGGCTGACCTAGCTACACGCAATTTGGTATTACAGCGGATATGTTCTTACCAGTTTGGGGAAATCTGTATGTTCTCTCCGTTCTTGTTCAAGTCAGACATACCTGTGTCTTCTGTTACTGTTTCTGGGATGTTGTACTCTAATGGCTACATCATAAAACTTTGCCTAGCAGGATACTATTTAGCTGAATAATGTCTGAAATAACTTATTTCATTGACTACCATCAAAATGGGAGTTCTTGTGCTTGCATGACAGCTGAACATCGTAACAAAAATTTTATGCTCTGTGATGTCCAGCAAAGGCATTCCATTTCTCTTCACTGAATTGCTACCCTGGTCAAGCTCTCCGCTCTTTACAATTCCTCTCGTCTATCTTTCTCAACTGCATTTCACTGGAAACTAGTTGTCAAAGACCAAGGAAACTGCCGTTGAATTGCATTAAATTTAGCATCTTTTATCAGATCGCATGATATAAAGTTGGCAAATGTAAACAAGGTACTTGACAGAATTCACTGTTTCACTTGAAAAAGATACACAATGACCGTAATTTCAAAGCTCTTGTTAAGTAGGTAAACCTTGGCGTAAACTCAAAATACTGGAGGAAATAGCCCTTTATTCTTCGTCAGACATTCATCAGCATTGCATTCAATTAAAATGCTTCCGTGGTGGCTTTTTTGCACTCAAAACCATTTCCATGCTGTTTCTGATGATGCTAATTATTCATAAGGGTACAGAGCTCATCTTAATTTTCTTGTAATATAAAGGAGATAATTTGATTTGAATGGAATAATTCATTCAACTGAACGGAAAATAATGAATCTTAGGGATCACTTGGCCTCTTGACCTCTCATGTTCAAGGGTAAAGTTATGTTAAGAATGCTTAGCTGAGAGGAATTTCTTATTCAGGGGGATTTCCTTCTTGCATCCAAACCTTGAGAGCAATCTAAACAAAAGTCAAGAAATACCATAGGGCAGCTACTAGCAGTTTTTAGAAGTTTTTTGATGTTATTTTGAATATTGTGAATGGGGGTGTGTGGGGGTGTGTGTGCACGCATGCTCTGCATTAGTGTATATAAGTATGTTTGTCAGTGCATAAAACCTGTGATTTCCCACTGGGTCTATTTAAATACTGCTTTAATACAGAACGTACCTTTTTTCTTAATATGCTGTCAACTTTCCCATGACAAAGCGATGCGGTTCTCTTTCTGCAACTATTGCCAAGCTTTCATATATAATTTAAATGCATCCTGGAAAGATGGAGATAGAGATATGAAAAAAACCCCAACAAAACAGAAAAAATAAGCTTCTACAGTGCTAATCAACACAATATTGCATAACTATAAAGTAGTTAGAGATGCAGCAAGTCGGTATATAGATATTTATTTGCCTAGAACACTCTAACAATTCTTCAGTTAAAAGCCAGTTCTTAGATGGTGAAATGAGACATTCCTCTTCTGTTTTAGCTGACTTTACTACTGTAGAGGCTATTGCAGAAGGACATAATCAAGTGAGTTTCTTCAAAGAGCAACAACAAAAAAAGCTGCTATCTTTCATATGTTTAATCTAATTGCTAAGTTACTGGTCAAAAAAGGTATAACAATATCAAAGGGTAATCTGAAGTTAATAGTATGTAAATTGAAGACACAATGTTAAAATAGTAAATTGCAACAATGTTGTAAAATGTGTGAAGGCAGAAAATGCAAGCCTAGAGAAAAATATCTCTGATAGTCAACATGTCTTTCTCTGGTCAGAAGTCAGTGTTAACATTCCTGATATTTCTGCAGTGACATCTCCACCTGCAGAGGACAAAATGAATGAATCAGAATAACTGAGATGCCTGTTTCATATTATTACCTACAGCAAAAGTTCTTTACCTTTTAAAGGATAAGGAATCTTTTTCTATAATTACTTATTATTAATATGGCACCTACACTATAAAAAATTTAGTTAGGGCACAATAATTTTTTGTTGCAAATGACTGAATTCTGATAAACTTGTGAGTAAGGAATCCTGTGAAGCACTAGCAGTTTCACAGTCACCCCATTATCAGATATCATAAAGGCATCTTTAAAATAATGGCAAAGAATATCAAAGCCAAAGAATCTGACAAATGAAGCATCTACTGTCTGCCAGCTTAAACAATGTAGCAAAACCCCTTAATCTTCAGCACAAAGAAGAAGTTCAGAAACATCCATTCACATTTTATTGAGATGTTTTATTGTTTATGTGATATTAAAGCATAACTCACTGTCACACTGAGGTAATAGAAAATATTTCAAACATCTTGTCTAAATAAGCCTGGTATAAATTTTTCTGTGCCATTGCTGTACTGTTAATATGATATTTTATTGTATTGTTCTGCACATGATGTCTAACAGATATTTTAGGCATGGAAAATGGTAAGAATATTTTGTCAAGTAATCAGGAAAAAAAAGGTGGGTTTGTTCAAATTGTGGACATTTTCTGGTGTTTTAGTGAAATACTTTTTTTCCAATTCTTTGAAATCTTAGAAGATAAGAAAGTCTCAAAAGGAAAAAAAAAAAAAAGTCTTAGTTTAAATAAGATCTAATGAAAGGGTAATTGTTACCAAGCTCTAAGAAACACTTCTAGTTAATTACAGTTGAGTTACAGAAAAAAAAAATCATCTATCATAATCAAATTTCAGGACATGATTTGAGGAAAAAATACTGAACAGTATTTCAAAGTATTCACTCATTAACTAAAACCTGCTAAAATGCTACTGATGTTATCAGTGAGTAAATTAGAGATGTCTGCTGTGGCAGGATGTAGAGAGAACATGTCTCTTCTGTCACGTGGCGGGAGAGTAAGTTCTTCAAGATGCTGTTAGTGCAGCAGGAAAGGAGAGACATGATTCCTCCTTAGTCACTCATTAAGGACATCTCTGAAAACCACCATCTTAAGTGTTAAGGAAAATGAGAAATCATAATCATTTAACCATTTTTTCTGAGGTATTTAATAGATGTGAAACATTTCTTCCCATGGATCCACATTACTTGATAGTAACCTGTGGCATAATAATTTTGATTATGACAAGAAATCACTATGAAAATGAGCAATTCCTGAAAATTTAATGTATAGACTGCTCTGTAGACAGTAATCTTGTCACTGTCTAGAACCTATCCATAGGTTTCTGGTTTGGGGGTATTTTGTGGTTTTTTGTTTTTTTAATCTGAGGGGTTTAAGCAATGCTATATAATAGAATTGCTATGGTTTTTATTTACTAACTTTTACTTATGTATCATGACAAAGAATAGAGAATATTCACAGTTCTAAAACAACAGCAGTCCACTTCTGCAGCTTAAGAGCACTTTTCCTCCTTGTCATTTTAAAAGCTAATGAACTATTTCCAATAGTCATGAAATGGAGTTAGAACCAGTGCTACAACCAAAGTTACAAAACAGTCTTATTGATTTGATAGAGAAAACAGTGGAAGGCAATAAAAGTATACAACAACTTGTCTTTCCTGGTAATGGCTCATTTAATGAAGCCAAACCAAGAATAACACTCATGCCAGACACATCCATCCCACTGATAATCCCCAGCAGTGCTCTATCTACAATTCTGGATTTAAGTTTCTGGGAAAAAAAAAATCACAGTAGTCAGACTGTAATGCTTTATTGCAAGACATAAATGGTGCCTGCATAAGAAAGGCATCACGATGTGAATGCGAATGATTCTGTTCTTTTGTCCTCAGTAGTCAGATAATTTTAGAAAAACCTTGAATTGCTTTAAAAAATAATCCCTGAAACAGTATTTAAAATATATTGACAATGTTTTATGGCTGCCAGAAAGACTCATTCTCTCTCTTACTGTCTGCAGTACAGATTGACATCTGCATAGGAATGTATGAGGAAGCTGTTTATACATTTCATCAGCATTCTTTCAATAATCCACACTGCTGTTGGACATCTGGAATCTAAAAATATACATTGTACATTTCTGAAAACCATCCTGGTATCATTCACTGGAAAAAAATTGCTTATTTTTTACCATGAATAACCTGCCTTAAGGCACATGCTGCTGGCCCTCTCCTGTGGCTCAGTTCTGCTTTTGCAGAATCTTTAGCAGTGAGCTTGTACCAGTTATAGTGTATGTCTATCATTCCTTCCTGTCAGGAGAGGGGTAACTTCACCCAAACTAACTGACACCGAGTACTTATACCATATATGTGTGAACTAGTCCCAAAGAGAAATCAAAATGAAATATGCACTGGCACACCTAACCCTCTAGGGAAGCAATTCCACTTGAAAGCAGCTCCCTCAGCGCCTATTGTGCAAAGTCATTATTTGAAAAAGTTTAGCTTTCTGGCTCTCAACCAGAGTGCTCTTTGAGGGGACACACACACACACACACACACAAATCCTTCAGATTATGTTTCCTTGAAATGTTACTGGGTTGTGTTTTTTCTTTTTCAGAAAATTCAGAAAGCTGCACAGGAAAAAGTCACTATCAAAAGAGAGGTAACCATTGTATATGTGGGAACAGACCTACGTCTTCATAAGCAATGAATGTTTGAACCCTTCACACTCAACCTGTGTGCTTAGGATATAGGCCTTCTCCCAGTCCTGTACTGTGTTTGTATAAGCAGGTAAGCATCTGTTCAGAGAAAGCTTTTGTAACTTCATTTTCCGTGCCTATAAAACTAAATAATCCTTGAAATTTAAACCCTTTTAACAAAAGTTAAGGCAACACTACTTTATGAGTGCTAAGAATTCTTATTTGGAGAACATTTCTACTTTCTGTTAAATACTAGCTGTAGAGACTACAATAGATAACAGAATAAGAGCTATGGATATTGTCATGTTTTCTAAAAATCTGAGGTCTCAGGCCTGTGCTAGGGGGTTTTTGAGGGTTCCATGATATTCCCTAAATGAACAGGATTCCATCCAATTGAAAAGAGAAAGAAGAAAAACTTTCAAAATATTTTTCTGTTTCCTGCTTTCTAAATGTGACTGTTCCGAATTTATAGTACAGTTTGTATTAAAAAACTCAAATTTTCTTAATTTTTTGCTTTAAGGATCCCCAAAATAGGGGAACATTAAGATAAAGAATAAACAAAATTAATCATTAATTAAACATTGTTCAGATTTCATTTACCCTCATTACAGAGTTAATGCCTTGCTTTCCAATTACCTTCATGCAAGTTTTCCATCAATGTCACACAAGAAAGCATAACTCTTCAAAATGACTGTGTAAACTCATAGCAAGACCTCAGTGGAGCACGCATGGGAAAAAAAAAATGCAGCAGATCTAACCTTATTAAAGGACAGTAGAACATTATTATTCCTTCAGGCTGGAACAAAGTATTTATCAGCAGCCTCAAATGTGATCTTATCTTTCAGTATTTGCAAATTGTTTTCTCCATGACAGTGTAATTACATAGTCACAGGTTTTTCTATTTCAGATCATGGCACCATTCTTCTGAAAATGTTTTAGCACTGTTCTTTTACAGTCAGAATTGTAGTGTTAACTTAAATGAAAGATTCTTGTTACCTCCTCACAAACCTTTTCTGAGATTTAATCATCTCAAATATTCTGTATGCCAGAAAATACTTTTCTAGTCTAAGACCTGGAAATGATAAAAATAAGAAATGAAAACTGGATGTTGTATTTGATTTCTGTAGGTGCTGAATGTGTTCCACACATACTGGAAGGCTCTAGCAGCCTGTGAACAATATATTTCATGACATCTACTGCAGCCACACTAGTCATTAAATAGATGAATAAAGGTATCTGAACAAACGTTAAGAATAGAAAAGAATAAATGTACCTGGAAGTGATTGTTGACTGTTCCAGCAAGTGAAACATTCTGAGATTTTTAAAAAAATAAAAAAAAAATATCTTGTATCACATCAAGAAGAAACAAAGAACTTCAAAAGTTTTTTAATTAAAAAAAAAAAAAAAGCCACAGAAAAATAATTCAAATGGGCCACAGTTTGGCAGCACTTACAGGGCTACATAAGACAGGGTAGAAGTACCTTCTTGGGATCATCACATATTTGACCTCTTGGAGATACACAGCTTGAACAGATGCATATTACTCTAAAAGTAATGCACTCTCACAGAAATATTCATGTTTAAGAACTTCTTACTTTTTGACTGAAAATTATAGAAAAGTTCCTAACCAGCTGCAGATTGATCACCTGCTTGATCCCCATGACAGATTGTGTAGTCTGTTTTCAAATGCTGTTTCCTTTGTCCTTTTATACATTTCAATGATGAATTTCCTCACTTTCTATGGAAAACTTATCTACAAGTTACTAAATCTCAGCTTTGCTAGATATAGCTGATCACTGTGCGAGATATAGCGGTATTACTTTTATAATATGTATATATTTGCATTCTTTCCTGTGGTGTGGAAAATGAATCATAAGTGCATTTCATATATCAGCAAAGTATTATTGTGGGCTTTATATATAAATATAAATTTATTTATTTATTTATTTAGACATATATACATGTATGCACACAGGCAGAGCCAGTGTTTTGCTTACTAGCTTGAAGTAGTCAATTTAGTTTAGTTTAGTTTCAGCTGCTTCAGTTTAACTTGGTAAAGTTTTTCATTAAAATAATTAAAGATGTGCTTAATCTGTAATGATACTTCCAAAAACTGTGAAGAATTATCATCATTTTCCCCCCAAAATTGTTGTTTTATTTTATGAAGTAATCCTTCAGATTATGTCCAAAGCCAAGTCCACAGGCTTTCCAGATACTCTTCTTGGTTTTAAGAGTAAATCTTTATGCTTAGTCTTTTGGCAGGGTAGGCTTTTACAAAACAAAGCAAAGGAAAGGCATATAGGAGAGAGAGAAAGCAAGCATGAAAATAGTGCAAGTGGCATCAAAAAAGATACAAATATAAGTAGTTCCTTCAAAGTAACACAGGAGATTTAAATAATATAGAGAATAGAGAAGTTAAATATTTTCTATGTATTTTGTTCTCAGAAGAGTACTCACCCTCTGAGAATTATTTTTCTTAAAGTTGAGTGTCCACCAAAAGGGTTAAAGTGCTCTGTCCTATACCCTGCCGAGATTCATGTCTGTGCAAAGATGATTGAGAAGGACTTTCAGAAAACTGTATTTGCAAATCACATTAACTATGTTTTACTGGAGGCAATCGCGATCTGCTGCAGAGGTGGGGAGAATCGCAAAGGCATCTCTTCATTTTCTGCCCCAAACCATATTCTATCACTTGCAAAAATCCTCCCAGTTACAAAGGAAGTTGCAAACTGCATCTTCATGGCATCAATACAGTAAATTAGAAATAAGATAATATTATCTTTTCTTCTTCCTTGAGGTTTTCCTTGAATGGCTTGATGATATGTTAGGGGTAAGGCAGTAGGTGAGAAGTAATGGGGTCTTCTAGCCAACATCAAACACGAGAACAAGATCTTATATCCAAGTACTAACTTTGGAATAATGTGTGAAATCTTTCTTCATTTACTTTATAGTCTTGGAACCTTACATAAGCCTTTTCTAAAGATGAAAGCTGACTTCCTTCCTGCAGGAGTTTTTGTAGCCAAAAAATTTATGTGTTGCAGGCAGAAAAAGAGCAGAACCCTTTCTTCAAACATGCTTTTTTTTTTACTAGAAAAGGAAAAGAAAAGCTTTTATTTGAAACAGATATACGTCTTGCTATAAATGTACATTACTTCTATAATTGCATTTCAACCTCTGTATTTTACTGCTTAGTGGAACTATTGAGGAAAAACCAATATTAAAAAAAAAAAAAAAAGGAAAAAGCAAAAAGGAATAAGGGTACATGATGAAAGAGAAAAGGGAAAGGAAAATATTTGTTATTGAGACTGGAATGAAATACTGAATGAATTTTTTTAGCATTGAAAGAAGCATTTGTGGCCTACAAGGAGAAGCTGTGCTTTTGTAACTTGCAGGCTAGAACACAAAGCTGACAGCAGGAGTTCTGGGTGCCAATCTGGGTGCTCCTTGGACTGTTCATGCATTGAGGTGATTGAAAAAGCACATAAATTCAATGTGGGGGATATCCATTGATATGTAATCTCATTCCCCTCTGCTTGTTCTCCATCTGGGTCTATTAGTCTCAGATTCTTGGCTGCAGGGTGACCCCAGGTCAGTCTGCAGGACACAAGGTACCCACACTCCTCCTGGACCCTCACCCAGACTATTCTGTCGATGGGTACCTTGGAAAGACTCTTAGAAGGTAGGAAAGAGGTATTTGGATCTTCTCAGGGTGAACGAGTCTTGGGTCCTCATACTTTTCAGTCTTCAGCTACTCCAGTAAAGAAGGTTGTTTTATTCTGGGAAGGACAGTAGTCTGCCCACCAACTCAGTACCCTGCCTTTCTTCAAGAGGAGATTTCAGAGTGGATCAAAACACCTCCCTGGAAACTCTCACTCTATCTACTTACTTTTCTTCGAGAAAGACTCAGAGAGGCATCTTTGCACCAGTTTTGGTTTTCAGACTCAGCTAAAGGGACACACTTTGCACACAACTTAGGATACCTCAGTGTTTACCTCAAGTTCAAGATTCTGGTGGAGATCAGGTGTGGGAGCTCAAGTCTGGGAAGACTAGGTGGTTTCATTTCTCCCAGTTTTGACATTTCATTTAGAATCCCTAATAGGTCATGATGAGAAGAACTTCCAGAGTGCGGTTTATCTTATTCTCACGTAAACCTGCAAAATAGTTTTGATAAAATATTATTTAAGAATTCCCATTTCTTACTATAGATAGCAAGGGGAGCCCAGAGTGACTAGCTAAGATTTAGACACCTAACATTAGGATGGATGCATCCTGTAGGCCCTAAAATTTGCCTGTTGCTGTGGCTGGCTTTTAAGAAATGTCAAATTTTACTTGAGCTAGACCATACTTTTTAAGCTTTTTGTGACCTGCTGGCTTTGTGTTCTAGTTCTACAGCATTTGTCAGTATTATTAAAGCTGGTCAGAGCCTGCTGAAAGTACATTTCCTTTTATTTCTTTTTTTTTTCTGTTATAATTCATATCAAAACTGTATTTTTAGTGGGAAATATTTTGCTATGTTTTATATAGCAATAGAGTATAACTATTTTCCTTCAGGAAACATTTAGAAGCTAAATAAGATAAATCTTTCACAAGATAAATCCTGGACAACTAATTCCTTTGGGCTATATCATTCACACAAAACCTTCTGTTCCAAATTAAACTATCCTTCATCAGTATTAATTAGGTAGTAACTGCACTCAAGAATACACTAGAAGATCAAAAGGGCTATTGGTCTTTCTGACAGCACTGAGAGATTAAAGCTGCTGGTGGTCTAAAGCAGGAAGCTTCATTTAAGCAGTTAAGAATGCTTTCTTTAGTCTGTCCATTTGTGATATTTCTATGCTCCTTCTTCCCTCATTACCAAGGTATCAGACTGCTTCAAATCCTCCATACTTTTATTCACTCAGCATGGTTGTGAGGTAGGAAACTCAGAGGAGCAATTAAAGGAGGCTTAGAGTGCTGTGTTAAAGGTATGTAGGCAGCTAAAGATGAAGGTAAGTGCCTAGTGGGATTTTGAAAACCACTTATGGGTTAGAATTACAGAAGGACTTTGTGTCTGAGAGACTAGATGTCTAGCTGTTATTTTAGGTACTGCTAGCCAAAAGCACCTTGAAAGCACTCTGCTTTTTTCAAGCTTTTTAAAGTGGATACTACTTCTTTTCTTCTCTTTCTCTGCTCTGCTTTCCTCATCTTTTGCCTCACTTTGCCTTCCTTTGCCTTGTTTTCCCTCTCATTGCTCCTCTCCCTGGTTCTATCTCTAGTCATTGTTTCGTATAGAATAGCCCAACCCCTTGCTCCCCAGCAGCAGCAGTTCAATAAATTGAATTTCAAGTGCTCTTCCATGGGTCAAATAAACATGAGGGCCATAGCTGTGGTGCTGACTCTATACCTTACACAAGTTGCTTACGCTGCATAAACCTGAGCTAGATCTGATACCTGGTGGCTTAGAAGAATCTTGTTCTTAAACCTCCTGAGGTTTCACATACTAAGTATTCGATGTCAGGCATCAGTAGAATTCCTTGAATTGTCTGAACTTTGGTTAGTTCATTCAACTTTTTAGTTATATTTTCCATTTATGGTTGTATATTTGCTTCAGGGAAATGCTGCTGTGCATAATCTCACAGGTACAAATAAAGAGTAAAAAGAACACAAATATTTAAACAATGTTAAGGCATGAGAATGCATCTTGTGGATTATTTAACCTGTTTCACTTTAATATTTCTATCACCTGGTTTTCCCTGTTCTATCCATTTTTTTCTTTCCTTGCTTAGTTGAAATTAAAATATCTTCTTTTTATCCTTGTCTGGTTGCTTGGAAGTGGATGGTGTTTGATAATGACTTAATTCAGGTGATAACCAAATCAGTAATGCCATTGTGAATTCTCTGATCAGCTCATGGTGCTTGTGAATCAAATAAGTGATCACAGTCATGAAATTAGTTTTAATTTAAGAAAATTAAAGACAGGTTCTGAAAGTTCAAATGCAATCTTAAATCCCATGGGTAAGGTGCTGATTAACCAGTATGTCTGGCTGACAATTCTCCAAGAAAAACTTACACCAATCTGATAATATTAGTACTATACTATGAAAGTTAATAATTATTTCTGGAATCACAAGTAATGGAAGTAAAATGAAAAGCATTCACTTCTTTATGCAGGATTACTGGGATGTATATACATCCCATAAAAGGTTTTCGCACTGACAGAAAATTTGTCGCCAATTATGGGTTATACAGACAAAAAGTAGTCTTACAGAAACTCTAATAAGGGTGCAAAATCAAATGCTCAAAGAAGAACTTTAATCAAGCTTGCTGTGCAACTCTTGTTTTTAATAATGTAGGTATATTGGAACTCATTAGACCATTCCATTCCATGATAACTCTTACCTTTTTGCAGTTGGGGAATAATAATAATAATAATGATAATAATTATAATAATAATTATAATAATAATAGTATAAAATGGTAAGAAATTTACAATTTTAGGAAAAATTCTGATGTAAATAATTATGTCTTTGTCATCAGCTGCTTGGGGTTTTGTTTACTTTTTTTTAATATTTGTTTCCCACCCCAATAAAATTTTGTTCTGGAATTTAATAGCTTAATAAAACCAAATGTTAAAGAATTGTTCAGTTAAAAATTCAGGCTTCATTTGAGGCTGAAAAGTGTCATTAATAGATAAAGTCTATGTAAAAGAAGTTACCTTTCAGACTTTTTATTTTTTTAAATATGTCTAAATTGCTTTTATTTTGCCAAGAATTAATAGCTATATATCCTTTACAAGATAGCCAGTTTGATTAATATTTTTTCTCATACCCTTCCTCTCAAAACAATCTTTAAAAAAAAGAAAAACACTGAAGACGTGAAATAGGTTTTAGAAGTAGTCAGAAGGGGAAAACCAATTCTGTCTCCCTGGGAATAATTCATCTTCTTGCCATCAAGAAACATACAAGCATGGTCTTGGAAAAGTAAAGGTTTAGTTGTACCAAAAATGTCTTCAGTTAGGAAAAGGGGCTGCAAAGTTTATTATTAGTAATTTTACATCATGTCATATCACCATCATGTTACACTGGTATTTGTTATGGTAAAAGAAAAGTCTCATCCCATTACTAACATTCAAATTATATTGAAGAATACCAGCTAACTCAACATAGTGCAAGACTAATAAGACATGATAGAAAGTTACTGTTATGATAAGACTTTCATATCGCATTAGCCCAAGAATGCCACTACTTCATGTTCTGTTCACACTCAACACTGCCACTCAGTATTCATCTTCACTACATTTTTCTATTAGATGGGGAAATAAACCTGTAAAACTGGGAATAATTTGGCTGGTAAGCAAGCACTCCCTTAGGCTATCATGTTCTATATACCCACAAACACAAGAATTTAAGGTAAAGGAACTTGATCATTGCAAAGTCCAGCCTCTATCAACCTGCCCTTTAATATTTTATATTCAAAACGGTGCTTTGGAACCAAAGTTCCCTTTTCTCAGCAAGGGCAAAGCTGGTATCTCAGAATCAATTTTTCACGGGTCTGATGTGACATAGGAGGTGAAGAGGAAACACACCAGAGAAGGATCTGGTCTAACTCCCTCATATTCTGCCCCACCTTCAAAGGCATGTGTATCAAGCCAGAATGTACCAGTGCAAATACATCCTTAAATTTCAGCACGTAAGTATTATTGGGATATGACAACTCTCATGGTGATGACAGTATCATCTTTTAAGCAACAATTCCATGATAAGACCCATTCAGAGCTTAAGGGAGGCATGGCCTCTGTAGTCTGTTACGTTCAATGTGTTCTTATGGGCAAAAAGGAAACACATCTTATGACATTACTGTTAGCATAACCAAAATCCTAACAGTCTAATCAAAGAATCATTATTAATTCAGATGTAATTATGTGGTCTGAACAGTAATGGAGTCTGATGACATGTTATGAAATAAAGCTTTATTGAGGCAGTAGGAAAGATGAGAAACAACGTGCCCATACAGCCACTGACCCCATCACTGAGAGCAAACATGGCATCATAAGCGATGCCACGGCTCCGGTGGACAGCCAGGGAGACTTGGTGTCCAGGGCATCTGTCAGCAACAGCCAGTCGTGCAAATGCCATTTGGGTAAGAGTCACAGCACCCCTTGGCTGCAACAATGGCAGTGTGATTTGAGAGGATCATACCTTACATGAATAATATGGACAGCATCCTGCCTACACTGCTGATGTTGGTCAGGGGGCAGGATGTTGGCCGTCTGTCTATGCTGCCAATACTGGTCAAGGGGCAGGGTATCAGGAGACAGGGTGTCAAATTATTAAGAGAGAAACAAAGAAAAAAAATCTACTACAGAAAAAAATAAGAAGGTGGTACTGAGGAATGGGAGGCAGTCAGTGGTGGTTATAACACAGTCAGAGAGGAATTTCTAGCGTGAAACTTGCTTAATATCCAAGTAGCAATACCTTCTGCCTGTCCTGACCAGTTCATTTGAAAGCAGAATGGACATGCTCCAAGAAATATGCTTGCAGCAAAAAAAAAAAGTCAGCTAAATGGTATAATTCTTTCTGGGAACTGGACTTTGAATGGAAAGAAAAAGGGTCAGGGCAAGCGGGTCTTGCAGCCTGCAGAAGAGAACGTTAATTATTCTAATAATTAAATTTGGACTAATAATCATTCTTTGACTAGACACCTGAGATTTCAATTATACTAATAATAAATTCTTGGCTTTATATTTAAGGTGTGTCCCTTTTGCCCTTACAAAGATTTTGAGCGTATCAGGCTAAGTATTCAGTCTAAGCCATACAGCTTGTGAAGAGTCATGTCATGGGTGAAAGACGGAGAGGCTGGATCTTCTACCATACTGTCTTCCCAACACATTTATGTGCTGGCAGACTTGATCTGTTCTGGGTAGGACACCCTCAGCTATTGGGTCATATGGAGTGCTTGAAGCTACTTTTTTTTCCTTTGGCATTTTAACTGGGGCAGATTCATGATACCATATGTATTCTGTGGAACCAAGATATCATGAAGAGTAAATGAACAGTGACTGAAAGACTTCATAACAAGACAGTCTAGATATGGCTGTACTTACTAGTCTGCTGATAATTTTTTAAGATAAAATGAATTCAATATTATAATTATTGCTAAGTACGTATAATGTGCACTTTTCTTGTTTCTTCTTGGATTCTTCCTTTGTTCCTTCCTTCTTCAACAGAAGTCAGTCAGTCATATGAAAACATTAAACTGAGCATTATCACCTTGCGATTCTAAGGCTGTAAGCATTTACAGTGCTGTCTCCCATGTCTAAAAGATGTTTATCTTGTATTTAAAATGTTTCGCATCTTCAAATGTGCAGTTACGTTATTAAATGCTATTCTTGCCATCTTGTGCCTATGCAATCCAGAGCACCATTGGAAAACCACAGAGCAAAATGAACACATTTCCTACTGATTTCCTTGGGAATCAGGAAATGCCATATGCATTTCTCAATCATGACAAAGGATGACACAGCTGAATGTATTTGAATAATTAATTAAATATTTTGAAAAAACATGACAGAGAATGCCTTTCCGTGTATTAACTCTGCAGTGCTGTAGCTTTTTGATTCAGGGCGCTTGCCACTTCACACTGTTGCCATTACAATGTTAAGAAATGTAAGTTAATTTTCCATAGTTAAAGGCTCATAAAACCATGCAACTTATTGTTTGATTTCTTGCCATGTTCCTTCCTGAGTGATCACCTCATTAAGATTATTGCTGCAGTTTATAATCATAAAATCATTCTTAATTCTAAATTTTCCTTTAAAGCTGCCTGAGAAACTGTCACTGCATTATCTTTGAAACATTTCTCATCTATCAAATTGATTATTGCTGCAGGATGATGGAACTGAGATACATAGTCTTGCTATTCGTTGTTGGCTTTAGGTTTTTTCTTCTGTTTATTTTGATTTTGGCAGCTGTTTATTTCATGGCTTTAAATCTTACTCAGCATGCATTTGCTGCTTAATAGGATGTGAACAAGTTCTGGGACCGCCTATCACAATTTGGCTGTGTTAAGTGGATGATGACGAATAAATAGATTGAAAGAAATGTTGTTTGACTTCAGACTGTATCTGTTGGCACTTTTTTGCTACTATTTACATATTTGCTGTAGAAAGGAAGGAAGAAAAAGTAACTGACAATAAAAAAGACAGAAATAAAAAGAAATTTTATTTTTTGCTGATTCTTCACAAGTGTCCAACGTTGGCACCAACACTGCTGAATTGCTTCAGTTTTACTGTAAATGAAATATATTTGTTAATAGTCACTTACATCTTTACAAAAATATTCATTGTCCTTTACATACAAAGAAGATTCAGGATCTGCCTCTAAATTAAAGGGGTTACTTGCTGAAGCTTTAACTGTAAAAACCTGTTTTGTACAGTTCTAAATATCATCTACAACTTGTCTATTGCTGATAAATTTCTCAAAATAGCTGCTTTTCTGCATGTAAGCAATCAGGCATGTTTTTCCAGTACAGAAAGTGCTTACAGGATTCTGTTTTATTACTCAGTAACGCTCAGACAAACATCAGTCTTCCTGGTCAATTGAACCCAATGAATTCTGCTACTGAGCTGTATATCTGCAAAATTAAATGCAAAGATTTGTCTCCCTTCTACAGTGTTAGACTGAAGCTGTCAGACATTTATAGCACTCACCTAAACACGCAGATCTCTTATTTGAAGAGATCTAGATGGCAACAAGATCATTAGCTCTCAGAAATACTATCTTCCCTATTAAGTGAAGGAAGAGTACTTACAGCTAGTACAACTTGACATTGATCATATGACCAAAGAAAAATGTGAGTTGGAGGGGATATCTGGAGGTCATCTAGTCCAAGGTCCTGTTCAAAACAGGATTTAACTTCAAAGTTCAATCAGGACCTTGCTCAGTTCAGTTCTGAAAAGCTCCAAGTGTTTAACATCTTCTCTGGGCAAACTATTCCAGTGTTTAACCACCATCACTAGGAAGAGTGGTTCTCTTCTGTAAGTCCAATATGAATTTCCCTTTTTGCCAGTTGGATCTCATCTCTTGCTTTTTCTGCGAGAAAGGGCACTTTGCAGAGGACTCTTCTATATAAAACCCTTGGAGTGTGGTGGGAAACAGCAGTTAGACTCCCCTGGGGCTTTGTCTTCTTCAGCCTAAACAAATCCTACTTCCTCAGCCTGTGTATGTCGTATGTTTCAGTCCCCCAACCAGCTCAGCAGCCCTCTTCCAGACTATCTCCATTCTGTCAAAATCTTTTTTGTATTGTGGACTCAAAACCAGAGGAGCCCAATGGTCCTGGTGTAGCCTTACCAGTGCTGAGACTGGGGGTGGGGATAATAATTTTCCTCAATATTCTGGCTTCACCCTTGCAGCCTGATATGGAGGCTGGTATGCAGTTAGCCCTCATCACTGTTGACTCACTTCCAACATGCTGTCCCCTGGGAACCCCAGGTCCTATTTCTACAGAGATACTTTTTTTATCCAGGCAGTCCCTAGCTTATACTGAAGCCTGGTTTCTGATGTCTCAGGTGCAGAACTTTGAATTTGCCTTTGCTGAGCTTCATGAGGATTTTGTAGGCCCGTTTGTGCAACCCATCAAAGTATCTCTGAAAGGCAGTCCTGTCCTCAGCATATCCCCATATGTCTTTGCTCCAGCTTGCAGGGGTGCATTCTGGTCTGTCACACTGATCACTGATGATGTCTTTAAACAGCATGAGTCCTTTATTGTCACTTGAGGAACTCTTTTTCTAAAAAGTGGCTGGCTGGACTTTTCACTGTTGACTCCTACTTTTTCAGCCTGATGATTGAGTCAGTTTTCCACTCAACCAGTCCACATCTCTCTAACTTCACAACAAGGATGTTATGGGTACATTACATCAAAAGCCTGGCTAAAGTCAAAGTAAACAAAAACCCACTGCTCTCCTCTCACCCACAGAGCCAGTTGTTTCAGCTGTCAAGGAGCAGCCAGATTGGGGCTGCCCCACAGAGGAGGATGAGCTGGGAGCCACAGGCACCCACTGTGCTGGCAGGACAGTGCTGCCGCTGACAGGGCACCCTCCCACAGTACCCCAGTAAGGCCGGGACAGGGACAGAACCCTCCCATTGCCCAGCAATTATCAAGCCAAGCAAGGTGAGGAGTCAGGTCTAGAGCCCAGGGATCACCTGGCAAGGCTGCATTGTCAGGGGAAGTCCAAAATTCAGCTAAGGAGTCAAGTAAACAGGTCAGGATAAGGATCAGTGAGGTACCTGGTGGGAAAATGTATACCTGCAATGTAGCTTAGGGAAGGAGCAAAGGATGGGACCTAAGCTTAAGTACAGCTCCAAAGCAAAGTGGGAGACATCACCTCATGGGCTATCTCCCAGTTCCTTCCAAGCTGTGTGATCCCATGTCACCCAGCTGGGCTGTCACAGAGCTGTCTGGAGCATGGGCAGCCAGATCCCAAGAGGGATTGGCAGGCAAAGCCTACTGGTACACTTGGGGCTCTGATGCACAGGATCATAAGTTTCTTGAACAAGCTGGGGGCTTCTGAAAGCTGAGGGGTTTGGTCTGCTAGTTGCTTTCCTCACTTTTCACAGGATCTTAATATCCTCTCCATCATCTGTTTTGGACCCAGCTGCCATTGACTACCACATTCTCAACCAGTTCTCCTTTCTTTCTGGGTACCAGGTCAGGAAGAGCTCGTTCTTTAATCTGTTCATGCAAAATCTTCATCAAAACAACATTTCAGAAATATTCTGGATTGTTTGTGCTATTCTATCTTGTCCTCCCAGCAGATGTCATGGTTGTTAAAGTCCTCTATGAGAGCCAAAGACTGTAATTGTGAGCCTCTTTCCAGTTGCTTTAAAAAGGTTTTGTTTACTTCCTCTTCTTGATTGGGCTCTGTAGCAGATGCCCACCATGCATGATCCCCCCACTTTGTTGGTTTCTTAGCTGATCCTGACAAATAAACTCTCAAAAGGACTGTTGCCCACTCCATAGCAGATGTCCATGAATTTTAGCCTCATGTTCGTGTTAGTGCATTCTCACTCATCTTCCTTGCCGTTCTTTCCTTAAGAATCTGTAACCCTCTGTTGCAGCTCCCCAATCATGCAAGCTACCCCATCACATCTCTAATTCCAATGATACGTGGCTCAGTGACTTCATACAGACTTAAAGTCTCCTGCTCCCATTCCTCTCATTCATTTCCTAGGATCTATGTGCTTTTGTATCAGTAGTGTACCTAGGTCCCCAGGCATCCAGCCTTCTTACAGGGAGTATGAGAATCTTATCCATTCCCCTGATGCATACACATTTCTATGCCAACCCCCTTATCCAAAAAGATCTACACTCCCTCTGTAGAGAAGTAAAAACTGGATTGTTTTCCTCTGTGTGTTATCGGTTATGTGCATGAAAATGGGTGAACGAGTAAGTGAATAAAAATGGGATATTCTCACATAAAAGAACAAAATAGTTTTAACCTAAATTTTACTTCAAATACTAGTTTTAAACAGTTAGAAGACTGCATCTGTCATCCTATGTGTTGTGAGGAAATCTGAATTTCCCACTTCACTAAAGCAACCACCATAGAAAGAAAAGACCTGGAAACCATTGGGTTACTCTAATGCTTTATTTAATACATTCTTTCTCACTAGCTCTTGAAGTGTTGGAGGAAATGTGAGTGATAAATAGTTGTAACTAAAGGGAAAATATCTGACATTTTGTGAAAAATGAGGTGGAAGTGCACTTAAACATCTAATTAAAAAGGGCTGCTGACAACAGTAAGGAATTGTAGGCAGCAATGAAGCTAAAAAAGCTCAGTGAAAGCAAACTATTCCTATAGCATATTCCCGAGGGCAGAAATTAATGACTGCTCCTCTGATACCCTAGACTGAAAGTGTTGCCAGGCATGTTTCTGTAAGACACCTGTGTGGAAAACCATAAAAACCCAAGAAGTTATTTTCTCTTTATGTCCACTGAGTGGGCAACTCTAGGATATGGTTGGACATTTCCCTCTAGGATAGAGGGTGGAACATGTCAGATGCAATGGACAACCTACGTTTTTCTAAAAGTCTAAGAATTGCCTAGTGATCCAAATGCCAGCCAAGGTGTAGCTATTGTTGTGAATGTATTACGGAGAGATGGTATCAAGTCTGAATGTGGCAAGGTCTTTTGGGTCTGGAATACTACAATGATCCATTCTTGTTTGATACCATTATAATATTCTTGAAAATTAATGACTGAACTCCAAGGTGAGCTTCATTTCATGCTGTGCCTAGCACAGTCCATATTGGACAAGACAATATCTAAAACCTGACCTCTTTTTGAGAAGAAATAAAAATATTTTCTGTCTTTCATTTTCCAGCAATAAAACATTATCTTTGAGCTTTAAGGCAAAGTCTATTTCCGAGAATATTGGAATTATATTAGATATTTAAATCACAGTCTTTGTCACTCTTAATGGTTAAATTATGAAAATGTAATTGCATCATATAAATGTTCCTACATGTAAATACAAAAGAAACTGAATCAGTTATAAGCATCTGACTCTCATAGCCTTTTTATCCTGCAGGTGTGATTTTAAGAGACTGAAGTGTGAAAATCATGAAACAGCTGATATCTTGCTTTTAAAACTCACCCAATTATATCTGATTGGTTCTGCAAATACTTACATTTGATTAATGAAATATATTACTTGGTCAAAAAGTGGAAGTAGTGTATATTGCATGGTTCATGGCCTGTTGGATAAGCGAGGTCACACAGAAATAAACACCAATATCTCAAATATAAGAAAAAAAAAATCACTAAGATGAAACTGCTAGTTCTCATCAAGGTTCCAGTATCTGAGGGTGAAAATCTTGTTGCATTTAATTTGCTTTTAGTGTAATATAACTTCACTGACTTCACTGGAGACTTTTTTTTACACTTCTGTAAGCTTGTGTAAGAGAGAGGATATTTATGCCTCTTAAATTTATTCTGTGTATGAATTGTTCCCAATCACAAAAAGGGCTGAAAATTGATCCTTTATGTTAATACCAGTGTCTCAAAATGAAAAAAATCTTGTCAGTTTAAAGCCTCCAGGCAATAAAATAGTGTGGGAAAGCACTTTTAAACTCTGAAAATTGAAAGAATCAGTGAAATCCAACTGCATCATTTCCTAATGCTTAAAAAAATTTTGAAACACAGTTAGTGGAAAAAAAGCAGGACAAACAAGAGAAAACAGTCTGCTAGTCACCTTTTTCATTATTTCAGTGCATAACTTTTCAATTAGTTTGACAGTGGATATTTATGTGTGTTATCTTGAATTCAGCTCTGAGAAGACATCCATATATTCTCATTAATGGTGCTATTGTTATGCACTGGGGTAATGTGGACAAAACACTGAGTTGGCAGGTTGAATGGAGAGTGTTTAGTAGAAAAAGTAAACATCAGCCTAAGTGAATATGCTATGGCTACCAAACAAGCTGGCTAAAACTCTACTTGTAAAATAACTTTGTTGTTGTTGTTGTTGTTGTTGTTATTACTATTACTATTATTTTGTTAGGTGTTGGAGCAACACTGAAAATTATCAAAATGAAGTGCTGTTGCCTTTAGCTAGTTAGTTTTAGTGAGGCTCTACCTCACTGCCAAGAAGGACTTGAGTCCATACTTTCATTTTATTTGCGAGTCTAAAATTACACACTTGAAAGAAGAAATTTTCCTGAAAAAAGAAGTCATGGAATTTATTGATGTCTGAAGATGTTTTTTACCAACATAGCAATTTTTGTCAAAGAAAATAGGAATTTCTGTTGAAATGTTGTTAACCACTGTAGCTTAAAACCTCAGCTTTCTTATAAATAAATAAATATCTCACAAATTTGCAGAGAAAAACTTGAGGAGGATACCCTTGAAGCTGACTAATTTTGAGGTGTCTTTGTGTGAGCCTGTATGAGCAGATCCAAAAATCTGGGGGAAAGGCATATGCAGTATTCCAGAAAAGGTTCTTCAAGTTGTTCAGCAGTGCCTGTGGTTCCAGTAATTCTGGTGTGCTGCTTTTCTTATGGCATAACTGCTTCAGGATTAGGTCTCAGTTCTCTATTTTTTTTAATCCAGTCTGTTATGGGTTTGTGTGGTGCAGGGGTTTTTTTGGTATCAGGTGAGGGTCTGCAGGGCCGGCTCCTGTGAGAAGCTGCTGGAATCTTCCCCAGCTCCAAGCTGGACCCGCCGCTGGCCCAGGCCGAGCCCCTCAGTGATGGTGGTAGCGCCGCTGGGAGAATGGAGTTCAGAGGGGAAACCTGCGGTGAGTGGGGGATTGGGATGGGAGAGGAACCCCTCTGTGGGTACCGAGGTCAGGGAGGAAGGCAGGGAGGAGGAGCGGGGCAGGAGGGGATGCCCCCTGTGCTGTGGTGAGGCGGCAGGCTGTGCCCCCCAGCCCATGGAGGGGAGTGGGGGAGTGGATGCCCCCCAAGATGGCCGCCACTCCATGGGGGACCCACGCTGGAGCAGGCTGGGACTGAAGGACTGCAGCCTGTGGGAGGGAGCCATGCTGGAGCAGTTCGTGAGGAACTGCAGCCTGTGGGAAGGTGTTAGAAGGTTGGGCGTTACTTCCTAATGTCCTTGTTTTGATTTGATTGGTAGTAAGTTAAATTGATTTTGTTTCTTCCACAAGTTGAGCCTGTCTTTTGCCCGTGACCATAAGTGGTGAGTGATCCCTCCCTGTCCTTGTCTTGACCCATGAGCCTGCCTTTATATTTTCTTCTCATCCCACCATGGCTGGGACAGGGTGGGGAAGGTGGTGAGTGAGTGAGAAGCTGTGTGGTGCTTTGTCACCGGCTGGGCTGAAACCACAACACCAGTCCCAGTAACAACTTGTTCAAATGTCCTTCTGGAAAAAGAAAAACTGCTTAGGACTCAGTCTCAGGCTTTGGAGAAACATAAATAGAAAGAAACTGTTAGAGTCCAATCAAGCAGCAACAACCTCCTCTGAAAAGTGAGACACAGAGACAAGTGGGTTGAGGCACTTGGAGGGAAACTCTAGTGTATGACTTCTTGCATTTCATCTTTCTATTGCAACTGACCCCACACTGCTTGTTCAGTAACTGTCATTGCATTAGTGTCAAATGGGGCTTCAAGGGCAGTATCTTACTGTTAATCAGGTTCCAAAAGTATCCTACATGTGTGCAAAACTATGGTGTGCCAAACTTTTGATGAAATAGACTTCATAGTAATTACAGCATGAGAAGTACAGTTATTGTGCTAAAGGAAATAAAATCAAAGCCTGAACTTTCTTTTCTCTCCTTCCTTCTTTTGTGAACTTTCTTTCCATTAAATAGGCCTGACTGTAAGAAAAAAAAAAGAATGGCCAGGTAGGGTGGCACTGGGGTTGAGATCTTGTCACTAGTATAACTTTATTCTGTGGAGTTTTGCTTCATCTTTCTGGATTCCTATCTTGCCAAATAAGAGAATTGCTACTTAAGACCCTCATCACCATGGGAAGGCCAAGCTAACCAGCTAGAATATTTATAAAGAACAAAGGGTCAAGTTTTCTGCTGATTTAGCATGACTGACTGCTGAGAGTTGGCCTCCAAAATGCATATCCCTGTGCATTTTTTTGCAATATTGATAAAGGATTGTGATGTAAAATTGAGGAGAGGCAATATCAAATGACCTAATTTGTCAATTATTTATTGCTGTGGGAATCCTTGACAGCAGACTGGGAATATATGGGATTAATATAGGGAGCAGATGCACACACCGCCCCAACCCCAAGTAATTTTCCATGATACATTTTATTGGAATTCACATCAGAGCCATCACAATGGTAATCCATAACACACAATGTGCTGCTGGTGAAGCCCATGCCCGGAGGCTGCATCGATAGGTTGTTACATGAGCCTTCGTTGCTCACTCACCGTGCTAGTGTGAAAATGAGAACTGTGGGGTGAATCCTAATAGCTTCTGTCAGGCCTCTTAGGACAAGTGTTTGTATGACTGCATTGGCTTCTCATTTATCCTTGCTATCACTACCTATTCATCTCCCTCTTGGCTTTGAAGGTGAAATCCGTTATTCTCCTTCATCAGAGTTGACAGCAGCACCAAAGCTTTCTCTCCTGTGTTACAAAACTCTCCTTTTCACAGCATGGAAACATTATTTCCTCAGGAAAAACATAAAACAAAACAAACCTGACTTTTTTGTCTAGGAATGCCATTAATACACAATGTTTTTCAAGCTGATAAGGTATTTAATCCTTTGTCTTTTCTGCTGATTTGACATGGACATAAATGTTCACAATGTTTACTTTATCTGGAAAATTTACAAGAGAAATTACTTCCAATTGATGGATTCTTATTTATTCAAAGCTAGAGCAAATTTTGATCATTGCATTGTTATATCTTTTTACAAAGTTTGGACTTTACACATTTTTAAGAACTGCTCTATTTGTAGGAAGAACTAAAGCATGCCTAACAGCCGATTCCAATTCCCTCCTCCATCCAGCCATGGGGGGAGTGAGCGAGCGGCTGTGTGGTGCTTGGTTGCTGGCTGGGGTTAAACCACAACAATCCTTTTTGGCACCCAACGTGGGGCTCGAAGGGTTTGAGATAATGACAGATTTGATTGGAATGTGTTAGATCGAATTTATAGCTGTTATTGCTGTTTAGCTATTCATTGACAGGTTCCTGTGCTTGCCATGGGGCTTGCTTGCCTTACTGTATATTAGAGTCTAATGCTCGTTAGTGGCTGCTTTTTGCTTTTGCTGCTTGCTGTAGTGCTTATCACCTTATTCTGCTGTGCCTGGGAACATTTTGATAATGGCAATGATGATGTGCCTGGGCTGGCAGATGGCCAGGACATCACTGCTGTTTCTGTGGTGCTGTACTGGACACACTGGAACTCCAGTGTGAACTTGAGTCAAAGGGACCGTGACCTGTGGATGAGCCCACATGGGAGCAGGACACCCCAAAGTGTCTGTGGCTGTGGATAAGTCCACATCAGAGCAGGTGCATCTCCAAGTGTCTGTGGCCGTGATTATGTCTGTGCTGCAGCAGGTATACCTCTGAAGGGATGGTGGCTCAAGGACAAGTCCACGCTGGAGAAGGTACACCTTGAAACATCAGTGGCTGTGGGTCAGTCCATGCCGCAGCAGGTACAGCTTGAAGCATCAGTGGCTGTGCATGAGGTCATACTGGAGCACCTCAAAGCACGTGGACATGGATATGCCCACGACAGAGCAGGTACACCTCTGGAGGGACTGCAGCCATGGGTAAGGCCATGCTGGAGCAGGTTTACTTCTGAAGGGACTGTGGCTGTGGGTAAGGCCATGCTGGAGCAGGTATATCTCTGAAGGCACTGTGGCCCATGGAAAAGGCCACAATGGGACAGGTGCACCTCAAAGTGACTGTGGCTGTGGATAAGTCTACGCCACAGCAGGCTGTGTGGCTTAGTTGCTGGCTGGGGTTAAACCATGACATAGTTAGAAATCTTTTCATTCACTTTTCCATCTGAGTAAGTACCATATGAATACAACTAAACTGTCATTCCTAAAATGGTATTGAGTCACAGGAATGTAACTTAGAGGTAGGAAAGACCTATTACAGTATTTAAGACATTTTATTGCTACAGCAGGATCTTCCCCCCACACACACCCCGAATTGTATTTTTAATGTTTAATAGGGTGCAGGATTAAAAGTCTTCCTTCTCTTTCACATGCCAGCAAACACTATCTGAAAATAGCATTTGTTTTTCAGATTAAACATTTCTTTCCTTAACTTTATCCTCTAATAGTTCTTTAGACTTGTGGCTGTTAATCATTTTTTTCTCTGTCCTGGGTGTCAGATTGTAACTGTGTTCCTCTTCTGCCTTTACTTAAACACCCAAGGCATATTTAGGCTGAGTTTCTTAGAGGAGCTTTTGAAAGATAGATGACCATATCCACTGATCCTCAAAAGATTAATGCGATTTAGGCAGAGAGCATCCAGTCTTTGTTCTCTACTTTTGAGGCAATTCTTCTAGCACATCTAATCCATATTAAAATTTCTCGCTGGACTAATTATCTTTCAGCAACATGTAATATGCAATTACAGTGATATTCCATGTTCGTATGAATCATAATTATCTTCCTATTAACTCCCTATGACTATGTGCTTTTGCATATACTTATCATCATTGGAAAAGATGCTTTTGACTGTTACATGTCCATTTTAACACTACGTCAGTGTGCCCATTAAGAGTCATTTATAATTACTCCCACACAGAAGTAATTGCATTAATGCATTTTTGAGTATTTTCTCAGAAGAAAAATCACATCTATTTTACCAGATGAACCTTAATATTAATTTACTCATTTGTTTTACCTCCCCAGTCTATCTTTCTCAAACAATTTTGGTCTTTTAACTTTATTGCAGTTTAGTATCAGTTGCATACTGCTAACCACCTTCTCTTCTACATATTCACAAACTTATTAGACAAATTTAGAATAAATTTCAATCCTTCCGTCAGTGGCATGGTCCAGATTGGCAAACTCATTTAACTTTTATTCCTCAATACGGCACGACCAAGTGGCCTGATATTTGTGGTCTCAGCTCTTCATGTAGGCTTCCCACGAGGAGTTTGCACACACACATACAGCCCCACCCCATGTTTGACTGCTTCCACACTGTGAACATGGGCTTTGTCTGTCTTCTCCTTTAGGTTCTTCAGCCTTTAAAACTCCCAATCTGATGCCAGCTATTAAGAAGGCATCTAGAATGGGACAGGCTCACCTCAGCTACCTAGACATAGGCACACAGTGCCATTGAGATCATACTTAGTACAAAACACTTGGAGATTCATCCAAAGACTTTGAAGATTGCATTGAATGTCATTTGTAAGTGGCTGAATAACCTGAGCCTGGAGAGCCCAAAGATGGATGTGATACTTCAAATGTGGTCTAATGAGTGCTGAGAAGAAGGGAATAGTCACTTTCTTCCATCTACTGGCTGTGCTCCTGTTCCCAAGCCCAGGATATCCATGGTAGTGTTCACTTTCATCACTGCCAAGGCACACCATGCGCTCACATTCAACTTGCTGCCTGCCACCCTCTGGGGCCTTTCCCACAGAGCTGCTCCCCTGCCCCTCTGACCCCAGCCTGCACCACTGCAGGGAGATAGTCTATCCCTGAAAAGCAGGACTCCTCAGCTGTCCTAAATTGTCACAAAATTCCTTTTGCCACATCCCTCCAGCCTGTCAGGATCACTCTGAATAATAGCTCTGGCCTCAAGTGTGTTGACGAGCCCCTCTCCCAAACTTGATGAGGGTCTACTCTCTGTCCTCTTCCAGGCCACTGGTAAAGATATGAAGCAAGGGCAATCCCAGTATAGGCTCCTGAGGTACTTCAAACTGGCCTCCAGGTAGCGTATGCATGTTTAACCACTACCCAGCCAGTAATGGCTGGATAGGCAATCCAGCCATTTTTTCACCTTTCTATACTCCAGTCATCTAGATTATAACAGATTATATAAATCTAGATTATAATATCCCATACAAAGATGTTGTTGGAGGTCATATTGAAAGCCTTGCTAAAGACAAGGTAGACAATATTCACTGCTTTACCCTTTCCCACAAGTCCAGTCATTTCATGCTAGAAGACAATCAATTTGTCAGGGAGGATTTACCCATGATTAATCTACACTAGTTGTTCCCATTCACCTTTTTCTCCTTCACATGAGTGACTACATGATTCTCTGCATCAGTTTCCTGAACATTACTGATGGATGTACTAGCATTTTATTGAAATAAATCCACCAGACGCTGTGGACAGTCAAGTCTGCTACAAATAAGCTTCGCCTTTTTCCTGGCACTTGAAAATACTAGCTTCCAAAGTAATTAAACTCCTGATGCTCAAACTTGCTGAGTCACAGAAAATGATCTGTAATCAAACTTTCATCTATCTGGATTTGTTATCTTTGTGGAAGTAAAGGTTCCCTAGGTTATATTTCACCTCAGTGTCTCATAGTAGACTTTACTCAAGTAAATCAGAAATGACTTGTCTCTCCATACCTCCAAAAAAGTTTCCTTCTAGCAAGCCATTAAGCACTTCACTGGATGTTTGGAAAAGGAGCTGGAAATAGAAACATAATAATTAATGACTTGGAATTTTCCTAGTGTTTTCCATAAATTTGTTCTGCAGTACCTAAGGTTTTTCATTGCTGAGAAGGGCTCTCTAATCTTTCTCTGAACTTCTATTTCAATTGCTTTTTCCTCACTCCTCAAAAAAAATCCCTGTGGCTGTGACCTCTTCCTTCTTCTTTTTGGACTTTTTCTTTTCCAGAAGATTCTTTCCCAACCCTTCTTTCAAAATAGATGAAAATGTCAGTACCTAGGCTGAGGATCACTAAGGTACAAGTGATCTTCCACAAGGTGAGGTGGAGATGTAGCACTATATGTAATGGAGAGATTTGACTGCACAGACCTTACAGTTCGTGATGGTGAGGTTGAAAGCCTCTGAGTAAGGATTAGGGGGATGGAAAACAAAGGAGATGGTGTAGTGGGTGTCTACTACGAATCACCCAGCTAGAATGAAAACACCGACGAGTTATTTTATAGGCAATTAGAAGAAATCTCTGGATTGGTAGCCCTTGTCCTTATGGGAGATTTCAACTTCCCAGACATCAGCTGCAAATATCATACTGCTGTGGCAGATGAACGGGTCTTGGGAATTCTTGAAGTTTGTAGGAGATAACTTCTTGTGACAGGTACTCAGTGAGCCAACTAGGAAAGATGTCCTCCTAGACTTGCTCTTTGTGAATAGAGAAGGACTCATGGGGGATGTGATGGTAGGTGGCTGTCTTGGCCACAGTGGTCATAAAATGGTTGAGTTTAAAATATTCAGTGTAATAAGAAAAAAGGACAGCAGAGTTGCTACCCTGAAAGAGCAAACCTTAAGCTGTTCAGGGAGCTATTTGGCAGAGTACCCAGGGAATCTGTTTTTGAGGGCTTAGGAGTCCACAAGTGCTGGTCAGTCTTTAAGAACCACTTTTGGGATTCATCCCAGAGTTCTGAAGGAGCTAGCAGATGTTATGGCAGGACCTTTCTCAACCACCTACCAAAGGTCTTGGGAGTCTGGGGAGGTCCCCACTGACTGGAAGCTAGCCAGTGTTGTTCTGATCTACCAAAAGGGTGCGAGGGAAAACCCAGGGTACTACAGACCTGTTAGACTAACCTCAGTTCCTGGAATTATTATGGAGGAGATTACTCTGCGAACTACTGAAACACATTTAAAGAATAATGCAAACATCAGACATAGTCAACATGGGGTCACAAAGGGAAAATCCTGTTTAACTAATTTGATATCCTTGTATGAGAGGGTCATCTGCCTAGTGGGTGAACGGAAGGCAGTGGATGTAGTTTTTCTGGATTTTAGTAAGGCTTTTGATACCGTTCCTCACAGCATCCCTCTGGACAAGTTGTCCAGCTGTGGGATGAGCGTGTTCACGGTACACTGGGTGAAGAACTGGCTGAAGGGCAGAGCTCAAAGGGTTGCAGTGAATGGGGCTACATCTGGCTGGTGACTGGTCACCAGCGGTGTTCCTCAGGGTTCAATTCTACGGCCAGTTCTGGTCAATATCAACGATCTGGGTGCAGGAGTTGAATGCACCATTAACAAGTTTTCTGATGATACCAAACTGGGAGGTGTTGTTGACTTTCTCAAGGGACAAAAGGCCTTGCACAGGGATCTAGATAGATTAGAGCATTGGGCAATCGTCAATGACATGAAAATTGACAAGTCCAAATGCTGGATTCTGCACCTAGGATGTACTAACACCAGGCACAAGTACAAATGGGGGGAGGAGTGGCTGGAGAGCAGCCCTGCAGAAAGAGATCTGGGGGTGCTGGTCGGCAGCAGGCTCAGTACGAGTCAGCCGTGTGCCGGGGCAGCCAAGAGGGCAACCCGCACCCTGGGGGGCATCACACACAGCATGACCAGCCGCTCAAAATAGGGGATTTTCCCGCTGTATTCAGCCTTGGTGCGGCCTCACCCCGAGTACTGTGTGCAGTTCTGAGCCCCACAATTTAAGAGGGATGTGAAGGTCCTTGAACGTGTCCAGAGGAGGCAACAAAGCTGGTGGAAGGGCTGGAAGGGATGTCCTGTGAGGAGCGGCTGAGGACTGTGGGTTTGTCTAGTTTGGAGAAAAGGAGGCTGAGGGGCAACCGCATTGCTCTGTACAGCTTCCTGAGGAGGGGACGTGGAGAGGGAGGTGCTGAGCTCTTCTCCCTGGGATCCAGTGATAGGACACGTGGGAATGGCTCAAAGCTGCTTCAGGGGAGGTTCAGACTGGACATTAGGAAGCATTTCTTTACCAAGAGGGTGGTCAAACACTAGAACAGGCTTCCTAGAGAGGTGGTCGATGCCCCAAGCCTGTCAGTGTTTAAGAGGCATTTGTACAATGTACTTAGCAGCATGCTTTAACTTTTGGTCAGCCCTGAATTGGTTAGGCAGTTGGACTAGATGATCGTTGTAGGTCCCTTCCAACTTAATAGTCTAGTCTATTCTACAAGTAAAGTAGGGCTTAGTAGGGCTTAGTTTCATGATGTGATTTCCCACATTGATACAACACTTTATGTATCATACTTTATAAGAAAAAAATCATTGTAAAATTCTCACATTCTTGGTGTGATCATTAAGATTGTATTTCTTCTGTCATTGTTTTCACTTCCTAGAGACAATTCATCCCCCATAAAGTCCATATGAAAGATGTATTGTTTAAAATACATATTCCAAATACCTCTTTTATTAATTCCCATAATCTTTTGTCAGTTTTGAATGTCTGCTCTATACCAGTTACTTAATTCTTTGAATTACTTGGCTGGGATGCAATCTCCTCCTTTCTCAAAAAAGCATATTCTATAATTTAAGAATTGTTGATCTCATTATTTTGAAGCATAATATTCTTGCTGATGAGTCAATATGCACCATGAGCAATTCCTTTAATTTCAAGGCTATATCCCTGACAAAAGAGTCTGTACAACCCAGAAGACAGCTTATCATGTATTACAATTATGTGTGCAGTTCCTGTTTTCTGGTTGCTTCATTTTCTTTTACCACCAATCTCTGCAGCTTTCTGCTATCCTCTGTCATCTGTGGACCTTTTTAAAGCTTTTTACAATGCTTTGTTTCAGGACAGGGATAGCTAATGCTACACAGATACTTGAAGAAAATAATTCTGGAAAAGGATCTACCATTGTCAAGGATTTCATGTGTAGGCAGAGCAGGAGCAGATGATGTAGACACTACTTATCTTATTTCTTTTCAGCCAAGCCAGAAAGTTTTTCAGGCTTTTGCCTGCCGATAAAAATCCAACTGTGCCTGTATGCTCACAATTAATGGGAAAGGTCACAATCTGTTAGAACCAAGAAAACCTCTTCTATGACTTTTTGCAGATTTTTATGAAGACAACAAACATAAGCAGCTTGTTTTGGTTTTTTGTTTGATGTGGCAATCATCAATTACCAGTGATGAAACCTTATTTCATGAACTGCAAGTCTCAACCACCATCTAACATCATTCAACAACCAGGATAAGCTAAGAAAGATTCTGCACACTGACATTACAACTTTCCAGAAAAAAAAAACCAAAACAAACGAACAAACGAATAAACTGCCATAAAGAACTTATCCACTGGTCAAGAGCAGACATCTTTTATTCTGAACACTAGTGCCAGAATTCCTTTCCATCCCCTGCCTTGTGGTACTTTTATCAGACAATCAGGAAGAAGCAGAGTTGACAAATATGGCTTACCATTAGTAACTTCACTTTCTTTCTTATCATGCAAGTATCTTCCTAGGTAACCTAAGACTTTTTTGCAGTTCCTGGAGTGAGGCCAATGATATAAACATGAATAATACTGGGAACATTTCCAAAGAAGTCAGTACATCCCTGTAGTGTGCAATTCTGGGCTTTTAACAAACGTTCTGAAGACTCTATGTGAGACACGATCTCAACCTTTATCTTTAAATAAAGATATGTAATTCATGGTTGGAAAAAAATCTGTTTACTGATGCTATGTATTGGGAGCCTTGTGGAAGGTATTGGGGTTGAGGAGTCAGAGATGTGGAGCAAGCCATGTCAGCCCTACTAGATCTTGCATTTAAGGATAGAAAAAACCATATGTTAACATGAGTGACCACAGTATAACCCTATATAGATAACAATGTAAGAGATTTTGCTGGAATACCCTGGATACACACTGTTCCTAGATATAGTTCCTAGATATGTGCAGCTGGGTTTCCTCTGGTGGACATTAAGATACAGCATTCCCATCTGTCAAAACAAGATGCATAGTTTTGTTTGTTACACTAGATATGAGAAGCCACTGCATAAGGAAGATGAAACTTCGCATGGATGGGCTCTGCACAGCATGCCGTGGCTGTCTACCTGAGGTCCATCCAATGCTGCTTGAAGGTGGGGTTCCCAGCATCTGAAGGAGTGGAAGATTTACTCACTACCTCTATTTCTTTTCCTATTTCTACCTTGTTATTAAAGCAATTTTATTACAATATTTGCTGTTGTGCATTTTTTATTGGGATCTGAAAAGAACCCTGCACCTCCATCCTCCCTGTACAGAACATGCTGGAAGATGTCAGGTAGAAAATTACTGGCTAAATGATATAACAGATGCAGTTTATGAAATCTTTCACTGTTCTTGCTGTGTACATACTGACTGACTGCTTCTGCTATGTTACTGAAGTCTGCAAAATTTTCTCATGAGGGAAAAGATATTTTTGTTTTATACAGTTTGGGAAAGAACAATGGTAAAAATTAAGATGCGACTTCCAATTTAGGTGCTGAAAATCTTATTATTTAACTGTCTAAATAAAAAGCAGACAAATCCTGTCATTCAGGTCTTAAGTTTCTTCATAAATTGCATGATCTCCAGTAACATAACATAATAGTGCTTACCATCCTGGTCATGCTATAACAGTTTGAAATGTTCAGTACTTCTGTACAGACACAGCTGAAGTATTGTGCTTTATAAATGAGTTATGATATCCTCTGCATAGTACTTGTACAGGGACCTCTCCTGAAAGGAACTCTACTATTTCAGAATGAACTGTGATGATCTAATTAACATAATTTTAGGATAGTTTTAATATTCAGTTACACAGATAGACATAGGAGCAGTGGAGGTTAAAACCTGTTGAGCAGTTAGCCCTTAAAAGGTTCACCTGACTGGAAAGGTCTTGATTACTGCAACATTCAAAATGGTTTGTTGAGGTGTCTACAGGAATAGACACCTCAGAAAACTATATTGAAAATTAAATAAAAAGAGAAGTGAAGAATGTAATTTGCTGCTTCTATTGGAATTTGGAGAGTACCCAGTGAGGGGTACAGCTACCTACCTTGATTTAGTGAAGCATTGAACAAAAGACACAGTATACTGTTGGGGTAATCACAGATATAAACCTATCTCTCATCAATGAACTTAAATTAGTGCAAGACATGGATTAAATATAAGGTTTGGAAATACCCAGGAATCTATTTCTGCATGAATGTTCCTAAGCAATGGAAAACCTTGCATATCAACAATCATCAAAACATCAGTCACTGGGAGGAGTATTAGTACCTACAGAAATTTCTTTTAAAATGATTGAGAAATAAAAAACTCAGGGTAAAGCATACGCTGGCTGTTTCAATACGGTCTTACACTCATTCAGAGTGTACAGCACAGCTGATCACTATTACAAAATAAACATTGTCTTGTACATGGTAGTGAATAAGAATGGCAAATATTTTATTAAGAAAATATATAAAGTTTGCAGGGAATCAGGGAGTGTAAAGAACATTTAACTTAACACAGTTCTTTACTGCCAATGTTTTACTAAGTGCTTTCCTTAATCAGTACTTGAATTTAACAGCACAACTGATAGCAAGAAGGCTGGGCCCATCTGCCAGGTGGAAACTTTTTTGGTGTGGTGACTGCAAACTGCCTGTGATATTTGCTTGCACAGAGACAATCAGTGAATCTCCAACATGTATAAAGTCGGTTGTGAAACTGTGGTGTTGAGCACCTTAGAAGAAACAGAAACCATGCACATTCAGCTCAAGGCTTCTCAGCAGCACAGGCAAAACAGAAATTTGCCTTCCCATGGCAGAGACTGTGCATTTCGTACAAAACAAAAACAGGGTCTGACAAAGCACCTTGGCTGGAAAGGGAGTGAGAGAGTCATGAAGGCCCATTTGAATTTCTGACGTTACCTTCAAAGGGACGGCAGAAGCAGCAATAGAAAACGAAGTTTCTGGGAAGAACATGTCTCCTAGCAGCTCCTGCAGCAGTAACAAGATAGGCCCTGGCAGATGAAGAAATCAGCATGGCCATGGTGCAGAACATTGCCCCTAGGTAACTTTGCTTGTGCCTACATTCACCATGAACTAAAGTGGTCTTAGCGGACATCTCCTGTGGGCAGTATGCAGCTGTGGCACACACACAGACTCCCACAGAGTGTACAGTCCCAGAAAGCTGAATCTGCAAAGAAGAATAAAGTACAAAGGGTAATTAAAACCCACTATTCCAATATTTTATATGAAGCATCAACATCTGTTTAAGGGATTGTGTGACAGATACAATCAAAGTACATTTCTGAACTGAAAACCCAGAGGTGCAGTCTGCCCAGCCCACTTTCCACTCATTTAAATAAACTGCTAGTAGTAAGGGCTCTTCTAAAGCCAACCACTCCAATGCTAATTGTTGAAGAAAGTCACAAATGATGGGATTTTTAAGGGTTGATAAGTAAACACTTTTTTTTTTTTTTGCTTCTCAGTTTCGCCAATGAAAAGGTCACTGTAGAATTATTTTGTGAATTTGTCAAATAAATCTACACTCTGACCTAATGTCCATAGTTCCTAGCTTGTTTGACCTTTATTAAATAGCTCTCTCTCACATCACAAGGCAAAGGTGATGAGGAAGAATGTAATGAGCTAGGCTGTCATTCTGCCAAATAGAAAAGTAAGGAAGAAATTAGATGAAAAGCTGCTCAAGCGTTAAAGGTTCTAAAGCTTTTATTGTCATTCATTTAGCTCATAACAAACAACTTAATGTAGTTTGACATGACCTGTACATTTGTTCTTCGCAAACTCTGAACACATTAACACAGTCTGTTTGCAAGGCTGAGTGGCTTCCAAGAACATATTTCTTACACTGAGGTAAAAATTATGTATCTTAATTTTGATTTATTTTTGGCCATTTTTTAATTATGCTCTGTTTTATCATACCTGGAGACCAATAACATACACCAAGAATGCTGAAACACATGATACATGAAGACATATTGCCTCCTTCCTTAATACTGAAAAGATCAGAAAACACAGTAATTCTTTCAAAACCTCAGACAAAATTTACAATGGAGTTTTGGCTTTCAGGTTTACCTGAAAAAAGCTATCTAGTTATATTACAAGAAAACAGATTAAAGTGAAAAAAAAAAAAAAGGTCTTTATTTAATAATGGAGTAATCTGCTTTGGGAATTTCATAGCCTGACATACTTTCTCTGTGAAATGTTAGAGAAATATAGCAGAATGAACACTTGATATTATTAGTCAGCATTAAAATAAAATTGTGTCAAAAATAGATTAAACTAAATTACGTTCCTCTCCCAAAACAAACATGGCAGCTATTAAAGAAAATTTCAAATTAATCATTTTACAGTCTTTATTTATGCTAAATGAAATATACATAATCTTGGTGAAACTGAGTTCTATTCATTTTCAGTCTCTTTCTCCTAGATAAGTGATCACTAATTTTGAGTCTATTTTTTTTGCAAAATGCTCTTATTTACTTTAACTAAGCTAGACTTATTTTTTCTTTAGAATACTAAGATATTAATTTCCACTGCATATTTAGCCTTCTTTCATGTGTAGATTTTATGTTAAAACCAGATATAGCTAAAGGTATGATACACTTCCTATGTTTTCTATCAAAGCCATTGAACATAATTTAAATTAATTGAATTAATGAATTTCTGTATGCTGTGTAATTTATTTTAAGTACGATCTTATAATTTCTAAATATGCTTATTTCATTTAATTGCAATGAGTGATAAATTTTCTCAAATGGAAATTATTGTTGCCTTTCCCTACAGAAAACAAGCTCAGTGACTTTTAGTGTTTTGTTAAAGACAAATTCTTCTTTTTCTTTTCTTTTTTTTTCTTTTTTTTTTCTTTATTTCCTTTTTGGCCAGTAAACAAAACAAACTTACAGAAAAGTACTTGGAGGTTAATATAAACTGGAGGTTATTAAATCCCTACTTGCTCTTGTCATATAAGTCAGTAACTGTGACAATTATACATAAAGAGTTAATGAGATAGTCCCTATGAAAAGAACCACAACAATTCAATAGCTATGGAGCTGGAAAATGGGAAATTCCTTCTATTGCTCATACAGTGTACTCAGAGAGTTCCAGAAGTCACTGTTCATTAAAATGAAACTTATGACATCTATTGAAATGACTTCAGAAACGACAAAAACTTTCACCGTCAGAAATAGTTTGTGTGGGAGGCAAAGGAAAGCGTGCAAACTGAAGATGGAGTGCAATGCTTATTAGACAGAGAATATGCTGTGTCACAGCACAAGAACAAAGCTATGGACATTTTCCTTTCCTGTTTCAGATATATACTCCCCCCCTCTCCATTTTAGAACTTTGCCAAAGAAAAGTGATGCTCAAAAGAGTGGGTAACTATACTACTTTTAGATATACAGTACAATGCCCCTACAGTGTCTTAAATTTTAGCCAGCGAGTTTGCTTGAAGAAATCATATGAACCTTAAAAGAGAAAGGCTGAGATGGTAAGCTGCTTTAAATTTATACTTAAAATTTGCATATGGATATTGTGTTATAGTGGAAACCAACGTAAAGTAAACATTCAAATCCAATATACCATTAATTCAAATGTGCATGAAGTTCAAACTGGAATGTTAAACTTCATAGTTTCAGATGTATCTGACATCTACTTCAAGTAAACAGTTTTTGTGCAGTCCAAGGTAAATGTTTACAGGAATATAAAGAGAGGAAAAAATGATGATTTTTCAAATGTCTTCCTCTAAGATATAAATTTCACTGAAATGTCTCATAATATTTTGGAGCTGTCAAAAAAAATAGAGAAGAATTTACTTTAAAAAACTTATTGAATGTCTATGAATATTTATTTTAATTACAGCTGTCCAGTTTTATATTAAGAACATCTGTTTTTTCATTGTGCTTCGATGTTGATTTTCGGAAGTGTTAAGCATTAAAAATATAACGTACTGAAGCTGTGGCCATGCAATATTCAGAATAAGTGATGCCAGACATCTATAAAGCTAGCTAGACAAGTAAATAAATAACACTTTGGTGTCCTACAAACTCACAAGCCATTTCCATAATTTTTTGATATTTGTTTTCTCCTCACCCATGACACATCTTCTCCAGGTAAGCTGGACAATGAAAAGTTAATTGTGAAAACATTGCAAAAATTGAAAGCAATTGCTCGTGTATCTCTAGTTTAAAGCACATACAAACTTATGTAAAAATGTATCAGACTGGTACTGGCAAATTACCAATGTCATTCTCATCAATGCCCCTGACTCACTCCATTACTCAAGAAGGATGGCCTAAATCCAAGCCTAATCTTTGGTTTGAAAATCTGCATTCCTTCTTGACAGAGGATCAGATTTCCTTCCCAGCCTGTCACTCCCTATTGCAAACCCCACGTAACATATCATGGAAGTGCAGAACAGTTTGGAAGTTAACCACAAAAGAAGTTATGTCACCTAAGTCTCTTCTGAACATCTGAAAAGAGGATCTTATAACACCTAATATCACATAAGCAACTTGCCATCCTTTTATCAGCCATTTACTGATATATTACAGCTAACCTTTACATGCCTCCAAGAAAGTTGTGGAGAGCTGTTTAATTACCTCATAAAATGTGGACTGAGCTGTAAAACGGAGAGAATGCATAGGGGAAAGCGAATGTTCATAGTGGGAATCTCAGTTGCTATACAGGAAGTCTGCAAAGTGAGCAATGTGATTTATCCCAGGTAATGCAGTGGAGCTTTTGAGGAGATATGATTGCAACTGCTGCCCTACCTGCAGTCTCACATTAACCACTTAAGTGTGGTGAACGACCCACCTCTCCAGGTATTCCTCTAAGACACGGCAGCTCTTAAATTTTTTGTTACAGCACTCGCTCTGGAAATATCCACAGCACGAAAGACTCATCAGTTTAAATATCATAATATTCCAGACCAGAAACAAATGAACAGTAAGGTTTTCATTAGTGAAAAAGATTAATTTATTGTTTCGGTGCCGGCATTTCAAACATAGATACCTATCCGTCTCCTATAAGTGTTAATATTGAAGGCATCTGTGTTACCTCAGAGTTAGACTCAATAACTTAAAGAACATTGCAATGTAATGTCCCAAGCTTACAAACAGAAATAATTATTAACCCTGAGATATATTTCTGCAACAAGTAATGTGCATGACAGATTAATGTCTGGCAGATTTTTGATCACATAGCCTCTGATTTTTATTAGTGCTAGTGCTCTGTCTCTCAGATGTTATCCATTTTGATAGATTTATACATCTCAAAGAAAATACTCCTTCAGTTTCTTTATTGAAAGAAAATGGAAGTCAGATAAAAGACATTACAGCTATCGAATCTCAGGAGTTTGGCAGAAATTACACAGCATCTTCTGAATACTAAGATCCCAGTACAAATAACACTTCAAGGTAATTGTATTTGGAGGTCTGGGAGTGTCAGGTACTGAAAATTGTAATTACTCTAGCTAATGTGGATGATTAAATGAAGGTTTCTCTGGAGTGGATTCCAAAAATCTATTAAAGCTCTGGAGCAGTGGAGAAGATAATGGAGGGATATCATATATCATATCATATCTTTGTGATATTATATGCTATTTATTATATTCAGTTTTGCCTTGATACTTTTCCCAACTGATACTAAGACACTTGTGGGAATTTTTCTTTATATTTTCAGAATTGACTATCATTTATCTAGTATTATGGTCACTCTAGCAAAAATGGAGATACAGTTTGGGAAGTCTACACATTTGTGTCATAAAGTAACATTCACTTCCACTTACATAATGCTTGAAAAAAATGTCATTAACCTGAGGAATATTTCACTCAGTACAGGCACAAGACTGTAGAACTTTTTTTCTTTTTTTTTTTTTTGGAAGAACTTCCCATAAATTCTGATTTTATTAACTTTTTTTTCTAGCTTCTATTAAAATCAAAAGAAATCTTTGATGACAGAACTGGACTATTTTTTTTTTTTAACTACAATAAAGACTACATTTGAAATTTATGCAGCTTCCAAAGCAACACTGTTTCTTCACCAGACAACCCTGGAAAATTTCTGCAGTTTGATGATGGTAGAACTTCAACAGTAAAATGATAAATAATATGTAATGGATTTTTTTTTTTTCCTGGCTCAGTAAGCTCAGGCTGAGCGCTGTTGTTTATTTTGGACTGGAGTCAGATGCTCTATTTTGGGTGCCTAACTGATGTATTGCAATTCCTAGGCAGCAGAGTCTATCCTACTTGGCCAAGTCAAGGTTCTATTAGTAGGCAGTAATGCTGCCTATACACTCAGTAAGGAAAATTAGGTACCTCCAGGGAGCAATTCAGAAAGCCTAGGCAAGTTATCAGTCTTTCTCTATTGACAGTATAGAAAAATGCATTACTCTACAGAGATTCAGTGACTCTGCACTGAGAATGAAACCTCCACAAAAGCAAAGACAGAGCCTGTAGTCCCTTCCATTGTGTTGGGAAAAAGTAAGGGTATTCATTAGTGTTTGTAGTCTTCGAGTTTTGTTCTGCAATATGTAAAACTCAAATCATAAAACGAGATGAAGATAGGATTTATCCTCCAGAACATACTTTTCCCAAGTGTGCTTCCTGGCTAATATTCTCAAATAGTCTTAAAAAAAATAAAGATTTAATTAATGATCCATTGCCGATTAGTCCCTTAATTAAAACTGTTCCATATGTTACTCATGCAGAATGCCTCTCTGATTCTTAGGTGATACAAAGTGATTTTAAAACATGATGACACATTCTTTACAGATGTTCTCCACAACTACAACACAGGGGCTAGTACATTTAAAATAAGCCTATAGCATAAACAGTATATGTCATGAAATCAAGTGTAATAAACAGGATCTCGTATTCAAATGTTAGAGCCCTAGTGAAGGGGATTGTCAGGCTAAGTAATAAGAAGCTCGACTGCACACACAAAGAGAGCAGAAAAGAAGCCGTGTCAGCTGGGGTAACTAAGTTAATAGCCTGTCCTGGCTGCTCTCAAGCTTATCACAGGAGGGCCACCGGACCATCTCCACAAGAACAGAGGAGCACAGAGGCAGGACGAAAGGCAAAGGAACCCAAACTACAGACTCCTGAGAAGGGGCATATTGTCCAGGCTCCTTGCAGGGGTTTTCCCGAGCCGTCAGATCCATTGTTCAGGTGTGAAACCCACCAAGATGATGGGAGCAACCCTCTGAATCACCTTTTTGGACTGAGGGATGGTTATTGCCTGTAGGTGTGGGTCACAATATGGGATGCAGGGGAAGAGAATTTGGGGATTATACAAGACTTGTTATGGCATGTATCCAGGAGGAAACAAAGGTGGAAAAAGGGAGGGATGTAGGTGATTTGAGGGAGGAACAGTAGTGGGGAAATGAAGGGATAAGGGAATAAAAACGTCCAGTAACATGTAAGCAGGAGCTGGTTGGTACAATTGGACATGCCCTGTGCCTGATCACTGTAGTCTGTCCTGTCTTCTCATTAAGCTCTACTTTCAGTTATTTTTCTAATAAGAGGCTTTTTACTCTGTGTGCATTTGTGTTTATGGGGCTCTGAGTACCAGCAACTAGAGTCAGCCCATGGGTCCAGAGGGCTTGTGTGTCCATGGTGGCAGCAACTGGAGAGACTTGAGTGAGTGAAACACGGTGCTGGGCACCGCGGTGGGACCAGGGGTCAGAGCCATACATGCCCGTGATGCAGCACCTGGAGTGAGTGCGGGTGTGCAAGTGAGTGTGAGAGCACCAGTGAAATTCAAGCCATACAAGCTGGTGAGCACGTCAGGTGAGCCAGGCTCCAGGTATGTCTCTAAGGGCAAGACCGTGGGGGCAGAGGTTGCTGTTGGGGATCAGGGGAATCCCAGCCCGCTACGGGTGTGGGTGTGTGTGTTTGTACGTGTGCAGGTGTGGCAGGGTCAGACAGCCTGTACCACCAAATGGAGTGGGGTTCGTATGTCCCCCAGGTGCCAGCCACTGGGGAGACTGGGATCTAGGTGCAGCTACTGGGCATACCGGATGCCTAAGCCTAGCTGTTGGAGAGATCTATATTGTATATATATACAAACACACATACATATGTACTTTTTTTTTTATATATATATATACACACATATATTCCAGCTGAGCAGTGTGGAAGTGCACTGGTGAGACTCACTAATGGACCTCCATCCTGCTCAGCCAGAGAGGGCAGCAGGATGAGGCCACTGGTGCTGCCTGTGTTTGTATAATGGTCTGTAACTTCATCTGTGTTATCTGTGTGGCCAGCCGTATGTATATGTATATACATTGCATACAGAGCAAGCTGCCTATCAGTAATACATGCTCAGCCTTGCTACTGGAGAGACCAGCTATTGAACTGGACTAGGAGGAACTACAGACCGACACAGGCAGCCCAGCAGATGTGGGAGGAGGAATCTCCTCCATTCCCAAAGCTTGCCAGCTCAGATAGTCTTAACAGATGTTAATCTAAGTCAGAGCTGCTTCTGCATATTTTACTTCCGCAGTGGTAGCAGACTGCAAGGTACAAATTAGAAAATCCCTACCCACAAATCGACATGAAAGTTTCTGAAAGCGAGCTGAAGTGGACTCTGAGCTGTTATGCAGGCAATAAAGACTAAGCGGTCGGTTGGTTCTTGCTGTTCCTCTGAACTTCATGAATTCTAGGGGGGAAATGCAGAACCCCTCTTTCCACTTACCGAGTATAGCTTGAGAAATCCCCATGACACTATTAATACAATTTGCACTGAGAATTTTGCCACCGGCGTTCCAACTCCCTTTCCTCTTCCCTCATTTGGTGCAGACCATCTGCTCATGACTGCCCATGACAAAAATGGGGGGGGAAAGAGATACAGAAGTGGCAATGCTGAGAAGGAAGAGAAAATGTTAAAGTAAAAGTCACTGTAGAACATCATTACAGTGGTCTGCCAGCTGCACGGTAATGCTATGATATAGCTGATGACAGCGTAATTCAGAAAAACCTAGATAAAAAAGCAATCGGAGACTTCATTAAGCTGAACAGATATGCTAAAGAATTCTCTTTTAGGTGCAACAGTAGGAGCACTGAAGTCCTTCATGTGCTGCGGAAAGAAGGGACACAAGTCAGAGCAGCTGAATTTGGGGTAGTGCCCAGTCACTAGGTGTTTCATGCTCAGACACTGGGCTGTGGCCAGGATGGGGGGAGTCCCCAGGAGGCTGCAGCTGGGTCCTGGGCTGTAGGCAGGGTAGGGAGAGCCCCAGGGAGGGCTGGGCAGGGATAGTCAGGGCTGGTGGTGCCCTCAGGGCCCTGGCACTGGAGTAATGTCATGACTACTATGGTAAGTAACACATTATGGACTAATTCATAAGTCATATAATTTATATGGATACAGAAATGAATGAAAATATTTTTTTCATCTCTGCATTTCTTCCCCATTAATTCTTTTATAATGAATAATGCAACAGGAAAGAATCTAATTATAGAATGCCTTTAATTTGGATAGATTTCATACATTTTTCCATCTTATTAACCCCAGTGCTCCTTTCTTGATGTGGGAGGATAATTTACACTCATTCCTTTGTTTAATTGTGCCACTTACACAACAGGTGCTCTCTGTGGTAGTTCATATCATGTGCAGATCAATGCTGTGGCACTCTCAAACAGTTCTGTATTTAAATTCTTAATAATGTATACTCCCTTCTTACATTAAAATGTAGAAAGTCTGTCTGCAAAGGTTGATAGGATTTGGTCATGCAATGTTGTCCTTCTTCCAGCTCATGAATAATCTTAGATAACATCTCAGGATGCACAAAAGGCTGGGACTATGCCTCAAATAATGAACCAGTGAACACTTTTGAAACGTCCAGTCCAGAAAGACAATAGCCCCTCAAACCCTTGCACCTTGTTTTCTACAGGGAGGAAGTCAAGGCAAGCCAGTTGGAAGTGAACTTTGTCTTGGAGGACCAGAAATCTTAGGAATGCAGCATTCCCAGCCATTGATCAGACTTACTGCAGCCTTTAACCCCAATCTTCCCTTTATCCACCTCTTTGGTGCAGCCCACACCACTGCAAACAGTCATATTTGTTACTCTGTGACACTGATTCTTGGCATGAAGTTATTGTTTGACTTTTTTTGACAGTGTTTGTCGACAATGGTGATCACAATATTACAGAAGAAAGTACTAGTTAAGCTAAGGTATATTTGTCCTAACCAGAACTCTACTGTACATCAAGGAATGAATGATCCTCATCACAGTTGACCTGCACAGGGGTAGGCCTGTGCTGTGTTGTACACATTAGTTGACTGCCAGATGGACTTCCCTGATTAACTAACAGGGAAGCCTATATGCAGCTCTCTCTTGGCCCCTGGCCTTTATGCCACCTGCATATATCTTCTTATCTTGAAATTAAACAGCATGTTTACATAAAATGTCCCTCTGCTTAACAGCAGAAAGATGAATACAGCTGTTTACCAATAAGAAAAACCGATAAAACCTCTAAAGGAGACAGTGCTGGCAAATCTCAGCACAGAAAGGACCTGCACAACATGCCATGCACTGACTACTAGGGTATTGTCCAATGCTGTAGAACTTGGGGTTCCTCCATTTGAAGGGATGTAAGATTATCTATTCTATCCCCTTTTTCCTTCTCCTGTTATGTCCAATAAATGGTATTTTAATCAATATCTGACACAGCCTGAGTGCCTTTCTTACTGGAATCCATAACAAGCACTTGCATCAATGTACTTATATTAAGCATTTGCTGAATGTGCAAGTCCAGTATCAGTGCCAGAAGCTGCTACCAAGACTCAGCGGTGTGAGGATAAAAGGTGGCAAGAAATGGATAGTAATGTCTCTGGTGTACATTCGCTGCAGAAATTGATAAGCATATAGGTTACCTTCATGGGCTGTGGTTATAGAAGTAGACAAGGACTGCCTAATGCTGCAAACACTGATTTTGTATTTCTGTGATTCATGGAAGAAAGATCTGCTATGGAGGGGCTTCTCTTCCTCTCCCTGCCCCCTCCTGCATATTTTGTATTACAGTATAGTGTTTCTCAGCTAAAATCAGACAAATTTTAAGACTACATCTATGCCAGTGAGCTAAAATGCCAGTGTGGCAATGCAGCCAGGTGGCCTGGAATGATTCACACTAATATTGTTCAATTCTCTTATCTTCCAAAAAAAGGTGGCCACATGCAAACTGTGTATTTGAAAGACCCTCTGACTCACATTAATTCCTGAATTGTATCCAGAAATCACTAAAGATTCTGCTACTTTGTCGCAGGATAACAAAAGGGTTGAGGTTGGAGGCCATCTAGTCCAACTCCCCTGCTCAAGCAGCAACACCTAGACCCAGTTGCCCAGGATCATGTCCTGATGGTTTTTGAATATCTCCTAGGATGGAGACTCCACAACCCCTCTGGGCAACCTGTGCCAGTGCTTGGACACCCTCACAGTACAAAAAAAGTGTTTCCTGATGTTCAGAGGGAACCTCCTGTGTTTCAGGTTGTGCCCATTGCTTCTGGTCCTGACACTGGGCACCACTGAAAAGAGCCTGGCTCCATCCTCTTTGTATTCTCCCTTCAGGTGTTTACATACATTAATAACATTCCCCCAAGCCTTCTCTCCTCCAGGCTAAAATGTCCCAGCTCTCAGCCTTTCCTCATAGAAGAGATGTCCCACTGCCTTAATCATCTTTGTGGCCCTTTGCTGGACTGTCTCCAGTATGTCCTTGTCTCTCTTGTACTGGGGAGCCCAGCATCAGGCACAGCAGTGGTTAGGTGTGGCCTCCCCAGTGCTGAGGAGAGGGGAAGGATCACCTCCCTCAACCTGCTGGCCACACTTTGTCTAATGCAGCCCAGGATACCATTAGCTCTCTTTACAGCAAGGACGTATTGCTGGCTCACGTTCAACTTGGTGTCCACCAGGATCCCCAGGGCCTTTTCTGCCAAGGTGTCTTCCAGCCGGGTTGTCCCCAGCATGCATCGGAGCGTGGGGTTGTTCCTCCCCAGGTGCAGGACTCCAGGACTCTGCACTTCTCCTCGTTGACCTTCGTGAGGTTCCTGTCAGCCCCGTTCTTCAGCCTGTCCAGGTCCCTCTGGATGGCAGCACAGCCCTCTGGCATGTCAGCCACTCCTCCCATTTTGGCATACACTCTGCCCCATCATCCAAATCATTAATGAAGATGTTAAACAGGATTGGACCCAGTATTGACTCCTGGGGTACACCTCTAGTCACTGGCCTCCAACTAGATATCGCCATTGATTGGCACCCTCTGGGCCTGGCCATTCAGCTAATTTTCAGCCCACCTCACTGTCTGCTCCTCCAGCCTGTACATCATCAGCTCCTCTATGAGGTTCATAGCGGAGACAGTGTCAAAGGCCTTACTGAAGTCCAGGTAGACAATATCCACTGCTCTTCCCTCATCTGCCAAGCCAGTCATTTCATCACAGAAGGTAAACAGGTTGGTCAAATATGACTCCTCTATGGTGAATTCATGCTGTCTACTCCTCACTTTCTCATCCTTCATGTCCTTATTATTTATTTATTCTGCCTAGATTTATTTACATGTGTCTATTAGTTATTTATTAGGGCCAAAGTACACCAGTTTTAAAATCGAACAGGATAGCACTGATTTTATTCTTAGGTTTTTTGGTCACTGAGGCTACATGAATGTGTTGTTAGAAACAGTGGGCCAGGACCTCCTATATTTTACCATATCCCTGCAGTACATAGAGGGGAATGAAGTGAACAGAGAGAAATGGCACCTGACCAAATATTCCAGGTATGAACAAGGGTTGAGACCTTTCTCCAAACAATCCTCCATATGATAACATAAAGGTTATCTTCACATTATCTTTGAGTGATTGTGTTTGCAACCAAAATGGAGCAGTACCATTATTTTTTTTACACTTTTTAACCTTGGAAAATAATATTTTTCAAAGAAATGGTCACCAAGAGGTTTTATCAAAGTCAGTATGATAATGAAAGATTAAAATAAAAGTCATTTGGAGGCAGATCTGGTTGTGTTATTTTCTTTCCTTGAGCATGCCGCTGATTTAAAAATCAATATGTCATAAGAATAACCTAAGATTTTAGTAGCTACAGGTCACATACTTTAACTTAACCTAAGATTTTTTTCAGAGCTTTGCCTAGTTACTAACTGGTTCTGATGTTTCTTGTGTTTTTTTTCCTCTTTTCTCTGTTTATGAAGTTTCTTCTTTCTTTGCAGACTGATTTTTCAGAGTTGTACTGCCAAAGGGACATCAAATATTTCCAAGGAGAAGGCTAGAGAGCAGGAATGCAAAGTGAAGAGATGTTAAGAAGCAAGAACCCTGCAAGGATTATTAACACTGTCCTAAGAACAGCTTTCTTTAGTTGATTCAGGATGTAAATGGGATTTTGCCATACGATTTTATCAAATTCTGCCAAACATTCTTGAGCACAACACTTGTGCAAAAGAAGTTGAGGCAGGTTCACAAGTACAGATTTATTAGCGGGGGAGAGAGCTGATAGCATACAACAACTCTAATAGTGAAGGTTACTTTTGGGGAAGAACAAAAAAAGGGAAGTGAGAGAGGAAAAGGGGGAAAAATTAAGCAAGAGCAAGCACAAGGGAAAATGCAAACTCTCACCAGTGGCTGGCCTGGAAGAGCAGTGACAAAGTCCCAGGCAAGCATCCTCTTCTGAGGATCTAGTGCAAGAGGTGGTGAGGAGGAACATGAAAACAATCGTGGTTATGATTTCTTTGCCTTGCCTTTAGCCCTTAGTGACTTTTTGTCATGACCCTCTCTAATTCCCTAGTATTTGTTCCTGTTCATGATGCTGTTAGCACAGGTTGGCACACACAAATCAGGTGCGAGCATTGCATATTGATTGTCTGTTAAGTTTCTGTGCACAGGTATTATAGGATAATGTTGGTCAAGCATTTAAAGGACTATTGTCTAATTTATTGTGCGCTGTTTTGTTTTCTCTATATTAGAGAAAACTGGATTAAAAAAAAAAACAAATACCTAAAATCTGCAAAACAAGAGGAAAGAATAGTGGTGTAAAAAGGAGTGATTGTGACGGCAGTGGTAGCCACTTCCCATGAGAACCCACTGTAACAACACTATCGAGGTTGGCAAGTGCAAGCCCATGAGACCAACAGCATGGGAACAAAAGAAAAATAAAACCACAGAAGCTCCACTAAAGCACTTCTACAGCAGCATAGGTAAAAAGTTACGGAGGTGCAAATAGCATGCCCTTAACATTACTAATGCTAAGGTACTAAGGCACTGTGCAACAGTACCTGTTATTCTATAATTATGTTCATGATTGTATTTTGTAGCAAAGAGATTTACTCTGTCTGTATTTACTCTGTCTTGTTAGATTTTCTTTTTTAAGATAAAAACTCACACTAGGCTTTCTTTGTTAAAGCAATTGTTTTGCAAGTTCTACATAATAATAATATAGAAGTGCAAAGGAACAGCAACTATTCATTTCAGTCAGGGAATTAATTAAAATTCAACTTCACATTCATAAAATCTATGGAATAAGTATCATCTGTGTGTGCCCAGAATATTAAATATTACTCAGGCATAGCATTTCTAGTATTGACTTTAGTTTTCTTTTTAAATTAGCTGTGGATTAAATCAGTATATTAATCTAATGTGCTGAAATAAATAATATAAACATGACAGCTGTTGCATTACACTGAATATTAATGCCAGAATAATCACAGTAACCAAACATCTTGCTCAAAGGCTTTGAAAAATGAATTGCAAGGCAATTAATAAGGGCTAATTTGTTGTTAAGTCCGAAGAAGAATACTTTGAAATGCAATGTTTGTGCAGGCAACTGTTCACTTTAAGAAATTGATTGGGATTTTTCCTTCAAGTGTGTAATGAGAAAACATCAACATTTGCAGTTCAGTTGTTTGAAAAGTTAAAAGAGCAAACCAACAAGAGGCTACAGTTCTGAAACTGTTTTCTTTGTTTGGTTTACCAGAGCCATTATTAAGAACTGCTGTTTAGATTTTCATTGCATCTCTGATGTTCAATGTGATGAGAAAGAAACTTAATTTCAGTGGTGAATGCCAGGTTTTATTTTAAGTACCAATGCCAGTATACCTTCTAAACTGATATTTCTTTGTGTACGAATTTAGGTGAGATGAGTTGTTTTCTTAGCAGAACCGTAACACTCTGAATTTTCATTCCTTGTTATTCAGACTCTATGTATGCATCGTAAGCTTTTAATCTGAAACATATGATGCGTATTTTTTGTTTGAAACAAACATCTGTTGCCTTTGTTCCTGTACATTTGCGTTCTGTTCGAATATGTCCTTTTTATCAATAAAAGTAGAAATACAGACCTCACAGCCTTAACAGTTGTTTTCTGCTGCATGTGATAGTAAAATATTCTGTGAACTCTAAGGAAACAGCTGCCATTGATTTACTCCCACTTGGTGGGAGTTTCTTGGATGGCAGAGTGCACTGGGCCATGTCAGATGTCTATTGACCACCTTGAGGTTATGACTAAGGCCTGGGACAGGACTTACCGGCAGTGCACTACCCTCCCATTATGTATGGATGATGAATTAGATCTACGTGTTATTTTAACACATGTAACATTACATGTGCTACTTTAAGATACATAGAGGGTAGGTAGATTTTATCAAAAGGTGTGTTTAAAGCTGTTTTTTCCTTTCTTTTCTTTTACCCTCACCTCCTTATACTGAGAGTAAGTATGGGGAATAAGAAGCTTTGTAAAAAAGAATCACTATCATAAATCTTATTAACACATGATAAAATCCATTCCTGCACAAAAGATGTGTACCACCATAAGAGATTGCCAAAGCTGGGGTTTGAGTACATCATAAGCCTGAACCCTTGGCCATCAGGTCCAAGAAAATGTGATAAATTCATCATCTTAGATTTTAATGGAGAGAAAAAAGGATTGTAGTCTTCAAAACTGTGAATAAAAACTTGAAGACCCTAAGCAGCAAAACTGATACATGTCAAAAATGTAGTTCTCAGACAGCTAACTGCTCTGTTCTTTGTATCATATTAATGTCATGACCTAAAGGGTTACCTGGCCTGTGGGTGTTTCAAGATTGTGACTGTGGGTTCGTTGGATTCCGTAATACACAAGAACACAGGAGCTGTTGTTCTCTAAATTTCTCTACTTTATTATAGATTACAAGAAATGCCACACAAATCACCACTAGCAAATATACTACCACAGAAATCACCACTAGCAAGTATAACTATGGTTAATAATAGTTATACTTATATAATAATAGTTATAGTTAAAATAATATAATTATTAAGGTATTGTATTTATTTATACTTATATTTATTAAGGTATTGTATTTATTAAGGTATTTATATTTATTAAGGTATTGTAAAGTACTATCAGCAATCAATAATAGAAACACTCAATTATATAGCATCAATCAATGTAACAGCAACATCTAAGTATGCATATACTATTACAGGTTACTACAAACTTATCCCTAGTGAAGTAAGCTTATCAACAATATAACAGCAGATATACTTATAACAGATTACTTATATGGCTATATAATACCAGTATCAAGCAAATTAGACAGATTTCAGAATGGACCAAAGCACCTCAAGGAGCAGGACAAACCAATCCCAGAGGGGGGGACCCAACTATCCCAGCAGTGGGAGAACAAACTGAACCAGCCCCAGAAATGTGAGCCCAGAGGGGGACCAGTAGAGTAACAGACAGAGTCTCACTTCAAAGGTGATCCATATCACAGACTTTGGAGTCAACCAGGAGTCCTCAGCAAGGGTCCAAGATCTCATAGAAAGTTTGTGCAGAGTGTTCGACCTGTTTGGGAAAGGAAAAGTACATGCAGCATGGGAAGTTCTCAGAGAGAGGGGCTCCATTTTGGACAAAAATTAAGTCATTTTTATTTCATTGACATATAAGAGGGCATAGGACACCACTACTTCAAGCAGCCAATATGTGTTGTTAATTTCACCTGGGGCAGCAAATAGTTGATGATGTTTTCTCGTCTTTCAGACCAGTTTTTGCTTTTCCAGACTGTTTTCCTGTTCTTGCCGTTATGTGCTGGTTTTGCCTGGGATAGAGTTACTTTTCTTCATAGTAGCTGGTATGGGGCTATGGTTTGGATTTGGGCTGAAAACAGCATTGATAACCCAGGGATGTTTTCGTTCCTGCTGAGCAGTGCTCACCCAGAGCCAAGGGCTTTTCTGCTTCTCCCCCCAGCCCACCAGCGAGCAGGCTGGGGGGGCACAAGGAGTTGGGGGGGGACACAGCCGGGACAGCTGACCCCAACTGACCCAAGGGATAGTCCAGACCATAGGACGTCATGCTCAGCAGATAAAGCTGAAGGGGGAAGAAGAAGAAAGGGGGGACGTTTGGAGTGATGGCGTTTGTCTTCCCAAGTCACCGTTCCACGTGCTGGAGCCCTGCTGTCCTGGAGATGGCTGAACACCTGCCTGCCCATGGGAAGTGGGGAATGAATTCCTTGGTTTGCTTTGCTTGCACACACAGCTTTTGCTTTCCCTATTAAACTGTCTTTATCTCAGCCCACAAGTTGTTTCACTTTTACCTTTCTGATTCTCTCCCCATCCCACTGTGATGGACTGAGCAAGTGGCTGCGTGGGGCTGAGCTGCCAGCTGGGGTTAAACCACGACAAGTTAGAACAGCCCATGGTAGTTTCCAATTCTTACTTTCTCAGGATGTTTTCCCTGTCTTCCAGACTATTTTTCACCTTTTCAGATGTTAAGTTCCCATTACAATTGTTTTTGCACTTCTCAATGGTATCTCAGGATGTCACTGGTTTCTAAGTACCCAGCTGTATTTCAAAGATGCCAGCTGTGCTTCTCAAGGATGCTTCTGGTTCACAGGCTTAGTTCCCAGACTAACAGTTCCCAGGCTGGCAGGCGTTTTCTCTGGCAGTACTACAGCAGACATCTTCTGCTCAGTAATTTTCCTTTTCTAGCCAGGTCACCTTTCTGGCTGCTAACTCCAAAGACCCTCGTCCCACCACCATTCTCTCCTGAACCTCTCTGTTCAGGCTCTGATTCTTACTGCAACCCTTGTAGTGTCGCTGGTGACAGCAGAATAGGCTTGAACCATCTCATACAGTATTGTCCAAGCTACTGTGCTTTATAACTGTCTTCCAAAATGAAAGAGGCAATTTGCCAACCAACCCCAAATAGAAGTGTTCCATTCCTGCAAAGCATGCCCTTTTTCTCAGTCCTCCTAACCTCACCTCCTTCCCACAGAAGGAATAATTAAGAAAGGGAAAGATAGAGAAAAGAAACCCTCTTCTTCCAGTTGTAAAAATGCTGGACTAAAGGAATAGCCCTTGGCAGCTTCTCTTCCAAAGACACATGATGGTGAACCTCAGAACAGTCTAGGCAATGTAGCTGAATTGCCCCAGTGCTGAGAAATACATGAAGGGCACACAACAGTGTGAGAATAATCATGTCAATGGGTGTGGACAGATTTGAAAAAAATAAGTTTCTTTAATCCTGGAATGCAGGACTGATTCAGTCTCACATGGCTATAGCACTCTCTGATAAGGGGTTCAGGGGAAAACCATGGATGATTCTGTGAACTGGAATGACTCTTTTTTTTTTTTTCTTTTCTCTTTTCCTTGCGTAAAAGTAGGTCCGTCACGCATGTTCTCATGAGAATCAATCATCCCTCATGGTGCTTCCTTATGAGAATATGAATTTCCCATCCATATGCCTCAGCTTTCTCCAGTTTGGTTCTGAAAATAAAGTAAAAACTAAAACTCATGAAAAATGCATGTCTTTCGCTTTTCTATAGGGTTATAACTACATGTACTGATTTCACCTTTGAAAATCCATTATACAACCTTCACCTTCTACAAAGATGATTTTAAAGACCAGTATTCTAGCATATTGTCTTTTTGGTAACTGACTGCTGTACTAAAAGCCTTCCTAAAATGCTTTGAGATTTTCAGAAAAAGGATGCTTTATAATGGGGAATCAGAAGTCAGCGTTCCATGTGTTTTAAAGCACTTCAGTAAGGCTTTGATTGGTGCCTAGAATCATGGTTAGGTTTTGATGTAATGCTGTGGCTTGTATTTCTCTATTTTTTTGCAGATGCACTCACTAGTCTGTAGAAAAGTCTTTAATATTTATTATGTTTATAGCTACTGTTGATATGATATGTGAAATAAATTTTTAACATTTGTGCTGTAAATTAATAGTATTTAAATTGTTTTAATGTTTTACAGCATAAGCATGGACTTATGTCCTAAAAATCCATACTTTCCTGAGCAAGAGTTACTTCCAGGACTGTCTTGAGTATCGTCTTACAGGCAATGAATAGACAGGTGAGACACTAAAAGAATAAAGGAAGTTCTGGTTCCTTATTTGCACTACTGAAAAAAGGGGGGGAAAACCCACAAGTTTTTTATGTTGTACTGCATACTTAAGCAAATAAATACTGAACTTTATGGCAGTGCAGTAATTTCACTCATTCTTATATCTTCTTATTCAGTTTTATGTCAGTTTAGGTGTGGAAAACAATATTTGGGAAAAAAATGACAGTTTCACCTTGTCAGTCTCTTGAAAGAGTCCACATATGTTTAGTAACATAGTTCAACTATTCTTCAACTTTAGTCCCAGAACTTCTATCCATTCGCACTCTTTTGGCAATTTCATCCAAAATATGGGCTTTTTTTGTTTTTAAAATTTTTAATACAGATATTTTGCTCTTTTTTCCGTCTTTTGTCATTGAGAAGATCAAACTGATGGAGTGGGTACAGATCAAACTTGGTTTTAACAAACTTTATATAAGAATAGCAAAATTCCTTGTGAGCAGCTCAGATATATCACTTAATGTTCTCTCATGTTCTATGGAAATTCTGCATCTTCTGGAAGGAAGAATGAAAGGAGGTGGTGGAAGCCTAAGATGAATATAATTTTCTTTAAAGGCCATGGATTCGAGCCATTTCTATCAGGCATTGAATACCAATAGCGAGTAATGAAAATAAACTAAAAAAAATATTAAATAGAAGTAAAAGTAAGCACAGGACAGAAAGGCTGAGGTTGGAAGGGACCTCCGGAGTCATCTGGTCCAACTTCCCTGCTCAAGCAGGGCCATCAAGAAACAGTTGCCCAGGACCATGTCCTGATGGTTTTTGAATATCTCCTAGGATGGAGACTCCACAACCTCACTGGGCAACCTGTGCCAGGGCTTGGTCACCCTCACAGTACAAAGAAAGTGTTTCCTGATGTGCAGAGGGAACCTCCTGTGGCTCAATGTGTGCCCATTGCCTCTGGTCCTGTCACTGGGCACCACTGAAAAGAGCCTGGCTCCATCCTCTTTACATCCTACCTTCAGATCCCACCTTCTTTACATCCTACCTAGCTTCTCCAGGTTTAACAGTACCAGATCTCTCAGTCTTTCCTCATAGAAGAGATGTCCCACTGCCTTAATCATCTTTGTGGCCCTTTGCTGGACTGTCTCCAGTATGTCCTTGTCTCTCTTGTACTGGGGAGCCCAGCATCAGGCACAGCAGTGGTTAGGTGTGGCCTCCCCAGTGCTGAGGAGAGGGGAAGGATCACCTCCCTCAACCTGCTGGCCACACTTTGTCTAATGCAGCCCAGGATACCATTAGCCCTCTTTACAGCAAGGACGTATTGCTGGCTCACGTTCAACTTGGTGTCCACCAGGATCCCCAGGGCCTTTTCTGCCAAGGTGTCTTCCAGCTGGGTTGTCCCCAGCACGCATCGGAGCGTGGGGTTGTTCCTCCCCAGGTGCAGGACTCCAGGACTCTGCACTTCTCCTCGCTGACCTTCGTGAGGTTCCTGTCAGCCCCGTTCTTCAACCTGTCCAGGTCCCTCTGGTTGGCAGCACAGCCCTCTGGCGTGTCAGCCACTCCTCGTGGGTTTGTGTCCTCTGCACACTTGCTGAGGGTACACTCTAAGCCATCCTCCAGATCACTAATGAAGATATTAGATGGGACTGGACCTAGTACCGATCCTTTGAGTGTACCACTAGTCAGTGGTGTCCAACTAGACTTCACCGCTGATCACACCCTCTGGGCCCAGGACAGGAAACGTAAAACTCACAAAGACCATATGAGCTCCCAATGTGTGTTAAACATATGGTTTTTGATTGAAGAGTTTTCCATAGAAAATGGAGTATGAAGTCAGTTCATGAGCAATGCATACCTACGGCATTTTTATGGGGCTGCTTTCTTATATACCGTTGTCTCATCACTTTCACTCCTCGGTCCTTGATAAGAATTTGGGAAGATGTGTTGTGTATTAATTAGGAAGTTTGACCGTGAGTTTCTGTACAGTTTCTTTGGGAGCTCTCTGTTTTCTTTTGCCTTCTTTTATGTCCAGGGTTGCTCCCCCATGTACACACTAAACCTTGTAAATTCATATTATGTGGACAGTGTTACTCTGCAATATACTTTTACACAGGAGAACTGGTAAGCAACAAATAATGAATTTGTGCCCAAACCATGGGGTGCTAATATGGCATCATTATCATGTTGAGTTCTTTATAGTTGAGGGTGACAGTGCTGGCATGCATCAGTTAAGCCTGGTAGACTTATATATATAGTTAGGCGAATAAACCTGCATAGCACAAAAACTACTCCTCTCTCAAGCCAGAGAATTCAATTGTCTTTTTCTATGCGTTAGCTCACCATATAGTAGCTGACTGACTATTCATGTCATCTATCTATACCATATATCTGGCTCAGCATGGCTGGGTTTAATTAGCATTATATCAGAAAATGTGTAATCAGCAAGTTTCATGCCCTCATCCCTGGCTATTTTGACATGCCACTTCAGTCAAAGCATGGCACAAAAATGCCTCTGGTGGAATTTCTCCAGGCGACAATTATGACTTCATTACAGTCTCCAGCTTTGTAGGCCTTCATGAAATCAGACTCACTTCATAGGCCTGTACAAAGGGAATAGTTCAGCCTATAGGAGTGCAAATTCCCTAGTTCTCAGATAAAAACTGTGTTTGAGAACAGATGTATCTTATTCATATTTGTTGATGAAAGCACATTTGAACATTTCAGCTATGAAATTTTCCTCCCACTGCTGATATGTCAGCACATCATCATATCAATCATGAATTTTCCAGAAACTGTGAACAACTGCTGGATCTATCCTTTTATTCTACTCAAACTCTGTTTGCAATGGTTGGCTTTTGTTCAGCATTTCCTGCCTTTTGTAAGAAAATTTCAACAGCAGGCAATGTTTAAATTCTATCATTTTAACAACATACAACCCCCAGTACAGAGAAAACGCAGAAAAATCACAAGCCAAAATCAGTGGATAAGCCTCTGCAGAGGTAGCCAATGATGTTTGGAAGGACTTCTGAGGAACGAAAAGGTACCTGGAAGTGAGGCAAACAGAAATAAAAGGAATGTGTGTGAAGTGAAGCCAGAGCTATGCGATGACAAGGGTGTGTGTCTGATGAATTTTGTCCCCAAAAAACATTCACAGCTGTTGGTACTTAAGACTCTCATTACAAGCCATGCCTTGTTTCTTTGGCACTTTAATCCTTCAGAACTCAAAGCAACAACTTAAGAACAACTGATTTCTTTTGTGTTTCACCCACTTCCTAGTGGTGCCTACTTTGCTTCATTTTCCTAATTTGAGTGTTTATGACTGTGTATTTCTTCAGCTAGTTTTTGTAGAACTTACTGAAAGGTATGTTATTGATCTCCTTCCATTGTATGGTCTTTACACATCGATATTAGAACATTTAGAATTTCAATTATTTGTATTCATAAAGCTGTTATCTTGGAACATACAAATTGTACATGACATCTCATCTTTCAAGCTAGTAAATCAAATCCTTTCCTTCACAATTTCATTTGGAAAGAAAATGTAATCAGTAGTCCAATGAAATCTAGACGAGCTTGTTCCAAATTCAATCCAAATGAAAAAGAAAAAAACCCCAAACCCTACTGCAAGAAATCACTTTATTAATCAGATTAATCTCAATTACTCCAGTAAACCAGTGGCTGTACTGAGCAAAATACTGTTGAAGCAATCATCAGGCAATTACTGAGTCCGAAATTGACAGTGCTCAGGTTTTATGGTGTCTTTTTTTTTTTTTTAATGATTCCTGCTTAATATAAAGCAGATTATTTTTTATCCTTTTGCGAGTGTGAAAATACAACACAGACACACGGATCTAAAACCAGTCTTGATTGTAAAACCTCACTGTTTTCCTTTGGTTATAGGGATTATTTTCTTTAAGTCTGTATAGGTGCTTGATGCCAGAAATATAAAATAAAATGGAAGGGAATACATGTGCATAGACAAATACACAAATACTTTGTATAGAGTCAAACTCAGATTTGGATGACCTTAAGATATTTTTCAAGTTTAAATCTGGAAGCACAGCTTTCAGGTGAGCCAATTCCATTTAATTCAGTCTTGCCTTTATTTTTATTTTCTCTAAAATCAATCCTACAGTGACATCCCAGTGCTATTTAATCTTTCTTCTATGCTGATGCATGGAGGACCCCCTTCACCACTACATGAATTCATAAAAGCATTGTGTAACTGAATTCTTTCTCAAGACTGACTAGTGCAGCAGTGCCTAACAGAAACTAATCAAGAAAGACTTTTTAATATTTACTTTCATTTGATTGGGTTTTTTACTGCATCTTGTTTTGTTGACTACATAATTTGCTGCTGATTTATTTATAGAAGTAATCATTACATTATTCTTCATTTCTTCCAATGTTTCTGTATTTCTTGTCCATTTTTTTTCTACAATTCCCTGTAAATGTTACTCCTGGAAAAAAAAAAGAATTATTTTTGAAAAAATATAGTATATTAAGTGTTAAAAACATATTGCTTTGATGGGCAATGTTTCATTGGCTGAAACTGGTAACTGGAACAGTAACTTTTAGAATTAAGCTACAAATGTAATAAACCATTAATTTAAATGTGCACGTACAAAACTTATTCTCTTTCTTCATAACTGTGGATAGATAAAATATACTATAATATTCTTTCTAGTATGATGAAGTACTAGACAAGCGTGAATGCTTGCTTAAGTTCCCAAGGATAAAAGTTAATTTACAAGATACAGAATGGTTTTTGCTAAGTTTTTGTTGGTTTTTTTTCCTGTACTTCAGAAAATAAAACTATCGAGAAAGTTATAATCATCAAGGTTAGCAAAGACCTATTCAAATTTTTTGTGCTAATTTCTCTTGTTTTGATTGAACTGGTCTATATAATATTGCATAGCTTTCATCTCAACAGAACTAAGTGAATAAAATTTTTGGGTGAAGGTATAGATGAGCCATGGGTGGACAGCTAGGTAACCTGTTTAATAAGCTGGTAAAGCAAGAACAAGTCCTTTGAACCAAGTTTGTTTACACTAGACCATTTCCCTTTGGATATTGTCATGTCTGTTGGCCTGAGTTTGGTCTTTTGGCAGCTTTGGGGCCTGCAAGATTGATTTTATCTAGCCAACTATCTACCTCTAGAAAACAAAAATCAGTGGTGAATATATGCCCTAAATAAGCAAGAAACTTAATGAGCTTTTTAAGCTTTGACTTCTCAAATGCAAAAGTGAGAACACTATTTAAAAAGATTGACATATTAGGTGAAAGAAATGAATAAGGATTATTTTTCTATATTTTTATTTGATCAAAATTGTAATTAGAAGAAAATATCTATCAGCTGTACATATATGTAAATAGTCGGTATTGAAGGAATTACATTAGCAAGACATGTCAATATACTCTAGTTTTGATTCTTTCAGGAATTCTGAAGGGGTGCCTGTTCTGGTTAAAACTGTCTGTTATAATGTTAATGGATTTGAAAAAGTACATCAATATTAGAGAAAAGGCATAGAAAAATACAGTGCTTATGCAATAGGCCTAGTAGTTCATGTCAGATTATTGTTCAGAAATTTCACATTAACCTCTTACTTTTGATCATGTCATGAACTGCTGATCAATTAGAAAGCAAGCTGTGAAGGTACAATATGTCTTGAGAAAAATCAATAACTCCACTTTGTCCTATTTTAAAGATAAGATGAAAATTTGGAACAGTGAATGCACATTATTGTTACTAACCCCTAGCAGTGGGGAATCCAAAGGCATACTAAGTGTTTAAGTACAATAAAAGGTTGAACTCAGACCTCCTCACCTCCTTTTACAGAAAACCATTGCAAAATAAAGACCTTGGTATTGATAAAAAAGCTTAACTTGTACATAATCATAAATGGATATATTCATAGCTACACCAGAGCCTACATATCTCACCCCTTAACCAAAATGAAAATTTAATGCACAGGGTATCCAGAGCTGTACGCTGCTGTGGAGGTCAGAATTTTGAAAACAGAATGATATTTTTAAGGTTTTCCACGTTACTGGGGAAATCAATTCATCAGCTATACACTTTAATAGAAAGGAAGAAAATAATAATGGTAATACTAACAATAACAAAATGACAATAACAATAATAAAAGAATTGGAGTATAAAAAACAAGTGATGCACAATGCAATTGCTCACCACTCACTGACTGATGCCCAGTTAGTTCCCGAGCAGTGATCCATCCCCCCCCTCCAGGCCAACTGCCCCCCAGTTTATATACTGGACATGACGTCACATGGTATGGAATACCCCTTTGGCCAGTTTGGGTCAGCTGTCCTGGCTGTGTCCTGTGCCAACTTCTTGTGCCCCTCCAGCCTTCTTGCTGGCTGGGCATCAGAAGCTGAAAAATCCTTGACTTAGTCTAAACACTACTTAGCAACAACTGAAAACATCAGTGTGTTATCAACATTCTTCTCAAACTGAATCCAAAACATAACACTATACCAGCTATCAGTAAAAGAAAATTAACTCTATCCCAGCTGAAACCAGGACACCAAAATATATCATCTAACTGACTGAGACAATGTCAGGCAATATGTGCATGTTACACTTAGAGTTAATTGACTTCTATATTTAAATTTTTCAGTTATTCCATTGTAAAAAACACTGGCCTAAGAAACGCCATTGCCTGCAGCTGTTTTTTAATACTTGACATACATAAGCATTACACATTCGTCTGTGAAATTCCTTTTCACTTTTGCTAATAACATTCACTTTTTCTCTTTTCTCATTTCTTCAGGAAATTTTTAGAAAACTGTGGAAAATTCCTCAGTGCATGGTTGTCCACCACCAAAACATCAGTAACAGAAAAGCAAGATAAGATAAAATCTTGGCAGTGACTGAAGTTTTAAAGATGGAAAAAACCAATATGCCTGGATGAGTCAATCCATCCTCTCTTATTTGGACTTGTATTATGACCTTAAAGATTCATGCCTAACTTTGGGGAAATAGTTGGGATAGAACTCCCATATAAGATGGTGTGAAAAGGTAAATGTTTAGGCAAGGCTTAGTTCTCACAGACTCACGGACCAGATCTTAAACCCAAAGACCCATCATAATTTAAAGACTACGCCTGTAATGCATATAGCCATCCTGTACATGTATATCTGAGTTTACACTGAAAAAAAGATAGTGATGATGAAGTTAGCTGAGAAAGTCTGATGTAGCAACTTAATCCAATTCCATGGATCCTGGATAGTATCACATTCTACTTAAGACATCTTTCTGAAAATAATGAAGTCAACTACCTGCCAGCACCTTCTGGACTTTTTTTCTTCTAGGTATTCAACAATTATTGTTTGTAAAAGAAAAAAAAAATTTCAGGCATGATTTGCCAGCCAAATATTGTCTGACATGCATTTGTTCATTAAAATCCTGCTAAAAAGTAGTTTTATAAATTCTATGGTCCATTCATTAGAGCAAGCAGTAACTCCCCCACTGTTAAAATTATGATATAGAGGGACTAGAATATCTAAAGCTTCAACTGTATTACCACCCATTCCCTGAAAGTAGGTCAGTCCTAGGAAGATGACTTTTGGCCTGATCTTCTAACTCTTTTTCTTATATGTTGCCCCTCTGAAGTTAAGCAGAAACATAAGGCTTGGGTCTTTTCTGACTAGCGGTAAAACTATTTCATCTCTGTTATCTGTAAAACAGGGCCAAACAACAACCCTATCTGGAGGACAACATCTTTGACATTACTTCCACAGATTGTCTAAATATAAAGGATGAGAACTGAGAAATTTAAGTTGCTGTACAGATATACTTTTTTTTTTTATGTTAAAGCCTCTGGGGATGTTTTCTTCTCTGAATATGTATTAGTTTTTATCTGATCATACAACTAAATATTCTTCAAAGTATTACTGAAATGTTGCTATGACCTTCACAGTCAATTTTCCTGGATTGTATCCTTTACAAGAGCATGAATGTGCTGGCATTTAAGAGAGAGCTATAAAAGCCTACGCATGTCAAGACAACTAAATGGAGTGCAATTCTATATATATGCTCAGAGAGGAGAAAATTAAAAAAAAAAAAAAAAAAAAGGGTAGCTGGGAAGAACCCAGACAGGTAGATCCTCTCAAGATTATAATCATGTCATAGGTTGTTGATTATGTACCTCACTGAATATTAGTTAAGAAGAATGGGGATCATTCAGAGTGGAAAAATAAAATAAAAACCTATCTATTGACATGGACCATAAATACTGCTTCCATGAATTCAGCATGAACTGTTGTCATGGCCAAATTCTTATATAAAAGCTTCAAGTTGTTTATTTCAAAGGACTCTGACAGACAATTAAAAAGATGCTGAGTGCTCGGCAATGAACTCATAGGAAATAAGGTGCCTAAATCCAACGCTGTAATTGATAGGTCCAACACCACAAATGTCTTTTGATATAAAATACAAGATTTATGGCCTTCCTGGCTCATAGGAGCCAAATTGGTAAATAGTTAAATAGTAACAGTAATTTACTAGAAACACCAAAAAAGGGTAAGTCTGAAGACGAATCTAATCGAATCAAATCAAACTGAATTAAATAGAATAGAATATTTCAGTTGGAAGGGACCTACAATGATCATCTAGTCCAACTGCCTGACCAATTCAGGGCTGACCAAAAGTTAAAGCATCTTGCTAAGGGCATTGTCCAAATGCCTCTTACTCCCAGTGCACTCCTTGTATTAATCCAGGCTGCTTTATAGCCAAGAATGTAATATTTCTGAATACAGAAGAGAACCTGACAGTAGCATAATGAGAAAGCTCAGCTAGAAAGTGAGAGCCATACGCTATGCCTACATTAGTAAATTAAACGTGCTCAGGGCTGTTCTCTGGCATTGAGACCAGCTGGCACCACTCTTAAACCCTTATACGCTCTAAAGCTCGATGGCTGACTGCTAATGGCCTATAGGAATAGTGTCTAACCTATGCTATTTGTGAACTGTCTTCAGGAAATGTTTTATTCAGTCTTACTTAAAATATGCTGTGCACCTTTGGGTACAGAACCACTCTCCACAGTAGAAAGAACTGTGGATTAAACTCTTGGATGATGACAGGGATGCTGCAGTTGTCAGCCTGAGAACTAGGTGGTGCAACGGCTCCCCAAAGCTGCAGCCAGAAATGGGGCCCACAAAGTGAATACAACAGAACTTTGTTTTACTTCACTTTAGGAAAAAATATGTAGTTGAAATAGTTCTAAAGAATGGCAGTGAAGAAGGGAAGATCTATAGCAGTTATTTGCAAAAACTATTTTAAAGTCTGTTCTAAAGACTAAAGTCCAGTCTGTTTTAAAGACTAAGGTAAAAAGTATTACACAGGTGAGAAGAATTAAAATTCTGGTAAGAGCAAAAGGTATAATTAGACCAGAGCTTTTCTAAGTCTTTTTTATATTTATATTTTCATTTGTCACAAAGTAATTCCTTACACTTCTGTTGCTTGTAGACTTCTCTAAAACCTGTGATTATGGAGAACAGCTCTCAATAATGTTGTGCATTTTCTATCTGCATTTCACACAGGAAAACAGTTTTCTTTAATCATTTTTTCTTTCATCCTAAAATAGAAGGTGAGAACAAAAGCTAGGGAACAGCAACAACTGAAACCTTGCTTGTCAAAAAGAGTCAAAAACAGGAAACAAAAAGGAAAGAGACAAGTCTTTGTAGCAACTATGAATAGACATATTAAAGAAAAAGTGGTCAATATAAAATGACAGCATTGATGAATCCCCTATTTGAAAATACAAGGAAATAGAACTTTTTAATGGCAGTACTCTGATCTTTCTATGACTTTAAAACATTGCTGACATGTATTTTGCTTTTTCTACTAACAGGAAAGGAATGGAGTGAAAAAAGAAAATAAATGTGGTATAAAATGCACAGCAGTTAATCTTTCTAATTAACCTATGTGCCATACTCCACGTAAAGACATGAAAATCTGTCTTACTATTTGTATCCATTTAATATGTGTTGGCTACAACAGATTCTCAAATTCAACAAACTCAGCAAGAAAAGAAAAATTACACTCAAAAAACAAGGACCTTTGTTTTAGAAACACAAACTGTGCATTGTCCTGAGCTGACTTTGGTCAGAGGGTAAGTGGAAAACATGAAATCTTGCCTGAAACTACAGCTTTTAAATATTTCTCTCACATATGTTCTTTTAAACTGGAGTCCAAAAGATTTCAGATTGCAAAGAACATGCAAATCTTGTTTTCTATAGGAAGCAAAATTTATAAATCACATGAGAACAGCCAAAATATTTTCAGTACAATGTTGTACAAAACCTCTGAAATTGGTTTGGTTTTCAGAAAATAAAATTGCAGCTTTTTGCCTGTTTTCTGATCACCAAGACTATTCAATACAGTTAAATAAACAAAGAGACCAAAATTTAAAGACCAAATGGTAAATACTATCTACCCTTACTTCAGCCATCTTCTATATGGAGTGAAATAATAATATTGGTTGACCAACCTGCAGGACGATTGAGACATAATTATACCTGTAAATACTTTTACCATTCAGTGATATTAACTTTCAGTCCAGAGGCAATAATTTTTCTTTATGTAGCAAACTCAAATTAAAAAAATACTTCTCATATACTTTTGTAGTCAGAAATCTTTATATTTCTTTTTAAAATAGATCACATATTTAAAATTCTTTGTCTAATATGAAAATCTCCTGTTGACACAATCCAAATTATATCAGTTTTGACTAGTCTAGTCATCTGCATTTCTTCTATGATCCTAATACAAATTTTTATTGTATTTTAATATCCAAACACTTCCTTCAAACAAATGCTTCTTCTTCAAAACTAGCAGATTCTGATTAAATGAATGGATTTCTCTTAATTCTCCACAGTTTTATAGCTTCCAAATTGACAACGGGCAACCGTCTGGCAAATTCTTCCCAAAAATGGTTGTTGCAGGAGTTTGTTACCTATGTTCAGCTTCAAAGGTCCTAATACGTTAAAGAAACAAGACCAGCTTAAAATTTGAAATACAATAAATATGCCCAGGCTCATAATAAGTAAAGGGCAAAAAGAATATGTACACACTGATATAATAATAAAATAGATTTATCCGGTATGTTTACACTGTGAACATAGAAGGTGTTTACTGGCTTAAAGCCATTTTAAGGTAGTAGAAGTATTCACACACACACAGTCAGTCCACTTGAAGGGCATCCACACTCCCCAGAAGTACCTCCTCCCCCAGATTAGGTCAACAGGTTGTGGTAATTCCTAAACATCTCACATTCTGGAATTAAATTTTAAATGTAAGGATTCCATGATACAATGATGATAGAAGTTACACTGAAATCCACATCAGGTCCACTTAGTTAATTCATGTCTTTTTCCATATTCTTTGCTTGAAAGAAATAATATTAGAAACTAATATCTATCCAATTTGTGATCCCATAATTGTGACCTTCAGTCAAATATATTAAAAATTATATATATTTTATATATATATATAAATTACGCTAAAGGTCTTTTCCAACCTAAATGATTCTATGATTCTATGAATAATGTGCTGCCTATATTGATTTCACTTGAACACTTGGATTTCACCTGAATAAAATAATTAATTCCAACAGATACGTTTGAGTAGGTTAAGAATTTGCTTTTTGTAAAAAGACTACAAGACATTTCCACTGTTTTCTTTTTAATGACTTGACCTTTATGGTTTAAAAGAGTCCCATGCTTTGGATTTAACTCACCAGACTTTGAACTCTCTCTTCATTTTTTAATATGGATAGTCTTTTTGAACTTTAGAGAGAACAATACCCAAATCATTTCAGTGAAACACACTAGACCCTATAAACTACAAAAAAGCTTTGAAAACAGGGGGGTAAAGATCAAAGATGATCTAAGTATCCTAGGGTACATTAAGACATATTTCCAGTTGTTCACCTATGAAAGGGTAGAGTTTCACAGACCTTTCCATAAGGCAAATCTGAGAAGTCAACAGAGTAATTTTGGTCCAGCTGAGGAGGACAATACACAGACTCTTCTAATGTCAGAAGTTATATACTACACCCCTAACTTTTTGCCATAGATTAGAAGGACAGTTAAGGTAGAAATGCTCTTCTGTTTCTCAATCTCTTTTTTAAAGGTAATATTTAGTTAATTACTTTCTCAGGCCCTTTTCTCAAACCATCTAGAGCCACCTCAAGATACTTTACCACTGCTTAGGTAGCCTGACATCCCTCCCTCTTCAGGAGGTGTGCAGTCCAGAGATTCCTTTTTCCAAACTTGCCAAATCTCTCAAATTCAGGAAAAAAGGCAAAATATCACCAACTTTTTTCAAAAGAGTAAAGTAACATTTTAACTAGTGTCTAGAGCCAGAAAACTTCTCACATACATAATATTCAGGTGCTAGTAACATGTTTCTGTATAGCTTCTTAGCCAGAGACACTAACTAACTACAGTGACTATGATTTATTGAATTTCAGAATCCAGTGATCAATTTTCCATTTGCAGCTAATTCAGCTGAAATGATCTCTATTTTGACCTCCATCTGACTCAGCCAGGTGCAAAGAATAGAGGCAAACACTTGTTAATTTTCTGCTGCTGGATCTTTGACTCACTCTTGATATTGGAGCTGCTGAAATCATTGCAAATGCAGAAGGAGAAGCAGCAAATTTGTCCAGACCCAAGACCTTATCTTACACTACTAATATAAATTTATTCCATAGAATTATTTATATCAATTGTTTAGAAAACTCCACAGATGACACACCATATATGACAGAAAAATTTGCCTTAGAAAATTTTCAATACTCTTTAGAACATCTAAAATATGTCTTCTTACGGTGTGTAGATGATAGCACATCTAGCATATTTTTAGGCTGACATGAGGCTGTTCTGGCTGCATCCTAAGCAAACAGAAATGCAGATGCAGTCTGCTTTCAATCTAAGTCCACCTTGAACCTCAGGAGTCTGACTTGAAAAATGTCACACCTGAGCTAGTGGTGATGAATCTACATTTATGTATGCCGAGTCAGTGCTTTGAAATCTGCATTACAGTTGTTTCTAAAGAGGACTTGATTCTACTCACAAAGCTCTGTATATAAATATATGCTCTCTATAAATATATATTGTCTCACGTATCTTGTCTCCTTGTTTCTTGTCATAAGCTAAGTGACCAGAAGGATAATTTTTCTAAATCTCACATAAAACAAGGATTAAAAGTACAGGATTCTTACACTCAAGTCTTAAGCAAAGAGTTCAAATAGTTTCAAAGGCTGTAAACAAATTTAGCAAATACAAATCCAAGTTTTGGTAATTTAAAAAAAAAAAAGTGTGCTCCTTAAGTTATCTCTATTTTTTATTTTTTTTTTTAATCTGAAGAAGTAATACAAAAGGGATAAAAAAATGAAACAGCATTAAGAACCAAAGCAGTTACCAGTCTAGATTAACAGAAGTTGTTCTGCAGAGGAATAAAACTTGATAGGCTGTACGAAATAGGGAATACCTTTCAAAATGTAATATTATTATTTAATATACCTGATGAATGGTTGGACCCTCATATGTGGAGAAAACATGAATCACTTAATCAGAAAATACAATGAAATATCATGTCTAATTCAGCCAGACTGAAATGCAGGGATATATACAAAATGATCAGAGAAAAATGTTAATACTGTTATCAAATGGGAAATAATGGGCAGCCAATAATATTAAGACAACTACCAACAGTCAAGTAATAGAGCCGTTAACAATTGTAGAAGACAGCTAAAGGCTGATTTTCAGAAATACTGTACGTTCATTAGCACTGAGTGGAATATGACTTCTAACGGTGTGGTGGTGCAGACCCCCTGGGCCACGTTGCCATGTCAGGAACAGCCAACATTTTGTTTCGGCTACAAGTGCAGTGAGTTGGGACAACCTGGTACTTTCTTATCCTGGCAATGGTACAGTGAGTCAGGACAATTAGGCACTCCCTAACCATCCCTGAAACTCCTGTTGCCTGGAATCATACCTGAAACTCCCACTGCCTGGATCATGGCCTGCCCTGGAGGGTGCCAGGATTATCTGACAAGAATTATGGCCAGAATGGAAATATACTGACCAAAGTCAATCATCTTGGAATCCTATAAATAGCCATCCTAAGCGAGACCCTCTGAGCTCTCCGGGATCACAGCAGGCTGTGACCCAGTACCTCCCCCTGCATTGGGACACCTCTCAGGGTAGATTTCACAAGGATTTTAAGTAGTAGATGTCACGAGGCTTTCAAAGAGTAGATTCACGAGGCTTTCCAAGATCATCTGCTGATAGATGCCGATGAAGAAGAAGGGATCAAAGATCATCTGCTGACAAACGCTGACAAAGGAGAATAGTGAGTAATTCACTACAGTTAGATTTTGCAAGGTTTTAAAGATCATTTGGTACTAATAATTTACTACAGTTGGCCAAGAGAAAAAAAATCTTAATTATAGGTTAACCTCTATATCTCTGTGTGTGTGTTTGTGTGGGTGTGCAATTTGATTTAGGAAACTTTGTAGTGCTGATAGCAAACTTTATTAAATTACTCTGATAATTGGCTGATTAAGTATTGTTAAAAATCATATAACCTAATCTTGTGAATTACCATAATAGAGTTAATAACTCTTAAATTGCAGCTAACTCAAAGTCGTGTAGGATCCATAATCACTCATTCCCTGACAAATTGGCATAGTAATATAAGGGGAGATTTTCCTTACCCTTTGTATCCCTTCTATTAGGCATAAACCGTTGTCCAAGTCCGAAACAAAGTTTGGATCCAGCTGCACCCTGGCTCTTCTCTGAGATGGAGTTTAGAAAGCAAGGGGGTCCATTCTAAACTTGTGACTCAACGGGAGGTTTTCCTTACCCTTGTATTAATTCCATTAGACATAAACCACTGAACAAGTCTGGGACTAAGATTGGATGTAGCCACACCTAAGCTGCATCAGGAGTTTAGAAAGCAAGGAGGTTCACTCTGAACCTCGTGACTCGACAGGAGGGTCTCCCTTACCCTTTTGCATCTTCGGTCTCTGTGTGAACCATTCTAACTCAATTCTAATTCAATTGTCCTTTGTATGTTTCTCCCATGTAGTAAGTAATACAGTGAACCTTGTCATTGAACTTTGTTAAGTCGCACTTTTACAAATACACATTAAAAAATCACTTTTGCTAATATCTTTGATGGTGATTCTTTAAGTGATCTAAATCATTCATTCATGACAAATGCTAAAATTTGGTGACTTTTTGTAGCAAGCCAGTAAATTATAAAATAAGCAAGGAGTAGGAAAATTTTTAAAATGCTGAAGCAGGAGGAAAGGAAAAATCCTATGCTGTTTATGCTTGGCAGGATTTTGAACATTGCATGTTTGTAGCTTTGTTTAGGTTTCTATGTGTATGTGGAGGCTGTGATACTCTTCAATCAAACATAGAATTATGTTTCAGCTATATAAATAATATCAGTTTAAATATGTATAAACATCAGAAAGAGGAATCCAGAATTTTATTACTCTTTAATACATTTGTGCACTTCTTTCTTCCCCAGACTTCCTCAACTGACCTCCTATTGAGGCAAGAAGGAGAAGTAGCATAGATTTCTGGATATATTACACCTTATGTGGAAAGAAGCATCCTCTGGCTATCTATGGCAGATTTTGATCCCCAATATTGATCATTTGATCCAAACCTCCGTTACTGACCTTTTGCACAGAATTTCTGTCTACAAGCAGAGTGCTGTGCACAGCCTATCACTATTTGAAGGCTGCTTCTCAAATCTTGTATAATTTTTCATTCCCATCCCAAGAGCTTGTATTGCTTGCAGACTGATGATTTCTTAGATTATTGCATCTGAGTGTCCCACACAGCAAAAGAAAGCTGCCTAAGAAGTAATAGAGAACTACTAAGATGTGAATAAGATTGCTCTCTCTTGGTGAACCAGTGTTTTTATGAATACTGCCTGCTACACAGACTTTACACTCTGGTGTCGGACATGCTGGGTGGTGTATTTCACCTGTGAAGGTTGGCTGCTACAGTACGTTTCCCTCTGAAGTGTGAAAGATTGATGAGGTATGAAAATTTTATTTTTCCATCAAGTGAAAGCTGTGCCATCACCCTTCATGGATGAAACAGTCAATGATGCCTTTTCTTTCAGGTAATATGAAAGTGTTTAATTTTTCAGTGTATGCTTTTAGAGAAGGAAAATAATGTTGTCAGTGGTGATGATTATTAAACTCATCCTCAGAATCCCATCCTGTTACATAAGTAATGCATCTACTCTCTCCTGTTTCAGTACATCTCTATTTTCTTACTATACAAGATGGAGATTTTGGGTGCATATTGGCTTATAGACTTAAGAATGAAATTATAAAATGCTATAATAAACCACTACTCTCTTATTTGATTTATTAGGATATCATCAGCCACACTACTGAAGTCCAGACCATTTTTTGCTAGTCTTAAAGGGTAACTACCACGACACTGATCATGTTCTCATGGCTCAGTCTTTTTTTAATCAGCCTTCTCACTCTGCTCTCAATGCTTTCCCACATTTCTATCATCTCTTGAGCAGAGCAGCAACCTTCTGTTTAACTTGAATTTCATGTTGCTCAAAAACCTACCAAGTTTCTAGTTTCTTTCTATGTTTTCTAGTTTCTTCTTTTCTCTTCTTCCTCCAAAGCGATTCTAAGCACATCTTTAAAATTAATCAATGTCAGAGGCTAAACAATTTAATTTAATTGTTCATCCATTCACTGAAGTGGATATGACTCCTTGCCAATAAGACTTGAATGCATTGATGCTATATTTAGTCCATTGGCCTTTAAAGAAATCCCCTAATACACTGTATTTCTTAAAACTGCAAACTTGCTTCTTGATTTTTAAAATACTCATTGCATTATAACTAGTCTTAGGAACCCAAGAAACCATTAGACAAAAGGAAGTACATATTCCACTCAGTATTTCTGAGTGTAGCCTTCTCTGTTCAGCTACCCTCCTTCTTTACTCAAAAGAAAAGGCAAACAGAAAATATTTCAGTGTCACATTATCCTACTTCAAGGGTAATGCTCCATGCAGTTCTATGCAATGTTTTCATTCATAGAAAGGTTTTGCAATGCATAGCAATTCTTGTAGAAGCGATATAATTAGCGTGTAGGCAAGTTTTGCAAGTACTGATTGTCTAAACCTGAGGCTTTTAACAGTGGAACTGAAAACATATGCAAGTTATTGATCAAATTTGGCACCTATAACACAACATTTTAAAAACCAGGTCAAGGAGCTCTGTTTGGGCCAATAACCTCTGTTCTAGAGAAACTTGATTAAGTTTTCTGTGCTGATGGAGAGCTATTACTTAGGGTTCTTCAGTAAACTTGCTCACAGATAGCATACCTTTCTCTTCATCATGCTCCATTGGGCAGTGTAAGAATGTCAACAGCTGGCAGGGACTGGGCTAGCAAACTGTTGGGAAACACACTGCCCTGCATGCACTCTTAGAATCTGCTTTCTATTTTTTCTGTTGTCTTTATATGCACTCAAGTAAACCAAAAGCCCCTCTTTTAAACAAAATTGATTTTCCTCCCAAGTTACTTTCTGAAGATGTTCTAGGCTTCTTTCTATAGCAGGTGCAGTATCTCAAAAACACGCATTAAATATATATATCTATATTTGGGGGAGGAAGGGGAGAGAGAAGGAGAGACAGTGAGACAGACAGCAAGAGAGAGGCAGAGACAGAAAGCTGATAACACAAAGAAAAGCATATAGGATTTCTCTGCTACTTTTGCCAAGACATAACTCCCTTTGAAGGAACAACAGTGAGGTAATGCATAACAACAACTCTGATGAGTTAAGGAGGTGTCCTCTGATCTTCAGATTACTTCTACTCACAGTTTGTTACTGTTATATCTCAGGAAAACACCACCACCCCTCTTCAAAACTTCCTGTTCAACAGCTTATAGTGACTATTATAGAACATACTGCCTTTTGGAGTGCAAAGAAAAAAGCCCTGTCGAAAAAAAATTAAAAATGTAAAACCTGTACAAAATTATTCTTTATTTGTGACCATCCTAGGAGTGAGTTTAAAAACATAGGCCTTTGCTAAAGTCACAAAAATACAAAAGTGGAAAAGGTCAACAGATTCAAACTTGAAAGTCTAAACTGAAAACAGAAAATAAACCTGCCTTTCTGCAGGACTGCCTTGTAGTTCCATCAAAGCATATTAAATACTTAACAGGGCATAATGATACCCCATGCACTGAGTATATGCTGGCTCATCTGCTTTTCTCCCTGTTACTTTTTTACAAGTGGATTTATTGACCTGAGCAATAACTTTGCTTCCTATGACCAGTGTAACCACAAATTGCCAATATGTTTGGACATTTGTTGTTTATACTAGAGAGCAGACCAATGCAATGTACACTGTCTGTGTCTTGCTAAACTACAGCTTTTTCAAGATTCTTCTTTGTTTTTGAAGAATAAATCTTTCCTTAGTGCCACAGCGGATCTTCCTATAAAATGAGTTAATAGAGCAATACACAAGATTTTGTTGGTCTCCAATGGATACCTGCAGGGCAGAACTGCAGTGGAAGATACTAATAAGTTGTGGGGCTTTTTTCCATGACTATAACTTATTTTCCTAGAAAATAACATATGAAAACGGGAGCTTCCCCTCAAGCATAGTCTGCTGTCTGCAAAAACACCTCACCATTCTTTTGGCTAAAGAAGAATTGACCCCAAATTTACTGTCTCTGTACCCTCTAAGCAATTCAGAGAGTAGAGATCAAAAAAAGACATCCATGGACCTACAACTAAGAACAGCTCAACGGAAACACAGAAATCTTGTGAAACAAGAGACCTCCGTACCTTTAGATTGCAGCAAAGAGTGAGGTCTGTTCTTTTGACAAGACCAGTGCTGTACATCATGTAAGCTCCAGGAAATTGCAAAAGTCAACTGCTATTTTCCTACAGTTGACAATAGCAAGGAATTGTGAGACTGGCCTAATGGAATGCGTTTCTGTGAGGTTGAAAGGAACCAGCTTGAAAAAGGAAGACAACTGTAGCAAAAAGACAATGATCAGTGGTGAACAAGCATCTGGATTTGTTCTTACACCAAATAATACTCTGGTTATTCTTAAATACATACATTTCAGCCTCAGGAATTCTGGCTATTAAGCAAACTCCCTGACACCAAGACCTAGAAATGTTCTTTCTATTACCTCCTCCCAGTGAAACTACATGGGATCAATGGCCAATTATTCCTTACTCTGTCCATCTCCAGTCTACAGTGATGGTAATTTCATTTTGCTTTTGCTGATATTAGAAACTTTCTTTCAATTAATTAGTAATTTATATTCAGTTGTAGAAAAAGCGTGTTTTGATTAAACAGGCAGAATTTACTTACAGATTCTCAATTGAAGAAAGAAGAAAAAGGTACACAATGGGGAATTCAAAATACTCGATCTTACAAAGGCACATGTATACTGAGCTCCTTCATGAAGAGTTAGCATTTCCCCAACTCTTTCTCTCACTCTTTTAAAACAGTAAAAGTACACTGATATATGCATATGCACTCCTTCACAAAAAGTAGAAAAACAGACCGCAGATTGTTTCTAGGGAACTTCTAAGTCTAAACTACAGGATAAAAGAAAACAAAAAGAATTAGGTGGACCTGGCTAGGCCAGAGGTAAAACAACAACAAAGTCATCAATCATGAACTGATCAAATGCAGACGCTCCCACAGTGTCATTATAAACATTTAGCAGTAAAGTGAATGATAACTATATCGACCTTTCTGGATGGATTTGAAATCAGATACATTCTTTAATGTGCTTACATACTTATATACACCAGTGCATTTGTATTTCAGTTAAATGCATACATGCATACACAGGTATCTCCAGGACAAAAATTACAGCTATTTAATCTTTCATCTTGTTTAATTTGAAATAGTGCACCTTAGAGAAGGAGCTGATTCTCTTCTTTAGTATGTACATTTGAATGATGCCACATGCAAAAGTTTTAGCAATATCTATACCCAAGTTATATTTCAAAAACATACCTCATTTTGCCGTAATATTTTTTGTTAGGATATCTGCAAACACTTTAGAAGATAAGTCCAACACCTTCTTCTCTAGGTTAAAAGAAGAAAAGGAAAAAAAAAAAAAGACATTTCTAGAAATAGAATCCAAATTTCTAAGTCCTAAAATAGCATTAATTCACTAATCCCCAGTGTGTTCCTAAAGGTATACACCACCACAGGAAGCTTGAACCTCAGATCCCAGATCAATGCACTCTATGCAAAACTTCCAAAGAACTGATATAGGAATAAAGACTGTCAGGCAAAAACAGAGAGCATAGAGGACAATGTCAAAATGAAAAGTGAATAGTGGTTTCCCCAGGTAGTGAGATGAAACAAGAAATGTAAACTAGAAAGTAGTAGATTTATAGGGTCAGATTTTATTTGAGGGAGACAAATTCTGAGGAAAAAATCCTTTTATTTTGTGGTTTTGGAGAATCCCTGGTCTTCCAGGTTTCTATTGTGGGCCTTTTGCTTTTAATTTAACATGATACATTGCAGCTTATTGTAATCTGGACAAAATTTAACAATACAGGCTGTAATTTTCTATTTTATGACATTTGACGGCATCCAAGCAGTGAAGAGGAAAGCACAGACTGTAGTTTGAATCCACCCATACTGGTAACAAAGGGTGATAATCTGATTTAACATCCTTTGTATATGCACTCAGATTCAGCATTTAATTACTTTGTGACATGGTATTTTTACACAGATTGTGCCTCTTTTAGTGCACAAAGTAGTTGCTACAAAACCAAAAGAGGACTGTGAAGTACATTAGGACCTTTGTTTCAACTCCTGCAGAAGCTGGATATTGTGCGATGAATGAGCTAGGACATTGCAGAAGGGAAAAGGATTTTTACCCAGATAATGCAGATGAACAGCACTCTGGTGAGTTCAGTTCAAGTCTGTCTCTGTGATGTCTGGCAAGTCATATCAGATGCACACCAACTGTATATTTCTCATGTTATAGAATACCACCGAAAACTGAGGATCAGATTAGCAGACATGCTGAACACTTAGTAGCTACAACTGTCATCTAGTAGGGCTGTACTTTGGGAAGGGAAAGTGCCAAAAGAATCAGCTAAAAATAAGAAATTGGACATTTAACTTAGTGAACAGCTTTGGTGCTAATATATTTTAGTCTTTATTCGTCATAAATTCTATCTCCATACTCATTGTGAAAGCAACCTTAGTAAATGGCTATGAAGCTATGAAATTCCACAGTGACATCAGAGTAGAGAAGTCTATTAGATAATTATTAAGTCTATGTTTAATATCTGAACAGTATGAAATAAAAAAGGCTACACAAAAATGCAAAGGGGCTTGAAATAGCTCCTTTGAGATATACTCCTGCAGGAATAATGCAGAAGTTTTAATAAAGTAAAATCTGAAATTAAACTTCCCTGAATATCCTTTGCAAACAGTTTCATGTTTCAGATCATAAGAACCTGCAACAAGAACTGGTGTGAGTCCAATTCTACATTCCAAGATACATGTTTTTGTCCTTTTTTGTGGACTTATGCTTCATCACGTCATAGTATTGACAATAGTTAAGTTGTACTGTCAGGCATTTTCCATGGTTGGGGTGAATAACTGAGCAGCAGAGGAGAGGAATGCCAGAAGTTCATATGTTCTGCTTCACTGCTGTCTATTCCAAACCTATAGAATAGGCCCTATGGAACAAAGTAAAAACGACAATGCATGTATTCCACTCTCCATAGGGAGGAATGGTATCGACTAAACTTTCTAAACTTAGAAAGTCTGCAGCCTCAGCGAGTATGATTGTCATTGGCATTCTAACCTTACTAAGTTCACAATTAGCTTTTAAAGCACCAGTTTTACAGCATAAGCTTTGAGTAACTTTTCTGTGTAAAATAAAGTCCAAGCTGTTACTCAGTTTTATGCCAGACATCAATGAGTCAGCATTTTTAATGATGCATGTTTCTTGTTACTGGCATATGTAAATACACGAGGCAGTTCTATGTGTCTTTGGTGTTTGTTTCTGCATGTCCTTCAAGATTACATAAAAAAGGGATATTCTGTCCAATGCCCTAGATAAAATGTAGCTGTTTAGAGTGTTGTGGATATGCAGTGGTTAATCATAACCTTGAGTGTATGAGCACTGAGCATTCCCACTAGAAAACGCAGAAGCGTGTTTATGAGAACTAGTTGCCTAACCTCAAATTCTTGTCAATGGAGATACATGTTTCAACTCAGTTGCCTCAACCGTATTTCATGCCATTTTCGATGGCCTACACTACCTTGCCAGCCTCCAGCTGCTGCCCAGAAGGGCATGTATCACTTCTAAGTAGTATTCTATATCTGAAAACTCCATGCCTCCTACACCTGTACATATAAAAAATGTATGTATAAACCTCTATGACTGGAAGTAGAAGATAAATATTTACCCTACTTGTCTGAAAAGTACATATATGGAAAGATTTATATACAGTTGCCAGATGCATGGGAGACATCATAAAGATGGCTGTCTCCTTCATCTCTGCTGAACAACCTCCCTTTGATTTTTTTGTTGTTTGTTTCTTCTTTGAAACAACAGAACCAAACCCTTTATTCCAAGCTATTTGTCATGAAGCTTTTCTGCCCTGGTCAGACCCCTGCGAAAGGCAAGTCTTCAGTAACTCTTTTGCTGTACCTCCTATCTTTCTGATTTATGTGATCAAGTAAAATTCATAGCATTTGTTTTTAAGGCATCTTTCAACGCAACATTTCCTAGGCTGTGTACATAGAGAGGTCAGTAAATTCAGCATGAGTAGTGAAGCTGCGAGTTACACAGTTCGTAGCAAACCTGCAGCAATAAAATCTTTATACTGCAGAACTGCATATTCTGTAGAAAAGATTCCACATATTACAAAGTAAAGCTATTATAGAAATGCTTCAGAGAGTTTTTAGAAGTGTTATTGGTGCTGTTCTCAGAATACAGTCATCTGTAAAACTAGTCTGCCTTACACAAAATTTATCCACAGCTACAAGACCCCAAAGAAGAAAAAAATAAATTAGCTTTCCTGTACACCATTATGGCCAAATCTCTTGAGCTGATATTTATGAATGTTGTGGGTATAGACCAAACTTGTCTGCATCCTATTCAAGGACAGCCTTGATGTGCCTGAGGTGCTGTGCAGCTTCTTCTCCTCCCACTTTGTCCCCTCCACAACAGTCCTGTGTCAGGCCAATTGTCTGACATGGTCTTATGTGGTATGGGTAGGAATGCAAAGAAGAACTGGAGTTGGAAAGCCAGTCATACTTGTCAACAGCTGCACAGCACTGCATCCTTTTTTTATTATTATTTCAGAGATGTGGAAAGAAGTTATGGTAGTGCACCACAGGCACAAATCACACAGTTGACTGTGGCAGAGTAGGAAACCAAGAGATGAGGTCTACGGAGAGGCCAGTCACCTCCTTTCACTCTGTCTCCTTGGGTATAAGGAAAAAAATCAGTTAGAAAACTTGACTTTATACACATCTATGGAGCGAGCACATGTATGTGCATTTCAAAATTCCCATATCTTCTCTTTACTGCTGCTGTTAATAGTGGTGTTAATGCTATTTCTGCATTGTGTGTGTGTATGTAAGAAAGGCATATTTGTCTGATCATCTATATGTTTTTTTAAATGAATTCTACAACACGCTAGCACTCAGAAAGCTGTATGAAGTTCTGGGCAAGTATAAACCAAGTAGGTTATAGAGTAAAAAATACTTAGATAAAATTTAATCAAAATATTTGGATATCCAAGATGCTATTATGTTTACGGGAATGATTATGGGGATATCCTGAAGCAATATGAGATGCTCAGGACCTCCAGAAATTTAGGGGTTTTCAAAGAAACTGAGTGCCAGGTTCTGCTAGTAGGGAAGCCCAGCAGCATTGTGACCTTTGCTGATCTACATGTGTGATAAGCTTTAATCTACAACCATTTGCTTTTCCAAAAGAGACATCTCAGTGTCAAATTTTAAGTTGAGAGGCATAATCAGAATTAACCACAGGTCATTCAGATGCATAAGGTTAAACAGTTAGGATACTGGCACCAAAAATTGGATAATTCCAAGGTTCCAAGTTACTAAAGGCTTGACCCCTTCCAGCTAAGCGACTGCAGCCTTAGCCCGAGAGCACAGAGCATCCTCTGGACAATTAAGTGGACATAAGCAGGCTTGTAAATACCAGATTATTTTAGGGTAGGTTTTTTTTAATTTAAGAAATATAAAAGATCATAACAGTATAGGAAGTAGAGCAGATGATACAGTCAAAATATAGAAGTGATTCTAAAGAGAAGTTATCTATTTACGTTACATGTGTCCTTGTAGTAAAGTTATGTTTTTGGAGTTATAGTAAGATACTGACCTGAATAACATTTATTTGTAACGATTTGCTAAATCCAGGGTTAAACACAACTTTACCTGCAAGAAATTAATTTTTAGTGAAATCTTAATACATTTTATGAAAATTTAAAAAGATATAATCAGCAACAAACCTACTCTTGATGTGTTCGTTAATTCGTATGAAATATAAAAATATAGTAAATTAAAGTATCAGAGACATTATCATACTTACCATCTTATCCTAAATTCAAACACCTAAATACAGGTGTTTACATATAGATGCCTGCTTATAAGAAAGATCTATATCCTCCCATTATGATCAATAGAGATCTAGTGAGCACAGTCAACATACTTACCTAAAGAGGGATTCAGACAAACAAATTGTAGGGATTTGATGCAGTTTTCTAAACAGACTCCTCCAGTGCCATACACTACCCGGCTTCTCGTTGTTGGTCTAGATGGCTACAGGTTTCTTGTGCTCTCTGTCACATCTGTCAGCCCTGTGAGCATCTGTGTCCTGTTGTATCACAGAATAGTGCTGGTAGCCTGTATTGGGAAACTGGATCAAGCACTCTCCAGTTACTTCAGGGTGAGTTGAAGAGCTCTCTAGACTCTGCTGGCTGCCTTGATTCAATTTTCAGTGACTATAACAGAAGGTTTGACAAGTTGTTTTACTTAGACCCCAAAGATACCAGGACTTGGTGTATTCACAGAAGCAGATCCATCCCGTGCAAGCTCTCAAGATTAACTGTGCCAACTACTGAAGCAGCAACTGATGGCCAACAGGATACTACGAAGTATCTTAAACAGCAGTAGCTACCTATATTGAGACCACTGAATCAAGGCTCGGCATCTGAAGTTGTTACAGCTAAAGACCAAATTGGTAGAGCAGAGACTGGATGGACTTAGATTCCAAAACACTTTAATCATGGACATATTGTGATTTTATGAACTGCACAATTTCCCTATCTCACTGAGGAGAGCACATGGTGCAGGAGAAAAGTTGGGCGAGTTAATGCAGCAGTGCGGTTCCAGCCACGTGCCATGTGGTCCTGGGGCTGCACTGTGGGTGCTCCCACGATGGGCTGGAGCTTTGGCATGCTCTGGGGCATTTGCATGGGTGTCAGAGCTGGCTGGACTCGGCTGCAACCAACAAAGAACAGATCATGCCATCCTCCTGTACTGGGCACCCTGCAGCCCCCCACTACCCAAACACTGCGAGCCCTGTCTAATATAAAAGTTAAACCTGGAACCCCTACTTGATTACTTTTAAAGTATTTCTAGTTCAGGGAAATACACTGAACAAGTAAGTGCTCACTTAGTGTGAACAGAAAGTAAGTTTATCTTTTATAAAATTCTGTGAACTTGTGCACAAATACTGTATTGCATATGCATATATACATATGCATAAAACTAAAGACCCTTATTAGAAGCATCTCTGCATGTCAGGACATGTGGTATCTAGAATTAAGACCTTAAGCATTTTCTGTATTTATATGATTGCTGTTCAAGTTTAATTGCAGTTGCAAAGGGAAAATAAGTTCACCTTAAGTTTTATAAATCAGATTGAATATGAAGTTAGAGAGGTGAAATATGGTTTTCCCTCTCAATTTCCATGTTTATACATAAAAAACTGAAGCAAACATGACAAAAATCACAAGTAAAAGCTTCTTTTGCTGATGACCTTTTACACCAAGTAATTGCTTTAGATGGTTATATAAAACAAGAAAGAGCTGGAATTTGTTGCACAGGGTTGCACATCTACAACATTTTTCAAAGTCTTTGATATTTAGGACTGACTTCATATAACAGGTGACCTTATAAGAACTCCTTTCATTACAATCCATTGTTAGTTTAGAAAGCAGTGCACTACTGAAGTGGGTCAATTACAAAGAACAATTTAAAATAATTCATGAAAGCCATATTTCTGAAATAATGAATTCTTTGTCTGTCAAAGCAGACCTCTCAGGGATCTCTAATGTAGATGCTAATATTTATAGCACTATATATTTGTATAGCACCTACCATAATGGGTCATGTACTAGCTGAAACATCAAGGTCCTACTGCAATATAAAAATGTAATATGAGAAATACCTGTAATTATGTAAACCCCTGTGACATGTAAAGACTCAAAAGAAAGATGAGGCACAACTCAAAATAAGGTCAGACAGAAATAATAGTGGTTAGAACTGATCTATAACACTGCTTCACCATTTATTAAGGAGGCCTGTCCTTCAGCTGTCAGACTGGCCCTCAGAGTCCTCAACATCTTCTCAAAGATCTGTTTGGGAGCTAGAGGCTAAAAACAAACAAGCAAGCAAGCAAGCAAGCAAGCAAGCAAACAACAATAATAAATACTATTATTTCCACCTGTCATCAAAGAGTGACTATTTGAATTTTGAAATGAAGCTGTAAATGGTAAATAGTGGAGGTACCTTTACCACACACTACTTTATCAAAAGGTTCACTCACTTCATCGCTCCTTCAGATCTCCAGAGAAAATCATATGTCCACACTAGCTACACCAGCAATAATGAATCTGATTCCTAAACTTTTGAGTGAAATTCCATAGTCTGATTTTTTGGAATTTAGCTATAGTGAATAGTGCACCTGTGGTCAAGATATATGTGATTACTAAACCAAACTACATTAAGGGATGTAATTTGTGGCTGCCTTAGATCAGAGCATGTTAGTCACTCACAAATCAATACTTTCTGAGGAGACAGCATCATTCTGCTTGCAATTTCTATGTTGTTAAAATCCACACCACTCAAAAAGATAAGACTGGAGAGACTTGAGAAGCATTAATCCTGTCAGTCAGTAGAACACATATCCTCACAACAGATACACAGTATGGTTATGGATAGCAGTCTTTCAATAAGCTAAAACTACAATTAAATATATTATTTTACCCTTCTTTATGTGGAAGTCTGGCTCAGTTTCTGTTAGTGTCTCCCATTTTCACCCCATTTTATTTTTCCTTTAATTAACAAGTTTTACTTCAAAGTTAGGGTAATATTAGTGCTTTCTCTCACTCTTTTGCTCTTTTTCCTTTGAGGGGTGAGTTTAAAGAATTTTATGTAAATTGCATTTTAGCTTTCTCCTTATCCTGTAAACTACTGCAATCTATCACTATGACTGTTCTTGCAATGACAATTATGCTTTTATTCAATACTCCGTCTCTTCCAAACATCATTTAAGAAAGGGTAAGTAAATCTACCCAGCCTGATCCTTAGGCTAGTGGCAGGAATAGCCAAAACATACAGGTATCCGTATGTATTTGGGTAAAAGACAGGCAGTGGAGGAAAGGAGATGAAGAGGGAGGATGCTAATGGGGTTCTTTGACCTACGCCTGGGCAATGAGTCTTATATGTATTCCTTTCAAAGGGGGAAAAGATAAATTCTTTATGATTCTCAGGAGTGCCACAGACTGAGTTATGGGAGCATCCATTCGGCAGTCGTATAAAGCATGGTGTGTGTCTGAAGTCTTTCACTGTAATGCTCAGGGGCTTTTGTGCTGTTTCCTCTCACCTGCATTAGTGGTTCCTACTCCTTAGTATATAAGTTGAAAGCAGTTTACCCCCGAGACTGCAACTTTTCTGGTTTTATGCTGACAGTTGGGTGTTATTTCTCCCTTAACAACAGAGAAATGATTAACCCATCTGCAGGAAGCAAGTGAAGGGGTCATGCATAAGTTTCCTGCTATTTCATTCCAGAGAAATTTGTTCCTTCTAGTTTTGGGAGTGGGTTGGAGGAAAAGCAGAAGCTTACAACATATAAATATTGACCAAAACTACCCTGAGCTACTATTACTCCTTGGAGTTTTCCATAGTAAATTATAGGTAGGGTCCACCTTAGCCATCGATGGTCAAAATAACTTTGAATGAGGCACTTTCTGCCTCAAGACAGAGTTTTGTGAGGTATTGTGTCTTGCAAAATGTTAGCAATATGTTAGAAAGACAGGGAGATGACCAGTAACATTATTTACCAAGAATAATTGTTTTTCTTACTTCCAAAAAAGTACTTGGAAAAACCATTGTCATATTGTGACAACAATTTAGTAAGAATAAACACTGAACAGGAGACACTCCCACTATTCATTACCAATTTCATTGTTTATTTCTTACTGGGAGGGTTCATAGTCCAAATTCAAAAGGAAGACAAGCAGAATTCAGCAAATAAAATGAAGCACAAGCTAGTATAGTGAAAACTGATTAGGGATCGCTGCCTGAGTAAAAAATTTGTTTTGACTGTAATTTATTCATGAAAAGACTCAGCAGTCAACTTCGGTCATTTCTGTTTATATTTTGCTTATGAGATGTTTCTTCCATTTGATTATCTGCTCATTCAACCAACATACCTAAACATGCCTGGGAGATATTTTCTGTTCAAACCCTTGCATCTTGACAGAGTGGGATATTTCATCCTTCTTCTCTGAAAATATGATCTAGAAACTCACCTAGAAATGAAAGGTTATTAACAATGCAATCTATCTATAATGCAACAGTTCTATATAGTCTTGTATTTTTTCTTGCAGGTCTGATCTGTTGATGCTTTCTCTTTTATGTATTCATCTCTTTTAACCAGTCCCTCTTACTGTAACCCAGGAGCGTTACATCCAAGAAAAGACAGGGATCTGTGTTATTATTGGATGAATAACTAACAGATAAAGGACTTAACTTGAAGGATTCACTTTGGCCTCTTGCCCTGCTAGACTGGCATACAGTCATGAAAGCAATCCTAGAGGGGAAAATCAGGAAGAGTGGAACGAAAGCAGTAACTGCACAGCAGTTGGGGCTATATCCCTTTTTCAGACTCTGGTAGAACAATAAGGCAGGAGAGTTCTATAACGTGGACAGTCAGGAAGAATATGTGAGTACATCCTCAGGAGAATGTCCCCAAAACTGAAGTTTGGGGACTATTCAATAAGGACAGCTTCTTCTATACCTGCTCTACACCACACAAGGAAAAGGTACAACTTCCAGTTCAGAAACTGTTTTGCTATGCAAAGAAATAGTGCAGAGGGGCAGATCTAGAGGCTAATTATCAGGCTTTATGGAAAGGATTCCTGATATGTTCTGTTTTTACAGGTTCAGTGTTACACTTTTCTATGCATCTCTGGGCACAGTTCTACGACAATAGTCTTTTCTCCATTTCTACTTATAAGTTTCAGAGTTACATAAGGGTTATGATCTCTGGCTTGGAGACTGGTACAGTACAGCTTCTCCTAGCTGCTGCTCTGGTAAGCAGTGCCCAGTCAAACGGAAAAGAAAACAGGAAGATTCCCCCCATCGTTAGGATGTAATGTCCCCTGAAATTTCACTGTGGTTGTATTTTCCATTTGAACTTTAAGTGCCTGATGGCTCTGAATTAAGTCTCCATAAAAAATTGAAATCGTAGTCACATTTCTTTCACCATTGTTTTTGAAAGGACTCCCATATGTACAAACTTCCAGAGGTAAAAAATTCATTATGAAGGCCTTACACAGCAGACAACACAGTTCTGAAGAGTGTACTAAAATGTAACAGGCACAGCTTTTTTCTATGCTCCATGTTTCATTCCCCAGATAATTTGTCATTTTTGGTAGATTTTAAAAAAAGGTAGATTTAAAAACCCCAAAAATTTATTGTGTGGAAATAACATAGAGCAAAATACATGTGAATGTGCAGAAATGCCATTTTTAGACAGTTGGGAATGATACCATGCAGTTCATTATTTGGCTGGGCAGCATAACCAAAAAAGGTGTTGTTTCCTTTTACCTGTATCTATATCAAATAACAGACAAATAACACTCTTGCAGGTAGGAATTTGATATCTTACTATCTAAATGTAAGGAATAGCAAGACACAAAAATATCATGGATGATTACTAGGACATATTTTTGTATGCAAATGTTTCTGTGGCCACTGAAGCAGTTCCCCTGGGTAACTCACTATATATATGTACACGTATTTAATTCTTGATCCCATGTTCTATGACTGTAAGAAGTTAGCATACAATGAAAGAGAAGACAAAGCTGTTTCAGATCTTAGTCATTTATGCAAGTACCAGTAAAAAAGCCCAACACTAAATGTATTTAAGTGCAAGTAATAGTTTGAAATTTTACAACTAAAATCCAACTAAGTTTTAAAATATTTATTATTAATTTTTCACTGTTGAAGCAGGTTCTCTGCCAAATGAAACTAAGCTGGTGACTTTAAATAGGATCTCCCAGTTGCTGCTTAAGATTTGGCATATATCATGGATTAATATAAGAAACACTAAAAATTAACAGGTCAGTTGTGGATAACTTAAAAATTTGAAGTAACTCAGACAAAAAAAGTTAATTTATTTTTGTTTTTCCAGTCAGTTTCCTTAATACCTCTACGAGCTTGATATACAAGGAGTTTACATACCACTGTTCTAGTGGTATTCTAGACATATATCACTATAACTATGTTTCAGAATGCATTCTACCTGAGACAGAGGATGACAATTTCTCAATATGGATTTTCTTCTTTCTCTGTTTTCAAACATTCTTTATTCTATGTGCAGCAGCACCACTTGCTGCCCAGAACATTAAATAACTGTAGAAAAGGTGGTGGGTTTTTTCCCCTGCTTTAGCATCCTGTAAGCTTACATTCAAGTATAATGAGAGATCCTAGCCAAAGAAAAACTGAAACAACCTATTGAATTCTTTTTAAACAATACATTTGCATAGTACTCTACTTGTAATGGCAAGAGATTAAAAAAAAAAAAAGCAAGCTCTGGATCGCAGTTAAGTATATATTTTCAAAAAAGTTCATTAAACATATGTAGAAGCTTAAAATACTTTTGGTGGTTAAAAAGTCATATTGCAGGGTAGCAACATCCAGCAAAAAGTGTAACGTTGAAACTCCTTAGCCTTAAATAGTAATTTGTCTCCACAAAACCAACTCCAACAGTAACACTTTTTTTTTTTACAGGTAACCACCCATTTAGCCAGAAACTTTGCAATCATATATATACCTGTCGTGGTTTAAGCCTAGCTAGCAACAAAGCACCATGAAGCCGCCCGCTCACTCCTCCTCCCTCCCCGTGGGATGGGGAGCAGTCGATATGAAGAAACGCTCCTGGGTCGAGACCAGGACAGGGAGGGATCACTCACCAGTTATGGTCATGGGCAAAAAACTGACTCAACTTGGGGAAGAAACAAAATCAATTTCATTTACTACCAATCAAATCAAAACAAGGTTACCGAGAAGTAAACCCAGATCTTAGAATGCCTTCCCGCCATCCCTCCCTCTTGCCCGGCTCAACCCCCCTCCCGGTTCTCTCTCCCTCCTCCCCCCGGCAATGGGGGTTGGGGTCAGCTCCCCACCCCTTGTCTCTGCCGCTCCTTCCTCCTCAGGGGAGGAGGACTCCGCACACTCTTCCTCCACAAACTTCTCCAACGTGGGTCCTTTCTGCTGGCTGCAGTTCCTCACAAACTCCCCTGGCGTGGGTCTTTTCCATGGGCCGATATTCAGTCCCAGCCTGCTCCAGCGTGGGTTCCCCATGGAGTGGCAGCCATCTTGGGGGCCTCCACTCCCCGCTCCCCTCCATGGCTGGGGGGGGACAGCCTGCCGCCTCACCGCGGGCTGCGGGGGCATCCCCTCCTTCCCCTCTCCTCCTCCTCTCCTTCCTCCCTGACCTCGGTACCCACAGAGGGGTTCCTCTCCCATCCCAATCCCCCCACTCACCGCAGGTTTCCCCTCTGAACTCCGTTCTCCCAGCGGCGCTACCGCCGTCGCTGAGGGGTTCGGCCTGGGCCAGAGGCGGGTCTGGCTTGGAGCCAGGGAAGCTTCCAGCAGCTTCTCACAGGAGCCGGCCCTGCGGCCCCTCACCCCATACCAAAAAACCCCACCACACAAACCCAAAACAATACCAATTTACCAGTTTTACCAATACTGAGTCAGTATGTAAATGGCTAAAGCACAACTCTGAAGTGTATCTTCCAAAAAGTCACTCATTTCTATGGGTAGAAAATTTAACATTCCACTCCACATTTCAGTCCAGCAGCTAACCACAATGATACTCCTGCCCTGTGACAATGGATTTTTTTTGCTTTGGTATGAAAATAAAAGCTTTGAAATATGGGGGAATAGACCATTTGGGGGGGAGGTTTTTCAATGTGTTCTGGTTTTGGGGGTGGAAAACGAGGTCTGATAAAATAGAGAGAAATCCTTGAGTAATTTCCAACTATGGCTGCATTAGCATTATGACAGACTATAGGATTAGATTTGTAGATAAATTGTTGCTAAAGGGTCCAACATCTGCTCTACAAGTATTTGGGGAAGTTTTACGCTGAGCAAGCACTAGGTTAGATGTGTGCCCATTGGCATTTGCCATACGTGCTGCACGCCCAGCACACACCTTCCCCTACATCCACACGCAGCCCTGCCCGTGCACTCTGAGACAGCCCTGTGGTGGGAACCAAAGCACAGTGACAGGGCGGAATCGAGAGATTTACTTTAAAACTGCTCTCTTAATGCAAACTAAATGTTAACGCAGACACAGTGTCTGTGGTTTTTCTTGGCCTAGTTGTTCAACACCATTTTAAAGACAGCAGAACTGAATTCTATATTTCAAAGTCATTATTGTTAGGGGGTTTTTTTCCCCCAAATGTATCACATGTTCAACTCTAAGATTACCTTTGCTCCCCCAAAAAAGTTTATAGCTTTATCTTATTAAATGACAATACTAATCACACAAATATAAACTAATATCCCACAGCTGTATTTACTATTCCATTGCTACTGTTTACACATTTACTAGTAAAATTAGTATTTTTTGCTACTACTTTGCTCTGAGATGTTGTTTTAAGTTCAGTCAGCTATGCTTTTTCAATAATTCTGCAGGTATGGTTTATGCACCTTCCTTCCAGTGCATTTTATCAGTAGTGCTTTATATTTATTACCAAGTCATCGATGAAAATATTGAACAGAATCATGCCCAATATGGATTTCTGTGGAACACCATATAAAAGAAAAATCAGTAATAACTTACCTGTCCATTAGGCAACTCATGATATACTTGTTGTGTGATTCAAACCTTCATTAGAACGTCATATGGTATTAAGTCAAATTCTTTATGCAATTTCATCTCTATTTACCAAATCCATAATCTTATCAAGGCTGACAGTGAAATCAGATTTGCTTGACAAGATTTATATTCCAGTAAATCATGTTGACTATCAATAATTATATTTTCACCATTTAATTCATTATGGTTTAAATTTTGTATCAGTTTATCTCCAATATTTTCCAGGACTTATTCCAAGACCTTTCCAGACAATTCCCAGTGCTCTTGTATGGAACTGGTCCAGACTTCCTGGTTTGAATTTGTATATAAGTTGTGGCTTTACACTCAAAGTTTGATAGATAAAGACATTTGGTGAAAAAAGAGCACAAAGTCAATTTTTGCAAAAGAAAGCAGAGGAATGAGCTGCTGGCTGCTCCTTCCAGAGCTTTCTTCTCTCATTAACCAATAGCTGTTCTGTAGCACAGACTGCAGTCAGGACTACTGTAATTCAAAAGCCAATTAGAGAATTTGGTCATTTGGGGCATTTCAAGACACGGGCATTTCAAGACACAGTCATTTCCCACTGTCCCCAGACGGCTGCTGCTGTAAATTCCATTTTCCTTAGGGGTCAAGCTGGGGAAGGCACAGGTCACAACCAATATTTCTTAGAACATCTTCCATTTATTAAGCTGTTATTATTAATAGAATCTAGCTGTTATTATAAATCATAATCACTAATATAAGAGTCTAATTAATACAGCTGAAAAAATAAAAATATATGAATATAATTCCCCTTGATATCCAATCTACATATACTGCCAGAACCAGCTGTAACACCGCCAAAGCCTTGCCATAGATTTACTTAGACTGCTACTCTAACGCAGTGCTGTTCTAAGCAATGCCAGCAGAAGCAATAAAACTAAGCAAACCCAGTTTTTTTCATCAAGATCAGAAGGTCTGCTTTTTGAATAGACCACACTACAAACAACTGATCAGCAGAAAATCATGCACCCTAAACAGCAAAAAGATGAAAGCAAGGTTACAGCACATCATGTGTCTTATGCTTTCCTGTTAGCCTACCAGGAAAACAAGCTATAGGCATATATATGTGTATATTCGAAACTTATATTCAAAAAGAAAAAACCCACAACAAACCCTCTGAACAACAACCTTGCCTAAGGTTTACGGAGGCTGGAGTAAGTAACATGCTGAAGCAAAGGACCACTTTATAACACCTGTTGACTTTTAAAGAGCATAAAAGCTCTGTCAAAGACCTAGTTCATTGTTTTCAATCAAGAAGAACCCAGAACAACCCTCTTTAATGCACGTAAGTGATCCTGGCCAGACCACTTGGACATGCACATCTTGATGCTCATGAGTATGTGGGTGTGAAAATGTGAATGAACAAAATCTATGTAAGAATGAGTGTGATGGGGTGAAATCAACTCAGTTAAACATTTTGTAAATAAATATCATCTTCCCCTACTCTTAAGATCTCCAACTGAATTTTACTACATTAATTTTTTATATTATTCATATTGAATTGAAACTGCTGTTGACATGAAAAGCTTTGATTCAAAACCAGGACAGGGTAACCTGAAATTAAGGTGATTTCATTGTCTTGCCTGTCATGCATTAGCCATGTGGAAGTTAAAGACAGTAGACAAGTAAATAGGATAGTTGTTACCAGACACACACTTTAAGAAGAGACTGAGAGGACCAAGAAGACCAAGTACCAAATTTCTCCTCTGGTACCGAAGTGGAGACCACCTTAATGGTGACTTGCCCCATGCAGGTGAGCCGGTGAGCAAGTATACTATTAATCATGTAATGTGTCAGTCTGCTTACATCTTGATGTTTTGATGTGTTTCTATGTAATATATGTAAATGATCATAAATTTGATCATTAGTAAAGTTTTTTTGTGTCCCTGCATATATTTTCCATTATCATCTTGATCCTGTTTTGCCTTGTGTCTAGAACGCCTTTCTCAAGTGCTTAATTACCTTGCCCAGGTGCTATGCACACACTGAAATGTCTTTATTAATGGCTTGTAGTCAGTACATTTATCAATTATACATCTCAGACACTATATTGAACATTTTATGGTTTTAATATTCTTATGGCATGTTATGTTTCACGTGGGTGATGTGAGACCATACGTATCCTGGTGCAATGCACCTCTGTTTCAGTTATCCCAGCCCTCCATAACCCAGTTGCAAGCAGTTAATTACATGTGCTTCTCAGCCCATTTCCAGAGTGTATCTGACATTTCTAACACAATCAGATCACAGCTGAGGAGGTCAGACTTCTTTGTTTTCCCAGTGTGCAAAACTAATATGCCACTTTGGGAGTGAACTTTTACCTTCACTATACCATTTGCTACTTAAATGAGGAAGGAAAGAGTAGTGGACTTCCAAGTATAGCACTTAGATATTCACTGTGGCAATCAAATGGAGATTAAATGTGATGTGGGTAATATTTAGCATCCAGGGATCATTTCTTATCCCTGAACATGCATTGAACATGCATTGTTCAAAAAATTTATGAATACTTAGGATATTTTTGCTAGATAGCTAAATCATCCCCACTGTACTGATGAGGGGATTGTGTCAGTAAGGCCAAAACAATTGGCCATGGTCACAGAACAAACCCATAGCAGAATCACAAAAAAGTTGTTCCTGACAGAAGACCTTTTGTCCTCTAGCAAGAGGATAAAATCCCTGCATGACAAATAGGCTCCCAGATGAACTAATTCTTCACAGAAGCTCATTTTATTTGTATCTTTCTATATTTCATGGGGTTTTATCTTCAGCTTTTCCTCTTCATCTTGTAAACCTATACCTCTTTAAGACCATTGTTGCTCTTCTTAAACATGGGAACATGGACATCTAACTGTGAGAAAGTTAAGAACTGAAACTGCTAAACCTAGGCTTTGCACACATTGTAGTTGTGAAAATTAATTATTGCTCAGTGAACTCCTTTGAGCTACATGGAAATGCACACAAATTACCAAGTTACTATGACATTGGCCAAAATCCAGGACTGTAATATTATGGTTATAGTGTGTGTGTGGATGTAGAAAACTTCACGAGCACATCAGTGACAGCACAGTTATCAGAAGTGCTCATATGGTCTAACATAGTCAGGCTCAGAGTGTGTACTCCTCTGTATGTGCATAGATAGAAGCTGGTGCTGATCGTGAAAAATAAGTTTTAAAATGAGTTAGCAAAATATTATCATTTATGCTTTAGAGGGGAAACACTTCTGAATACATACATAAATTTTCAGGCTCTTAGGTTTTTTGCATTTTTGCTTAGGTAGGTGAACACTGTGTGAGTAGCATTTTTTAATTTCTGCACAATTTATTTACTCACACTTGCAACATAACTGCTTTTCAAATTTTAATTTAAATATTAAAGGTTGATATAGCTAGAATATGTTAAGACTCTGGGCAAAAAGGTAAAAATGACTGTCAGGGTTATGTAGCAACCTCGGAAGTTGTGGTCTTCTATCTATATCAAAAAAAAAACCTGTGCAAGGTTAACACTGAAAATTTCAATTAAGTCTCCACATTCAGAAAGTTCATGTTTAAGACTGATTAGCTTGGAATTGTAAGCTAATTTACCTAGACGTTGCTGAAGTTTCCTATTTCTCCAGTTTCTAAGCACACCAAATGTTACATTGTGCTAGTTCAGAATTATTCACTTTGTGTCTAGCTGATGGAAAATAAACTGGTTTTAACATTATTTTTGCACATTTAAAGTAATCTTATACTATCGTCATAAAAAAGTGGTCACTTCTGCAAGGAGTTACATGTGACAGAGTTTTTCAAGCACGAGATGCAGCATAGCTCATCAGCTGAGCATTATGCCTAAACTGGTGAACCCAGCTTAGTATGCCAAACAGCAGAAAATACTTCCTCAGCCAGCATGCTATGTCGGTATGTCAGCAGCAGCACTGCTTGAGTGCACACTGGAGCTTCTGAACAGAATGTGTTCACTTCTTGCTGAAATCTCACCCTGCAGGACCTTAGGTCAGCCCTGTATTTTGGAGGAATTACTCTCAAGTGTGCTGGCGGTAATACATTCATTCCTTTGTGCCTCACCAGCTCAAGCCTCTCTAATTCACGTATTACCCTTGATTCATATGCCTCTCACACATGTCCCCCCGCATGTCCTTTTTGAAAGAAACTTCAGTCTTTCAACATCACGAGGATGACAACACCATTTCAGAAAAAAATCTATATAGCGTAATACCCAATAGTCCATCCATCGGTGCCAAAATAAGATGAAAATTATGTAAATGCCAATTTTGACTATTATGTTATACAATGTAAAGAAAACATTCAGGTGTGTGTATTTAGTTTCAAGAATTTTCTACTTCTGGGCTGAAGACAGATTTTCATTCAAGGCTGAAGAATTTAGTTGGTTTTATATATAAGTGGTTCTTGGGAACTAGAATACTTTAAAATACTATCATTCTATCATTTATCATACAATAAGAAACTTATAATTGTATAATAAGAAGAATGAGACTTGTTATTACTAAATGTCTCAGTATTATCTCTCAGGTATCTAATCAACCTGAAAAATTGTTTATTGTAGTGCATGCTACCTACCCTGTCATTAAGACCAGCTCTTCATTGACTTGCCTACTGAAAGTGCAAAGATAAAAATGAAAAGAAGTCAGAGGAAATAGGTGTTTTGAATTTCATTTACAAAAAATGTTTTATATGGTTATTAAATGTCTCTATTTATAGATTGTGGCCCTTTTTTTAGTGTTTCAACTGTATTTTCATGGTTAATTTGGCTTTTATTCTATCAAACAGAACCACAAAAAGAATACCTCATATCCAGTCAATGGTGTAGAAGCTCTTTGATTACATATATATATTTTGTTGACGTAAGGGATATAGATGAAGAGGAGTGGCAGTAGCTAGGGCCTCTTAACTCAGTTGTATCTTAAGGTCAGAAGGCCAATGGGAGCTGAGGCAACTGATCCTATTAGCTGAACTATATTTATCTTCTGCTTGCCAACATACAAATCCATTTATGCAGAATGCTTATATAGAATTTGTATATAGGCCTATGCATACGAATTTATTGCAGCTAGCTGAGCCATGTCTATGCAGTCTTGAATATAATAGTTGAATAGAAATGTAATCAGTTCATCTTGAAATGAACTCTCATGTGTAATATGACAATCATTAAAGAGCTCCCAGGTAAAAGTCTGGAATCCAGAAATTATTTATCTAGCTAAAATTGACAGATATTAACATTGACCATGTTCTTTCAAAATTCCCATCCACAAATTAAAATTTAGCTTTTGCATTAGTGAATTAATCTGAATAACACTTTTGCTTTAAAATAATGCTGCTGTATTTTAGGTGTTTGAGATTTTCATTTTCAGTTGAAATGTTATATATCAAACAGAACAATGGTCTGTTCAAGGAAAGATCGAACAGCTTACCATGAGGGAGCTCAATATCCTGTAGTAATCTCTCAGAAAGAGGCACTTAAACCCCTTTTAAAGGGCACAGAAGTCAATAGACTCTTAACAAAGTCAATGAACTTTGGATAAGGGCATACAAATACAATTTTGATCAACCTAGTCACTACAATTCTTCTCATTGATTAAAAATTCTCCTTGATATTCTGCCATCTGAACTGTGACCAAGTTTAAATTTTCCATTGTGTCGTTAGCATGTGAAATAAGTCATAACTGAAATGATTTTGGGCCATAGTGTTTAAAGAGTCTGGAAAGATTATTCTGAACAGTGTTAGATGTCTGCATCCAGCATCAGGCTTACTGTATTGCACAAAGTCTCAGGCGTAGAAAATGTTTACATTTTTAGCTTTATACAGAATAGTCTGAGTTAGTCTGGTAAAATTGTTTTTATACAAATCTGGAGTCCTATTAGTTCTCAAATTATGCTGCACATAAATCATGTTATGCAGGAAACTCCTGTGCTCAAGTTCCTTGTCTTCAGAGAAAGAGCTTGACTTTTGGCAGGGGAGTTAATTTATGTTGCTGTAAGTCTATGGAAACCTACACAAATCTGGCTAATTTACAAAGTCTTGAAAAACCAGATTTCCTGTGCTTAATAAAGGTTTGCTTAATCTCATTCATACATTTGAAAGAGTTCATTCGCACTGAGTAGGTTTCACCTTTTGTCTAAGTATGGCTTTTTGTGCTCTGGTCTTAAAGATCTGGAATCCAGCGGCAGATGAAACAACTAAAAGTAATGTTCCTACCATGTTTTCACAGCAGCCACCATTCTGTCATCAGTGTATGAGGAAGAAGAGGCTATTGATTTGAATAACAAGGTGACAAAATGCAGATCAGAAACCAACAGAAAAATGGAGACAGTACTCAGTGTGAAAATATAAAAGAGGTTGCTGAAATGCTGAGAGCAGTTGGACAAGGAACATATAGCTGAATGGAGGCAGGTTGATCATAAGTTTCTTGAGGAAAGAGCATATGTACTAGGAAGAGATTAGGAAAGACTGAATGAAAACACTGGGAATTAGGGCAGATAAAAGAAAAGGTAATTTGAAAGAGGATAGAGTTAGAGATGATGAAGAACAAAGAGAAAAGATGACAGCACAAGTGGTAATAACTGAGGGTAGGATTTAACAAGACTTGTGGAAATCTAAAGAAGGATGGAGTGATTAAAGATGAATCTAGAAATTAGTCTAAGACTAGAAGGTAGTGAGTAAAAAGGCTATTTGGAGGTAAGGTCAGGTGGAACACCAGGAGGCAGAAAATGGATTTGAGTGGGAAGAGAACTGAGAAAATGGGAATGACATCAGAGACAGAGATTGGATTAGGAATGTTGTATCAGTTACAGGAAACCAGTACAGGAGGGGCAAAGAGCCATGAATTGAAATAAAAAAGTGTGAGAAACAGAAAGCAAACCTGATCATATGATGACAACAAGGTTGGAAGTTGTAATGCAGAAGATACTGAAGTTGCACCCACATAGACTGGGAGGAACAGAAGGAATCACCTATGGGGCAAAAAAGCATATGGAAATTTCCAACAATTGTGTCATGTGATGACATGATATGTCTGCATGTGTCCAGCACTGAATTTAATTCATTGATAGAGCTCCTCTAGTGTGTTATAGAGACTTGGTACAAAAATACTTATTTCTGGAAGGAAGGTATTTGTGCCAGTGCCACGTTGGGGTACCCTGAATAGTTTTAAGACTGAATATATTGAGTAGGTGATTGACACCATTTGCTTAAACTTTGGTGTCTATGGCATCTGAGGTGCCATAAGGTATCTAAGAAATCCACAGTGGGCTAGTAGACAGGACATAGGACCTATGTATGTGAGACTTGCTTCCACTGTGAAACAGCATGTGAAGACCAGTCAAGATAACCTAGAGCAGGTTAAATGGAACCTATCATCAATATCTGACATGTACCCTACCTCAGCTTGGACACCCAGTTTTACTAAGGCAAAAAGTTAGTGTGCAAACAAAGGTAATTAGAATTAATTAATGGTTCGAATACAGAACTTGTTCTATAACTTTGTATAATACAAACTCATTCTGTGAAACAAATATACTAGTTCTGGGCACTATAAGAAAAAGGCCACAAGCAAAGGGCCAAGGGCTAATTTTGTACAGGATTTAATGGTAATCAATAACTAAGGCTTGAGAAAACACATGGAACAATCAAGAAGAAACAGGAATGCAAACAGCTGCTTATTAGTGAGCACTACCCCTTCCAGGCCTTGCATGAGGCAGATCCTGTGCAAATGTGACTGTGCAAATAAAACAGGGATGCAATAAACAGAGCTGAATGAAGACTGCACAGAAAAGTTTCCTTCTGGCATCTGTTATTTCTGCGTTTCCTCTGCTTTTTTATTTTGTGAAAAAGAACAGGTTTTGATTCCTTCCATGATTATTTTGTATCATTGCATATATATAATGCTTCCTTTGACCACTACAATAAGAAAAGTAACAGGAATTTGTCTCAAGCCGAGATGGAATGGGGAACAGTATTGTGTGAAATTCACCTTACCTAGCTGATTAATTGTGTAACAAAGAAATACACTGCACTTCTATGCTACCCAAGAACAAAGATGTCACTCCAATATTTTGAGCTTGGGTTAGTCCTTTCTTACCACGTCAAAGGAAGAAACCCATTTATTTAGTTTTATTGTCAATTGATAAAACATGTTTCCAGGCCTTAAGAACTATAAAGAAAAAACAACACAACAAAATAAACCAAAACAGGAACAACAAAAAATCCCACAAGAACATAGAGGTTTCAAGAAGGAGCTCTCTGCCAAAAAGAGGAAAGGAACAAGGAACAGTGAGCACCTACTTCATCCAAGCAGACGCTGCAAGACTGTCAGGGAGAAAGAGATGTGCATGAACTGCTAAAATACACAGGCTCAAGACAGAAAACTGCTGTAGTTATATCCCATCAAATGTACCTGCATAACAATGCCAGCTTAACTAAATAAACAAATTACTCTGCAGTCGAAAGCTTCTCTCTCATCTGAAAAATGTGCAGTTATCTCTGAGATTAAACATTCTAAAATTTTATAATTTTTTTTTCTTCAATCAGCTTTGATCAAGAGCTGACTGACAACCATTTTTGTAATTGTGGGAAAGCTGAGGGGTGTATGTGAGAAACATGCCTATAGTTCTTGACTGGTAATAATACTAAGTGCACACAGGTTTACAGCATTATTCTTGAGGCTGAGGAGTTCAGAAAGACCAAAAAGCCAAGTAAATATGAAGAAGAGTTCATTTAAATGAAAAATTTCTTATCCTTTTTATTCAAGGCTTGTTGACTTTGATTGAACTTCTATCCAGCTGCACAAGATCCTAGGAAACCAAGTGTGTCATCAGTTTCCTAGTGCTTGTTGGCATCATGATTAAATGCAACTCATTTTGCAGAAGCTAGATTTCAAATGAGTGTAGCAGGTCAAACATTACTCTCAAGGAAGGGCACGGCTCACTTGGTAAGTGGGTTACAAGCAAATACTATTTGTGTGTTAGAGGCAAAAATACAGGCAAAGAAAAGTCATATATCTTCAGTCAAAGACTAGAGTGTGCTTAGAGCCTGGAGGAGATCATCTGGGGAGTAGTGACTCCGAACAGGGCTTTGGGCTGCATGATGGATAACTCCATGCACGTAAGCACAAGAGAGACTACTGGGGAAAAATTGAGGTTACTTACTGATGACTTTGTGCTGGTGTCCCCATGAATGGAAAGTCTAAGGCCTTGTCTCATTTCAACACTTTCAGGAGAACTGTGATCACCCAGGGCAAATCCAAAAAGAGAGAAGAGACTACTTAGAAGGTTGGAGAGTACATCTCATGAAGACAAATCCCTGTAGTTTCCCATTTAATAAAGTTCAAAGTATTTCTTTTCTTGGCTTGTTTGTTGTTAGATTCGAGTCTCTAAACATTCACAGGCAAAGTTATCAAAGTTAAAATGTGTTTTGAAGTGTTTTGAAAGAGTCAAACTACAAGCTATCGTACTTCATTTTTTCTGTTAAAAGAATCAAGATTATATCATACAAGTGATCACTACAACAGTGATCAGAATACCTGTTGGAAACAAGGTGTGCAGCAAGCAGGAGTCAACGTCACCTTGGGAAACTGTTACAAAAATCTATTCTTTAACACTTTTTTAGCTTAGAATACTGAATTTCATATTAACTCATTGAATGGTTAGGGTGCCAGTTGCTCACACAATACTGTATTATTACTCATAATAATTTTATTCACACCTTCATAGTTAAGCTAAAGTCTAATGTCAATGTTTTATGCTTATGCTTATGATTTAATTTTGTCCAGTCAAAATAAACACTGTTTTGTACCACATTTCAGGCTTGCAACTTTCCAGGATTTCTTGTCTTATTCCAGTTAATGGACTGCTTTAAGGCTAATTTAACTTTTTTTCTTTCCAGAGAGTTAAGCTCTTTCCATTTAAGCTAGCATTTTTCCATTTTAAGCTGGTCCTTTCGTCTTTGCTAGGTTTATAGGAAACAAGTTGAAAACTGGAAGGGAAGTGAGACAGAGCTTAACCTTTAAAAAATTATGAAAACTTTAGTAACCAGCAAACACTGTTTCCATTACATATTACTCTTCCTATTGAAGTAATGCACTTATTTTTGTGGGGCACATTACAAGTGATGATAACAGAGATTCTTTGGTTTTCTGCTGCCCTTGTCTTCCTGCAGACCACAGGTAGGCACTGTCACTTCAAATGCAAAGAGGAGGAATCAAGGATCAGGTTGTAGGCAAGCAAACAGCAGAAGATATGATAGTGAGAGCTGACCACAGAACAAGATCAGAGTGGCTTAAGTAACAACAACACTGTCCTGTAAATTAGAGTAAGGGTTAACCCTGCACTGCCCAGAAACATGGCAATAAATTAAGTACATCCACTTGTAGTATAGCTATTAATTCAGGTTTTTGTTAGCAATTACACAGTAAGAGATGAGCTCTCCCCTGGAAAAATATTCTGGCACTGAACTCAAACTGAGGTTCCCAGCTGCAGCAGCAATGAGACTTGCACACCCTTCCGACTCAGCAGCTGAATCTTGAGGACAGTTAGCCCTAAGAGGCCAGCCACTTATTAATATTTCTTAACATCTTGAAAACTAAGACAATTTCAGTCTTCAGCCTCTTTTATTTCTATTATGTTTACAAGGTTATAATACTTCTGTAATTTTTTCAGACAGTTACACCACTCTGAATAACTCCTAGAATTCTATGACTAGTAGAGTTATTTTAAAGTCAGTTCTCTGGAATACTTTTGTTGCTCTGGATCGAGGACTTGGCATTCTTTTGTTCTCAGCTCATATCCCGGGGTCAGCATGGGTTTCTTACTTTAAATCACCTTTATAAGGGGACTTAAGCCTTTAATGCTATGAATTTAATTAAAGAGTACACTCCCAAAATAGTATCATTATGAATTTAAAACTTCTGTTCTTTTTCTTCTTATGGTGATCATTGCAGTAATTCTAATTTTTAGTCTCCATTTTTGCAAGAACTGCTATGGAGACAAAATCAGCTCTCTAAACATCACTGAGAAGGAAAAGGCAAAAATTAACCTTTCTTCCCAGTTCCATCTTTGCATGAATACACCAGAGATGGGTCTGCACAGTTCTGAAAAATTTCCTTGCTTGCACAATTTCAGCTGACTTGAATGGTAAAATTTATCTATTGCTTTCTTCTCTCCAGTAACTTTAATTTGAAAAAGAGTTGACCTTGCCTGTAGTTTGGTTACAGCCCATTGCATTTGTGACACAGTCTATGTTCAGGATTTGCATAGGCTAATTGCATTCCCAGATCTCCACCCTTCCAGGTATTCTCTCTCTGAAATTTGCCAAAACAAGCTTTTGCTCTGGTTTTGGATTTCTGTTATTTAGTAGCTACTTACAAATGTACCTGATTCAGAAATTTACATAATGTTTGCATAATTATTTATCCCCTGTATCTGAGAGCACTAGTATTCCACATCAACTGTTCTGGCATGTGTATACTTCAGCCTATCATTACCTCAAAGGGAGTTTCTGTTAGTAGCTAGGGAGGTTTTAAGAACTGTTGGAACTATGGGAATTATCAAAGCCCAATTATTCCTTTGTCATCTGGTAACTTCCTCAGTATTGTTTTAATCATCTGTTTAATTTCTTCTACTATGCCTGATGGCTGAGTTCATAAGAAATGTATTTTTGTGTTGTTGAACTCTTAACATCTTTGAATATTCTCAGAACAGCTGTTAGATGCAACCTTAGCCGGGACTATCTAGAGAGAAAAAAACCTTTTCCACCATGACTGCAGCTGTGGCTTGCTCAGCAGTCTGCTGCAAAAGAAATGTTTCTACCTTACTTCAGAGTACTGAGGGAGGGAACCTACAATTACAAGACAAAATTAAGTTCCTTTAGGGTTTTCTACCAATGGACCCACAAAATAAATTTGAATCCATTCTGTCTTTCTTCATATCTCTGAGAACCTGAGGGGATTTTTTCTTTAAACTTGATGGTTTGCTTGAAGAACCATTCAGGCATATCTTTGCACATATACTTTTCAAGCCAGAAGCCCAAGTTTTTGAAAAGTCTTTTCCTAGATGCCCTCCAGTGAAGGTGTCATCAGCATAATACTACATTTCCTTTCTAAACTGAGTTGATACTATTTATATAGGAATCTTACTTCCTTCAAACAGCAGTAACTCAAGCATTGTTTGTATTTTGCCTAAGGAGCATCTTACCAGGTCTTTTTATTTCCTGGGCTATAATTTTCTAATATACGTGGAGATGTTTTAATTATTTTGTCTTCTCCCTAGTCTTTAAATTAGGTGTTTCATTTTCATGTGGTTCCTTCATGAGATTTTCTAACAATACAGCCTCTTCTGTGGATTTTAATTTTTTGTTTAAAGTTTTCCCAAACCCTTGTTTTACCAGCTGATCTGTCATCTATTTTAAGTAGAATATAGTATCATGGTATCATGAGCTTTTAACTCTTTCACCATGGCATGTTTCTTCAGTTTAGTAAGGTCACAAAAGTCCTGCAAGAAAGGAATAAATTTATAGAAGTGACTCATCAGAAGTGTGCTCACGAGTATCCTGTGTTGGCAAGAATTGTGAGTGAACTGCATTTCCAAGCACAGTCTGAAAACAGAGAAAGCATTCAACTGCTATGAAAATATTCCAGTGCAGGTGATGGAAAGCAATTCTACCGTGAGCTGAGCGTGGGACAGCTGAGTAATGCATGCTTCAAGTGCTTCCAGATGTGTGGGTGAAATTGTGAGGCTGTCAAATCCAGTATGTCTTTTCTTGAATGCAGTAACTGGAGCCATTCTAAAACATGAGTTTGCAGGCACATCTGTGTGTGAGAGTAGTGATTCAAAGTACCGGTTCACTCTTCTCTATCTTTTATTTCATAGCAAAAACTGCATGGCTGTGTGGGCGTTACGCTACACAGTCTTGTTTGGACCAGTCAGAAATGCAAACTGACGATCATTACTAAGTGTTCTTCCCACACCGAGAAAACTCACTTTCCTCACTGGTCAATAAGAATAAAGCCTTAATTTCAAGTCTAAACTTCCATGCCTGTCCTAGGATGTACCTGCAGCTGAAGTCATTTAGAGCATTTGTGTGCCTCTCCTTCCCTAGCCATTTAATCTGTTTTTCCTGTAACCAGTGCAGAGGTTCCAGTGAGGCAGTGCCATTGGGAATTAATTCTCAATAGCACCTATTAACATCGAAAATAATATACTGGTGGTTGAATGAGAGTTGTTTCACTACGAAAGCATTCACTCATTCATCCACCAGTACATTGTTTTTTACACTGAACCACCAGTACATTTATTTTTTACAGGACTGATGTTCTGGCCACCTTTACAAGGTGGCATACAAAAAAACCCACTTCACTATCAGCTGCACTTTTGCTGAATTACACTTGAGGCCTGGGGTTTTTTGGTGATCCTGGTAGATTTTTCAATTTCTCTAGCTTGTCCTGCTTTACTTCTATGGCTAAGCCTCATGAATTTCAGCAATTTCATTTGTGCTTGTTTCATTTGACAATGGAAATTGAAGAAATATTCAGAAATCTCTTGTGTAAACAAGTAAAATACGTACTCGAAACACAAGGAAGCAGAGATACCATTTTGCTACCGTCTTCAGCCAGATGGATGGAGAGAAAAATCATTGCTTTTGTGTAGGGGTGAAAACCACTCATCTATGAGCTCTAAAACTGTGTTTAGATCAGGCATCTTAACCATGGCTGTAACACATGTAGGTGTGACTTGGTTCAATTTTCAGTAATCAGCTGTAAAACACTGTGAACTGCCTGCTTTTCCTATTGGTTAAACTGTGAAATTAATGACTGAAAAACATTCTCAAACTATTTTTGTTACAAGTTGCCAAATCAGGTAGCCGTGAGGGAGGGGAGGCTGCCGCAGCCCTGTGCCCCTGGGTCCCACCAGCAGTGGGGCTGAGGGTGCGTTGCCAGCACGCAGGGTCCCGCTGCTGAGGGCGTATTGGCAGCAGGCACACACCCTGCAGCGCATATCCAGGGATGCACGGCCGGCCACACAGAGCAACACAGGCAGGCCATGAACACACCAACGGTCTCTTCCTTTTCCCCGTGCTGGGTGATCAGGATGAAGGTCTGTTAGTGAAAGATAAATGTATGTATATACATATATACAACATGGGGTTCTCCAGTAGCTGGACTTAACACCTTCAGTCTACGCAGTAGCTGGCTCTGGTATCCCAAGTCACTGGCACCTGTACATATGAGCTTCCCCAGCTGCAGTCCCACTCCAGCTGCTGGCACAGCCCCCCTTTACACACACACACAAAAGTGCACCCCCACACAAGCACCCACACTCTGCACACCCTGGGTGTCTCTGGTGCCGGCCCCTGTCCCACAGCCCCAGCCCCATGGCAGGGCAGTCAGTCAGCCCTCCCACACCGGAGCACATGGGACAGGGAGCCCTCACCCAAGAAAACTGTCCAAAACGGAGTTTAATGAGGAGACAGAGGAGGCTGCGCTGGCTGGCACAGGCACAGCCAGGCACGTGGACTGACCTGCCGCTGTTCACACCCCACCAGCCCCTTTTATCCTCTTTCCTTCTGTTTTCCCACACTTGTTCCTCCACAAACCACCTTGATCTCTCCCTTTCTTGCCTTCATTCCTTACCCTAAATACCCTGTAATGACATAGGGTGCCCTCCTTCTGTCATACACAGCAGCACCGTGACACTCTATGCTTCCTGCTGGCATCCCACTGCCTGCCCCAATACGTTTCACACTCATGTCTCCTTCTTTCATACTCCTCCTCTCTTTGATGGTTACCTATAAGCATCCTGCATGAACACTGAACACGTGCTGGGTAACCTAAGTCAGCTACATTTCTTCTATGTCAGAGTTTTATAATGTGTGGTTTTGGAGCTGTTGTAGCACCTCGGGAGCAGGGACATAAATTCAAAGTGACCGTGAGAGAGAAAATCCAAAGCTGCACTTACAGAGATGTTGGTGTGATGGATTGGTATTGTTCTGTAGGATCCCACTGGTGCTTAGGGAACACAAGCTTCTGTGGAAAATTGCAAAGCTTATTTTGTTGATGGCATCACCGTGCACAATTATTCACTAGAGCTCCCTTATTCTCTGCAGTAATGCTTGTGTCTGGTTCAGATTATTTGAGCAACTGTTAGGATTAAAGAGCTAAGAGAGTAGTAAACTTCCTTTCACATGTTGATAGTACTTCTGCAGCAAGGGCTCTCAATTTCTGATTCTTAAGGGGAAGAGAACCAAAGATTTTATTATGCCACTGCCTCTTCAATGTGAAAAAGGAAGTCAAGTACTTAATCAAGACACTCAGGAGTAGTTCTTCCTTTTCCCCTTTGTGAGGAGAGTTGTTAATAAATAAGTTAATATACCCAGAATTTCCAGGAGCCCCAGGCATATCATTACTGGAAATTCAACATCTATTGCTATGACCAATGGCTGATAGCTGGTGCTACATTTTTTTCAATGTCTTTACAGTGGGCTTTTAAAGCCCCTGGTGTAAACCCGCAGGGTAAGAACTCAGCAAATGCTGATGAACTGTCAAATGAAGCAAGTTAATCAAACCATCAGTATCAACAATAACATGAAAACTGGGACAAGGTTTTAACAAGTACCACTTGTACAGCTATCAGATCATTTTTCTTCACAGACTCTGCACTTTACTTTGAACATCTAAAATCTGGATACCAGTCATAAATGCAACTGGAGGCTTAACAATTCTGTTAAAGAGAAGTGAAGCTGATGAGTGGGACTTATCCTCTGAGTACTGTAATCAGAGAAATTATTCTATGATGAGGAAATGTCTTTAAGATTAAAGGAATGAGGAAAAGGAAGGATGCTAAGACTACAGATGTGATGGGTATTTGTCTGTCAGCTAAGAAATGCTAGTGTCATCTGACAAGAGTGCCTAGATTGCCAATAGCACCTTAACAAGCTATATGAGTGGTAGGAGCATCATGTAAGGATCACATTATAGCAGAGATTGGTAGTGAATCTTAAAGTAACTTGAAATGTGCTGAGTGTCTCAAAAATACCGGCATTTGCAGCAGAATACGCTGCCACTCACTGTTGAGTTTGCTCTATTCCGAACATTTGATGAGTAACCATGGGGGAGAAGCATCCCACACAACCACTGTCTCAGTTTCCCCATGCTGTATTGGAGACTGCAAATCAGATGACTCCCCTGTGGGTGAACTTTTGGCATCTGTACATTTTTGGAGTGAGAGGAGGGCATGTTTCAGTGAGATAGCCTTAGGCAACATGCTGCGCTCTGCAGAGTGGAATAATATCTTGTAACTTTCACATATGTTAGATAAATCATGTTAAAACAAACGAATTTTATCAGCTGATTCATTTGGTGAAAATGCAATAATTTTGAGGGTAAGCTTAAAATGTACAGTCCTTTTGCTATAGTTCAGTCAAGTCTTTCTGATTACTATGAGCTTGCAAGAATTGGTGATGCAGTTTGTGATTCAAAGTATTGCAGCCGATTAACATGCATTGCTTTGCAAGGCCCATGCTTTCCAAAGGCTTTGTGCTCTGCTGCTGTACTTCCAAGTACATGACAAATATATTTCCCTGTATCTCAATGGTTTAAAGCCTTGGTTGTTGTAGTTGTTGGCATTGATATGACAATCAACAAAGTGACAAATGCTTCTACTGCAAGGTTTTCACAAATCAAAATTGGTAACAACTGAATGGTGTAGTCTGGGAAGAGACAATGGAGGAAGTTAGAGGAGAGCATAGGGAAACCTATGTTAAATCATATAAAAAAAAAACCACCAAAACCACAACTCTGTTCCACTGCAAATGTGGAAGTCTAGCTCAGAAATGATGTGAAGGTGAAAACTTATTTCATTACCTAGCATAAGAAAAGAAAACAAACTCAAATCTCAGTGAGCAATGTAACAACAAAAGCAGGTCATGAATAGCCAAAATACAGCCCAAGAGGAAACTGTCTATGCTGGTTTTGGCTGGGATAGAATTAATTTTCATCATAGGATCTAGTATGGGTCTATAGTTTGGATTCGTGCTGGAAACAGTGCTGATAACCCAGGGATGTTTTCGTTCCTGCTGAGCAGTGCTCAACCAGAGCCAAGGGCTTTTCTGCTTCTCCCCCCACCCCACCAGTGAGCAGGCTGGGGGGGCACAAGGAGTTGGGGGGGGACACAGCCGGGACAGCTGACCCCAACTGACCCAAGGGATAGTCCAGACCGTAGGATGTCATGATCAGCAGATAAAGCTGAAGGGGGAAGAAGAAGAAAGGGGGGATGTTGGGAGTGATGGCATTTGTCTTCCCAAGTCACCGTTCCGCGTGCTGGAGCCCTGCTGTCCTGGAGATGGCTGAACACCTGCCTGCCCATGGGGAGTGGGGAATGAATTCCTTGGTTTACTTTCCTTGCATGTGCAGCTCTTGCTTCACCTATTAAATGGTCTTTATCTCAACCCATGAGTTTTCTAAAGTTTACCCTTCAGATTCTCTCCCCCTTCCCACCATGGGGGGAGTGAGTGAGTGGCTGAGCTGAGCTGCCCGATGAATGCAGGGTATGAGCTGCTGTACAATGAATCCAGGGTATTATATTCCATTGCTTACTCTAATTTCACTAGTAAGTCTTCAAGAGCTTTTCCTCATTAATTAGTTTTTCTCCAATGTCTTCTGATTAAAATTATCTATTCTTATTTCTTCTAAATAAGGTATTTATAAAGCTGTGGATATGAGAAATATCAGGTTATTTTGTCTACTCACAACAGTCTCTGGTCTCAATCACACCGAGGGCCTGCAACTTTCTAAGGTTTCTTATCCAATCCTGCAGTTAAAGGACTTTTTCTCTATAAAACTGAGTCCCCTTTTCTTTAGGCTTTACAGTTTCTCTAGAGTTTTATCTTTTACTTTCCTATTGATGTCAGTCAGAAACACCACTATATAGAGGCAACATAAGCCAAGAGAAAGTCAAGGGATAACTTGATCCTTACCTAGAAGTACCTGTACAGAAAATAAAATTTGGACAATGGAGGATATTATTTTTAGTAGTTAAAGATATAATATAACGTACTTCGATTTACAGTCAGACAAAGTTTGACTAGATTTAACATTTATAGGCAACTTTTTATTATCAAGGTAATTAACCACGGGAACTAAATAGAAAACATTGTGGTAGTTTTACTGGATGTTTTTTTTCCTTCAAATGAAGGATGTTGGGGTTTGGGATTTTTTTTTTCAAATATGTAAGATAGGTCCTAGTTTAATCAGTATTTAATTAGGGAAGTCTAACGTTTTTTATTATGCTTGAGGCCTTACAATCTGGGAAGTTATGTGTCTGGAACTAAATTTTGTTCTTTAATTGTAGTAACTCCTCAGAGCAAGTCTGTATGTCCTTAAGCATGTCCCTGGGGAGATACCAGCATCTATACATCTGTGGTCCATTGTCTTTTAAACAGAAAATAAACTGCACTTTTACAGACACTTGCCATGGTCAGTGAAAAAGTGCCTTACTATGTACCCTTCTTCAAACTCATTCAGAGCTTTGACAAGAGAGCTGCATTATTTGCAGTCAAGGGACAAATTCCTATTAAGTTAATGAAGTACATTCTCTGATCCAGTAGCTTTTTTGAAGTCCAGTTCAATAAAACCAGTCTGTCCAGGCTTTTTTGTTGTTGGTTGGTTTATTTTGGTTTTGGTTTTTAAGTAGTAAGTATTGGAGAAATAGACCTGGTAGGTTGATAGCTGGGTGATTTGTTGTTAACAACTTAATTGTCTTCATTGTCTTTTATATCTTAGTCAGTTATTCCTCTCACTGCCCCCGGCTAATTGCCCTGCTTCTTTTTCCTTCCCCCACTCCCTTCAAAGAAACAGCAAATAACAATAAAATATAAATGAGCTTTCAGTTTGCTTGGAGTTAGATCGCTCTTTATTTTAATTATATTCAACAAATCTGTTCAGAGAGAAAAGCATATATTGTAATTAAAAGAAAAATAAACAAATTTTATTGTTACTATAAAGTTGGTCTTACAACTTGTTCCAAAGTAGGGAAAGTTTTCAGACACAGTACCAGGCAACAGCCAGTGTATTTTAAACAGCAAACACAGTAGGATGCCATAACCATAGAGATAAGGTGAGAGGTTCTAAGGGATGCAATACAAGCAATAAAAAAGAAGTATATCGCACAACATCATAATGCTGATCAACCAAAAATGCTAAAGAAAAAGAATATTTGCAGACATGAAAATGACTGGCTATAAAAGTAAAGATGCAGAATGAAAAAATAAACTTTCAGCTGAAGAACTGGGAAAGCTGGCAAGCTCTGAATATAAAATAAATGTAATATTACTGTTGTTGTTGAAGATATGATGTTAGGTAAACACATGTTGTTAATGCCAGCAACAGGAAGATGAGGCTGTTTGGATTCCATTCCTGCTCTGAGTGAGTGCCAGTGGCAAAGCAGATAAAATATCATGCTCGGTACTGCTAAAAATTAAAGAAGCACCAGGAAAAGGGTGATAAGTCAAAAAACTTAAATGAACAGATTTGCAGGTGCAGCTTGCTCATTTTAATGAATCATTCTATGTTCTATAAACCAACTGTTAGATCCATTTATGATCAATGTTAAAAATTGCTAATGGTGTTTTAATTAAATCTATATGTTAAACAAAGAGCATTTTCCTGTGCAGAATGGACATTTTATTTTTAATCAAAAATGCTGTCTTTGTCTTGTGGAAAGTACTGTTATCCTTTCCCATTGTTTGCACCATAATCACCGAGTAATTAAATACTGAGGTATGAAAAATGAACATACTGCTTATGCATGGAAATTTCATTTAGCAAGGGTGTTCTTGATGCTCTGAAACAGTTTTATGAGAACCTGCAAGGTTTTGGTTTGGTTTGGTTTTTGTTTTGTTTTGATTGGTTGGTTTTGTTTTGATTCAGTTTGGTTTTTAAAGTAATCATGGAAAATAGTTATTTTTTTTCAGGTAAACCCCTACAGATCTTACATATAATTTGCATACAGTGACACAGCAATTTTTAATACCAGTCATTCAAACAGATAAATCAAATAGAATGTTGTTTGAAAGTGATTTGGGCTTCTAAATACTACATGAAGTACTAAATGTTGAAACTTGATTTAAGAGTATCCACTGACTACTGTCAGATTCTCTCAAGTATGGGAGGTGTGTGTTTGGTTGTGCTCAGTTTCTCCAAGGACATGATAAATAAATCTTGTTTATAATTTAATTAAAAATTAGAGTGGTAATTTCCCCTACACACTTTACATAAGAAATACTCAAAATTGTGCTTTTTCACGCCTCATAGCAATTTGTTGCAATTTTATTCATGGTTTTTCTTGTTCCTACTCCCTATCTGGCCTCACTCTTGATGTTCTCTCATTAAAACCCATCACGTTTCAGCTGCAGACCACTTTATCTCCATGCCTTCTCAGTTGGTACAGTCCACTGTTTCTTCAAGCTTTCAGCTTTTCCAGATTGTGCTATCTAATACCAATTTGTATTTTTTAAAATGAGAGGTTTTATCATTACTTTTGAAATAATGTTCAACATAAGCTAGTTTATGTTGGGACTGCAGGCAGTGAAACTGTGTTCAGGCCAGCTATTTGGACTGTAACCATAAGGGAACATGTTGAATGTGATATTCAGTGTCCTGGTTTCAGCTGGGATAGAGTTAATTGTCTTCCTAGTAGCTGGTACAGTGCTGTTTTGAGTTTAGTATGAGAAGAATGTTGATAACACACTGATGTTTTCTGTTGTTGCTAAGTAATGGTTAGTCTAAAGTCAGGGATTTTTCAGCTTCTGATGCCCAGCAAGAAGGCTGGAGGGGCACAAGAAGTTGGGAGGGTACACAGCCAGGGCAGCTGACCCAAACTGGCCAAAGGGGTATTCCATACCATGTGACATCATGCCCAGTATATAAACTGGGGGGAGTGGGAGCAGGGGGGATCACCACTCAGGGACTAATTGGTGTTGATCTGTGGGTGGTGAGCAATTGCATTGTGCATCATTTGTATATTCCAATCCTTTTATTATTACTATTGTCATTTTATTAGTATTATCATTATCATTATTAGTGTCTTTTCTGTTCTATTAAACCGTTCTTATCTCAACCTATGAGTTTTACTTCTTTTCCCAATTTTCTCCCCCTTCCTACTGAAGGGAGGGTGCGAAGTGAGTGAGCGGCTGCATGGTGCTTAGTTGCTGGCTGGGGTTAAACCACGACATTCAGGTACCTGACTTGAAAACAATAAATCAAAAGATGGATTTAAATACGTATAATCCCTATTCCCCAAGAACTGAGCCAAGTAGGCATCTATATTGGATTTACATGAGTCAGCTTGAAGGCTAGGACATCCAAGTAGTTCAACAGAAGACACTACAGGATGTGGCAACCTCTTGCAAGGGAATATTGAACTTTTATTTGGACCCTTTCCTGGGATAAGGTGTTTAGTTGTGTATCTGAAAATGAGAGAACATGCACACCATTGCCTTCTCCAGATAAATTTGTGGAGTCATTTGTTTGAACCAAAATCAATTTTAAATAGATTGTTCTTCATTTCAAGCAAATCTGAATTGCTTGCTGGTTAAGTGAGTCTATTGCATCAACTACATTTATAAGCTGAAATAAGTTACACCCTGTGAAGTCAAAATCATCAGATTACTCTTACATCACTCACGATGTTAAGAAGCTATTTAAAATGCCCACTCTGTCTCTATTCTGTGTTTATTCAGCTTTCTGTATGTGAGAGTCATAGCATATGGCTTTCAAGAAGCTACTGAAGTAGAAATAAGAAATGTTGTTCAAAGAATAGAAGTGGATTTCACAAGAAAATTGTATAGTTGGCTGAAAAGCATGAATTCACAAGCTTACTCAGATAGTCCTATATAGCAAAATCATAAATTATACGTCCAAAAGTATGAGCATGGACACTTAACTAGTAGAAATTGTAATCAACTCTGCCCTCCTTTTTTCATATTTGTTTCTTATATAGACATGTAGGATACATTTCATCATTAAAAATATACTGATTTTGTGAGACTTACACACTCCTGGCTGTGCTAGAGTTGTCAAACTTTACCTTAGCTTAAGCTCTTCTCCATTATGATCAATTTTCTAATCACTGGCACTCTTGATGCAGTTTCTGACAAGTATTAAAAAAATCAGTGTATTTTCTCCTACCGTCTTTTGTAGGATACTCTTCAGTTTATCAATTTTATTATTTTAGGAATAGATTTTCTTAAATTTTCACTTTGATAAGCATGTGATCAGATCTTGCAAAACAGAGTTACATTTTCATGAGACTGTGAGTTAAACATTCTCTAGGGTTAAAAATCAAATAAAATTCCTGCGTACTTAATATACTAAGCCGGTGAGCTTGTCAGGTGTCACACTGTTCAGTCTTCACTGTACTGGTTGAATGTTTACAAGTAGGAAATTGAAGTCAATCACGATAAAAAGAATAAAGCAGTTTTGCTCTTAAGAGCATGGTGGAGGATGAAGGTGGCAATAATCACTTATACAAATCAAACAAATCAACATTTCTGCAGTGCAGAAGAGACGCTTACATGAACATCTAACAAATATCTCAGTTATAGAGAGACAATTAACTGGGGCAATAGTAAATGGTTTTTTTCCCTAATGGATTTACTTTCATGAGATGACTGCATTTTCTCCATATGTAAGGATGATGTTGAAAAATTTAAAAGCAAAAACACTGAATAAATTTCTGAAGGGCTTGCATATTAATAATGTATTCCCATTACAGTCAATTTTAAGAGTAAGAGTAACAACAGCTAATTTAACCTTACTTCTACAGTATCCATGCAGTCTTCAATTCAATATTAATCTAAGTTATTTTTTCTCTTGAGTAATATATATAAAATTAAGCATGCTTTTCATTTTTTCTATAAACTATGTGTTTCTAAAAATTTACATGTGGTCACACTGTTCCCCCCTATTAATAAAGTTGAAGCTAGCAGGAAACTTTCAGCCCCAGTGGCATTGCTACTACAAGCACCTATAATTAGGCATTTTGCCTTTTCTCCTATTTTCATTTCACCTCTAGGTCTAAAATAATCCATCAAAATTTGTTTGTTTAACTATGTATGCTTGATGTCAAATTTATGGATCTCTGTTGCCTAAGCTGTTCTTTCTTCTTTCTGGAGCATACATACAAGTCTAGTCTCCGCTGGTAAGATGCCATCCTTTATGAAGTCAGTTCTTGCTACAGGATCTCTGCTTCAAGCATTCCTTTTTTTCAAAGTTCTGTGAAGATTAGCCAGAACTGAAGATTTGAACCATTTTTAGCTCTTTTCATTGCAAGTTTTCCCTCAAATGAGGTAATAGCCTCATTCTCAATCTCCATGCTTCCTTTGATTCCATATAGAACAGTAATACAATGCCAAGCAAATGGGGAATAAGAGAATTAAAACTGTTACTTATCAGGTTAAAAGACATAGTAAACTCACATGGCAGGAATATTAAGAAAGGCATGGTTTGCTCAAAATAGAGGGGGAGGGAAAGGGATGTGTTGACAGGCTTGTAAAGGACATGTATTACCTTTGAGGCCCAGAATGCAAGTTGCGATAGAGCTCTTGCAAATATCTAGATAATGCTGGAAGCATGTACAGCAGGACTGCTGGGTCCAATTTCAAGCATTCTCAGCAAGAAAGATGAGCATCATTTCAAAGAGCACTTCACTGAGAATTAGAAGGAGATGGTAAAATGAACTTTAATAAAAAAAAAAAAAATTGGGAAGATAAGTCAACAGAAGAAAAACTGGAATAATATGTGATAAAAGCCTTCATAGATCTAAAATATATAACTGTGATGAATACTTCGTATATCAAGCAGATCCAAAATGAAAATAAATTATTCTCCCAGTCTACTGTACATGGGGGATGAATTAATTGGCTAAAAATACATCCAGAAATGCAGTCTTGTAGGAGTTGTTAATCACTTAAAGAGTTTTCCTTAAAAGGTCATGGAATCTCTGTCATTACAGAGATTTTTCTGGTTGCTTGTTTTGTTTTGTTTTGTTTTGTTTTTAGTAAAAGGGTGTACAATTCCATGTCAACCATGACCCAGACGTAGTTATTCCTGATCTTATTTTGGATTAGGTAGGGGACTTCTTCCAGTCCCTTCCAGCCTGTATTCTATAACTTCATGAATCTCTTAGTAGAAACTGAGATAAACTACTAATGTTGGTTTTCAGCTATATTTCTATCTTTAAGTCCAACCTACATATTGTAGCCACTGCTTTTTATTCAAATAAAGTATTCTTACTTTTTCTCTTAACTTTGATTCCAAGAACAAACTCAACTTGCCACTTGGCAATTCTTATTTTAAGCTTATGTTAGAAGGATACCATGTTTTCTGTTTATTAGACCCTCTATTAGTATATTAACCTCTGTGTTTACTTTTAATGTCCTTCTGGTGATATATATTCATCCGTAACATTTACAACTTTTCACTATAAAAATTTTCTCTTTTTTTATGCTAGAGATTAAATAAATACCAAAGATAGGATAAAATGTCTAAGAATCACAGAAAAAAGGAAGTTAAACAGAATTTCATTATTGCTTTCCATAGATTTTCTTTGGCTTATAACATGTTTTGATCTTTGTTTTCTTTTTTGTGAGGTAGGATGGGGGGATTTGCAAGATTCATAGAAACATAGAATCATAGAATAGTTTGGGTTGGAAGGGATCTTTAAAGGTCATCTCATCCAACCCCCACTGCAGTGAGCAGGGACATCTTCGACTAGATCAGGTTGCTCAGAGCCCCGTCCAACCTGACCTTGAATGTTTCCAGGGATGGGGCACCTACCACCCCTCTGGGCAACCTGTGCCAGTGTTTCACCACCCTCATTGTAAAAAATTTCTTCCTTATATCTAGTCTGAATCTACGCTCTTTTAGTTTAAAACCATTACCCCTTGCCCTATCGCAACAGGCCCTACTAAAAGTGTGTCACTATCTTTCTTACGAGCCCCTTTTAAGTATTGAAAGGCTGCAATAAGGTCTCCCTGGAGCCTTCTCTTCTCCAGGCTGAACAACCCCAACTCTCTCAGCCTGTCCTCATAGGAGAGGTGTTCCAGCCCTCTGATCATTCTTGTGTCCCTCCTCTGGACCTGCTCCAACAGGTTCATGTCTTTCTTGTGCTGAGGACTCCAGAGCTGGACGCAGTACTGCAGGTCGGGTCTCACCAGAGCAGATTCCCAGAATGAAAGAAAATTAGGTGGGTATGCACAACGTCATGTACATGCTGACATTTCAGATGAACTCTTTCACATAATCTTGGCTTCACTCTCCATTTCTTTTTCATGGCAGTTTCAGAAGAGTCCTGCTCCTGGAAAACAGGAGCTTGTCTGTTTGCAAGGGGGTTTTTTTGGCCTATGTAAAGCATGTAGTTTAACTAGGACAGGAATGCTTGGTGTTTGCACCTACACGCCTGATGCATTAGTTTAATCATCACGATAGGTAACCAAATGAGAAAAGTACAGTTTGGTATTTTGTGTTTTCAGCTGTTGTAAGTCTTTGTCCTGCAAAAGCTTTGGCTTATTCCACTGCAGTCAGTTGAAAAGATGTTACTAAACACAAATAATATCAACTTCTAGCAAGTTTGGCAGGTCTTTAGTGTCTCATTCAAAAGCCATCAAGTCAAAAATCTTCTGAAAACATCTTTTAATGGTTTTGCCTAGGGTTCTTTTACTTGTTAAACTAATGTGTAGCTTTTGCTAATTCTCTGTGGGGGCTGCCTTAAGATTATCATTGTGTTTCATTTATTAAACATCATATCCTGTGGAAAAAGGCTATCTACAGAATTCTAGGCTTTATTTCAGAAGCGGAATCTGGTGAATCTTGGCACTGATGATAGTTCCATTATCTAAAGTGTATCCATTTAGCATTGATTTCCCATACTGAAGCTCTGTGACTACATGAATGAAATAGAATTTGTGACAACTGAGCTATCTAAGAAAGAAGAGGTGCTTCAGGACATACATGATATTGAAGAAAATAAGCAAGTCCCTCTTGTTAACAGTTTTATTTTTTTGTTAATACAGCACAAAAATAAATAATCAACATCCTAGGGAAAGAAATTGTCTACAGGGTTAACAAATTTCCTGTAAGTTTTGAATAGACTGATAAGTATCTGGACAGATGTTAAACTGATTCTTTTATTAAGAGATTATATGATAGTTTTCCTTTTTGAGATTACACTCATATCATTATGGCAGAGTATACCTTAGTACTGTTCGGGGGGCGGGGGAGGAAGAGAAGAATATACCCTAAGAATTTTTGAATGGGTATAAGAAAATATTATGTTCAGCAAAGGAACCAAACCCTAAAATATTTCATTAAATAATCCTGACTTACAGTTTGCACATAGTAAATTGAAACAAACTGCATACTCTACGACATCTTCCCATTATTCGCCGTTCTTACACGCTTTTTGCTAGAACTTCATTACAAAGCTGGTGGTTTCATTCTGTGTATGTCTGATTAATTTTACCTTCAGTTGCATTTTCCGACAACACAGAATGTAATTTTCTCATCATTAAAGCCTAGATTGAAGATATTGCAATTTGGGTGAAAAAAAACAACAAAGAAAGCAACAACATACTTTTGCCTGTATTGATCTTCGCAAGTAATGTCATCTATATGACAAATATAAGCATATCTTCTTTTGCCTACTACTTACAGACAGAGCAAGAAGAGATTATTCTGTAGTAAGGAGAGAAACATTCATTCCATCTAAAATACGAGGCATTAATGGGCTATTTATGGGGAAAAAAATATATCATCAAAATAATCCCAGGACAGAAGAAAAATAAACAATTTAGCGGTATGGACAAGGAAGTTAGGTTCAGAACATATTCTACTTCTTCTTATCTTTGGCTAATCAATCATTACTATACAAGCAAATGTACCAGATACACTTTATAATCTTTTCCTGTGGAAATTTACAACAGACATGGATTTTACTTTTGGGGTTTTTTCCAGATTTTTTTTTCCGCATTAAATACAGACCTTTAATGAGAATAAAAATATTCTAACTAGCTGTATGTCTTTACTATTTAATTTTAAAAGAATCCTGTATGATTTCTTAGTAGTCCTATGTACAGGTATCAAAGCAACTTTATATTGCATTTAAAAATTAAAAAACCCCAAAGTTTAAAATGTTTTTGTTTTTTCTGTGATGCAAATAATTTCCAGGTCATAAGTTTCTTTTTTTTTTTTGATAATTTGAGATTTAAGTATCGACAAACTTATAAAATCCAAGATGAAATCCCAGTCCTACTGAAGTCAATGCCTTCCAAAAGAATGCATGAGGCTCTGCAGCCCATCATTCATCATGTGGTTGAATGCGTCAGTCAGAAACTCCACCACAGGAGCTGGGATATAGATGTTTCCCGCATCAGAAAATTGAAAAATAAAGAGCTTTGTGCTGCCATGTTTCCACTGTTTAATAAATGGTACATTTAAACAGTTGGGAATAACTTTGTCTATAGCAGAACTGACTTGGAAAGAGCTTTTTGGCATCCACTAAAAACATCGCAGTGATTAAGGTAACTGCACAGAACTTCATAGACTAACCCAGGCCAGACTTGTGTTCACTGACTGGTCCTGTTTGGTGCCTTTACGCATACAACCTGCACACATGCTCCATAGCCCAAAAATGGGCAATCTGGACAAGTCAACAACAGAGATAATCTCATAAAACTCGTGATGTCAGTGAGCCGGTGGAACTTTCTCATGCCTTTCCATTACTTCTTTACACATCACATGGCAAATTACTATCCCTGAGAAAAGGCAGTAATATTATAGCATGAGTCTTTTAAACACTTTAGTAATGAGGCTTTGTTTCTATTTAAAAAAAAATCATCATCATTTTAGTCTCTCACTCACCAATATCAAAATATACTAAAAAGGAGACTGCAATTGAAATGTAGTAGAGCCAAGACTGTATGGTATCTGTAGGAGGAAAGAGTCTGACTTGCAGAGAGCTCACCACAGACCCAGTAAACACTTTATAGCTTTAGCAAGTGTGTTAACTCCCTTCATGCAGAACATCAAGACTACACAGGATGACTGCTACCCAGACAACCACCAGAGCGAAGATGGAAGTTAGTGCCCAAGACACAAAGAGGGAGATGCTGGGGAGACAACTAGCATTTTGAGAGGCCCTCAGTTGAAGCAATCTCAGTCTCTGAAAGGGTCTTAAAGCTTGGAGGTTTATATTGCTAAATAGTGGTAGCATCTGCATGAAAGCATTGTGAGATAGGAGAGGGGCAGCCTCCAACACTGAATTCCTTTGTGGCATTCATTTATTTGTCACTTCTCTAAATATGTAAGAGTTACTATACATATGAGAATGTAGTTTGTTATTAGATGGTACTATTGATATATCAAATAGACTATTAGCCTCTGTTTTGCACAGAGCTGTGGATATTGCTGTTCCTTTGAGGCTTCCAGCCTGCAGGTGGCTGTGCAGGGTACATGCACTGGCATGCACTGGCAGTGTTGGAAGGTGGCTTTGGAAGGTTGTTCCTGCAACAGAATGACTGGAAAGGGAATTAGTAAGGAAATTAATGAAGTTTCTTCTCCTGCAGTCTACATTTTCAAGATTTTAAATGTTTTGGGTTTGTGTGGTGGGGTTTTTTGGTATGGGGTGAGGGGCCGCAGGGCCTGCTCCTGTGAGAAGCTGCTGGAAGCTTCCCCGGCTCCAAGTCGGACCCGCCGCTGGCCCAGGCCGAGCCCCTCAGTGACGGCGGTAGCGCCGCTGGGAGAACGGAGTTCAGAGGGGAAACCTGCGGTGAGTCGGGGATTGGGATGGGAGAGGAACCCCTCTGCGGGTACCGAGGTCAGGCAGGAAGGCGGGGAGGAGGAGCGGGGCAGGAGGGGATGCCCCTGCAGCCCGCGGTGAGGCAGCAGGCTGTGCCCCCCAGCCCATGGAGGGGAGCGAGGAGTGGAGGCCCCCAAGATGGCCGCCACTCCATGGGAAAGCCCGCGCTGAGGCAATTTGTGACTGAAGATCGGCCCATGGAAAGCACCCACGACAGGGGAGTTTGTGAGGAACTGCAGCCAGCAGAAAGGACCCACGTTGGAGAAGTTCATGGAGGAAGAGTGTGCGGAGTCCTCCTCCCCTGAGGAGGAAGGAGCGGCAGAGACAAGGGGTGGGGAGCTGACCCCAACCCCCATTGCCGGGGGGAGGAGGGAGAGAGAACCGGGAGGGGGGTTGAGCCAGGCAGGAGGGAGGGATGGCGGGAAGGCGTTCTAAGATCTGGGTTTACTTCTCGGTAACCTTGTTTTGATTTGATTGGTAGTAAATGAAATTGATTTTGTTTCTTCCCCAAGTTGAGTCAGTTTTTTGCCCATGACCATAACTGGTGAGTGATCCCTCCCTGTCCTGGTCTCGACCCAGGAGCGTTTCTTCATATCGTCTCCTCCCCATCCCATGGAGAGGGAGGAGGAGTGAACGGGCGGCTTCATGGTGCTTTGTTGCCAGCTGGGCTTAAACCAGATTAACATAACTACCATATAAGATACTGCTTTTAGTAATAAAAACATCACTTTGTTACTTGATGGCTTAAGAAGTAATCAATTGTTTTTAACCTACAGTTTCTCTGCAGTATTTGCTACAACAACTTTGCATTTCAGTGTTCCAGAAATGGTTAAATGCTACTCAGTTCATTACATAGTCTAAAGGGAATACATAGTGATAAAGATTTTAGCTATGTAAGTACTAACATATATTCATTGAACTAACTTACAGTACTAGGAATCTAGCTCTTTAGAAATGAAAGAAAAAGAATCCTGGAAAGATATTTGTGCTGTATAAATACACAATAAAACCTAATTTATATGTTCAACCTAGTCAGGCTTTTCTATATTACAACATAACAGTCCAACTGTTCATACTTGGGTATATTGATGTTTATATCTCTCTCCCAAGATAAAGCCAAAGAAAAAGTAAAAATAATTGGCAAGCTCAATAACCCAATGTCTGGGTTATTTAATTATTCTTTCTGTTTATGAATAAAACAACTAAAAAAGTACCTACACTTCTTTGTTTCTTTGTTTTGTCATATCCGATTCATTTTCTCCACAGTGCTGAGGACTGAACTTGAGTTTGGATTGCAAAGACCACGACAGGACTGACAACTTTTTAAAATATGTTAAAACCAAACCAAAGTTGATTTCAGTGGCAGCAAGGTCAGTACCAAGCTAGGTTATACATCAAGTTATTTTTTTTTAATCTACAGACATTATAGAGAGGTAGCTGATTGACAAATGTTGACAATTTAAAACCTGCACATGCTAATCACAGCAAAAAAGTTTTTCCTACTGTATTTGGATTTTTGTTTTGCATTTGCACACATTTAATTTCTTTTGTTATTTAATGCCACTCTGCAAGCATGCACAGAAACAGCCCTGATGGCAACTTCAGAAATTGACTTTAGGGAGTAAATGGAAGTTCACAAGAAGTTGTATTTTTGAGATTTACTAGGAACTGGAGCAGGGGGAAAAAAGTCCAGAGATGAAGTAACTTGCTTCCTTAAGGGAAAATCAGTATAATATTTATTTATTTATATTGTGCCAGAAGTTAATTACATTTGCATGAAAGATATCAAAACAGTAGCACTGTTAATATTTAATATAATTTTAGATTTTTTTTTTCCTACCCCCCGCCCCCAAGAAAATGCACAGGAGATGTGGACTAGGATCTCTACTTGTTTATTTCAGGGACTATGCCTGTAAATAGTAAAATACACCGGGGTAGAGTTGACCGAGAAGTAAAATTCTTAACAAAGCTAAAAAACAGACTTAAAAACAGTTTTAAGAAGAGCCAACTGAATGTCTCATGAGATTGTATGGCAGTATTCATTATGGATAAGAAAGGTATTATCACATTTTATATAAATGTCAACAGTATTTAAATGAGAAAAATATTCCTTTGCTCAATGTATGTGTTTTGCTTTATGATTTACTATGACTATAATGGCAGTTATGATTGCCATTAACAAAAGCTTTGTGTGTGTATTTGGAGAGCGTCCCTGTATCAGTGAGTTAACAGTTTTCAAAAATGAAACTTGTTCATCCTTGCTGTACTCACTGTACTTCTTTCACATAGAAAGTGGTAGCTGAAATCTCCTGTTTTTTCCCCAAAAAGATCTTGGAAGAATTACTGTGATGAGTTTATTCTGAGGCTGAGCAAAGGTTTTGAATGCATGAAGCTGCCTTTTCCTGTGGATCGGTTCACTTACCCGGGCAGAAATCCTTCTGCACAGTTAAAAGACAACTCTGACTCCATCAGAAGCTTCACAGAGGCAAAAAAAAAAGGTGTGGAGATTGTAAATAAAGCAGAGCATTAGAAGTCAGGAAGAGATGGAGGCACTATGTGTACCGGCAAGGGATTTTGGGAGAAGACAGATGGTGGCTGATACTCTGAATTATCATTAGTGGGCTCTTGTCTTGGCTGCATGCTGACCTTGCCGCTGTGTGTTACCTGGGGGACACCCACCATAGCTAGCACTCACCAAGAAAACTTGATGCTGAGATTCGGGTTGCAAAAAAAAGTTAGCCACACTAACGAGGCACTCTGCCTGGGCTAATTGGTCCATCTTCTCAGAGAATGTAGGCACCAGTGCTCTATCTGTAAATGGATGATGATTGCCACAACACACCTCCCCTCTCCTTTCTCTTTTTGGTCACTCGAAGAGCCATGGAGAAACATAGGAAATGGCATGCTGAACAAGACAAGAGATGCAGAAATCCTGTATCCTATTTCTGACAGTGACCATGAAGATTTGGACAAACTGTTAAAGCCTGTGGCTATGCAAATGTAGAGCAATCCAACACTTAGATCACATCCAGGTCTCTGTTTTCCATGGATAGCCTTCAGCTCCCAAGCAGGAGCTTTAATAACCTTTCCAATGTTGTGATTAGTTATAATAGGAATTGATAGTTTTGGTTTCAGTAGAAACATCCTGTCTCTCTGAATATCTTCAAATATTGGTGAGGAGGTGTTCTGCAACCGAAACACAATAATATGAATGAAGTTGTGTACTTGTCCTAATTTTAAGTTGAACACTTTCAGTTAAATTGAATCACTCCTTTCTAGTTTTGTAAAACAGAAACTCCTGGATAGATTTTTCAGTATTTTATTTACTTTAATGCTATTCCTATTAATTATCTCCTTTCTAGGGTAAATTACCACAGGCTTTTCAGTCTCTTTTTACATGCGTTTTTTTTTTTTTTTCCAGACCTTTGCATTTTCTCTAAGCGACTTGCTTCTAAGACAAGGGTATTGTGTTAACATGCATAAAATACTCTGAATGAGGCCTCCCTGTTGTTTTATACAAAATATTCATACATTACTTGATAGAGTCATAGAGTCATAGAATAGTTTGCGTTGGAAGGGACCTTTAATGGTCATCTAGTCCAACCACCCCTGCAGTGAGCAGGGACATGTTCAACTACATCAGGTTGCTCAGAGCCCCGTCCAACCTCACCTTGAATGCTTCCAGGGATGGAGCATCTACTACCTCTCTGGGCAACCTGTTCCAGTGTTTCACCACCCTCATGGTAAAAAATTTCTTCCTTATATCCAGTCTGAATCTACCCTCTTTTAGTTCAAAACCATTACCCCTTACCCTATCACTTTTCAGCTTATTCTTTCTGTAGTATAATTCTAAGTTTATTTTTGGACCACAGCTGCATAATGAAGCGAAATCTTTGCTGAGCTATTAATGAAAACATTTCATCCTCTTCTGAATTGATAGGGCATATTTTGAAGCTTGCAAAGAATAATAGTGGTTTTATTTTCTACTTACTGCTATGTGTGCATCAATATTGGGATCCCATATCTCTTTATTTTCTAATCTTGATTTGTGATAGTATGTGTATGGTATTTAGTACAATCTACTAATATCAGCTGGTGCTCATAGGGCTGCTATAACATAGAGCTTAGGTTTGGTTTTTCCAATATGAATTTTTATCTGTTTGCAAATTAAAACCATTTCAAATTATTTCCATGTAACAGTATTATTGTACTTATTGTATATTTTATTTTGATGTTGCTGTACTTTACAATTGAGAACCTGTAATGTAAATAAAATTTATGTCATAATAGCAATTATAGATTGATTATTGTCTTAAATTATGATAAAATTCAACAAGATACTCTAGATACAATGAAATTTAAGCTGTATCATGTCTCCCAGAAACATAGTCTGGACTGAAGTTGGACATGTTCTTATTACTTTCCTCAGCCTAAGAATAAGGTATTCTACAAACAACATGTTCTGACCTCTCTTCCTTATGCCATCTGAATGTTTATCTTAAAACCAGACAGCACTGGTTCTATAATGAGCAGGAGGAAAAGAAGGCTGGCATCAAAATCTTGCAGGGGAAGCCAAATTAACATCAATCTTCTACTTACCCAAGGGGAAGACTGTATATACCTCAAAACAGACACCTTCATCTTCCTTATTGCTCTTAAAGATTGACAACAGGTAACACGCCAACCATGTGGTTCTTCCATCCTCCTACTAGCAAGGGTTAAAACCATGAAAGAGTAGGAGTAGGAAAGGTGGCGTGGTGTGAAAGTATTTGAGGGTTATGACAAAATGAGAAGTTATTTAAGAGTTTTGTATGATTTGAGCGAGAAAGGAATTCAGCTTATTTTTCCTGTGACTAAAGGGGTCAGTTTAGTTCTCTATGTTACTTTTCATAAGCTGAAGTAAAAAAAAAAAAAAGTACTGTGAGACAGCAGAGTGCAAGGGATGGCAGTAGGATTGGTTAGCAATATAAGGAGCAGAGTGAGACATAACTACTGGTGCCCTAAGGTACGTTAAGGAAATGAGAAACTGGCAAGAAGTCACAACAACAGGTCAGCTTAGTAAATGCTTGGCCTCCCTGCTCAATAAAACATAAAATTTGCCAATAACGAATGGAGGTCTTTGTGGAAGGGGGGAGACACCTAGTCAACCTCAACATTGCATTCCCAGTGGAAAAGACTGTACATTGTTATATGTGTTATATGTGGTTATACTCAGAATCGGGTATCACCCTGTCTTATACCTTCCTCGAGTTTTCTTCTTCTGCTTTATTGAAAATATTCTTTGGTAACTTTTCAATTAATACTTGTAAGGCATAAAAGTTTAGTACAAGAAAATCTGTTTTAATTTTCTCAGGTTCATGGGTAGGGGTCCCCAACTAACTTTTTTTACAGTGATGCCTTTCAGTTAAAATCTATTCTATGTCTCTGCCACTTGACTGCTGGCAGAAAGCTACAGTGGCACCAATTATATTCTCATCTTTTAACATTTTCTTGAATCCTCTATCAATATTCCCATTATTTTGGCTAGAGCTGGTATGCAGGGTGTGTGGCCTATAATTACCTGATTTACTTACAGAATCATGGGATTGAGGCTGGAAGGTACCTCTGCAGATCATCTTGTACCACTACCTGCTGAGAGCAGGGTCAGCTAAAGCACGTTGCTCAAGGCTGTGTCCACTCAAGTTTTTAATATTTTCAAGGATGAAGACTCCATAATGTGTCCAGGTGACCTGTTCCAGTGTTTGACCATGCTCATAATAAAATAAAAAAAAACCTTCACAGGTTTGTTTTGTTTATTGCGAGTTCTGTGACACTGAATTCCCTAAAACATAAAGGAGAAGTGGAGGAAGCAGCATGGCAAATATGGAAGAGCATTGCCATTGAAAAGGCTGTTGCTATTAGGTCAGGAAGAAATAAATGGCTCTTTCACAATATAAATAATATTTGTCTTAATTTTTCAGAATGCTGGCTTGAAGACTCATTTGACTTAAGACTCAAATCACTGGGAACTACAGACAGTAGAAAATCAAGGAACAGAAATAATCAAAGAAGACCTCAGAAGAGAAATGATCAAAAATAGAAAGATACCTCTCAAATGTACATGGGAAGATTCTGAAATATTTTGTGTTTTCATTCCAATGTCTGTTTCACAAAGCTGACAATATATACCTAGAGCAATATGCACTACTACATTAGACTTTCCTATTAAAAATGGATTCCTGAAGTTTATTTCCTGCCTGGCTCACTCTGCTGTTAACAAAAACCTCTTGGCAAATAAATTAAGAAGGGAATGGTTTGTAAATTTTTGTATGCATGTATGTTCAAGGTAACGAAAAAAGGCAAGGTACTTTATTCGTTTTCACACAAACTTTACCTACATTTAAGAATCTTTACCAGTATAGCAATAGCATAGAGCTACCTCTTTCCTGTGGAGTCTGAGATTATAATGGGATCTTTTCCCATTATAATCTCGTTATTTCGTTTGATGTAGTTTATATCCATTTTCTGAATGGTAATTTCAAAAAAATTGTTAAACTGTCTTCTCCTGGGTTTTTGTGAGTATGGCTACATTTATAGAAGAGGGTTTTGTTCACTCTACTGTTTTTTATTCAGCTTCAGTCTCTGGTTTTATCATACTTCATAATCAGAGCAACGTAACAGTAGACTTATCATCAGCTATGTAGTTTGATGTAAGTGGAGAAAGCTTTAAAGCCCTGTGCAACTCAGCTGCATTCAGTCAGATACCTCCACCCGCAGTCTTAAGTAAATTCTAACCCAATTACACCTTTGACTAAATTAAAACTGACTAAGGAGCTCAAAAAGTGGTACTAAGTAGATGTGACTATTGGCTGACTTCTAAGTGTACCAGAGAAAATTAGGTAGTCGTTTCCATTTTTCACCTTAACACAATGCATAAATAACTTCTGCAAAAGGAATACTAATTTCCTGCAGTCCTTCTTAAGCAGAGTGTTAGTTAGGACTCCTTTGATTTTAGTACATAAAAATGTACTAAAATTGGCATACTGGAAAAAAATGCTACCATCTTAAATAAATTAGGCTGACTTTTTACCTGTTAGGACAAAATTGGTATAACCTAATATCAAATCCATCTTCCTTCAAATCACTCTTGATTTTCTATCTAATTGTACAGGATAGGATTGTCCAAAGCTTGCAAGGAGGAGTAAGGTTTGGAGCAAGATGGATTAGAGATGAAGTGTCTAAAAAGCAGTAGACACTGCTAACTTTGCAATGTTTACAAAGCCGCATTCAATCACTATTAGAGGTGAATAATGGAACAGTGATTAACACTTATTGTTAAGTCATACATAAGGTAATAATTTAAAACACTGTAGTTCAATTCAGTGGAGATTAGTCAGTTGAAAAAAATGGGATCTGAGGATCTGGTCCCTCATATTTAAGGTTAATACAGGTGAAATTATTTATCTTTTTTATTTACTTGGTTTACTCCTTATATTTTAACTGGAGCTTGGTGCTTGGTGCTTGTGATGAAGTTCTAAAAATAACCCACAGTTCAGGAGGGGAAGAAAGAAAAGAACAACGTGCTGGAGGGAAAGTCAGAGAGGAACAAAAACATAGCATCACAAGTATTACTACAAATTGTGGGAAAAGCTCTTGAACAGTCATACACATCACATCAAAAAACCCTACCTTTTGTCAAACATAGGTGATGTGCAAAGTTTAAGTTAAATGTGCCAAAGTCAGTTGAGATCAAGTTCAGTCTTCTTTGGAGATTTACTTAGTTCTTCATAATCTTTTAAAAGCTATTCCCAAAGGGGTTTTACAATCTCAGTATACGTAAACAGTAATTAGGAATAATACAGCACTGTCCAAATGCAGGCTGTTCCATCCTTCTCTCAGTAGGGACTATGAGTAAGCATAAAGCAGTATGATTAAGAATTCATTTGGTTTATGGTTCAATGGGAGCTGAAATGATTAAGCTCTTTATCATGTTTCTATTCCTATGTATATTTTAAGAAGTACTTCTGTTAAGGAATACCAGTATCAAAACAAAAGGGAAGCAAGCTCTTCTTCAAAGTGCAGCAAATGTTTACTTACCTACTGTATACATGTGTTTCCATTTGATAAATACTGTTTAAACCAAGAGAAATTGCAGGCTGCAGAAATCTTTCTGTGTGGCGCAGAAGAGAGAGACTGCAAAGGCAGTTTTCAAGTCCTTATCTGCAAAGGGAAAGAGATGATTGCCTTAACCTTAGTTATCAGTATGAGACCTGCTTTAATGCTCATAAGGCTCAAAAGGACTTATGAAGTGGTGAAAGGCTGAGCTAGATTGCCTGCGTCTTACTGGCAAGTGGCTGGCTCTTCAACAGTGGAGCCCACGCTGGCGTAACACGCGTCCACACGCAGTGAGACACTGCCTCTCGCAGGTGCGGGCTCAAAAACTGTTTTCTGTCCTATGGCACTTCACATTCAAAAGGCATGGCTAGCACCAACATGTGAAACTCATAAACAAATGAAGTAATCATCCGTTGGTCTCTTCTTTCTCAGCCAAATATTGTCATACTAAAAAGAAGAGAAACTTAAGCTCCCCTTTCCTGACTGTGATGAGCGTTGGCCCACCTAAAGAGGTTCACCAAGAATCAATCAGGCTTTGCAGAATAGAATGGACTGTTTTGATTTTGCTTGAAGTATTTTATTTTTTTATGCTCAACAAACCACCACATAGGAGTATAGTACAATAAAAATTAAACAGAACATGCACCAATTTTGCACTTCAGTTTGTAAAGATTTCGCAACTTCTTTTCTGTCATAAAATCCAAGCATATGAGCTTTCATTCAGAATTTCTTTGCATGTTCTGAAACCTTAAAGTTTTTATATATGCTAGCAAACTGACTTTCTACTGTGCAGGTTTTCGCTTTTGTACCTTTCTTTGGTATACCTATATTTTTGGGAACCTTTGCAGAGCTTCTGCAATATATTTAGGCTCCAGCCTTGCAATATTGCACATGTAGAAATATTAACAAGGTTGGAGACCTATTTAATGCCTGAATAGTTTTAGATTAACTCTCCCTTCTCAAACAATAATTCCAAGTTTATTCATAAGTATACCAAATTTCAAAGTCTAGGAATGCAGAAACAAGAAGAAAATTGTGTGCTTTATAAAAGTGATCTTTCATAAAATGTAGTTTCTCAATTATTCTTTATTACTGCTTTCTCTGTCAAAGACTTCCATTCCTTTTAACCTATGAATTGGATGCTGCTGCTATGAGATCAGCAAATATATATGCCCTGGGCATTATATTTTAAGAACACAGTACATATTACTGTGGGAAAAAGATACAAGACTTGTTTGTGTGAATGTCTGATCTGAAGTGGGAGTCAACAGTACCATATGCTCAGAAATACTAGCTAAAATATTTTACCTTTTTCAAGGTTTTCCAAATGCTGAAAATATGAATTAATTCTTAGAAGTTTTCATGAAATGCAGAGATAAAAGCCAGCCCATGGAACTATGAAAAATGGGAGCTAGAAAATTAGGATCAGAAATTAGAAATTGGAATGAGAAAAGGGGAAAATCATCTCACACCTGTGAACCTTTTGTCCCTTCCAATATATCTGTTCTAGCCTAATTCACATACAATATGCATAGCACTTTTATAGACCTTATCCGTGTATCTTATTACAGGTAGAATATTTAAAGGTATGAGTAAGCACTTCCCCCCCCACCCCATATCTTTGAATATAAGCCCTTTTCATTTCCTTCCTCTGATGTAAGGGAGTGGGCAGATGTGACACACATGCTTCTTGAAATGTCATTGTCCTGGTTTCAACTGGGATAGAGTTTCAGTTGAGGTGGTGGGTAATGAGGTTGTATTGGATAGTGTGGGACCTGAGCATGACGAAAATGGTATGGAATAAGGGGTGGAGAATGTGCTGGTTTTGGCTGGGGTAGATTTAATTTTCTTCATAGTAGCTAGTATGGGGCTGTGTTTTGGATTTGTGCTAGAAATTGTGTTGATAACCCAGGGATGTTTTCGTTCCTGCTGAGCAGTGCTCACCCAGAGCCAAGGGCTTTTCTGCTTCTCCCCCCACCCCACCAGCGAGCAGGCTGGGGGGGCACAAGGAGTTGGGAGGGGACACAGCCGGGACAGCTGACCCCAACTGACCCAAGGGAGATGCCAGACCATAGGATGTCATGATCAGCCATTAAAGCTGGGCGAAGATGAAGGAAGGAGGGGACGTTCAGAGTGATGGCGTTTGTCTTCTCAAGTCCCCGTTACGCTTTCCTGGAGATGGCTGAACACCTGCCTGCCCATGGGAAGCGGTGAGTGAATTCCTTGTTTTGCTTTGCTTGTGTGTGCAGCTTTTGCTTTCCCTATTAAACTGTCTTTATCTCAGCCCACAAGTTTTCTCACTTTTACCTTTCTGGTTCTCTCCCCATCCCACTGTGAGGGACGTGAGTGAGTGGCTGCGTGGTGCTTGGTTGCTGGCTGGGGTTAAGCCGCAACAGTTATCTTTTCGCACTTAAGAGCTCTTCTGAGTGAATTCACTACTCTCAGAAGAAACAGAATGGCTTAAAGCAACTGATGGCTAGAAGGGAGTTACCCACTTGCAAACATTCAAAAAGTTCAGAAAGTTTGGTTTAGCACCATTTGTCCAGCTCAGTTAAGACAGGGTGTGAATGTAAGTGGTATATTTCTATAGTCAGTTAGGTAACATCTGGGGTGAGGATACAAAACATCACAACACAGCCTTACATCAGCTGGCATCTATGTTACTATACACTAATCCGTCTGTTCCCACAAAAGTGCTTCACAAGTATTTCATCCTTCCTAGTGTCCCACTTAGTCTTTCCAGTTTCCAGTTTATATTCTGTGTCATTTAAAGAGATTTAAATGTATATATATATTATGAGCAGACAATGGAAGGAGGATATTGAAGACATTTCTTTTTTATGCACAGATGTGTCTTTTGACAACTTTGTCTGGATACAGGCTGGGAACATACAAAAACCTCCAATCTCATTGGTTTATACCCAAGACCCAAGGCACGCTATGGCAGATATTGACAAGACGTTTGAGATGAAGCGTTGAGAATTAAGAAATGCTTAAGAAGAGACACTTTCTACTTTTTGGTGAATAAGTAAAGAAGTAAAATGTGGCATATGGCCTAACCTTGGCAATACGCTTAGCGCCTCTGTTTATGTCCCAGTCCGGCTCAAAATCCCAGTGGTATCTGAACTCCTTTTTTCTTGTAAGGGAAAAATTAGTTTATAGGGGTTTTTTTTACTGAAAACATCCTAAATCTGAAAATTAGGAGCATTCAGATTTGTAACTCCTTCTGCATACATTTTTTCCTAAGGCATCTATTTCCACTTCTCTCAGTACCCCAGAATAGACTCTTATTATGTTTCCCTACAGACATGTACATCATCAATTCTCTTGGCTCCCTTTTTAACAAGTTTGGGATATTTCAAAAAGATACAGAATCTATTTTTAGATTACATACAGGGAGAAATAGGAAATTAAAAAGAAATGAAGAAACAGATAGGAGCATGAATTATTTATCACAGTCAATAAGAGCATTTTTTTCTTTATTACTAACTGTATTTGTCTTAAAATATATATTCAGTGTTTCTGAATACTAACTTATATACCATCCTTATCTCTTCTTAACGAATGGGAACATTTGCACATGATTATGTTTTAGCTAAAGTATATTCATATATTTTCTAAAGGACTAAACTTTATCATGGTGAGACAGAGTAAGCTTGTTTTGCTGTATTGTATATTCCTTTTAGGCTCTCACCAATAGCTATCAATAACTAATCAAAAATCTTTTGAACTATGCAAAAACTTAACTCATATATCTTGAGTGAATTTCTGTTCATGTACAAAGTATTGAAGCCTTAATGTGCCTGCAAATAATGACTAACTCATGAACCGCCTTGCAGAGATTCTCGTTTCTCCTAATATCTCTTTGGTTTTATGAAAAAATTAGACACTAGTCTTAGTAAAAGGAAGAGAGCTAATATCTTCTTCAGTTTTTCAGACCAGTGAAGCCATGTAGAAGTCCCATACTAGTGGTAATATCTTTCAAAACTCCTGGACTATCAGTTCCCAAGATCATTCATAGGAAAATAACTGGATTTAAAACACGTATAAAAAATGTAATCATAGACCTGGTTTTAGTTACTGTTTTCATCTTGAAGAAACTCTCCTTCCAGATATTTCTATATAAGTACAGATACAGATATAGACATAGATATGGATACATATGCATGTGCAAAGAGAGAGAGAGAGACAAATAAATACAGAGTTCAAAGGTCATAGGAAATTCTAATAATATGAATCTTATATTTCAAATAAGAAAATACAAAGTATATTCAGACCACACTACAGATAGTGTTTTGTAGAAGAGGAATTGCTATCCACCCACTATACCTGTCACACCAAGTAAATTTTATCCTACTTTTTTTCAAAGATTCCAGGTTCCCATACACACCTCAGAAATAAAACCTATCATGGATGAACCATTTTCTCCTGTAGTACAGACTTGTGTAGAGCTCCAGCAGTTCCGGATTTCTTTGAGATACATTGTTCTAAAACATTATCTATGTATCTACTGTTTTAGCATTTTCATTTCTGATTTTTTTTAATAGAAGTTCTTGTCTGATCAGTTGTTTTTACTTTATTTTCTCTACATTGATGTGCCCTTTTAGTTTTCATCTGCAACAGAAATAGCTAGTTCTTTATGACTATGAAGAAAGCCCACCTCCTTATGTTTACATCTAGAACCCCACTCAGAGGGATTTGAATTATCTTTAGCCAAATTGCTAAATTGCTATATCAATATTTAGGCACCACCAAGTGATCTCCCTTTTTGCAGAGTTCAGTAAAAAGATAAACATGAATTGCTGAAGCAAACAAGGGAAAATTAGCAGGGCTATTCTGCATGGATAAATAACCATTTTTTTGTGGTACAGATGCTTACAAGTGGTAAACCATGTCTGCATCCCTAATCTCATCTGCCACCAGGACAGAGCCTTGGTCTAGAGGCTGAGAGGTAGCAGGTGGCTTGTGTTTCACGGCTGCTTCAGTCAGACTGGCTGCATCTACACTGCACATCATTGACCTCTGTGGGAACCCCTGTGACTTTATGACAAAATTACTGCTTTACATGCACTTTTCTAAAGTTTCTGATGTAACGTGAAGCTTAGCTGAAGACCACTAGTGTCATATTGCATACGGCATGGAAATGAGAGTATACTTTGCATGCTCTGGGATGTAGGATGAAGATGCTTGTGGCCATTTGAAGGTACAGGCCTGCTGAGAGATTGATAGGTAATTAGATGAGGAAGCAGTACTTGCTGCAGTGTCTTTGTGGTCATTTGTCACTGGCTATAGCCTGCCTGGGGACATCACCCAGGCAGGTGATACCTGGCTGCATCTGTGCATCTCAGACTGCCCAGATTAATCTGGAACAAGCTGGGTAACAAAAGTAACTTTTTTTTTTTTTTTTTTTAGAATTTTTGACAGGGGCCAGAAGATGATGAAAACCAGAGTAGCGCTGATTGACTTGAGTCTTTGTGACTAATGAATACATGTGACTTGTTCTCACAAATTCATAAAGAAAACAAGGAAGAGTTAAAACAATAGCCCCTCCTGTAAGGACACCAAATGTAATGTTAAGTGCTCTGTAGAAACTCCAGCCCAAGGAGAAGCTGTCGCACATAATGGCCAAGCTGTCAGGTGCAGACCTGATGTCAACAGGTTGCAGCGAGTGCCCTGTTCACCTGGGTCCACATTTTTCCAGTTTGAACTGGTTGGGCTGGGCTCTGATTTGGGCATACAATTGTGGGGTTTAGAACAGGAATCACTACCCACCCAATATACCTGTCATGCCAAGTAAGTTTCAGATCATACATCACTGCACAGGGTGATTGTAGCAATTGTCTGTGGCACCATGGGAGTCAACCATCCCCAGCACTGTACCGAGTTGTGTTTTCAGGACAACCTGAGAACAGGGGGACATTTGTGCAGTGTTGATAACAGCAAGGATCCAAGGGTCCCAACAAATCTAACGGTGTAGGTCTACTCTTATGACAACATCTGCAGGAAAGGAAGTGTACGCTCCAGTTCTATTGGTATGTATATTACACCAAGCAAGTTAGAATCACAGAATCATAGAATCATTTAGGTTGGAAAAGACCTTTAAGATCATTGAGTCCAACCGTAAACCCAGCACTGCCATGTCCACTTTAAACCATGTACCTAAGCACCACATCTACACATGTCTCAAATACCTTCAGGGATGGTGACTCAACCACTTCCCTGGGCAGCCTGTTCCAACACTTGATAACCCTTTCGGTGGAGAATTTTTTCCTAATATCCAGTCTAAACCACCCCTGCTCCACAGCTCCTCCAAGGCTCTTTGAGTAGAAGTCAGTGGTGGATTTATGATTCTTGGGACTGCATGAAACTAGCAAAGAATCCAACCCTTTTGGGTGTTTAATGACTTCTGGGTTTTTTTCCCTTTTTCTGGTGCCTGTGTCTGTCAACATAGTAATATCTATTGCTATACTGTACTGTCAAGAAAAGCTAATTTCAGTAATTTGTCTCTGTTTTACTTTGTACTGTTTTTTTGCAAAGTGTTCCTGCTCCCAGAAACACAATCATATCTAAGGACAGGATCCATCTTTTACTCAACAACTCATCTCTCTCTCATTTGTCAACACTATAGCCCAAGATTATATTTTAAAAAGATTCAGTTTTGTATGGCTCTGCATTCAAGCATTCATGAGGCAGAAACCTGTTCTTGTTTATGTGAGAACTTCAGCTGATGTACACTGCATTTGGAGGCTTTGCTGATGCTGACTTGATTAACATGCAAATAGCTCTTGATCTCTCTGCTCAAATTAACATTCCTATCACCTTTATCCCTCAAGATAACTGTTTCTCCTGGCTAAACATCAAAACTGGATGTCAGTATTTGCCAAGATCTTAAATTTAAAAAGAGAGAGCCCATATTTACCAAAAATTTCTCCATTTCTAAAGCGAATCCCCAGTAGATGAAGCTCCATCTGGCGTAGTTAATAACTACATTTTCCCTGCTCTGTAATCACATTGAAGTTCCACTGCTCCACTGAAAGGACTGCATTTCTCCATTGATACACCTCCACCATACAGGAATAGGTGATGTTAGTAATACTCCCAGTTTTCTGTCCTTTTCCTCCTGCCCCTTTCTTTCCCTCTGGCAACACTCGGTTGTGAGGAAAACAAACATTGCTAAATCCAAATTTCCTTAAAGAGATACATTTGAAATTTCAGTTCACTTTCCCTGCTCTCTCTCTCTCTTTCTCAAAAGCATGAAGCCGAAAACAAAACGCCTGTCAGACTCTCCACAGCTCAGGCTTTTTGTGGCCACTGCAGCTCATTTCTCCCTCTCACCTACCTCCAGCGTGGCTGCCACTGCATTTTCCAAACAACAGTTACCACAGCCTGCAAGTGTATTTTACTTCCATTGGGTACCAATCTCCCCTCTGATGCTGTGGCTCCTCCTGCTGACTGCATCCTCATTTGTCTCCCAAAGCTGCAGAATCTCTTTGTGGGATACAAAGGCAGCTGGCCCTTAGAATTCAAACCTGACAAATAGTGCCTTTAACGACTGGCCATTGCAGCCACTATAGTTGCTTTTATCACAAGAAATAGAATGCATCAATCTGTATTTGTTAACACTATAGGAGAAAAACACGAATAGCTATAGCCATGGGCATTTATGGGTTATTTCAGTGTATTGGTAAGATTTACAGTATATTTTTATATTCTATTACTCTTCCTAGCCCCTTTTTAATAACCTAAATCACGTACCTAATTTCTCTGATTTTTCTACTGTTTCTGTATGTACTTTCTCTGGAAAGAAATATTTAAAAGCCCTTTAAACATAACACTTTTGATCCATAACATTTTAACGGGGTCATATTTCATTTGGAAACATTCAGCTCCTTCTTCCCAAGGCTTTCAGCTCATTTTCGTCAGATCAATAAGAGTGGTTGTGATCATGAACTATGTATAAAGGACATGTCTACACTACCGTGTCTGAAGCATTGTGTCAGTGTACCCAAGCTAATGTTAAACTACCTACTTTAGTTTCAGTGATTTTAAAGTGACTACAGATTTGTTATTTGAGTGCTTAGCCAGGTTTTACTGCAAAGTTATCACAGGTACGTCTGAGTTACCCTTCCATCATAATCAAGCCACAGCAGTTTCTGTAGCAGTGGTCTAAACATGAATGGAAAGTGCTGACGTTATATATATGCATTGCTAGCTGATTACTCCTAAGTGCATGTATTACTGTAGCAAGGTAAAATAACATTCCCTACAAAGAGAATATGGGTTTTTTAGATTTGCAGATTACTGTCTCCCAGCATTTGCCTCCATTTAAACTGCAAGTACATCATGGAAAGAGAAAGTCTTTTAATATGTATGTATGTTCTCAGTCAGGCTCTTTTTGGTTCCAAGAAGCTCAGTATTTCTTTATTTCAAAAATATAGTCAGATATGAGTGATTCAGGACACACAGACACCTATATTTACTGACCTGCTGCCTGTGTCAACTCAAACCTAGCAGTTAGGGTGTGAACAGCAGTAAAACTGTGGCAACCACTGAATACCTGCCTAAGGTCCTGAGGTCATGCGGTGATTTCTTTGGAGGTTTGTGATGGGTTTGAAGGCTCAGTCTTCACTGTGATGGTTGGTTTTCTAGTATGACTGTTGCCTGAACTAAAGCTAGCTTGGTAAGAGCTACACAGGCTGTGTTCAGTGTGGTATAGTCCAAACAGTGATGGAATCTGACAACGTGTTATAAAATGAAGCTTTTTCGAAGCAGTAGGGAAGATGAGCAACAACTCACCCATATGGCAACTCGCCCACAACTAGTAATATGAGAGGGGCTTAATTCCTTTCTATTTTTTTGGTGGCTAATGTACTTTCCCTGAAATGTACTTTAGGTTTGCAGTATTAGTTCTTACTGACACAAATCACGGCACTGGTTAAATCTGTTAAAATTATCCTGAATGTGTTTTAAGTCCAGGAAGTTTGAAACTCCCTACTAAATAATAAAGAGGAACACAGGGAATTTCTTTCTTTGTCTACAGGACAATATCTTGAACTTTGGTCTATTAGATGAGTTGAATTCAACATTTGTCTAAAGCATCCATCAAAACATACAATCTTTAATATGCATTGATTCACAACAGAATACCAGTGCAACATAGAAATACAAGATTTTACAGACAAACACAAATGCATGCATAGATGCTATAACTAGTATGAATCACACAGGACTGACTCCCACTAAATTTAATTTGTAATAAGTTTGGATATAAGTGGGTACATTTCAGTATTGCACTCCTTAGAGGAGTGTAGGCTCATCCCATGGAAAAAATTACAAGAAATTTCAAATTTCAAATTCAAAATTCAAATTTCAAGCTATTCAAAACTATTGAAAGATGCAGCTCATCTAAATTAGCTACTTCTAGCGATGCAAACAAGCATCTTGTTTGCTATCCTTGCCGCACTCATTCCTATGTTCAAAGGGTTCTATTTTTTTTTTTTTAAGAGCAGGGTGAGTGCCAAAATATTCTCTTTGTGGGCAAGCAGACACTCTTAGTTCATCCGTATTTGAACGGTGATCAAACCATTCTGAGCATCTTTGAGAAAAGCTCTTCTCCCTAATGACCTCTTGTACTCAATTGAAGCTTTAAATCACATACCCAAAATGAAAATGTGAAATGAAGATTTAAATGAAAAATCAAAACACAAAATGTTTGGGGTTTTTTTCCCTTTTATTGTTCTTTTCCCTTACTTGTGTTTTTTTTCTTGAAAAAGTAGTGTTTGTTGCCTGAGAGAAGCTGATAAATCGTAGAAGCTCTTCCATCTGGAAAGGTTTTACTGTTCCAAATCTCCAGACTCACGCTGGTATTAATTCTCCAGTATATTAAAGGCATAAAGCCATTTTAACAGACACTGTAGGATTTCGGTCAAGGGGGATTCTCTGATGATGGAGAGCTGCCATAGTAATGTATTTGCCTCCCCATATCTTTTTGGCATAGAAGTTGTACATGTGGAAAAGGTGGTAGTTCTGACTTCCCTGTTTTTCACTAGTCTGTGGCTGCTAAAATGCATTGTTGGAGTCATTGGCTGAGGGCACAAACTGTAAATGCACAAGAGCTGTTCTAACTACAAGCACCAGCATTTGTGTAACCCTAAGAGTCATCCAAAAACATGGGACAACTTACTTTTTTCTCCCCCTTTAAATTATTGCAACTCTTCTTTGGACCTACTCTGCAATAAAGTATAATGCAGAAAGCACTATGGAACTGGGGTAGAAGGCAAGTCCTTACTGCAGCCTGACTATTTTCAAAGCAAGGACAAAAAGAAGCAGAAAAGCGGATGAAAGGTTTTAAGTTCCTTGAGCTCTGGCTAGTACTATGACCTAAAGTAATGATTCCTTGCTCTATAATTCCACTATTGAAAGTATTTCTGTTATGCTTTTGATGAAACTGAAACTAAATCATTATAGGCATGGCAAACAGGTTTTTTCTGTCTTTTGTAAATCCATATCTATTTCTTTCTCCTGTGAAGAGATAGGTGTGGAATCTTCCTTACGAAAATTAATTGGGAGAAAATAATCTGTAAAATAATTATTCAGATATATAATATTACCCATCATATATTTAACACAATCAGCTTTTTAAAGACATCTTTTAATGGAAATCTGTTAGAGAGCTACTTACTGAGCATTAAAACTAAAAATGAACCTTCACTGCACTGTTGCTACTTGGTATGTATTATTACTTCTTGAAAGATTTCTGGAATTTCCATCCTTGCATTTGTTTAAACATGAAATATTTCTTTCAAGTAAAAAAAAAAAAAAAAAAGTTAATGGGAAAATGCCCCAGCAAGTTTGTAGCTAACTATCTCAGACACAACTAATGATATGGACATGGAATCACACGTTTTACTGTGTCTTAGCAGCTTCAGTGTTTTCCAAGTTATTCCAACCAATTTTGCAGCTTGCCTCTTGTAGTAACGTCTGTGCTGTACTGCTAAAGTACAGCAGATAAGCTTCCTGCCTTACAACTGTTTCAAGCAGGTTTATGTACGTGTAGACATAGAGGGTGAGGGTGAAAGAAAGAGCAATGAAAGTCCCAATCCTGCAATTACAACTCTGATAGCAGATTCATGGGCCTTGGCTGAGCCCATTATTTCTAAAATCCTAGAAAGCAACAGAAATTCCAGCAGAGCACTACACAGAAGTGGAACCTGTCCATGCAGAACCAATTGCAGGATAAAAGCTATATCCGTTTTCAAGGAAGCGTGCCTAACAGTCTGCTGAGTTGCTCAGTCAAAAGAGGTAGCTGCCTGCCAATTTTCTTTTCTATTACATTTTTCCAGTAAGGGAAGCTATTGATCTGAAAGTCACGGATACCGGTGGACTCCCAGAAAAAGAGAAGGTTGACTGGTTTTGCTTTTGCTTTTTTTCAGAGGGATAATGACGTGGTAAAACATGGGGTTTGCAGTTAATATACTTGATGACACCACCTTTCAAAATGCTTAGAAAAATAGACATCATTTAGAACCTACCAGATTTCATTCAGTGGGATTTATTTTATTACAGCTGATACTAGTCAGCACACAATATATAGTTCTGCTGCAAAAAGCTCAGCTTAATATTTTTCTGAGATTTAGATATTATGTATTACAATTTACTTCACAAATCCCAGAAATATACATAACCTTATTCTGTAGTCCCAAGAGCAAAAAGATAAATAAATATATTCAATACATATAATATACATATAATAAGAGCGGGTACTTTTGTTCCAGGAAATTGCTGTTAATAGAACATCTTTTTTATCTATTTTCAGTGTCTCTGCTCCAGTTCAAACCCAACCCAAGTCAGTGGTACTTGTTACTTTCTAAATAAATTGCAAGTCATTTCCATCTCATTTGGAAGCTCTGAAGGAAGTCTCATCTCAGGAGACCAAGATTGGAGTAAGCTATGAAGATTGAACTGAACAGTCACTAAAAGAAACAATTCTTCCATATTTGACTTGAACACCAATTACAGTCCCAAACATTGATTATTCTGGAACTGATCATATTTCGGAGCCTAACTTCTTTTTCAGCTCAGCTGGGGAACTATGGTCTCCTGAAGTAGTTTGTCATAGCCTTTGCATAAGACTTATTCCAGAGTCTCATATGCACAAGTAGGTGAGTCATTATGAATAGACCATGGATTTTCAGACTGCTGACAGACATCTGATTTAGTTCTTTATTGTAAACAGAGCTAGCAGAAGTTCCCAGTCTCAAACCACTATTGACTGATGTCAAGTTGCAGAGTTTGAGCCACTCAGACCAGAACCAGATGCCAATGCAGTGACAGCAACCATGACATGACCAAAGGTAGAAAGGGGGTGAGTGAGCAAGAAGTTAATGATGTTCTTTTTCCATTTGCTAGGGGTTTCTTGGGTGAACAATTTTTAAATGTCACATTGTTAAAACCATGTTGCTGGAACATATCTGACCAAACACTTTGTTTCATTAGAAAAGGTTGTGATGATTTAGCAGGTTTGATAAACTTGCCAACAGGTCACTGAGGTCAAGGAATATTCTGTTTAAATATAAAGAAAGGGAAAATTAAAACAAGCAAACAAACAAACAAACAAAAAACCCCAAACCCCACCACTAAACTAACAAACAACCCCCCCAAAAATAACCAACACCAAGAAAACCTGAAAATGGTGAGGCTTTTTCCCAAATAAAAAAATTTCATTCACTACAAATTTCTTTGGCTTAAAAGTATCAATTGAAGACAGCATAAGAAAAATAATGGCTGTTTCAGAACATGTTAGTTTAGTTTAGTTTAGTGTAGCTTAGTTTAGTTTAGTTTTCAAGCTGCCTAGTGCCATACTAATGAATTAAAAAATGCATAGTATGCCTGCTAGTCTATCTAGGCAGGCACTTTAGCCTCTGCCTATGCCCAGGGACATGCTTCTAGGGTTGTTCCATGAACACATAGAGAGGCAAGTCTTGAGGTTGCTGTTAGAGCACTTTTTGGAAAGCAGTCTAGGTAGACTGACCGAATCCTGTGTAAGGGCGTAGTGATCATGACAGGATTTCTTGACAGTCACTCAGGGAGTAAGCAAGCTATGAATTAGGCCCAGGAAGAAAAGCCGAGGAAAGAATGGAGCATGCTTCCTTAAAATGTCAGAACTCTTCAGGGGAGTACTGTGACAGTGAAAAATAATGTGGATTCTTCAGAGTACCCTTGAAAAAGAAATATTCTTCTTTTCTTGTAGGCAGTGCTTCCTGGAATACTGTTCTGTAAGGTTTTACTGAAATATTCTGCTCCAAAGGACACTGTTAGCAAAGATCATGTTTTGTTTTTTTAAGTGAAGTGGTTAGTATAATAAAATATATCATTGGACTGCCTTTACCTGAAAGCTGGTCTTGTACGTCACTATATCCACCTCTCTTTTCTGGACTTTGACAAGGACAGTGAGACACACAGCTTGCCTTTCTGATGATTACATATTCCACAAATACAAATTGTTTACTTGCTTTTTTAATGAGAATTCCATTGGCTTGACTCACTGCTACAAGATTATTTTCTTAGAAAAACCCTGTTAGATTTTACCCTTTCAGCAATGTTAGAGTAGTTGATACTATATCAAATTGACAGTGCTTAGAGGGAATTAAATATTTTTGAGAGTTAAGAGAACTCTGTACAGGCCAGGAAAATGATTAACACCTCTCTCAACCTGATCTATCTTCTATGGTGTTTCTTTTGGAAGTAATACCTTGATGCCAAGGGTAGTCCTTCTCTGACAAGGAGGAGTTTAAATTCACTGTTATGAATGTCTGCCCTTGTCGTGTTCCCAGCCTCTCATAATGCCAAGCATGAACAATGGAGGGCAACAGATTTTAGACACACTCCTTCCTGGTAAGAAAGATACAGAAAAAATAAGTGGAAATGCAGTAGGTAGTACTCATTTTATCACAATACTGAAGTGTTTTGAAGTAACAGATTTCAGAAAAACTGGGACATTCATGTCATCCCAATCTAAATGGGCAATTATGTGCATAAAGATAAAAGCAACAAATATTAGGGTAATGCAGACATGCCACTGGCTTGAACTGAGTCAGCTATGACTCAGCTGTGAACAGTTCATTCATTCCATCATTTTCATAGATACAATTACTGCAATATCATCAAACCCCACATGTTTAAATATACCAAACTTTTGATACCTTATATGTGCAAGATAAAATTTGAAAATAAAAGCTAACACATGTTATAAACTACCTCACATACCCCATATTGTCCATAAAAAAGCAGCTTGGGACAAAAAAACAAGCACACTCTGGACAGTTGTTCTGAAGCATTTTTCTTTAGCAGCATTTTCTTTATATCGTTGTGATCACACTATGAATGTTGAATAAAGTCAAAAAAGACTGGTTTTGTGTCCTGTTGTATGTCTCAAACCATATTGGGTTTTTTGTTCTGCTTTTGCCACGTGTACCTTTTGGAATGGCTTTGGTAGACTGTATGACTGATGAAAGAGAGGCACGTGCAGAATTTTAAACACTGTAAATGAAATATGTTTAAAGTCTGAGGGAGTGGAAAAACATATGAATTTATATAATGCAGCTTTTCACTGTGCCAATCCATTAAAACATTAGAATTAATCAATTTTGTCCGCCTGCTGTAGCTTTTAACCATGTTTACCTGTTTCCAAGGGAGCATATTAAACAAGCCCTTAGAAAAAAATGTGCTAATTATAAGATTAAACCAATATTGAAATCGGTAGCCAACAAATTAGCACAAATATGTTTCTATTTCAAATGAGTACTGTATCCCTTTGAAGTAACAGGTTAATGTAGGCTATTCAACAATAAAATAAAGGAAGAGGCAGAGGAAAGAGCAAGGGAAGAAACAGGATCATGCTATATTTACTAAGCCTTGTAAGGTACTCTGATCAAAAAATCACCTTCTGTGTCAATCAGTACAAAAGGCTGATTTCAAGGAAAGTCTGCCAATGCCAGAACTGCTCACTATTTTTCCTTTTCTTACACAATTACATTTATTACTTTATGCTAACTGTGATTATGCACATTGTAGGATCACCATGTTTTTTGCAGAAATAGCATATATATTTGTCCTGTGTTTTTCAGCTTACCTATTTTTCCAGCAAGATTTGTACAAGTTCTTTCACCTCAGAAATTGGGAGTGAAAAATAAAACCTTTAGTGTACTCCTTGAATGGCTTCTGGTATCATGCATAGCTTTTTCTTTTTCGGGAGAGGGAAAGACGAGGGCACAACATATGTTCTCAAACACTGCTAAGATTTAGAACTTAGTATGAAGTAAAAAATTAATATTATCATTAATTTTAAATCTGTTTAGGAAGAGCATAATATAAATCCCCAGCTTTTTGTGCAGCAGAACAGGCTAGTTTAACATAATTCAGCTAGTGTCTTCCAAACAGGAAAATATATTAAGCTACTGGGGGGAGGGTTAAAGTGGAATGTGTCCTACTCATATTTCTAAATCTAGGTTTGAAGACTGAAAGTCAATAAAAAATTAGGGCTTATTCTAACTCTTCAGAGGCTAGATTTTTCTCACTGTATTTCTGGGAAAAGTAGCTGTGATGTGCAGTCATTTTACAAAGCTAATAGAAAATGTTTTAGAAAACCAGCATAGGAAGACTGTTCTGAAAGATGACTGCTTGGCTGTAATTAGCTGTAATAAAGAAACAGTACTTACTTAAACAAACATTTGATATTTCTCAACGTTCAGCATGGTTTCTGGAACCTAAATAAGGATGTTTTCAAGGGCTAAGCAAAATGTCTGGGGGTGGTGGTGGGGCAACAATTATTCCCTTTCTCTTTTAGTCTTATTAATCTCTGCTTTCCAAGAAGGAATAGTTTCAAAAAAAAAAGACTTATACAGGCATAGATGAATATATATAAATGTATATAAGTGCCTTTACTTTGGGAAAATTCACTTGGGTGACATATCTTTCTCAAAGAATCACTGTCAAGTCCTCTGCAGTGTCAAATATGTTGACAACAAGCACCATCATGACTGTAATTTGTGAGTCATTCTGCCAGCTCCTGTCTGGTAAAAGCAAACTGTCCTTGAACACTGGATATTTTTTCTCCTACAAAGTGGCCAGTGACTCTCCCCTCAGCATAAGATCCCAGAGATGCAAAGAAATCAAGTTTTTTTTTTTGTATGACAAGGTAAACTATTGTCTTGTCATCCAGAACAATCTTCAGGTAATTCAATATCCCAATCAGGTCTGATCTGGCTATTTTACAACCCAAATGTGACTGGTTTTCCTACAGTTATATTGATTCAATGCAACAGTGACTGCTATGCTGTTGAAGAAAAATAGCATTAGCCTGAAGAAAAATACAGGGCAGTCAAAATACATTTGTTGATTTCAAATGAAGGTAAGATCCTCTGGAATGCAAAGTTTTACTCACTGCACTTAGAGGTCTTAAAGACTGCCTTCCACAGCTTGGTAGCACAGGATAAAACATACAACAAAACCGTGTGCAATTATTACTGCATGTTTGCATTTCCATGTTCATTACTGTGCATTTTCAGATTGCTATGTTTAGAAACAAAATATAACTCAAAATTGTTTCCATTATACATGCATACAAAGTTTTATCTTCAGGCAGAATTCACCTTCTTGCCAAAGATGGCAACCAATGTGAAAATATAACATTGGTTGATTCTATAAAGCTTCCCAATTCTGGCATGTAAATGTCATTAAAGACAAGGCTGAGCATAGGGGACATACACCATCTGCCTCTTCCGCTCTGCAAAATATAGCCAAATATATTCTAAATATAGATTTAATGTAACCTATGCTTCCTGTTATTTTGACCCCCTCTCCAGTAGTTAAACCATGTAAAAAAGAAGAGGAACCTGCTATAGCCTCTAAACTAGTACATCTTGTGTTTGTTTATTTGTTTTTGTTTGTTTGTTTGTTTTTAAAATTTGGTCTGTAATGGTTCTTTTTTCTTTTTTTTTTTTTAGATTCTGACTTTAGCCTCTAGAGATATAATCTGATTGAAACAGAAATGCTATTATGTGTGGAACACAATTTTAAAAGGTTAATAGCTGTTTGCACATTGGTATTTTTAGAAATGCACCCAGTCTCAACCAATGTAACAGCTGTTTTTCAAGGATCACTGAAAATATTAATTTGTGCTGAATGGGAAGGTTATACTTCCTGCCATCGTGCAACAGCAGTAGGGCAAAAATATTAAAAAAAAAAAAGAAAGAAAATTTGATCCATAACTTTTGTTTGAAATGGCTACCATCTACCTAGAGATTCTTCCAGGAATTTTTCTTTTAGCCTTGAGTAAAGTAGTGAGAAAATATAAGTCAGTCCTGCAATGAAAGCCCAGAAGACAAAGCAGATTGCACATACGCCCCTTCTCTGCTCTTCCTTACATCCAAGAAATTCAACTCTGATGGTATCCATTGGAGAGAGGGGCAAATAAACTGAAAGAGACCTATGGGTAGGGCTGAAATATTATTTTACATATGTTCTTTTCATTACATTTGGAGGGATTTCTATTAGAAAGGGAAGCATATCATAAAGTATAAAAAAAAAACCCTGTAATTGTCTTAGTGTGAGAAAGTCTGGGCAGGTATTTATGTCTGAGGCATTCCTAATATAAAGCAATAGCTTCTGAAGAATAGAGAAGTGAGAGTCTGGAGCAAAAAGAAAACAGATCAGAGACTTTTTTTAGAGGTCCTGGTGAGCTCTGAAGAGGGACTGGCATTTAGTTTCCTTTGAGCTACAAGACAGTCAAGTCTGCTAAGACTCTCCTGTTTCCAAGAAACTGTGTTAGTCATAAATAATACATTTATTGTAACCTAAGAAAAAGCACAAGAAAGATGGTTAGGAACACTGCAGCAGTTAGCTACAGCTGCTAGTGGGAATGCAGCTAGAAGAGGCAGACACAGACTGGGATGAGGATCAGGTCATGGGAGGGTCTGGTGGAGCAAGCAGAGGAGAGGCAGACAAGGGGAAGCAGCTCCTGCCTCAGCAGCACTGTCGGTCTGGATCAGCCTTTGTTGCCTGGAAAGATCGTACAGTCCCTGACTAAGGGGGGTACCACTGCAAGGAGAGGAAGCAGGCAGTTTGCCAGCAGTTACCTCACTAGTGCAGAGAGTCATAAGGGAAGTGTTTGTACTGCCTGGTACATCGATTTGGTCAAGTTTTCTTTTTTCCACTTTTAATAAGATATTTTGACTTCAACTGGTTGGCATTTGTGTGGGGGAAAATGAGCTCACTAAGCACTATTTAACATTTAGTTTATTTTCTCCTAGATTTCCGGGTTCCTCTGTGGAGCAGTGTTTTATTCACAATACTTCTAAATCCAAACACAGCCCTTGTTTCTGTGACGTCAAAAAAAAAATTGCAATCATATTACAGTTGAAGAAAATATCTAAACAACTAATAATGGTCAAGTGCAAGAACTTGGATCATTGATAGAATTTGGACCATCTTTACAGATTTTAAAGATGATAAACAAAGCTTGTGAAATTCTGTTTCATGTGTTTGTGATATTTTTTAGATAGGAATTCACTGGTTTAGAAAGACCAAAAAGAAATCTTAGAGGAAGGATTTGTCCAATTAATGAACCAGAGGTCCCTCTCTAGGCAATGAAGAGAGATGAACACTGGCAGAACATGTATTGTCTCACCTTGTTGAAGATGCTTAAAGTAGACCAGAGGTAACATTACCTAAGACAACTTAATTGTCTCTTTGACTATAAAGTCAATTCAGACTGATTCACTTGGAAGTAGATATCTGTATATTAAACATCTAATACTATGTGAAATGAATCCTACCTTAAATGCTCAAAGGAAGGCCTGGAAAGGAAAAAAACCCACCTCCACCCATTTCAGACCTTCACTGAAGACATGATACAGAAGTTCACAACAGCTCCAGTTCAGGTGTTGGAAGGCAACCATTGAACTGGGAACATCTCTCTATATTTTGTTGTTGTTATTGCTTTATATAAATATTTATTTATATATATATATAAAACAAGCAAAAATATTGCATATATATAAAGCAATAAAAATACTAAATAAGCAGCACTATATCAAATCTAACCAAGAAACCAACAGGACTGGCATGTTTAAATCAGAAGACAACTCTATAAATTTCTGTCACTGAGGAATTTTCCAGACTAGTATTTCCAGGTAATATGTCATCAGGACCACCAGTGCTTCATGATAACAAGCAACTCTCTGATTTATTTCTACTGATACTCTGCTCATATTTGTCCAACAATATTAAAAATAGTGACTATATGGAGTGTGAAAGAACATTGGAACAAGAAAGAAGTTACTCTTCTTAAAAAAAATCTAAGTAAAAATTTACACTGCCAAAATATGTAAAATAAATATATATGAGAGACCCTTATGTGGGGAAAAGACAAAATGGCTTAAGCAGGTATGTCATTAAACTTTTAATGCTAAATTTTGTTAGAATTTGTCCATGATAGGGTTTACTTAGCCAAGTTTATCCATATAGGAAAAGATCACCAAAAATGTAACCAATGTACATTAAGGAAAAGATCACACTTGAGCTGTCCCCCAAAATCTTGAAATAATAGAAAATAATTTTTAAATTGAACATTATCAGTAAGTTATCTAAAAGTGCCTGCATTAAATTTAATATAACATTACACTAAATCTAATACAGAAGATTGAATGTTTTGGATACTTTAGGATACTTGGATACTTTAGCTGACAATAAAACAAGAAGAGATGTAGTCAACATTTTAATCATGCAAGCAATTGCACTAGGATATGAAAATCCTCTTCCTTTCAAAGTTGGAAGAAGATCTCATTTCGAAACTGAAAGGTGTTTGGAATTCCTCCAGCTCTGCAGCACACTGGAGTTGCAAAAAGAATTGATTGTTCAAAGATATTTACTGTTTGGTACCCTAGGTGGCCTAGAAGAGGCATATAGTCAATACAAAAAGCAGAGACGAGTAATATGTGGCATGTGCTTCAACCAAAAATAACAAAATATTATCATGTGCACAACTTTGACACCATTTCATAGATATACACTCTTACACTGTTATAAGCACACAGGCAAAATATATTTGTTTCTGAAGTGAAGCTGAGCAGGATAAAGGAAACCATTGCATTGCTCTTCTCATGGGATTGTGATACGCTAGGCAGTTTTGAAATAGTACAACTCAATTCACAACACTGTAAAGACTAAAAAACCAACTACTATTGGCTGTAGGCCAAAGCAATTACCTAATATTGATAATTAGAAAAATAAGCAATTAGTTAACAATGTTACTAGGAACTTTGCAGGGTTGTTTCTGCTGGAAACAGAAACTCATGCCAAAAGAGCCAGATATTCCTTGGATGCAATTCAGTTCATTCACAGGCAATATCTATACCGTCTTGTTTCTAGCGAATAGATTTCATTCATAAATGTTTATTCCTCATGCCTAGCTCAAGCATCTCTGACACATTTGTTGGTGCCATTGAAGTGAAAAATTGCAATTTTGATTGTCTTATGTGATGACTAATTCATCACTCTAAGCATATTTTAATATGGCTAAAGATGAGCAGCATTATTCAGCCATTTTGGGGGGTTATATCAATCTGGAGAAAAATGTGTCCTCCAAGACTGCAATTCCCCACACACACCAAATTTCTCTGCCCCACAGTATGTCAAGTAGACTTTATCTATCCTGTAGTAGCTGTAAAATGCTGGAGACCTAGTAAATTATGTACATTTTTTTCATAGGAAAACATGCTTCTATAATTTTTTACAGAAAATTTCCTTGCATTATGTCATGACTTAATGTCATTCAGCCTGACAAATATTTGAGGCAAAGCATTCTTCAATTTATTCTTTTACATAGAGCTGCTTATTCCAACTCCTAAATCCTCAAATAACATCCTGCTATACACCTTTCCTGCTACTTCTTATCTTTGTTTTATATAAGGGCAGAATAACTGGAAATATTGCCTAACATTTTACAGCTAGTCTGAGATTCTGAAACTCATACTTAAGATATAATTCTCAAAAATCACAAGAGGCGATTCTGAAAATAAGAGCTGTCTTCAGTACCAAAATGTATTATGGTGCCAACAGTTCTGACCTGAACAGTACTTCATACTAAAATTATAATGATTAAAAAACAGTAAAGACATCTAAATAGAGGACAATCATTAACCAAAACAAAACAAATTAACTGTTGAAGGGTACTAGTTTAGCTAACAGCTGGTTACAAGTCAACCTTAGTGTATACTTTTCATTTAAATTCTGGACCAGCCATGAAGAACAACATTAAAAAAGAAGCAACTGAATCAAACAACAGCTAGGAACTGCTGATGAGAATCTCTTTAATATTTTGCAAAAGGGTACGTTATTAAATAAAATCAGCCAAAAAGTAATGAAATGGAAAAGGACAGTCTTAGTCAGGATTGAAGAGAATAAAAAAGAGAAAAATTAATTTTCACAGGTGTTCCTCTGTAAATTTCTCCAACGTGGTCATTCCCACGGGCTGGAGGTCTTCACAAACTGCTCCACAGGCTGCAGTCCTTCAGGAACAGACTGCTTCAGCCTGGGAACCCCACGGGGTCACAGGGCCTGCCAAAAAACCTGCTCCTGCATAGGCCTCTCACCACAGGGTCACAGGGCCTGTCAGCAGCCTGCTCTGGTATGGGCTCTCCCCTGGCTTGCAGCCTCCTTCAGGGCACATTCCCCTGATCCAGCGTGGGCTTTCCCATGGAGTGGCGGCCATCTTGGGGGGCCTTCGCTCCCCCGCTCCCCTCCATGGGCTGGGGGGGAGACAGCCTGCCGCCTCACCACAGCACAGGGGGCATCTCCGCCTCTCCCGCTCCTCCTCCTTCACTGACCTCGGTACCTGCAGAGGGGTTCCTCTCACATATTCTCACTCCTCTCTCCCAGCTGCTGTTGTACAGCATTTTTATCCTTAAATACATTCTCCCAGAGGTGCTACTACTGTCGCTGATGGGCTCAGCCTTGGCCAGAGGCGGGTCCGGCTTGGAGCCGGCTGGTATTGGCTCTGTCGGACACAGGGGAAGCTTCCAGCAGCTTCTCACAGAAGCCACCCTTGTAGCCCCGTTCCCTCTCCCCCCTGCTTCCCCCCACCAAATAGGACATGAATAACACAGAACTGGAAGGGACTTCAGGAGGTCATTAGCACACACTGTTTTCCTCAAGGAATGAACAACTATATCTGTGTCATTTCTAACAGATGCTTAAGATGCAGTTTCTGAAGACTCCTGTGAGTAAGACTTCACAGGCAACCTACTCCATTGCTTCCCTAATCTTACAATTACAAAAAGGTTATTTGATATCCAAACTAAATCTTTCTTAATGCAATTTAAGCAGTTTACTCTTTGTTCTGTCTTCCACAGATTCAGTGAACAGACAGACGTTCCTTCTTTAAAAAACCTTTTATACATTTGGAGATTTTGTTGTATATCCCTTCTGAATCTTCTTTGTTTTAGCCTGAACAGTTCAATTTTTTAAATCTTTATTTCATACTATTTTATATAATAAACCTCTAAATATTAGCATCCATATAAAAGAAAGAGAATAGATCTATCTGAGCAGAAGACAGATTATAGCACGTTACATTGATAGCAGTATTAATCTACAAATGTTTCAGACTTGGCTTATTTTCTCCGGAAATTGCGTACATTTCATGTAATTCAGTCATAGTAATAATGTGTGTTATATTCAGGAATGTATCTAACATTCAAGATACATCAAAAAAAGTTTGAGGCCTATGAAAGGGGGAAGAGAGAAAGGAAGGGGAAAATGGTAAATAAATAGATTTGGGTTACCTGGCTATGACAATTTCTCAAGGAAACTGAGGTAATTAGATAGAGCAAGAGCTGAACAGGCAAAGCTGCTGCCATGTAGTGACTTGGCCACTTACATAAATTTTTTGCCTTTTAATTGGCAAGGTCACTTCAGTAGAGATCTCAGTGAAGCAAGCAGTGCATACAAGGAGACAGGGAATAGAATCATAGAATCATTTAGGTTGGAAAAGATCTTTAAGATCATCAAGTCCAACAATAAACCTAACACTGCTAAGTCCACCACTAAACAATGTCCCTAATTGCCACATCTACGCATCTTTTAAATACCTCCAGGAATGGTGACTCAACCACTTCCCTGGACAGCCTGTTCCAGTGCTTGACAACCCTTTCAGTGAAAAAATTTTTCCTAATGCAAGTGGTGGTCCAAACACACAAGCGCATAAATTCCTTTAACCTCACTTTGCTTGTGTTTCTTCTCTTCTCTTTAGTTCTACGAACAACTTTAATGTCACCTCCTAAGTTTAGAGAGGACCTCCCTACATCTGTCCAAGGTTCCTTAGGATGTGAAGACTGTTCCTTGCCAATTTCTGTCCTGAATAGGAACTGAGGTTTTATTAAACAAGGATTGAAGTTGCCTATTGTATTTCTGTGCCAAAGAATCTAGTGAAGAGCTGTAATTTTGACAGTACCTAATGCTTCTGAAGTTAAGGAAGATATTTGAGAAGTTATAGGGCACAAAAAGGAAAGACAAATGGAAAAAGTCAGGAAGGCATGAAAGTGATGCTACCAGGTTTTTTTTATTTTCTTCATTTGGTAGTAGAAAGGAAAAAAAAAAAGAGAAAGAAATTTAAAAATTTAAATGAGAGTTTGATTAAAAGAATCACACAGTATTTAGAAGACAAAAATAGATCCACTTTTGCAGCAAGAGAAATTGACATGAATTACAGAGGGTTTTTTATCAATATAAGTAGTGCTTTTTGTGATTCTCTTTCACATGCCCTGACTATTCTGAGCACTAACTTACTTCTGCCTGTACTCACTTCCTTGGGAGTAACGAACTCCTGCAATCAGCTCCCTTTGTCTCCAACTTCTTTTTCTGCTTTCCTGAATGGAGTACTATATCTTCTTGACTGAGTAGCTTCCTTTTCTTTTCTGGCAGAGAATGAGACATAAAAGGAGTTTTGCTGACTACAAATAGGAACCAGCAATCTGTCAACTTCTTCACTGCTACTCAAGGCAACAATGAAGGTTACAGGATCTTTAAAAACAAACTTTCTGATTTTTTTCCCAACTAATAGAATTAGCATGCAAACAAGGAGACCAGGAAAGACACACAAGTTACTCCTCCTCCATCCAGGCTTTACAGGTAGTTTACACATTTTTATGTCAAAACAGCTATGAGAACCTACTCAGGTTCTCATACCTTGTCAATACTTACCAAGTATTAGGTAAGTTAACATATTGGCATGTGGCAGAACAGAAAGTGCGGGGATCTTCAGAATAAGTTTTCAACGGAAAACAGTTTCCAGCTGTTTCTGATCAAACTTTAGGAACATCAGCACAATACTCTCTGCATATTTCCACTCACTTTGGGGTAGAGTATTTTTGACATTGAGACAACAGTGTGTTCTTTACACTGACCGAGCTCATATACGGATAATGTAGTCCCTGTATTAAAGCTAAATTTGCTGGTGTAATATCTTTTGCCAGACCTTCAGGTTTTAACTGTATTGAGCTCTCATGTTTATTGTGAGGTTCATTTATTTAACTACTTCTTCAATTAGTAATATATTAACATCATGACAGATTTTGTGGTTTGTGAAATCAATTTGCTTGATTTTGCTTTAGGCAGAGATCAATACTGTACTGTAATGGTATATGGATTCTCAAGAAAGCAAAACCTAAAAAAAAATACTGGTCAATACTGTTAACTATTATTCTCATATATTAAAATTTATATGCTGAGAAAATCAAACAGGATTTTGAAATTGATGGTTTTATTGGGGAAAAAAATAAATATATTGTTTTCTTGATGGTGCATATCATTCTCATTATGGCATGATTCCAGACAGACCATCTCTACTAAGATATGAAATGCAATTGTTCTGAAACTATTGGGTGGTGAGAAACTGATTTTCTAAATGTCAAGAGAAGGTTCAATGATCATGAATGAAAGAGAGAAAGTAGGAAAAACTTTTCATCTTCAAAGAGATTAAGGATTCCCTTCTCATGAAGTCACACAATATTATTGAAAATTGCTAAACCAGGCTAACCTTTCAAAGTAAAATAAAAACTTTATATTGTTGGTACTGTTCACTTCCTGCAAAAATTCAACCCATCTCTTCTCTAGAGTATGTAATATGAAATATTGAATGTTTCTTCTATAATGTCAGAGTAGCATAATGAAATACACAAGAGGGGAGGGAAGTAACGGCTCATTTTTTCCCAAAGACATTAAAAACTTTCAGTTACAACCACTGAAAACATAACCTTCAACTGGTTGTTTCAGTCTATATCCATAAAATTATTAACTACAGAACTTCTGTTTGGGTACTCTACTGAAAAGAAATTGAGTTAGGAGAATAAGTAAGAATTTATGACAAAATACCTTTGTTTAATTGATTAACCAGGTTTCTTCAGTGATCCAGATAACTAATCATTGACCAGGAACATGCTACAGGAAGTGACAATATGACTTCTGACATATAGAATCCTTTTAACTGATCTAGAACCAAGAAAAACATTATGTATTTTTCCTATACAAATACAGATTTGGTCTACAGAGATTAGGAGTAGAGGCATTACATTTTTAAACAGATATTATCAAAGGTGGTGAAGAAAGCAGCATCACCTTAATAATATTTATGCTTTAAGTAATGGGTATGTAATGCTTTAATCTAAATAAACAAGAAGTACAAAGAAAAGTACATCCTCTCTCCTGACTGCTAACCACTAGCTGTTAACCACTGTAACTACTACAGAGACTATATTGTGGTAGTTTCCATAGTTTGCAATTATGGAACAGAATAATTCTTCTGAATGACTTGTTGTCTGAAGGATACTTTTCACAAGACACTGGGAAATGCAGTCTCAGTGACAGTTGTTGGCTTTCCTTAGACTTCAGTCTTTGTGAAAACTGGACCATTTGGATAAAATATTTTTAAACAATCATTTTAAGCATCTCTCATTAAATTGAACTATTATTTCCCAAATACAAAAAAAGTATTTTCAGTGCATTGGCTATATGAACAGCTATTGAACACATGTCTGTGTGACTGATTCTATCACAAGGCACAAAATTCATCCAGTGATTCCTGCATGTGGCCTAAGAACTGCAGCTGAAATAAATGGTGTATTTGGAAAGACACAATTTCTCAATTTAATGACTTCAAGAAGGGGGGGGGGGGAGCACTTTACTGCACCCTTTGATAAAGTGCTTCACTTATTGAAGTCAATTTTCGTTAAAATTGTATGATATTTTCCCATTTGTGCTTGCTAACTTCAACCTCCAGCCCCCCTTCATCTTGCTATCTGACACTCTAAGGTAACAGGCAGCTCTGATTTCATGACTTTGCATCACTAAATCCATACATAATGTCAAACATTTTTGCCATGACATCACACGAGCAGATCACACTAGCTGGTTAACTATGAAGATGGTCCAAGCCTTTTCCTGTATGTCCTACAGTGACTGTTTTTTCATGCTTAAACGCAGTATCTTTCTTTTGCTCTTGCTTTGATATTAACAGTAGATAGTCTAAATCATTATCTCATCTGAATCATGAAAACAAGCCACCTGTCTTTGTCCCTTTACAAACTCTCAGCCAAGTTATTGTTAGAATCCAACAAATAGCACTGAACAGAGGGAATGGTCCTCCCATCTTAAAAAGTTACCAGTTTTCATTCATATTTTTCTGTTTACACTTTTCATTCGAACTTATTTTACAGTGCTCATAGGTATTTTAAGTTTAGAATAGTCACCTCATTAAATGCAAGGTAAACACCTTGCTGCAACTGAGTTTCAAACTACACACCTTTTTGTAGCCTCCCTAGCTTTATCTACTAGAGTTACTTCCACTAGCTGCCATCTGAAAAGCCACTTTTTATTCCCTATCATTTAATGAATCTTCTGTGTATTCCCTATCCTTTCTCTTTTCTTTTTTTCCCTGTCCTAAGCCATGGTAATTTACCTTCTTCCTTTCTTCTAGCCTGCAATTTTTCCTTTTTGGTAACAGTGATACATTCCTTTTCTCTTCATCATAGTGACAAGTTCCTTATTCTTATAAAAAAAAGAATTAATCCCTTAAGGGATTCTAAAATTTATGCCTCAAATAAATCAATACATACATATTTTTTCCATGAAAAACAAACACTCAAGTTCGACTGCTAACTAGAAAGACTAGTCTAGAGCAGTCAGAGTTAATTAAGTGAACTAGCAAATCATAGCTGGGACAGTAAAGACACTAAAACCTTATCTCACAGTGAAGAGAAAGAGAAATGTTTCATTCAGCTAGATATCTTAAATCAACTTCTTTCCCTAATCAAAGAAACCCATCAAAGATGGGCTGGGTCAGGCACAGCTCACTATGAGTAAAGGTTTCCTGCTTTTCATTTTTTCCCCATTACTCTACTTTTCACACCTGGGCACTTCAGTAATATTTTAATGTTTAATAATATTAATGTTTTTTCTCCATTTGAATAATTCCATTTGAATAATGGTCTGTGTGCTACAAAATGGAGTATGGTGATGTTGCTTTGTCACCTAAGGCAGTTGAGTTCACTTCTCCAAAGAAAGAAATTATCATTGGACAGGAAACATAATAAAGTAAAGGTTATTCCTGAATTCCTGCAGGGCACTTTTATCTGTTACACTCATGACATTTTAACTGAAAGTGTGTAGAGCTAATTAGTCAGAAGCAGACGTGTAATCAATACTGATTTATGAATATTTCCCACATGTAACACTACTTGTTTGGACAGAATAAATTGTTACATGTATCATTTAATCTCTATGATTCCTTAGTGTTCTTTGTTCATAAAAATAATAACCTTAATTGATTAGAATTGAAAATTTCCGACTGCAGTCATGTAAACCACGCATTTTTTCTGCATGTTTATGCACAGATGCCTACGGCTGCTTTGGGGCCGTGAAACCCTGGGCTCAGGGGTCTTATATAAGAGGAATGAAATCAGATCAGTTCCTGAGTGAAGACTGCTTGTGATGGTATGAAAATTAATGCTAGCTAGTTGCCAGTCATTCATCTGTTCTTTTACAGATTAGTTTGTGTGATCTTTAGCCCCGAGCAAGCCTGAGAGTATTACAAGCATCACAGTCTTGTAGGCTGGCATCCCTTTGAAAGTGAGATATTTCTAACCATTTTAATTGCCTTCCCCTTGATCTTTCCATTTCCGACATAGCTGTCTTGAAACACCCCAATCTTTAATCAATATTCCATGTGCTGGTACATCATCATTTTTATTCTGTCATCTCTTTATTGATAACTTGATTTACTTTTCCTCTTAAAGCTTGGAAGGCTTCAATTTATACTATTTTGTGACTGTGCCAGCACGACCACTAATGTCTAAATGGCTTTGCCTGAGTTATCACCACAAAAGATGGATCATACTGCCAAACAGGGACAAAGAGCATCTGTAAGTAGGAGGTTGGAAGATGACTAGTTTTGGTCATTCTAGAAATCTAGAGAAACTGTTATATACTTTTCCCAGGTAGCAGGTGGTAGGACAAGAGGAAATGGCCTCAAGTTGCTCTAGGGGAGGTTTAGATTGGATATTAGGAAGTTTCTTCACTGAAAGGGTTACTGAGCGTAGGAACAGTCTGCCCATGGGAGTGGGTGAGTCACCATCCCTGGAGGTATTTAAAAGACGTGTAGATGAGGTGCTTAGGGATGTGGTTTAGTGGTAGACTTGGCAGTGTTGGGTTTACGGTTGGACTTGATGATCTTAAAGGTCTTTTCCAACCTAAATAACTCTATGATTCTATGATTCTATTATACACATGGCTTCTACAAAAGGAAATTTTTCTTGATGTCTGCATGTTGGGTAGACAGTACTCATTCAGCTTTGCAGTGAATAATAGATTTATGTGTTTGCCATTTCTCACTTTCACTTCATCTGGTTCTCCTAAAGACTTCAAAAATTTTGGAGTACTGTGATCTGTATCTTTAGTCCTCAATTTGGAACAGAAGTATCTATGAGTACCATGCTTCCTGATTTTATATTTGGAGAACAAAAAAAAATCCCCCCAAAGATCTGCCATGTTATGATTTCAGTAAAGATGATCCAACAGTTTCCATTCCATAGATGTCATGGCTTTGTTGCACAGCAGTGCTTGCTGAAAAAAATCCTGTGTCTCCATGTTACTCAATCTGTCAGAGGACTTTTATCATTAACTTCTAGCTAGTAACCACAAAGGCACTCTAGTTCTTCAGCACCCCTATTTCTGTCTCCTGTAGCTACCTAAGACACCTTTTCACATCATAAATAATCTTAAACAATCCAAATATATTCTTTCTTTCCATTACAGGAAGAAACTTTTATAAATTAGCTGACTCATCAGATCAACCTACTAAGTTTTCTAGTCCTATGCAGCAGAAAGCTGCTTATCAGGAAGTTGCTAAGGAACTTCCTTGAGGCATTCACCTCACCATATTCAATACCTTTTTATCAAAAATGTAGAAGTATTTGTCCTGTCCATTATGAAATGCATAATCCCCACACAACATCTAAGATACTTCCTTGTAGGGACATAGTTACTCTTATTACATTAATTTCTTGCTTGTCTTTCTTCATGTTCAGAAATGTAATGGAAAGCCCACACCCTTGATATTGGCATGGCAAAGAACTGGTATTTCACCTGCTTGCGGATGTAAACCTTTGTATTTACTGTCCATAAGCATGACCACCTCTGAGATATTGCATGGCATACTGGTTTGCACTTGGAGGTGCAAATCCACTATGATTCTAGTGAGAAAAGTTTCCAGACTCCATAAAGTATCATTTAAAATGCTATTTATTAGAGCTAACACTATGAAGAAAGAGACTAGTATAGATAATCTTACAATCCTTTCGCTACTGGGAATACCAAGTTGTGCAGCATTAAGCAGACCTCCAATCCACACAGCATGCTGTGCAGAGCCCATCCATGGAAGAAAGAGGTTCTCCCATTTTGGTCATTTGAGCTGCTATAGGATTTTCTTACAATAAGTCATCTCTACTCATCATTTCTACTGTCAAACAGAAAGGACGTTCACATGAGAACTTGTTGCTGCACTGTTAGACAAAGGCAAGACCCCACAGGTGGCATAATTGCCACCAGAGAGTGGGCACTGCCTGCAGGCTCCTCTGTTACCATTAAGCAGCCAAGTTCATCCTGTGGCCAAGTGATGGGTGTGAACAACGTGGGTCTGAAGGCCGTGCTGTACGTGCAGCACAGCGTGGCGCAGCACAGGATGCCTGCGCCTGCTCAGGTTACCAGTTAGGTGAATCACTAAGTCCTCTGAATACAATGACCTTCCAGTCAGGACTATTACAGATGCACACTTAGATTTTATATTTGTTGTTTGTAGTTTTTTCAACTCTATTTCTGCAGCTATTGTAGGATTCTTTATTGATTTTTATAATTTTTATTCTATTTATTTTTAAACTTTGGTCTTGTATTTTCTTCAAGTATCTTTCTTCAAGGATCTATGCTTGGCTGTCATTCAAGAACAAAACCAGAAAGAGGACATGCATCAAAAGGTCTTCCTGCAAACTGTTTACTGACTTATATGTGACCTTTTTTCACATTACCAAGACATCCCAGAGAAGTGTGTTACTTTCTTATGGTGAATGGGTCTGGAAGAGATTCTTGAGAACATAAGTGGGTTTATTTCAAGATAAGATGTGGAGAGTCTAAATGTAATCACGTCCACTTCCTCATGTACATCTCTATATTTGAGGAACATAGGACTGAAAAAGTCCTCCTGGTTCATCAAAACAAGTCCCTTGCTACTGCAGGAACCATTTCATCTGATTTTGTTTATAAGCTTACAAACACATAAATTACTTTGATTTATAAATGGCTCTGTGACTTTAGAAACCAAAGAGTCCCTGAAGCTCAATTGGACTCAAGTTCCTAAATTATAAAGGTACTTCAAAATTCTCACTGCCAATTATACTTTCCCCTGCTTGTATCTCAAGGGTGTGAGAACTATAAATGAACCATCATATGCTTAATTCTGGAAATAAGTACTAACACGGATGAGGAGAAAGATGCTTGTGAGTGTGGTGGGGTAGAAGGTAAACGTATTCACTGCAGAATGCAGTTTAGAATAGGTATACTTAAACTAGCTTTAAATTACAATGGATAAGAAGACTTACTTAGTGGGACAAAAGTGGGAAAGAAGAAACAAATATAGCCTTGAAGAAAATTAATAGAAATATTACAGAATTTATTTTAATTATTATTGGAAGGGGAAAAAAAGGAATGTAATGTCTTCACTATTAAAACCATGAGGGTTTGTTTGTTAGTTGGGTGGGGTTTTTTATTTTTCACATGAAAGTTAGGTGAAGTCACACTGCCGAGGTCATGTGAGAGCTGAAGGGAGCCCTCATGGACAGTTGCACAGAAAGTGGCAACATGGATGGGGAGAAAGGAGATGCAGAGCCTGAGGCAGTTAGTGTTGCTGTCAGTCCCTTATGGGTCCAGTTTGATAGGTAGTGGAACTTTTACCTTTTCCAGCTTCTCTTGGAACAGTAAACCAGAATATTCTGATTTTTTCTGATAAGACTGTCACTGACTTCTTTTTGGGTCAACCTATCAATTGAGAGGTGTAGAATAAAGGTAGCATATGACATGTTGTGCAGTACATGTATTGCATATGGACTGATATACCACCAGTGTAATCTTCTGTCTGTAAATGGCCTGTTACAAGCAAGCAAAGAGTTTGTAACAGTAGTTATAACATCAGCATTTCCCCATACTGTCCTATATCTTTCAAAAACATCACTAACATTGAATTAAGAGAAAGACTGGATAGAAACATAAATAGGCTATGTTGTATCCTTATTTTGCCATAAGAGTGACTGTAGACTGTATTCAGCTAAGATGTTACAAGCAAAACGCAAAACAGAAGAATTTCTCCTCAGCAAGAAACAAACAGGAAAACTAGACAGAATTATTATACAACTGAGCCTACAGAGATTCAGAAAGGATTCTCACCTCAACTGACACTAGAAGACATGGCCTTCCCAAACTTTGAGTATCATTTTTTTCAGGATATGTACTGAGTTAACATGCCTTTTAAACTCAAAATGCCTTGGAAGGCTTTTAACCAAAATCTTTCATTCTAGATATTTATTTAAGAGCAGCTGGATTCATGGGACATTTTTACAGGAAAAAAAAAATCTGGAAAATAAACAGTTATCTTAGAAATCATTACCAAATACTCATTACAAAATTCCATTACAAAATATTTCTTTTGGGAAAGAAAACTTTTAAAGTGAAAGGTAATGATTTTTGGACAACCTGTACGTCCAAGAACACAGAAAAAGAACACCGAAGTATGGAGTCCCTCTCTCAAGAGTATTAGATGAAAGGGTTTTGATTTATTCAAATGACTTTGCTATTCTTTCTTTGGAGAATACTTTTCTGTTTATGTATTTGGAACACATCACCTAACTCCTCTTGGCTCCAGGTACAGTGGAAACTTACAGCAAATTTATTGCAAATCAAACAGAATAGTTCATGAGATAAATCTCCCAAGCTCACTCCAAAGAGAAAATTTGGCAAAATTAAGGACTTTTGTGACACAGAAATTTGCTTTCTTTTTATAGGCATTTAGGAAATATTTCATTGTCTTTTTTTATTCCTTTTTTTTCCTTTTTAAATTTAATCTTATTTGTAATATGCATTTAGCCTATTTAACATGCAACAGTTTTTGTGTACCTCAATTACAAAACACGTAGATAGTTGGATGAACTTAATAGTAAAACTGAAATGGAACCAATCCATCTGATTAACTAAACCTCTTTCTATATGAGATAATTACTTCTACAGACATCTGTGAAAAGTAATCTAAGGCAGAATAATTTAGGAACACATTTTGTAAAATATGAGAATAGCAACTGAACATACTATGTCCTGGTGACTCTGAGAAAATCAAAGTGCAGCCTCTAAAAATGCTCAATTACAAAGAAAGGAGCACAAGAGGTTACAATGGAATAATGAAGGATAATGGAAAATGCAACATACAAACTAATCAGTGCATAAGCAAATATGGTATCCAGCAACTCCACTATTAAAAGGGAATAGAACATAAAATACGGTAAAATATACTCCTTAGTAAATCTAAAAAGACAGAACTTGAGTTGCATGTTTGAGCTTGTCTTCCCTGTTATTCTACCATTCAGTAACAACTGTCTGTTTAGTGAGAATCTCAAAAGTGAATAAAGCTGACAATGGCTCACTCCTAGAAAAAAGAAAAAAATCACAATCAGGATCATATGAAACTGGTAGTCATTTAGCTATTTAAAAACAGCATCAATTTAAATTCAAACTGACACTTTATGAGTGGCAACAAGTTTTCAATGAGTTTTCATTGTCATTCAAATTGATTGTTGTTTCATGCTGAATAAAACATAACCTGTGTTTCAAGCCTGCTGAATGCACCACAATAATTCATTTCAAGACCACAAGGCTGTGAACTTTCACACATTAACTCTTAGTTTTTCTGATTTTCATATACTTAAACATGATCTATTATCTCTAAAGAAACTTTATCTTCAAGTGGACATATGAAATGTATCTGGGTGTAAGCCGTGTGATAAAAAACGCCCAGAAAAGTAGTTAAGGCAATTTTGTCTTAGCAGCTGTAAGGAAGAGAGTTTTCTCTTCCTGGTCCTCCCCCTCCCCCCCAATAAAAAAAAAAATATACTTTTGCAGGACACAGTAGACCTACTAGAGAATCTAGTCTGACAGCATAATTCACTCCCTGTCTGCACTGCTCAGTGAATGCATCAAAACTACCAGGGCCTTCATATTAAGAGGCTTATTCAAACTTTACATATTATTATAAGTGTGTCCACTTGTGGAAACTGCTGACTCCAGCAAGTATATTTTGGCTATAAGCAGGACAAATGTATCACTAAATTAGATTAAATTTGTGATGCATTGTCATGGCATTTTTGCATTTGAGATAGTATTGCTTTTTGATTGCCACTATGTAAAGAAGTAGAAACCAAGTGATTTTCAAAGTGAAGCAGCAGAGATTCATACAGCAATATATCTTCTGATACCTCAAGTGAAGAAACCCATCTTTGTATGAAAATAAATTTACTTAAAGTGAGCTTTCTAGTTTTGTCAAAATATAGGTATAGCGGTTTATTATTGGTTCATTCGATGTACTCAACATAACATCAGAAAAGCTACTTCCCATTCGAGCAGTGCCATTCGAGAGCTTGAAGTAGAACATACAACTGTTTCTTTTTCCTGGAAACATACTACAGAAATTAATCTGGCAAAATTGTTTTGTCATAGTTAAACAAACAAACAAAATCAATAGTTCCTGTATTTGACTGGAATAATTTCCATAATTCTCTTAAATTCCTTAAGGAAAAATAATAAAAATAAATCAGCATACATTGCGTTTTAACTTTCATTATGAGATCATTGAAATATTAAAGTAATATTTTTCTTCTATTTTTAAAATAGTAGCTGGACTTTTCAATACTTAGATTTAAAAGAGAATATACTACTAAGAGCATTTTTGATTTATGAACTGCATTAAGCATTGACTTCTATTTTTCCCAAATGCAATAAAGATTTTGAACAGAGATGCTTTTCCACTTATAATAACAAGATCACACAGAGATAAAGAATAATGAAACCAATAGGATGGACAATATCCTGGCCTCACTATTTGAAATTATAATTTTCTGTAGATGACCTTTCTGTGTAGGATCACGGTGTCTTAAATAAGCATTGTAACTTCCTATGTGGCAAAATTTAAAATTCTTCAGAAAAATGCAGTCATTTAATGCAAGTCATACTGAGGGAGACTGTGCCCTCTTAAAACCACTGAGCCTAATAACAGACATAGCGTTCTCCCGTGCTTTCTTTGCTCGACCATATATTAAAACTCCCATTTGGAATTTAAAAAAAAGATCTTCACCACAGAAAAAATGGTTTCCTGTCCCTCAATAGAGAAGATGACCTGTATGGTATCCTTTGATGACTAGCTCCTGTAAATATCCATATTGCTCTGAGAAGTCGTGCTGACGTGAGAAGCGATGAGGATACAGTGCACTGTCTGCTTCTGCTCTTGGTTTCCCTGCTGCCTCTTTGACTCTACTGAGAACAGTGGACCCTGACAGAGTGTCGGGATCACCAAATTGTGGCAGCTAGAGAGATGATGATATGACACAATGTGCATGTTGCCCCAGCCTAAGTTCTCATGTAGCCAGTAACTTTAAAACAAAAGTTCGGTTTATTCTGGATAGTGCTCAGAGATACAACATTCTCTGTTCAGCCCAGCATCAGGAAAAAGACCCATATACGTCTGAGCTGTCATGTTCCACTCTGCTCCTCACTTCTTTTGCACCCAAACCCGTTACACCTGAGATAGCCTTACAAACCATGTCTTAGTAACATTATTCATTATTTTTCGCTTTGATATGGCTTTTGGGGAACTTCTTTGAAGAAAACAGCACATACATGCACATGTCGAGTTTATTGTCTGAAAAAGGCAACTTCAGCTCAGCAAGTTATTATAACTGACATCCTGCAGAGAGAACATTTGCTGCAGACAGAATGAAACTTAAAACTCTCACACATAGATGGCATTATTTAAGGAGAAAAGGAAATGTGACTACACTTTGAAATCCTTCTGTTTCAGCTTACATATTTAATTACTTACAGCTCTGTGTTAAGAATGTATTTAAAACAGTTCTTGGTAACACTCTTCCCAGAAATGATAGACAGATGAAGGTACTGGGTGGTTTTTGAATTGTAAAATATCGAAAGAAAGGGAAAAAGAAACAAACCTTTATGAAGCCTGTCAGTGATAGCATGTTTTGTTAGCTTGATATCTGTGTCCGAAAATCAAAGTCCCAGTGGATAAAGGTAAAAGTCACTTAACTGACAAAATTCCTGAGTGACTGAAAACTGGCATCTGTTCTTTATAGGTTCGTCTTTGAGAATTCTCACTAGAAAACAGCAATTGAAAAGATTATCTTATAGCACTACTAAATAATAGACTGTTCTGCGACATTCAAAGGTCTAGAGCTCCCTGTGGAACTAATGACATTTGTACAGCAAGTCAGGCTGCTTCTGCAAAGGAGGATGGTGGGAGTGGGAAAATGATAGTTTTTTGACAGAATGTTAACCCCAAGTTGCCAGCTTTTCTGAAAGATAACTGCAAAAAAGAGAGCTTTAACAATACTTCTAATAAAGGGCCAGACTCTTAGATGAATTTTAAACTGATACACTTCAACTGGTTTTGATGTTCACAGCTGATGCTCTGTCCCTGAAACTTTAAAGAGGGGAAATAAATGCCATGTTGCTGTGCTCTGATGACAGATCAGTAGGGTATTTTTTCCAGAAAGTATAATGCAGTATTTTATTAAGGGAAGCTCCTTTTGCTTGTCATTGTAACATTTGAAATGCTTTCTCTGCTTTTTTTTTTTTTTTTCTTGGTTGACTTACCCAAAAGTTTAAAAAGTTTAAAAAGTTTCTCCAGACTTATTTGAAGTAAATATGGCTAGCTCAGCCATTAAGCAGGGTCCTTGCCTCCAGATGAGATCTCTTCCTATATTTAATCTACTGCTATACTGGAGAAATATTAAGGGAGAATTAGATCGTGGGCTTTCCTCACCCAGGAGGTGATTTGACCTTAGTGTCCTGCATGCGCTTAGTACAAGGCTGTAACATATGAAGGAAAAAATGGAGAAGGCTCTTAATCTCTCTGGTTGAATCTGAGCAAAATTGCAGCTGGGAATTTAAGAGTCACAGGGAAAGAAGGCAAGCAGGTAAGGACAACTTGCTTTTCTCCTGGAAGGGAGAAGAACTCAGATCCAGACTTCATACCTCATTGTATTTTACATCTGCATCTCTTTGGCTAGCCCTCCTTACTTGGGACCTACTTTCTTCAATATATGATAGTGTGACTTCAATACAAGGATTGTGCATTTACATGTCTCTGATATCCCACAATCCTGATGCTGAAGCCTTTCTCCTGGTGTATGGGAGTAAAATTCTTTCAGAACAAGAAGGGTCTGCTGGGGAAAAATGACACTGGGATGTTTGTAAAAGTCACTTTGTTCTGCTGCTTTCTACCACCCACTGTCTGATGCAGCTGTCTGTGTGGATCAGCACAATGACCTGCATCGTAGACTTCTTTAGGGATTTAAGCAGAATTGGGCAGCTATCTGTCTTAAGTCATATAGCAAGAGAACTCAGCTGGAAGACGAACATTATCTCCTCAACAGGGCAGCTAAATCCATGTTTGAGCACTCAGGCAATTTCCGCCTCAAGGAACTAGAGACCTAGGCAGCATTAGAAGTAGATGCTCGTTTACTGTCTGAATCTTGAACCCGGAGTCCAAATTCCAGTTGAGATGGGTTTCCCAGGGTTGTATTTAACCCCAAGGGCAGGTAGCATTGCCTACTTGCATTTGCTAGGTCTGTCACCTCAAAACCTGCTCAGGCTTTCTCACCCTGAGTGTGGGCAGGCAGAGAAACTGGGGCTTACACCACAGAGGGTTTCAGAGAGGTTTTTAAATCTCATAAGTACTAACAACATGTCTCACTAGAATTACAAAGAAGATAAAGAGCAGGATTTATTGTGCATTAGTAAGAATTTGGGACTTCAGGCTTAGCCTGTGCTCCAAAAACTTTTTTAGGAAATACTGCATGCTGTTTAGCTAGCAGAGTAACCAGGTATATGCGGGCTGGCGCCTGGCATTTCAACCAAACCAGTGTTTGATATCTCCAACTACACATTCATGTTATCTATGTTAGCTAAAATACAGCTGGAGAATAAAAGCTCCCTGAGGCATAATGTGCTACATACATATTGGGTACATATATTTTCTCTTCCTATCTGTTTATATGCTCAAAATATTTGGTGTAGACAAACAGCTTTTCAGAGATATTGGCCTAAGTGATTTAATACCCTGAAGTCATCCATGCCCCCCTCTTCTTTCAACTGCTGTATCTGAAAATAGTTACCAACAGTATAAACTTCCTGAACAAACTTTAAATCTTAACTTTTGTGTCTTCTAGAACAGCAAAAACTAGAAAGTCAGCAATGCCTTGTACTGCTTGTGTTTTAAAGACTCTTTTTTAACTTTTCTCTCTTTTTTTTTGTGATTCCAGATTGGCAGATGGAGTTCTTATGTTGTTGAGATATTTAAAATTAAAAATAGTAAAAACTTATTAAAATTTTAAAACAAACCAACCCCAAGCCTTCTGCCCTACATTCCTGTTCCTTTATTAGTAACTGGAGAAATTTTCTTTTCTCATGGAAATGTTTGAAAAAAACATGCGTCTTCTCCTTTCCCGTTAAACAAATCCTCTTCCTGTATTGCTTCTGCTCAATACATAGGTAATTAAATTGAAGCATAAAAAGCTGGAAAAAGTTAATTATTAAATTTAAAAAATCTTGATTCTTCTCTCTCACCAAACAAAAGCTAGAAGCTAATATTACACAACACAAAATAAAACGTAGCAAAGTGGATCCACCCATCTTCACTTCTACTGTAACAACATTTTCTTAAAAACGTACCTATGGTTTCAGTGTTCTACCAGAAAGATAGATGGTTACAGAAGCAAAACCTTATTATAATTACTCTGCATCTCCAAGACTGTGACAAACCAGTTTGTTCCTTTAGTTTTAGTGGTGGTTACCACATTCCATTAGTCTCCATTGCCTGGATTTTCCTAAGAGTACAGAAAAAGTGGAAATGAAGAGGTTATTTTCACTTTAGATTGCATTATCAGCTCTCGTAAAACCAGTAGTACTTCCCCAATTCTAATGGTTCAGCACTGATTTCTATTACATACAGAGGTGGTCTTGCAGTTTTTTGCCTTTTTAATTTTTTTTCCCCCTCAATGTTTTCATTACTTTGTAAATGAAAATGAGACTTTGTGAAGTTTAACCCACAAAAGTTTTAAGCATATTTGCCTTTAAGCAAACTTCCTTATTCTGTGTTGACTTCCTAATTTCAATAAAGCCCTCTGAAATTGAATCCCAATGTTTTGTTGTGGCAGTTTATAAACAACAATTCCTAGAAATGGTCCTAAAAAAAGGCCAGAAAAGCAGCAAATTATGCCCTGAGGTTCTTTCAAGCCTCCTACCCTCTTGATAAATACTGTGTCAAAGCTTCTCTCTGGAAGACAAACAGTTCCCCCACTCTTGAGTGTTGGGTCTTTTGTTTAACAGATTCTCAACTGAGTCTGCCAGCAGGCCCATGATCTATCCAGCAGGGATAACAGTGTGCAATACTCAATTCTTCTCTATCCAGCTTCCCTGCCTCCGTTTTTCTGTCATAGCTGGCTCTTTATGCTATTGGGCAGAGATCCCAAGTCCAGGGCCTTAATCAGCTCCAAATTTCAGATATCCTTACTGCACTATTAAAAACCCCTCTGAATTTCAGTTCTCAAATAGCTTCAGCATAAAAGACTGCATACTGTATGTCCATCTTTTCTGCTAGCCTTTTCCCCTTTATCCCCACTAATAAATTAGTCACAGCCACAGACTTCCCTTTTCTAAAGGGCAGTATACTCTGCTAATTAATTATAAAAAAAAAACAAACACCAAAACCACACTTAATTATCACTATATTCTGCATAGCTTTAAAATTAGCAGTCATTTGCATTGCAGCAGAATCTGATAGGTCCCACCGGGACCCGGGCTTTATTGTGCTTACTGCTGTAGGAACAGAGAGCAAGGAACAATCTCAACCCTAAACAGCTATTAGCTGCAACAGGCAAAAGGATTGTTCTACCTTATTTAACAGATGAAGTACCAAAGTACAGAGATTAAACAATTTGCTCAAGGAAATCCATGGCAGAACTGAACCCAGATCTCTCAAATCTGAGCCACATGTCCAGTTCACAAGGCTATTTTTCTTCCTTAAGTTAAATCACATTCTGTAAACATCTGTGTCTTACCTGCTGCCTCAGTGCACCCTGGCTCAGTAGACATTTCCTATAGCTATCAATGAGAAAATCTTTCATTTCTGCCCTTTCCTCCCTAGAAAACTTTGAAACTTCAGGACACTCAAAACTGTTGAGTTTTATTTAAAAAAATGCACACCATTCCCATCGCCAAAGCCAATGTTTCATGCCTCACAGAACAACTGGCACAAACACAATTCATGTTCATTGCTGTAAACAAGATGTAATGGAGCTGCATAGCAGCAGCCACGACTGTCACATATTATCATTGCTCTACTTGCATATAATTAATTCCTTGTGAAAGACACCATTATAATAAAACAATTCAAAACAATCTCCCAACCAGTGTTTCTGCCCTGGAAACAACACATCACAGTCAGGAGAATGGTTTGGGCTAACAACACTCCTCTTGTTCTGTACCAGAGCCAGCAAGCTCCATATCCATCAGCACTGCAACCAGCCAACCCACAATAATGAGCTTACTGGAAACATCTATAGCGGAAGCTGAACCTATCATTTCAAGATATTTTAGTAATTAAGCAAGGAAAGAATAGCGCACAATGGAGTGTAGAATATTTGTGACAAAGGTACTTGTGGGGTGGTCTGTATCTCCCTGTGTTAACAAGTAAAGCAGGTTCTTAACTCTTCCCAGGGATGGCAGCAGGCTGCAATTTCTGTTATGAAATACTAAATACTTGTAAAAACTAACAACGCTGTTTACAAGTCAATACCTAAAAAATGGAGCATTCATTACACTTTGTAATTTACACCACTTATGTAGGTTCCATGAAATACAGATTTGGGTTTGTGTGGTGTGGGTTTTTGGTATGGGGTGAGGGCCCGCAGGGCTGGCTCCTGTGAGAAGCTGCTGGAAGCTTCCCCAGCTCCAAGCTGGACCCGCCTCTGGCCCAGGCCGAGCCCCTCAGCGACGGCGGTAGCACCGCTGGGAGAACGGAGTTCAGAGGGGAAACCTGCGGTGAGTGGGGGATTGGGATGGGAGAGGAACCCCTCTGCGGGTACCGAGGTCAGGGAGGAAGGAGGGGAGGAGGAGCGGGGCAGGAGGGGATGCCCCCGCAGCCCGCGGTGAGGCGGCAGGCTGTCCCCCCCCCAGCCCAGGGAGGGGAGCTGGGAGCAGAGGCCCCCCAAGATGGCCGCCACTCCATGGGGAAGCCCGCACTGGAGCAGGCTGGGACTGAAGGACTGCAGCCTGTGGGAGACACCCCACGGCAGAGCAGGGCCCGAGTGAGGAGTCCTCCTCCCCTGAGGAGGAAGGAGCGGCAGAGACAAGGTGTGGCGAGCTGACCCCAACCTCCATTGCCGGGGGAGGAGGGAGAGAGAACCGGGAGTGGGGTTGAGCCGGGCAGGAGGGAGGGATGGCGGGAAGGCATTCTCAGGTTGGGGTTTACTTCTCATTGTCCTTGTTTTGATTTGGTTGGTAGTAAATTAAATTGATTTTGTTTCCTCCCCAAGTTGAGTCACTTTTTTGCCTGTGGCCATACTTGATGAGTGATTCCTCCCTGTCCTTGCCTTGACCCATGAGCATTCTTTATATTTTCTCCTCCTCATCCCACCAGGGCCTGGGGGGGAGAAATGAGCAAGTGGCTTCGTGGTGCTTGGTTGCCAGGTGGACTTAAACCACGACATACAGGAAAAGGGGAGAAATGATAGGCAAAAGTTCTGGCTGTCAGAATATTCAGTGCCTTCTGTATGAAGGTGATATTTCTAACTTTCATCCCAACAAAAAAAAAAAACCAAAACATTTAGCAACTTGAAGAACTTTGCACTGTTAGTTCTAATGTGTGCTTTCCTCCTCATACACCTTGTCCCCTTAATAAGGTACCCATCAGACAGAACACAAAATTTCTGAAAAGAAAACACTTTCATCATAGTGCTTTTTTATCAGATGGCCATTGCTCAGGCTCTTCACTGCTTAGTACCTCTGCAAGATGTCCTATACACCTCCATCAACACTTCTACTATGCAACTACAATGTGTTTTAAAGATATATTAAAAAAAAAAAATCAGAAATTATTCCCGACAAAGTCTTTTGCTATGACTTGCTAACCCACTGCTACTCTGAATTAATCCAATACTAGATTCAAAGCTGACAAGATATTTTCCTTTAGGACAGACTGAAGGATGTTTGTCTGATGCTTGTTGGTGAGGTTTCTGTCATTATCTGTAATACGGTATTTGGTCTACTCTCTTGGACTATTTGAGAGTAGATTTATGGGCAATTCCAGATTAAATCTCATATTTCAGTCTTACTTCTTATTGCAGAAATCTGGACTCTGTTAGCCAATTGGTCTTAAGCAATCCTGAACAGAGAACATCATTGGTCATTGTGGGCATTCAAGTGTTTTTAAGGAAAACTTGGACTATGAGTCTAGTCTACCTGGAAAGCGAGCTCCTCAAAGATGGGAAGGTCAATATTCTCAATTCGGTTATGTTGTTTTGGATAAAAACTTCTTGTCTGATACCTTAATATAACCAGGAATAACATTATGTTTAAAGTTTTCTTCTTTGACAGTGGTGTTTTAAAAAAAGCTTGGATAGAAGCAGACACATCAATAGAGCTATATTGCTTCTTCTACGAATGGTAGTACATTTTTCTGTGCTCAGTGCTGTACTGAACCATCTAGACATATCCTAAAAAGCCCTGGGGTGTCAGAGGGTTGAGGCATGAAATATCTGATGAATCAGGTCAGTTAGGTCAATCCTTTCCTTTGCAAGTCACAGAACAGGAACAAGTGATGCTTGCAGACCTGTAGGGTTTTGAGTAAAATTTCTAAATTGAAGTGTGGCAAATCAGATTGGAATCCTTCCTGCCTGAGGCAGCCTAAGCCCATGTCATCCAGAAGGATGTTTTACTGCAAGTCATTTTGGACTGTGGCATTTAACTGGGAAAGTCCATCTGGAAGAAGTAAAACATTCAGTGGGCAGAATAGCAAACAGGTACAAGCACAACATTGTAATTTGTTTTGTCAGCCACAAGAACAGAAGGGGGACAGACTTCTGCTACAATTAATGACAGAGTATCCCCCACAAAATTAAGGCACCATAAAAAAAGATTTAAGAGTATGTGCATGTTTCCTTATGCAAAGCCACATTAGGGATTTCCAAGTAGCTCTGAAAAAAAAATGCAATATACTTACTTATGCTGTTCAGTGTAACTAGCTGTGGTGCAACCGCAGTGACTAGAGGGTCCTGTTTTGAAATCTTTGCAGTTCTAACAGCCCAGACAGCAGGATGGTCTGAAAGTTAAAACACTGCACGGGAAGGTGAAAGAGTGCCTCAAGCAGCAGCTGGATTTGAACCTCAACCTCCATCACCCCAGTTCATGTTCTTACTGTGATGCACTAAGGAGAGCCCCACACTGGTGTGTCTCACACCTCTCCATGGCACCTTCATGAAGAAAATGTTTTAAAAGGTTGTGCTCAAACTCTGGGAGTCTAACGTATTTCTTGACTGTCTACATGAGTGAACAAGTGCACTGACATTCCTTTTGTTCAGCCTGTATTTAGCCAGGAAAGGCTGGCCTAGGAAATTTCAAAACTCTGAAATCCTAATACTACTAAGGTCAATGAGACATTTACACCTGACTTCCACTGAGTCAGGATTTAATCCTCCAGAAGAAGCTAATACTTTGTTCAGCTGTGGTTTTGATGAAATCTCAAGTTTAACTACTCTTTGCCACAAATAGGAAAATGTACTTTTATGAAAAGGGAGAACAACAGACAAAATATAAAACAATGCATTTTCCTAACTTAGCAGTGTGGAAAACTCAACAATATTTCATTACTATGAAGTTATAAATTTACAAGTACAATGAAATTGGATTCATTAACATAAACACTATTACTGAATTCTGTTTGACCACTTGAGGCTAGATGGTGCATCATTCATGTGGTGGTTAAAAAAATTATTGAGTATTATTTGCTGATTTCTGCTACTCAGTCATACATATGTTAACCTTTATTAGTGAAAATGACAGGAAAACCTACTTTATCTATTATAAAAGATTATTGAATGATGGAAACTTTCTGGACTTTAACTATTTATTTGCTTTATAATTCATACTTTTCTTTTTTTCATCTTTCCCCAGTGATGCTCAACTGTAGCTAGAACTGGAAACAGAGTTAACTCTCTTGAGAGAGGTTGTACTTCATAAAAAAGAGCTGGATAAGTTAAAATTTCTAAAAGCACTGTCCAGATAAAGTCCAGAAGGATCATACAGGCACTGCATAACCCATCACCCAAATTTCCTTCTCATAATGTATTTGGTAATAATCTTCTCTCATCCTGCTATCTGGAAAATTTAAAAATAATAATTAAAAAATCCTACCATCTTTATTCTTTGTAGTAATAGCAAACCAGGTTTCTGATTTTTTTCCTATGCACTGATAGATAGGATTTCTCCTTTACACAGGATCTACCCAGAAACACTGGCTCATTTAGTGTCTTTGGATGTAAGGCTGTGATTCTCACATCTGTTTGCCACTTCACGGAAAAGGATGATTGAAGGAAAATAAAAATTTATCTTTTTCAGCTTATAACTGGATTTCACTAACCCTGTTTACAGTAGTAATGCCACTGAAGCTGAAATATGAGTTCAGCTTTGGTAATGTGGAAGTTACGATTGAGCAGATATCTCAGTCACAAGACCATCCCTTTCAAACTCTGTAGGAAACCAAGCATTGAACATGGAGTGCCTAACATTTAAAGCTACAGGAAGTAAATAAATTTGTACTTTAAAATGCTGCACATACTTCCATGTAATATTAAGAGCAATACATCTTGAATGAAAACTGGCTGTTCATGAATAAAAGGTAACATTAATTCCTCTTGATGCTGATTTTCTCTGTAGCCATAAAACCCCTATAGAATCTGGACAGAATAAGGTGAGCTCCTTATTAAATGGTCAAGCATTTGTAAACGTGGTCTGAGGAGACTGTGGAGATGAACAATACAAAATTGCATGTAACTGCATATGTATAATGTACATGTAAATACCAAAACTACCTAGCTCCAAAAGCATTTTTTTAATTTTAATATTTATATGGGTTTAAAAAGTGTTGCTGGTATTTTTTCTTTGAATTGACACCAATCTGGCAGTTACATGGGAAGAAAAGTCTGTTAATGTCAAACAGGATTAATCTATCGGTAAAAAATAGAACTAAATAAAACACCACACTTTTTTCTTTTTTTTTTCTTTTTCTTTTTTTCTTCCTATAGCCATTCTTCATTCCTCTTGTCAACTTGTGACCTTTCATGCCACTCTGTGTCTTACCTTAACTGGTAATATTAAGTCTCTATGAATACTTCTGTCTGAGACAAAGAAAGAAAAAAAAATGCATGTGTTAGCTGAGTTGCAACTTCCTGAAGTCTCAGCACTGTCCATACTGACTCAAAGACAGCAAAAAAGACAAGTATAATGAAAGCAAGTGCTTTGGTTTTTAGTATATGCTTGGATTGATGTTTGTGATGATAAAGCCAAGTAATTTCACTTTCCATTCTTATTCAGCCTTTGACTTGTTCTGCCCCTCAACACACTAGTTAGTACCGAAGATTTTTGCAACTTCTTTGTTGAAGAGATGAATGCAACATGTTCATGGGTGGGGGCCATCAAATTCTCTTCATAAAATTCACTAAAGTGCCAGCAAGTTGAAAGCTTCTGCTAAGCTTAAAGTGGAAGAGTCCATATTTCATTACCACATTCCCAAATCACCCTATGCAGCTTCTTAAACTATGCATACCTATCATTCACTATTTTGCATTATTTTGTGAATGCATGTATATATAAAAGGTCAGCCTGAAAGTAAAAGCATGCCATAGATAACCAGCTGTACCTACATTAGTAAATACTGCAGGACAATCAAAGCAGTTCTGTAGAGCAAAACAGTTGATGCCAACGAATCGATGTCCACGCTATCTGCGTTTCAGGCATGTTAGTTCAGACTGGCTGCAGTCTGGTCCTGTGGACTAAAAACCCATTAACACCCCGTTAATTCTTTGAGTACATCATCTGGTTCAGTTTCATCTGAAAAAGCAATCCATTTTGCGCACTTAAAGCTTTTAATATGATTGAGCCAAACTGAGTCAGCAGTCAGAATCAGGAGCTTTGCTGCAAAAATGCAATTTTAATCTAAACCAAAACACTAAAGTAGCTGAAGCCAGTTTCACCTCTTATTTTTGTGCATGATGTGGCTTACAGTAAGTTTGGTGATTAATGTTGCTCTGCCAGCATTCTCTTAAAAAAAAAATCAATATAAATGTAATTATCAAGGAAATTAGTAAGTCTCAGAATTTGAGCAATGTTTTCTTTTTTGTTTATTAATATTTCCAATTCTATCTTATTTCTCTCAACAGACGAATTTGCCACACGTTCCTGAACATGTGAAAAAAAGTTCCCTAAGAAGTACATCTGCCTAGTAAAATATATTTGGAATGAGATAGTGCTGAAAATGGCCAGCCTGATCTAAAATTCAGTGTTAGCTGGTTTCTTTAACAAGCATAAATTTCTAAGATTCAGAACATAGTTTTGAAATTTTACCTAACAAGAACGTTTAGACTAGGAAATTAAAAAATAAGCCAATTGCAAAAGTTGGTTTAATAGTGCTAAGTGTAATTTATAATTATTAATCTGGAGCAAGACCCAAACTGAAATTTTACAAATTTGTTTTTCACAATTTCCCTTGAATTTTCCTGTTTTCCAAAGTGTTATGTCTGGATTTTTTTAAAGTATTGGGGGGATGGGGGCAGTCCTTAAACAAACAAAATGTAAACTTTGATGACTGCTTTCTACATTTGTGGAGTCTCATACATTTTGGCAGAAGCATCAGAAGACCTGTTCTACATGTAACTTCAAAACTTGCTCCATGTCTTCTGCCTCTGAGGAACCAAGGCCTATCAACCGGCGATAGTAAGTTTTTAACAGAACAGGGAATTTAAGTTAGTTGAGTGAGGGTGGAACCTGCAAGAGATAGAGGAAAGATCTGCAACTCTTGAGTATCTAGAACTCTTAACAAGTAAAAACTGACCAGATCCAGAATCTTCCGAAGTTATATGACACTTCGGCCTTCTTTCTTTACAATCACTGTTTGACATAACAGTTTAATGAGGAGACTGTCTCAGAACTGGCTCTTCCTCCTCTACTCCTTAACATCTCGTCTATTCATGTGCTTTGTATTCTACATGTTGGACAATTTAAATGGGAAAAATAATAACAAACAAACAAAAACCACCCCACATTAATATGTTTGACTTTGAACTGCAAAGGGTTTTAACAATGTTCATTTACACACATACATTGAAGTTTAAATTAAGAAGTCAAAAACACCCTTATATTTTGCTGGTAGACTTTTCAGTATTAATTCTAGCAAGTCTAGGCCTTGCTTGGTGTGGGTTTAAAAACAAGCAGCCCACCTCATATTTGGAAGGAAATTTACATCAGAGATGACTGCACAGAAAGCAGCACAAAAGCATGTGTAATTATGTGCAACTGGCTTACTGGAGATCACCTCAGAACACTAGCGTCACAGAGCCTTTCCATAACAAACAATTTTGCTTTTATGTTATGATTATTAATACTGTTGTGAGTAGTTACATAAATTGCAGAAAGATTTTGCTTGTCACTCTTGACTAATATGATTAATTTGAAGTCTTAATAGAAGCTGACCCATCTTTTAAAGATTTCTTAATTTGTTCAAAGTTTCAATTAAACTTTGTTAAATGTGGCTTTTTAAAAACTAGCCCTAGAATTTAATATATTTTCAGGTACATTGTACACTAGCCATTATTTAATATCAAATCTATTTAAGCTTTGGAATACATTATCTTATGGCATTATAGCGCGCTCTGCATCACTGAACTGTGACAATAGACCAGAAGCATTTCCCAAATAGGCATTTTACCAAATGCATGCTTGGATTTTTGAATATTCCACCTAATCTCAGTGACGGATGCATTTTTAGGATTATCATGGGAAAAAATAGCACAACAAAAATCACTTTCATGGATTTCCCCTCAGTTTTCTAAGGTTAGAAATAAAATGCAGTTGCTTCTTTAGCACCATCACACAAGTGTTTGGTGAGGAGTTGTCCTTCTAGGGGAGTAAACTGACTGGAGACCTCTTCCAGTTCCATTAATTCTAAACAAAAAGACATTTTCCACCCCTATTTCATTTTGCTACCTACATTCAACTTGCTTTGTGCAGTGATTAAGGACCAACAGAAGTATCTGGTTTTAAACAGTAGGCAGTAGAGAACTTAATAGTGTAGATTAATTACTAGAGAAAGTAAGGGGTGGGGGAGAAGACAGAACAGTGATACAGTTTTATATGTGGTCAGAAGTGAGTGAAGAGAGATCGGATTCAAACTGAAGGGCTGTATAATGATATCACTATTAACGTGAGCACATGTAAACTACTTGTAGGCTGTATGGGCAACAGAGAGCATAAGAGCCTCATTCATCCCCAAGATATGTAGTCCTTTTTACTGTCTGTTACTACAGAATATGAAATATGAGTGCCTCACTAGATTACCAGGTTGAGTTAGTATTTCTTTACCCACAGTCAGAGGGTTTCCACACCCAATCTTCACAAGTAGTGGAAATCTTGTCATGTTGCAAAACCTTCAGTAGATATCCAGTTAGTGAATTCTCATGGACAGCTGTGAAGTGAGAAACAAAAGTCAGTGTGTATGACTGTACTTAGGTTCATTATCCCACATTTGGTTATGCTGAAATAGACAGTAGTGGGTGAAAGACAACAAAAGCTTGTCTTAAAATACATGTAAAGATCATTAGTACATTAAAGCCTAAGCACCGTACAAAAATAGAGCCAGCGCAATACATATTCTGTTTGTTAATTCACTCATCAAGCCTTTGGCCATGGTTTAAAATTCCTAAAATGCAGTGTAGATAACACGGCTGGTAATGTTTAATTAAAATATTTCTTCTGCTTTGGTGAAATTTAATTCTCTATTGAATCATATTCAGAAATACCTCCTTTGCTGAGAAACAACCAAAGGCAGCATTCCCAAGGCTGCCTCCTCTTCCCCATACCTAAGAAAACATCAGAGACTGTCTGTCTCAGTTTTATTGTCAGCAAATACCACCACAAACACAAGACTTCAAAGCAGAACAATCAGGGAAGTTATTCCCTTCCTCATGAGCCCCCTTCAGAAGGACCCACTCAAGTTATTGTAGAATCTTTAATCAGTCCCTAAACACCACTGGGATGAGAATGGAAGAACAACCAAGTGCTACACATTTTAAAAGAATCAGAAAACTTCAGTAACTTCATTTGGGTAACCAACAGGACTGCAAAAACCAGATTATATGAAGTCATTCAGATCACCAGAAGTTTTCCAACCTTACCATTCACTAACTGCTTACATGCACACAGAGGATTTGTTGCACAAATAGTTGAAGGTGACCCTTTATGGAATTTATGGAGAGCAGAAAATACCACCTGCATGAACTGACTGTTCCCTGCATATCAGAACACAAAGAGTAGGCAGTGGTTCCTGAATGTGGTACAGGACAGGCTTTGATCATCCAACAATATTTGCACAACGCTAGCAGCTAGTGCAATCAGAGTTCAATGTCTTGCAAAAATGACCCAATTTGTGCAAGCTGTTCTTACAATGAAAAATTCAGTCATCTGTCCACTTAACAAGCAAAAGACCTGCAGCTCTGCTTTTGCCAAACTCCTACAAGTGTTTTGACATATTACCTTTCACAAGTACAAGCAGCACAGAGACCATCTCCTCTCCATCTTTTGGCTTCTTAACATTACAGCAAATAACTGCTGCGAAATGTTTTAACAGCAATGCTCTCCACAGAGAGAGACTAGATAGAAAGACAGATGATGCAGCAGAAGCTTAGAAACCTTAAAAACAAATTACATTTGGAGTCTTTGTAAGATCAAACTCAATGTTATATCAGCTCAAAACAACATTTGTGCAATAGGCTTCTCAAAATCCAGTGAAAAACGAGCTGCAAGTTTCATTTTCTTGCTATCCCCATTTTAAGTATCATAATTCTAGATCTTGTGCAAAGCTCATAGCAAGCTAACACCTATCTTTTAAAAAAGGCCTTGAATATGACCTTTAAAATAACCTTGCAACTAATGCTGTTACTAGTCTGTAAACAGAAAGCAGCCTACAATCCCTCTTGACTTAGAAAAGCATAACGATTTAGAAACTATTTAAGAAGCTCAGAAAATTGTCAGAGCAGATGCAAGAGACTAGGTGGCAATCACTTAACATTGTATGTTATAACCTTCAGCCAATGCTGCTCGAGCTGCTTAAAATGCAAGCAAAGTTATTTTCAAAGAGCAAACAAGTCCTTGATAAAAGATTCAGTTTTGTTCCTATCAGCATTTTTCCAGATCAATACTCTACAGAAACTAAAGGTTCCTTCTCTCTTTTCTTCACCAGTTACATGTTGTCATTTGCTGAATGAAATCAATTTCCCACTAGCAAGTTTCCCAGGTGAAACCTTGTCAACCATGGGATGAAGATGTTTGAAGCACAATCAGCATAAGCAAAGATCTTTATCATAGATAGAATTTTTTTAGAAAAACTACATATGCCCTGACATAAACTAGGCTAGCAAAATTATATTGTGCACTGTGTTTACACTGCAACGCTTTATCATTGCAGCACATGGCTGTGACTTAGTCAAAAAAGTATGCAGTCTTAGTCCGTCATATAACAGCAACCTTGAAACAGCACTCAGTATGCAATTTCTGTACAGTGAGGATACATGAGAGAGTTCTTGGTATATCACAGTCTATGCATTGTCCCAAAAGTGGGGTTGTTTACCTGGTGTGTGAAACGCCAATATACACACAGAGCAGAGGTATTTTATTCCAATTCATGTTTGCACAAAGATGGGGGCTAGGTGGTAATCCACAAAGCTAGCACATCTCATGCCTAAATGGGCAAGCAATTTACACAGTTCATTTATATATATTCAATTTCCAAAGTTCTTCCCCAAAACTATTATTGGTAGTCACTTATCTAGCACAGTTTCTATTAGGCTAAATTTTCCCCGCTTCAAATTAAAAGGTACACTGTTCTTTTCTTCTGCAGTGCATACTCAAGGAGAGTTGGGGGGTAAACCTTTTTGGTCTTGAATTGAGTCGGTGGTCATGATCTCCCCCTGTCGCCTTTACCTTTCCTCCAGTTACGGAAATAGTTATGAAAGTAGCATTCAGTCTTCTGGCTTTAAGAGAAGTGCTACTCATACTGAATAGCAACTGAGTAGTTAAAAGTAGTGGCTTGTGAGGATTTCTGCACAGAATGAAGAAAATGCAAGACTGGATCGGTTTTGTGCAAGGCCTGATATAACCAGATTTTCAGTAAATGTTTAACTTCATCTAATTTATGGATTTATTTATTTAACTGAGAGAATACCAAGCTTCAGTTTCAAATTCAGGTGGAATAGGGAAAGTAGCTAGCATATTCACAAAACTTAAACCCTCCTGCTGATCAGAAAATGCAGTATCTTCTCTTTGAACCATCCCATCCATTTGGTGAACTGTTAAATGAGAGCATCAGTGCATGTTAGCTCTCTCAAACTGAGATTCAAGACAGCAATTGCAAACAGCTCTTAAGGGAACACCTTAGAATTTGCTGGAAGTTCAGCCCTACCTTTCTCAATTTGCTGTTTTATTATTCTGTTTTCTTTCACCCAATCTCTGTATTTTCAGAGCACAAAGCCCTTTATGGAGGATGCTAGTTTCTGTAAGATTAATGCCTAGAAAACTCTGTGCACAACCTGACAAATAACAACAGCTGCTCAGCACCCTCCTGCTATATCTGAATTAAAACATCTGATACAGCCCTCATGCTTTAGCTTTATTTATTCACACAGTTTCTCATCACCTGGCTGAACAAAAGGATTCTGGTAACATGAACAATTTAATGTTTAAGGACAAAGAAGCTGCAGCATTGCATTAGTAATCTGAGAATAAAAAATAGCCTTAACAAAAAAATCACCCTCGGCTGTCCATTCTCCAGAGAAGCATCACAGCTTCTTTATTCTTGACTTTGCTGTTACTATTGGATATTGAAAGAAATCCTCTGAGTTTTCCCACTACAGAACTCTAAAGCTAAGTGGTCATGTGTGACTCCTTCTTTACTGCCAAACAACTAAAGCAGCAAAATCAATACTAGGATTGCAAAAGTTTATGTACATACTTTCCCTGACAGGGAATAAGATTAGCTTGTGTAACCAGTTTTCTCCATACCTGAACAATCATGGAAAGAAGACACAAAAAAAAGAGGAAAAGCCTGTTCCACCTCCCATTCAGCTATTTTTCATCATGTTGGCAGTCTGCTCTATGTCAGTACCGTGTTACATTTGTCTTGGGTCCAGAAGAGGAATGAATGCCTAAGAAATATAAAGAGGAGACATATAGAGAATAACAAGGAAAGAAGTAAGGAAAAAATGGAGACATTTTGAAAAAGAAGAGGAAATTAGTGGAAGGTAGAGATAGCAGTCAGAAGTAAAACCAGAAACCATGTCACACCAGTAGCTAAGGAGTCTTGCAGCAACAGAACCACACTGAGCTATTCTCAGCTTGGATATTCTAGCTCAGGCGATTCAACCAAGCACAAGTTTGTCAGGAATTTGTAAGATAACATGCTCTCAGCTGTGTGGTGTTGTCTGTTTCTTAATAAGTCTGTGTGTTAATGAAGCTAATAGAAAGCATGTGAAACATCCTCGGTTTTCCTTCTTTTCTAGGCAAACTAGAATTTGTATTTTCCCCTGAGCAGAGGGTAATACTTTGCAAGACTATCAGGACATTTTTGCAAAGACCCCAATGACCCTGCCACAGTGATTTGTTCAAAATCCCTAAATCAAAGTCTGAATCTAGATTTATAAAATGTAGGTAATATAGAATACAATTATCCTCCCACTGTGACAATGAGAAAAATGTTGCCCATTAGACTAAATCTTTAATCTCTACATCACTGAAAGTATTTTTCTCCATAATTCAATTACAGATTTTTAAGTGAAATAATGTTCAGATTCAGCAGGAATTCAGATACCCTTTCTGGTTCCCCACAGCCATCTAGTACTTGTTCTTAAATGTTCCCGCTTACATCTTTTGTAGCTTGGATATTGTAACTTGCTTACTATACCATTCACTGTTGTTCAAAACTACATTCTCAAGTAATCTTTACAAGAACAAATTCATAATTTATGAACAAATTATTTAAAGTGAATATAGAAATCTCCATAAAGGGTGCCTACGGACACTTGTAGGAAGATGCTGGTTTTTTGATCAGATGCAAAGTGTTTTAAAAGCAGACACATAGGGGGTTTTATTACAATTGGTTTTGACTTCAAATGCATATTGCTGCAAACGATAAAAGCAAATTTCTTTTAAGAATTGTTTTCAGCTGCTCTTTAGTACCAGACAAGTGTTTATCCTCTTTTTGCCTCAGATTCATCTGCCTGATCAGCAAGGCCAGGAAATGGGTTCTGAAAGATGGCTGCCATTCTTCCGCAGCTATATGAAAAGTGGAGAATAGTCTCAATTCCTGTATTAACTCAGGCACTTTCTGCAAGTGCACCCTTCTAAAAGCAACATTCTGGTGCCCAAGAAGTTTATCAGCTATCAATAATGTGTCAACTGCCACTGCTCTGTGAGCTTTCTCTACGCGTTTTATCCCATAAAGGACTTTATCAGAGCTATATGGAAGCATCTGGTGAAAGTTTTCCCACGTTATCGTCTCAGCAACTGCTTTTGTACCCATATGATGACCAGACACAACAGGATCACAAAGACCTTCCTTTAGAAAACATTCGTGTCTGGAAGATGAATGGACTTGAGGGACCTTAAGCTGACTTAAGCAGTATTTTCTTCTCCACCCTCTGAGTCGGCTGGAACAGGAGCAGCACAACATGGCCCTGAGACCCCCACGCCGGCAGCAAGCGCATGTGGCTGCACCAGAGCCAGCGTGTTCCCTGAGGCCCAGCTCCACTGGCTCCCCGAGGCTTTGTCACCCTTCTACATCCAGGCAATGCCCGTTTCAGCCTTTGCAACCGCATAGCCCTGTAACACCGTGCTGCCACGACCGCGAGCTTTGTGCTGGGTGTGCAAGGCCTGGCGGGGGGGAAGGCTTGCCAGGCCTCCTCTGCCTCCCCTGCTCTTGACCTACCTGCAGCTTCCTTTTACCTGGTTTATCTGAGACAGCCATTTCTCTAGTTGATGAGGTCCTGTAGCTTGTGCATTTTAACTTGTCAAAAAAATCTTTGCATGGTACCGCTATGGTTTTATGACTGACATAAGGATGAAGGACAGAGAAATACAGGCCAGGTGCCTGAAAGGAGAGGCCCTGAAAAGTAGAGACACGGCCTGCAGGGGAGAGGAGTATGGACATGGGATCTTAGGACATGAGGTACTGTCTTGTGCCCACAGCTATGAACCATTTACTAATGATCGAGGGGGTTTTGTCTGGGGTCTTTTTGGTTTTGTGGGTTTTTTTAAATAGAAGACCCAGAAGTGGACAAAAACAGTTATCAGGGTAACAAAGAACAAAGAAATAGTATCTAACATACATAAAAGGCACTATATATAGTAAATTCTGATATAGCCTGGAGCTATACACCAATGGAGGAATAGAGAGGTGTAAAAGCATGTTAGGAAATATAAAAGCAACCCCAAATGGAAGCTAGAGGGATAAAGAAGAAAACAGCAACTACAACACCCGTCGTATTCCTGACAGCAAAGTACTCCAGAGGCTTCTGACGTACAGTGTTGCCCTTTCTAGCAGTCTGAAGCTACCGACAACCGAAACTAGCAACAACCAGCTACTGAAACTCACTATCTTTTCAAAATTACTAATGTGGTTTTTTTTGTACTGGTGTGGTTGTCACTATTCCCATTTCAATGTAACCAATACAATCATCTTATTAAAAATACTATCTCCCAGTTTAGTTAATTCTATCTACCCTATTCAGCACAAGTCAGGGGCTTGCACTCAGCTGGGGCTATATACAAGTACCTTGGTGAGACAAGGGGTGAAATCACCAAATTAACAAATGCCAAGAGTTCAAGCCCCTAGAGGGGATTTTTCTTTGTACAACATCATTTTCCTTCCATTTTGTGTAAATTTGTGTGCATTCACAAAAAATAGGAAAAATCCTTCATTTTGATTTTAAAGGGGACTTGTTCATTCTAATCATCCATGATCGCAAACACCAATGCTCAAGTGACATTAACTGAAGTGTACCCTGACTTCAGACACATGTGTAAGTTAAAGCAGGTGAAGAGAAATTTCACGATACATGGTGTAGAGAGATTTAACATTCTTTTTACATTTGCATGTGCACAAACTTCTGTCACAGAAATTTGTCTGCATTTAAAGGCAAAGTTTCTAATAAGTTACCACCTGGAACATTTTGGAGTTGATATCCTACTTAAGTAGAGATGGCCATCTTTCTCCCTTGAAGATTTTTATTTCACATTATCCACAGTTTCATAAAACATGGTATTGTCTAATTTATACAAAATTCATAGTCTTGTATATGTTAAAAAAAAAGTGTAGCAGCATCTTCATTTTGATTTGAAGTTAAATTTAGATTCACAAAGCATGGATGTGGTATGGTAAAAGGCAAAATTTGTGTTTGCAAATGGAAACAGCTGCCCAGTACTTGCAGCAGAGTAGCTGAATGTACAAGATACAGTTTAGAAAGCTACAGCAAGTAGCTCCTGTACTCTAGAGACAAATGGCACTTTGGAGTTCTGCAAACAGTCTTATTGAAAAGTGAGAGGGGAGAACTCTCATATACATCTTTTCACTTTATGAAAAATAAAGCCATCTCATTTTATTCTCCCCAAAAGAGAAAGGTATTTGTTTTTCTTTCTCACTTAGAAATGCCAGTTCTTTCTAGACAGATATTAGTGTCATAAGAAACAAAACGAAATAGAAGAAAAATAACAACTCAAGAAAAGAAAAAAAAAAATCTACCTATTGGAAATTCATTTTCTGCCTTTGTGTTTGTTGCTGACTGTTTAATGTCAGTATGTAGCATGCTGTGCTCACAGTGAAGTGCTCTAGAGTGGCAAGGAAATACTATAGCAGAGTTTAAGGAAGAAAGAGAATTCCTCATTGTTTTACATGTTAAGCACATGTTGTCAGGGGCAGATGGAAAAAAGAAAGAAAAATACAGTCTTTAAAAATATTTTCAAGGCTAATTAAAAGAAAATTTCAGATTAAGTAAAAACAATTTGCAATTTCCATTGCAAATGTCACCAAGATGACAGAATTCTAAATATTTTCTCATTTTAAAATTTTATTTTAAGAAATATCATCCTTCATACACTACACCAAGAGAAAAAAAAATTGTTGTTGGATTCTAAGGCACATTCAGAATCTTTGAATGCAAAATAACCCTTTTGTGTAGAGTATCTAAAAGTAAATCACTTCTACTCAATGGATTCCCTTTTACAATTCCAAATTTACCCCCAAATCTGTATCTAATTAATCTAAATGAAGAAAAAATGCAACAGGTTGAAGATGGAAAGAAATAAAAGGGAAATAAGCCAGCAAAACCTAGAGAAATCTGAAGCTTTTATAGCATCCTGATCTCACACAATTAAACTCAATGAGAATTGGCTGCCAGACTAAGAAAAGAATGAAAGAAGTCGGACTAAAGTTTCTGAAGAAGGAAATCAATGTTCTGGATTTACAACTGAGTACATTTTTCTATTACAGAGATTAGAAGTCAGAGTTAATCAGTTTATAAATTTCTATTTAATTAGGCATATACAATATATTCTGACCAGGTCTTGTTTTGGTTTGTTTTTTTTTTTTAAATTCTCACATACCAACAGTAGAACTGTTGAGACCACATACTTCTGGTATTCATGTGTATATGTTGCCCCGCATTGTACTGTGGCAGTGGGAAGTCTGACAAAGCAATATATGAATCTGCTAGCGCTGTTGGTCCAAGGGAGCAAAACCAGCCACCCCCACCAGTTATTTCCACCATGAAGAAAAGCATATAAAAAAAAGACCAAAAAATGAAAGTCTGTTAACATAAGTTACAGTCAGGTATTCCTTTATTATGTACAAGAGAAAAAACAACACCAAATCTGAAATAACCCTCAGCATATGTCAAGAGCAAATATCATGAAATGGCTAAAACTGTACACAGCAGCAGAGGTACTCTCTAAGAGACTGGCACTTGTTTCCTGAATGCAAGCACTCACCCTCGTCCTTCCAGATTTGCTGCATACTACAAGAAATTTTATTACCTAAGTAAGTGTCAGAGTATAACCTTCAATTAAAGGCAGAACTGTAAATCATGACCCCACACAAACCAGAAAGATTAAAAGCTAAAAATGAAATAAAATGCTATTTTTGTTTATCTCTTATTTTTGAATGAGTTACATAGTGTTATGGAATCTGACTCATCACTTTTTAAATCTTTATAGGAGCAATATGTCATATGTCATTGAATGCTTGTAAAAATAGCTATTAAATACGGGAAAATATTTGAAAAATAATAAAAAAACACTTAGCAAGCTGCAAGTCAAACATTCAAACCTGGTAATTATCAAAATTCAAACCTGGTAATTATCAAAATTAACATGTTTTAAGTTCACCTGTTTTGTAAGTATATTTTTAATTACAGCATCACAGATAGGTTTTTTCCCTACAGATTTATTTGTATCATCCATTGTCCTCACTAAATAGTGTTCATGTACTGAGTTACTATTTGTTTTTTGTAGCACAGTGTGGCTAAGGAGTGTGGCTCCTTAAGATTTTACACTAGTCACGTTCATCTTTGAAAAGGAAGTAATTAATTTTCTCTCAAGTTTTTTAGTAGCATTCCCCATGCTAACACTGAAAGGTTTCTCAGATATCAGCTTCACAATTGTCATAGATGGAGTGATGCACTTCACTTGTAAGAGAGAAGTAGCAATGTTTATTGATAGAAAACAGGGATTTAACAAAGTTTGATAATAAATGTGACAGTGGTTTAACAAGATTCGATGGCAATGTATGCTTGATTATTTACTGCATAGAGGACAGGGTCAGACAAAACTCTCAGGGAGACCCTCCCATAGAGTCATAAACTCCTTCTCAGAGGGAAGTTCAGGGGCGGCTGGATCCAGACTTAGTCCCAGACTTGGTCAACAGTTTATGTCTAAAGGATTGTATGCGCACAAGCAATCCTTTATATCACTTAGTTAGGATTTCAAAGTTTAGTATACTATTAACTGCTTACCGAGAATCTGTTGATCCTGGCGTGCAGCCTGCTGCCATGCAGGAGAACTTGACAGGCTCTGGGCTGGCCACTAGTTATGGAGTGAGGCAACTAACTTACAGTCGTATTTACATACCGACTACAGGTGTTAGCTTCTTCCAAATTTGCCTTGAGCCAGACATGGACCAGCACTGTGGTTCGGTGCGTGCATTGTTCAAATTAGCCCTTGGCTATTGTGTTGTTACCTGTCTCCCCTGAATCCACTTTGAGCCAGATGCAGCCATCACGACCAGATTACAGCCCCCACTGATGGTTATCACTTCAGCAGGGTTACGAGAAATACAGGTCAGGCTGGGGGGAGGGGACCACACCACCACAGCGATGTACCTACCAAATTACAGGGGAAATAAGGTTATTTCACTTTATGAAGGGGAAAAAACAAACAAACAAACAAACAAAAACCCAACAAACAACGACAGCTAGAATCAAATCAGAAGTATTTACAAATATCTACAACGGAATACTTAAACACTCTATGGCATCTTAGATGATCAAAGCTCAGATGCCACTGATCTCAGAAGCCACTGTAAATGTTCAGCATTTCTGCAAAACAGACCCTAACCTCTTAAATAAGGTATCAGGAAGGGTATATAATTAGGAACGACCTGTTTGGTTTAATCAACAGCTATTTCTGAGGAAGAAGCAGTAATAAAGTGGTCTCGACCAATATCACTGCTGACTAGGTGACCTTTGGCAAGCTGCTTTCCTTGCCTCTGTTTTATCACCTCTTCTTGTAAGACAGGTGAAGTGTTTTGGCTAAAATTTTCAGAGACAAAACCAAAACAGAACAACAAAAAAGCTCTACAGTTGATAGCATAATACTTCTAACTTTGCCCATACTCATAGAGCATCAGTCAGGTACGTGTGTGCCTTCTGTGTATAAATGAGGATAACAATGTAATCCTTCAAGTAAGGATACAGGCATATCTTCTAAACCAGTCCTGAACTTCAAACTTTTGGGTAAATGCTGAGGTAAGTACCCTGTGTTTATATCTATTTGCATAGTTTTGATTTTTTAAATTATTTTTATTAATACTATACCATGAAGATCTAAGCTGCTCTACAGTAGACCTTCATCACCCTAAGGAATATTCAAGAGAAATCCTAGAATAATAAAGAAGAGAAGTTTGTGACAAGAATCCTGGGGTGAATACTGTAACATCTATCCAGAGGCACTGTAAAGGAAAATGGTTGATTCTGCTTGTGCTTTATCTGTGTTGTTTTAATCTCAGGCTTCTTTGGAGAACCAGGAATACACTTTTTCAGCTTTACATAAAACTTGGCTTCTGAGCATTTTAGTTAACTTCTGAAGCATTACCAGATGCTGCAGCTTCTATTTAGGGCATAGGGCTCTTGTGGATATGAAGGCTTTTTGTATTCAGAGTTTATCTTGTCTTCAGAATTAGAAGTTTTCTTCCCATGTGCCCCAAGCAACAGAATAGCATCTCTTCTGCAGCAGGAGTGTGATCTAATGCCTAGGATCTCTGGGAAGGGCATCTAACGAGTGTCCTGCTATTGCAGTATCCCAGGATTCTGGCAGCGATACGGCTCTGGCACGCTGGGGCTGCCGCTGATGGAGGCGGCCGACGCACGCGGGCACAGAAGGGAGCCAGAAGCTCTGCTGAGGGCAGTGCCTACAGGCTGGGTGACAGCGGTGTCATGCCACAGTGCACCGTCCCCAGCACCAGCCCTGAAGAAACAGCCCCTGCCCCATCACAGGCTTCCACCCAGAGGGAGGACACAAGTCTGGGGCTGTGGGGGTGCCTGGTGCCCCTCACCAAGGCTGGGAGGGGGCAGGTAGGGTCCTCACCCCCAGGAGGTGCGAGCTGGGGGAAACTCTGTGTTTTCAAGGGCAGGAACGCCTGGAGGAAGTCGGCAGGAACGCCTGGAGGAAGTCAGCAGGAACGCCTGGAGGAAGTCAGCAGGCTGTGCGGCATCTGAGCTGCTCAAAAGGAGAGTGGATGAGGGAAGAGCAGTGGATGGTGTTTATCCTGACTTTACCAAGGTTTTTGACACTCGCTCATAACATCCTTATAGATCAGCTGATGAAGTATGGGTTAGAGAAGTTGGAGAGTTGCTGGGCTCAAAGTGTTGCGATCAGCAGCACAAAGTCCAGCTGGAGGCAAGAACTAGGGCTGTACTCCAGGGGTGGTTACTAGGGCCAATATCGTTTAATGTCTTCATTGATGACCTGGATGATGGGAGTAAGCGCTCCCTCAGCACGTTTGCAGATGATGCAAAACTCGAAGGAGTACTGATACGCCAGTCGGCTGTGATGCCATTCAGAGCTCTGTACTTTGACAGGCTAGAGAAATGGATAAACAGGAACCTCGTGAAGTTCAGCAAAGGTAAATGCCAAGTCCTGCATCTGGGAAGAAATAACCCCACGCACCAGCACAGGCTTGGGGGCTGACTGGCTACAAAGCAGCTCTGCAGACATGGACCTGGAAGTCCCTATGGACAACAAGCTGACCATAAGCCAGGAATGCGCCCTCATGACAGAGAGAGTCAACAGCCTCCCGGGTTGCATTAGGCAGAGCACTGACAGTAGGTAAAGAGAAGTGATCTTTCCTCTCTGGTGAAACACATCTGGAATGCTGGGTCCTGTGCTGGGCTCCCCAGTCTGTCAAAGACATGGACATATTGGAATTGAATACAGCAAAGAGCCACAGAGCTGATCAAGGGACTGGTGTGTCTGACGCAGGAGGAGAGGCTGGGGCAGCTGGGACTGTTCAGCCTGGAGAAGAGAAACCTTAGAGGGAAACTTATGAGTGTGTATAAATAACTGATGGGGGGAGTGAGGAAGATTGAGCCAGACTTTGCTCAGTGGTACCCACTGAGAGAACAAGAAGCAATGGATGCAAACTGAAATAGAAGAAAAGCCATCTAAATGTAAGACTTTTTTTTTTTCATTTCATTTTTTACAGTGGGGGTGGTCAAACTCTGGAACAGGTCTCCCAGAGAAATTGTAGAGTCTCCATCTTTGGCGATATTAAAAACCAAGCTTGACACAGCTATGAGCAACCTGCTGTAGTTGACCTTAGTTTGAGCAGGTGGTTGGTCTAGATGATCTCCAGAGGTGCCTTCCAGCCTCAGCCATTTGGTAATTCTGTGATTACAGACTTCAATATCTCTGGGTCTCAGGTTTGTCATATATTGCATTTTGATGGCAAAGGGATGGAGTTCTAGGCTTTTTTCCAAACTAACAATCTCATTGGTTATCTTGAACTGAAGGTAAATTAACTTGACAGAGAGTGGTTGGTCCCATGTTCCTATGCCAATTCTAAGACAGGTAACTTTGCTTTTGCAATGTCTATAATAACAAGAGATGCTGTTTAAATAGGCAAAGATACCTCCCTGGTATTTGGAGATTAAATTTAGAAGGAGTAATGAAAATATCCACAAGTGAAAGACAGAGTTCGTTGGACTCTACCACTTCCTCATTCTAATGGTTTTAAAGTCTCAGGGTACTAGAAACTGAAATTTGGCAGAGGCTAACTGAGATCATAAAAATACTTTGTGATATGTCCCAAATCAATTGACTTGTGAACTCCAAAAAATACATGAGTAAAACATGCCAATTGCTGATGGCATACACAGTATAAGATGCAGGAAAACGGAATCTCCCTCTTCCTCTGCATCTATGAGATATAGAACAGCAAAAGAATTAGTATGAGATCCTATAAAGTTTGTATTGCAGTAACAAAAGGGTCAAATTATGGCATAATAGACCATTGTTAACCTCTGAGTGTCCTGTTATTTCAACATAGTGACTTTTTTTTTTTTATATGGAATAAATATATGCACTGCAGCACAGTTCTTTACCTATTACGGATTCACTACATCTTGTTCAAGAAAGGAATGATCAATCAAATTATCCCTATGACTGATTAAGAGAAAATATGGTTATTAATATATTTTAACTCTGTTGCAGCTGAAAAGTATGAAATCCAAAACTGAAAACTTTAAAATAGTAATAAATTATCCATGCTTGCTCACTAATCTCACCTGCCCAATTGTTTTCCTTATAACATAGGTGATCAGCTGGTTTTTTTCGCCACACTCAGTCTTTCCAGCTTCTTTTTTTCTGAAAAATCTACATGTTCATTGAAATCTAACATGCTCCCTTTAAAGTGCCTTCATACAATGGCTCTTTGGTGCTTTGCAGGTGTAATAGAATATATTATACATCTTTTCTGCACCCAGAAAGGGTTCATTTGTTTCTTTTTTTATTTTAATCTCTAATCTACAAATGCGTGATCAACAGTGAGCAAGAAAAAATGATAAGGAAATAAATGAAATACCAATGATAAATGCAAATCTGTTGTTTGAAACAAAGGCTTCCACAGGTGAAAAGAGCAGCTAAATTTACCCAAGAATTAGATGGGAAAAGAAGATCAAAGGAAGAAAACCAATCTCCTTTTTTTTTTTCTTTTTGGGGGGGGGGGGTATTTGGGTTTTGGTTTTTTTTCAATTTGGGTTTTTCTGTTTGTTTTTGTTTAGTGCAAGCCTTCAGCAGGCTTTTGAAGAAAGGCTATTTAAGCTGGAAGGTGGAGGTAGAAAAACAAGATAAATTTTGGTACTTTTGTCAGCAACACTCTATAGGTGTTCATCATTATAACAGTGTGCCAGCATTGCAACAGCACTTGTTGACAACCATGCATGTCTTGCATACAAAGGAGCAGAAGAGGAAGAAGAGGCTGCAACATTCAGATTTATGCACTTAAAATATAATTTTAAAAATATAAGTTTTCCGACCCTCAAATATTTTTATTTCAAGCTGATCAATTTCACTAAATGAAAAATCATGTATGGTGTGATTGAAAGGGAAATAAGGAGATGAAGAGAACATCCCAGTGAGATAAGATATGAAGGGTGTTTGAATGGTCTGAACAGCTGTTTATGAAGAACACAGTATAGGAAGTAATCATATTATACCAAAGACTGTTATATTGTAAGTACAATGAATTTTTAAGTTTAGGCTTTAACTGCATAGAAGAAACTATCATACTATTGATATTACCTGGGTAAGATTTAATTCTACTACATATGACTTTCAGTAGTATCAGGATGCTCAATAGCCTTGTTTTAAATTCCAAAACCACCTGAAAGAGTTAATCTTCTCCCTAGGCCCCTTCATACTATGGTCACTTTGTGCTATAAGCACTTAGAGAAACCGCAGTCCTATGTATGTCGCACTTATAAGGGTTCCCAATATGAATTATTTAAACTCCTTAGCCAGAAGCTGCAAGAATTACAGCTTCAAGCACGTATCCATGATTGCAGAGAACCTGTGCAGTCCTACTGTTGGAAGAGGGAACCAAAAAGGAGAGGAGGCACTTTGTAATGCTCATGGGCACTCTGGGACTGTGAATTCTTCCTTTAACTCTGCTGTCCAGGTCAGCCTTTCAACCGCTCCTACATATATCCCCAGTTTCTAGCTTGTCTACGAAGACTAAGGTGCAAGAGCCCACTGGTACAGCCTATGTGAAGACTGCGTATAACTCTGTTAAACACAGTTACAATCATATTCACATCTGAAAACAAATTGGATTAATTTATTATTATTATTTATTATTATTATTGTTCCTTGCTCTTACCACTAAAGCTCTGAACTCCAAATATAACTGCTAAATATATTCTGTAAATAATTGCAACATGTTGCTTTTCTGGAAAGCTAAATTTGCACTGACAGGCTCAGCCTGATCAAATGCATGCTTAGCGCCAAAAATAGCCTTATTTTCAAAACTAACAAACAAACAAAAAATCTTTTATCAAAGAATTCAGGTAAAGAACTGAATGCCCAACTGAAATAAAGGGATAAGACACTGGAAATGAAGATTGTTGGAAAGGTTAAAGAACTACTAAAAGGTATTGCTATATCAAAGCATGTCTACAGGAGGCTGCTGTAAGCTTCAATAAAAGAAACAACATACCAAGCTTTCACACATAAATTACTCCAGGTTTTCATTCTTTCCCTTTCAAGCCTGGCCACTGTTGGGGTTTTGGGGGGGGGGGGGTTCTGTTCTTGATTATTCTGGGCAATGGATTCTCCACATCGCCAGGCCTTTATTTCAGTAGTGTCCTGCTCAGCTGGGTCTCTTCACGGACACCCATACTAGGTCTAATATTTCAGGATTCTTTCTCTAAGATATTCTTCATGTAATGATTTTCCTCCTCAGAAAAGAAATCGATTTTTCATTAAGGTTTTCAAAAAATTTTATCTTGATTACTTCAGTACAAATGTCTCTATCATGAACACAGGGAACTTAAAATGATCATTTTAGTGCATATGGATACTTACAGTAAAACGTAGAGCTCCTCAGCACCACCCAGTTCAGTGGTTCAGGTAAAACTTATGCTGATAGGATTGTAACTTGTAATCACTACCAAGAACTCGGGGACCGCTGTCAATTTAAAAAGAAGTCATAGACTCAATAATTCCTGGGGATGTAAATTTTGTCCTACCTGTATTAAATGCTCCCTCTCTCCCACAGAATGTGGTGTGCTATTCTAAAATATCTCTGTGTTCTAGTTTGCCTCACTATACTAAAAAAATAAAATAAATAAATAAATTCACAGAAATCTTTTTTTATAGTAACAGTGCATCATTCAGCTTTGATATAGCTTTGAGTAGAATTCAGCTGGGAATGAAATTGAGCAATTAATCACAGAACTTTCCTATTTCCAATCTCTAGAATTCTGCTACTTTCTATCTAATTTGCCCCACTCATCCAAAGCAGCACTCCCTAGGAGTTTATCTGGTCTCATAAATATCACAAGCTATGGCTCCTTTGCTTCATCACCCAGCAATATGTTTAACAGATCCCAGGCCAGAAGTGATTTCTGAAATTATGAATCTCCTTCTCCCTTTGTAATTGCTTTCCATTTCTCATACTTACTCTTCCTTTTCCCTTTAAATAATTTCTCTTTGCTATTTATACCCTTCTATGATTTTAAATTGCAACTACATGTCCTTCTGCATGTCATCATTTAGACAAATTTGACAAAATTTGGGACTCATCTCTTGATGACCTCAAATTATTAATCTTTTTTCTTTTTTTTTTTTTAATTTTCTAGTTTGTAGTGTCCTTGCCTCACAAAGGATTGCATGTGCTCTCAAAGGATCAGTGAAACTCCTTTAGGAGTTGTCTTGATGATTTTACCATGGTGGCTTCCAGAAAGGAATATGTGCTTATAATATATATATATATATATATATATATATATATATATATATATATATATCTGACAATATATGTTTTAAGATCTGTTAAGCAAGACTTAGCTATTTGGATTGGTTGCTACCATGAAGATTTAGTTTTGCACATCACCTTCCTCTGTTAAAATTAACACAACTCTGCTGTTTATTGACAAAATCTATTGACAAAAAGCAATTCATAAGCTAACAGCAGCTGAGCAATTTTCATTATTATATTCTAACCAAGATTTTCAGTAGTCTAAAATTAGATGACTAAAAATATATAGTATTTAAGTGATCTGCTTTATAAAAACACTTAAAAAACCATCAGATATCAGTAGAGCTCACAGAACTTCAGGAATATTAACTAAGAGCAGGAGTCAGCCTATTCAGATGTAACTGAGTTTAATTGCATTCCCTGCAGCAAATAAAAATTTTCATTTATCCATGCTGTATATTGGAAATATTTGGATGATCTTAGCTCAAAGGGTGCTAGTGCCTGCCATTCTAATAATGTTCTTCATTCCTGTAGTACTTTACTTTAAAGGGTTGGTTTGTTGTTCGGGTTTTGTTTTGTTTTGTTTCTAACATGGCTGCCATGATCTTGGTGCTTACTTGCATGTTGGTAGCAAATACCATCTTGCCCTTTGTTTGCATGAATCTACCAGCTGCAATAAATCAGCTCAGACATTTTAGTATATAATGAAGAACACTAGATAAATTATGGAAAAACTTTTTTGTCATCTATTGCCAAGTTTTGGTCAATACGATTGATACTAAGAAAAGTAACATTGCTGCAGGGAGTTCTCAAGGCTAAAACACCCTATTTCACATTCATTAAGGTTCTAAGTTCTTTTTTCCTTTTTCCTTCATAATAATTATATCTATATACCACAGAAACCCTTTTTGGAGTGTGTTTGCTCTCCCTGATTGGATTCAAATGAAAAGCTGCCTTTCTCTGGGCTGATTTCTTTTTCCTGTCTAATCAGCAGCATGGCCTGAATCCTAATTACAGGTTAGGGACTTAATGAATAAACTTCAAGAATATTAATTTAATGCTTGAAATACCAGCAAATAGAGTGAATGTTTTATTTGGGGCTTGCTTCATGAAGTCTCCTTTTAGTGGTATTAGAATTTAAGGTTTAAAATGAGAACATGGTGAAAAACAACATTTAATCTTCAACAAGAGTAAATTAGTAGAGAAAGAAATAGGGAGGCGAATGAAAGTGGGGGGCGGGAGAAGGAAAGTAGCTATAATAAAACCGTGATCTTAAAATTAATGATCTCACACATTTTAAATTATTTTTACCTACAACAGTAACATCTAAGCCACCAGAATATATATCACTGATAATTTTTCAGGTAAAATTAATTATTCAAATAGATTTGAGTTCATGTTTGTTGAACAGTCAACTTACACCTCCATCTTGGTGTCCAGTGAAGGATTTGGGTTTTCTTCTAGAGTATTGTATTACCTCTACAGCTGATGGGAACAAGCTGGTGCTTTTGAACACCTCCAGAAGGAGATTCTGTGTGTTCCTCTGGTTTGAGTTTGAAACTCGGGTGCCTATCTCCCTCTAGGGGCATTCAAAACATTCATTGGGCTAAGGGCATTAACTGGCCATATTGGTAGCTGAGATACTAAGGAGAAGAAATTTTCTCAGCACCTAGAAGTAAAGGTTCAATCTCCAGACAGCTTCTTCCCCAACATGAATTCTCCTATGCTGTCATTCAACACCAAGTCTATAACCACAGGCTTTTTACTCAAAAGACAATTTACTGGCCTCCTCTGAAGCCTTTTTGTTTCTTTACTAGGACTCTGAAGAAAAAAACCTTATTAGTAAACAAACTTTGAAATATTTTGATACCGTTCCCTTCTCTTTCTGTCCTTTCTTTTAAACAATGGTACAGAAGCTTCATTCCCTTTTTGTTTGTTTGTTTCTACGGATTTTTTTAAAGAGCAGGGAGAGAAAACTTCTTTGTTTTTATGGTGACTGATGAAAAAGGAAATATAAGAGAGGGAATCTGGTGCATCAGGACTTGGCTACCAGCAGCTTTAGAACGTGAGCAGACACCAGCAGGATTAACTGCTAGAGCTTAAACAGAAGTTTTACAAATGCCTTTAAGCACCCTCAGCACTTGGATCTGTTTTTCTCTTGGAGAACTTCCTGGTCACCATACAAAAACCTCTCTTTTCTCTTTGGGTTTTTGGTTGCGGGGGGGAGGAAAAATTAGCATAATGTTGCACATAGTAGAGAGATGAAATTGTTCATTTGTACCTAGTCAAGGCACAAGGACCAATGGAATGATTAAGAAAATTAAACTAAATTAATATTTACCCTGGGGAAAGTTAGGAAAGGAAATATGTTTATGACTACAGAACTCAAACATATTCATTGGCTAATGGGAGTTCACATAGACTCAAATTGCAGTTCTTCTCTGCAGAGAAACCTCAGTCCCGCATGTTCCATTTAATTAATGCTGATCTGTCTTTGCTGTTGAAGAATAGGAATGATTCTTCTTTTTCTTTAATGGCTTTACTTTTAAATTTCATTCCATGGGCAGAAGGAAGAAAAGAATAAAACTCTTAAAATTGTCAATCATTGTTAAAACATATGAAAATGTAAACATTCCTACAGCTATGTCCTTACAGTCTCACTGTGGAGTTTTACCCTTCACTGGATTAATTAAACCCATTGAGTTAGAGTTCCATTTAAGTTTTTCAGAAATTTCTGTCTTTTCTCCAATACAATTATCCCATCCCTCTGATGCCATTTAAACCTTCAAAGTCCATTAATATCACACAAAAGAGGTCTGTGAGCTGCCTTTGGCCTTCTAACCAAATCAGATAACTATTTCCAGATAAACTGAACGCTGTCCTTCAACTTGAGTCCATAGATTTATAGGAATTACTGCAGATGGACAGTAAGACACTTTAAACACAACTATGACACAATTTATTTTAACTGTATCCATCTGCATTTAATCTGTCCCACTCTGTTGAGCAACCATGTATATTTGCTTCTTTCAGGTGACACTGAATTTTTTCTGCTTATTTAAAGTTTTTTTCACATTCCACTTCTCTCACAAGAGGTCTTTGTTTCTGTATCATCACTAGAAAATAATATCCATGCTCTAAAGTCAATGGACCCTCCAAAATTGTTTCTTATTACACAAAATTTAAAGTAACTTTTTATTACAATTGATTGAAATTGGAACACTATTCATGGTTATCTAAGTTAGAGGAGTGAAAATATAGGTTGAGTTAATAAATAGGTAATATGGTCCTTTTGAAAAGCGTTATGACTTCAAGCATCCACAGATTCTTATACAAAACAGCTGTTGAAAAGACTAACCATAAAACTATCAGTATTTACAAGATTTTTATTACACAAACCTAATGGCTCCCATGGTTTTAATGCACTGCAAAATAGTCTTTCCTATTCCTTATGAACACAAAGCACATCTCTCTAAAGGGACTTTTCTTCCTACAAGCTATCAATGCAATCAAAGCTAGTGATGCATTTTATTACATTACTGCTTCTTGAAGAAACACATTTTTATTGTAATATTTCATAAAGATCTCCTGCTGGCAATGTAAAAAGTAACTATCTAATGAAATTTAGTAGTGTGTTCTTGCAAACCCGATTAAAAAATGTATAGTAGGCTAGTGAATATAGTTTCTGGTTTTGAACTTACCACTAAAAATAATATCTTAGAGCTCAACTACTGAAACCAGCTTCTACCATCCTGTTTTTACCTTGTGCATCACTTGCTTTCTCACCAGAAAAAAGTGTGCAGGATGTTCTTGCTGAAAAGTGCAAAAGAGCTTGAAAGTCTTCTATGATCTAAAATAAGCTTGATATGTCTACTGTACTGGATATACACAATACATATATATATTTATAAACACCATGTTAATGCAACAATACACTAATGTATAATTAACAGCATTAGAAAATTTGGTCATGAAAATTATGATGAAAAGAAATAAAACTTTCTAAAACATAAAAGTTTCTTTTTAAGAATAAAAAACAAAGGGAATATCCACAAAGGTTTATTTTAGCCTACTAAGGCTTATCTCCCTACGTAGTATCTATTCTCAATAGAAATAAAAGATTACTCTAGAGGACAATTAAGAACAGGAAAGCAATTCAGAGTATCTGTTGTTATGCATACATTAGCAAATAGCAACACTATTTGCTTTTACACATACAAGTAGATTTGTGCAGCAAAATAATTGGTGCTGAGGACCTGATGTTCACGGTATGTGCATTTGTAAGGTTTTTATTTCACAGTATCTCTAGTCTGGTCTTGTAGGCTGAATGCCTGTTAGTAGTTTGGAGGGCATTAAGCACAATTCTGTAGTTCATCTTTCAACTTAATTTAATCTGAAACACATTCAGCCTGCATGCTCTGAGAGTGCTCCAAAAAGTGTCACAAGGGGGAAAAAATCAGGACATTCATTTCAAAAGCAAACTCTTAATTCTCACTAAAACATTGATGTAGATGCATTTTGAAATTCTTAAAAGTGCACTTTTGGTTAGATGGCTAAGACAATAGCTTAATAACATCACATGTAGGATGATGTATTGGGTTTGTGTGGCAAGGTTTCTGTAGCGGTGGGCTACAGGGGTGGATTCTGTGAGAAGCTGCTAGAAGCTTCCCCCATGTCCGACTAGAGGCAATGCCAGCCAGCTCCAAGCCGGACCCGCCACTGGCCAAGGCCGAGCCCATCAGCGACGGTGGTAGTGCCTCTGGGAGAACAGGTTTAAGAAGGGTACAAAAAAGCGGTTCAACAGCAATTGCAGCCAGGACAGAGGAATGAGAATATGTGAGAGAACCAACCCCACAGACCCCCAGGTCAGTGCAGAAGGAGGGGGAGGAGATGCTCCAGCACCAGAGCAGAGATTCCCCTGCAGCCCGTGGGGAAGACCATGGTGAGGCAGGCTGTCCCCCTGCAGTCCAGGGAGGTCCACGGGGGAGCAGATCTCCACCTGCAACCCGGGGAGGACCCCACGCCGGAGCAGGGGGATGCCTGAAGGAGGCTGTGACCCCATGGGAAGCCTGTGCTGGAGCAGGGTCCTGGCAGGACCTGTGGCCCCGTGGGGAGAGGAGCCCACGCTGGAGCAGGTTTGCTGCAGGACTTGTGACCCCGTGGAGGACCCACGCTGGAGCAGTCTGGGCCTGAAGGACTGCAGCCCGTGCAAGGGACCCATGCTGGAGCAGTTTGTGAAGAACTGCAGCCCACATGAAGGACTCACCTTGGAGAAGTTCATGGAGGAAGAGTGTGAGGAGTCCTCCTCCCCCTGAGGAGGAAGGAGCGGCAGAGACAAGGGGTGGCGAGCTGACCCCAACCCCCATTGCCGGGGGGAGAAGGGAGAGAGAACTGGGAGTGGGGTTGAGCCGGGTGGGAGGGAGGGATGGGGGAAGGTGTTCTAAGGTTTGGGTTTACTTCCTAATATCCTTGTTCTGATTTGATTGGTAGTAAGTTAAATTGATTTTGTTTCTTCCCCAGGTTGAGCCTGTCTTTTGCCCGTGCCCATAAGTGGCGAGCGATCCCTCCCTGTCCTAGTCTCAACCCACCAGCATTTTGTTATATTTTCTCTCCCCTGTCCAGCCAAGGAGGGCAGTGACAGAGCAGCTTTGGTGGGCATCTGGCATCTAGCCAGGGTCAACCCACCAGAGATGAATAACTGACCTAAACAAAATACAATGGGTTTAGTTTTGTGGGTTTTTAGGGGGTTTGGTTTGGGTTTTGTTTGTTTGTTTTTTTAAGAGAGAAATTTTATTGTAACTTGAAAGAACTTTTGTCAAGGGAAGAGCATTTACCCAGCATAATAGTCTGGAATCTGTTCTTAAACACAAACCTGTTCCAATTGGCTCTGGACACTAACTTTCCCAGCTGTCCTCCTTAGGATAATTGGGCAATTAGCCTTTGCCTCTCAGACTAATTACCAGCTCAGCCTACCTGGCTGTTTCTCAAAGAAACCCAGACAAGCACAGGCAGAGAAAATAGGAAAATACAGCCTTCCATGAACATCAAATATATACATACCATTTACAGGGCTGCCCTCTCACAACCCATTTGTAGTGAAGGCATAGGCCAGAGCACTTGACCAGAAGGGTCTACGGGGTAGTTTAACAACAATTACCTGATTAGATGTAACTTTCTGCCATATGCAAATACTAGTAGCTCCTCATCCTGCTCCAAGTCTGGGCAGGAACAGCTCATATGTAGAGAGGTCTGGTGGCAATGCATGTGAGTATGTGTTTGGGGGTAGTGAAGTGATTTTAGAGTATTAGAATATGAATCTGACAATAGAGAATAAAATAGCGGGGGGGGGGAGGGAGCAGAGGAGGTTATATTACTTCATGGATACATGTGCATCATTCCCTGTGGAGCTGAGAGAAGCTGCTGTTATTGCTGAGGAAAATAAATTTAAATTAAAAAAAAAAAAAAAAGGCGGCAACATCATTCTTTCTCCCTGTCTCCCTGCACTCACCCACCAAATACACTGTTTGGGAATCCTTATAAGCTGGAGAGAACAACAAAATAAATTCTGTCAGAAGAGCAGGCCCTACCTAAAGATTTCTGACTTTTCTTTTCCCCTTTTAATTCTTCACTTCCAGCAATAATTTGGTGGAAAAAAGTTAACTATATACAAGTATTTTACTTAGTATCACTTACTTTTAAAATACAGTGAATGTAGCTCACCAGTATAGATAGTCTTTTGGAATATCACAGTAAAACTCAGTTAATATTACAGAGATGTGCATGGGGACATTGTCCACAGCCGGTACAAAGAAATTATAATACATACGTTGGTAACCTTTGTCGGTCCTTAAGAAAAATGGAGTTCCTTCATGTTTTTCTTCCCACATTGACTATGTGGAGCTTCTACTGTATATATCCCTGCATTCCACATATGCCATGGAAAAGTAAGTCAATTCAGCTGAAAGCTTTCTGAACCAAGGGGGTTTTTTATTTGCCTTTTTTTTCCCCTTTTAATTCTGCACTTTAGATCCTCAAAATGCTCCACTACACAACAGTGCTTCGATAACATCATAAACCCCTGCAGAGTAAGGCAGGTTGCATGCTTCAACAAGTAGGACAGAGGAGAGGAGCTCTCACGGAGAGCACTCTAGAATTCACCAAGTGGCTAAAGACAGAGTTCAGTAACACTCGTGCTCCTTGAGGAATGCATTGCAGAAACTGATGAGCTTTTCTATAAATTTTATAGACTGCTGAGGTGAGAGTGGAGAGAAGAGGTCAGCTTTTCTAATGTTCTTCATGCTGTTTTGCCACTGAGATTGCATTCAATTACTTGGTTTGCTCATTGTAAGCCAGTGGGATGAAACATGGGTGAGGTCATGGTTTGTAATAGTATATGGATCAATGCTCACCATTTAGAAACTGGGCAAATTGGGTTAAAAGATGCTGCAAAGTGTGTGTCTGAGGAAAACAGATGGCATATTTGCTCTTTTTCCTCTAATAACAGTACAGTGGATATTTTAGTTCGTTGGGGTCTGGGTTTTGGTTTTTTTGGAAGTGATGCAATAGAAGTGGAGCTGAATAATAATATATAATACCTCTGTTTAGCATAGATACAATTAATAACTTGATAATGGAGCTGTGTAATTGGAATAACCAAACTTCTTTAAGTTGATATAATAGACTGCATGTAAACTTTGTTTTTTGTCATGCTAGTTAAGTTTAATTTTTGCTTAATCAAGAGAGATGCTAAGATCCAAGCTGTCATTTTATACCCTCGTCAAATTGCCATGTTAGTCCGTCCCGTGGGATCAGTATGTCTTGAGATCATAGGTCTCTAGGAACAGAATGAAGTTTCATGTCAGTAGGCATATTCTTTAGGTGTGGATCCTCCATCTCCAAGAGATTGGTTATTGTCATTGAGTTTGCAACGTTTCATGACTCTTGAAGTCACTGCTGGAGCTGTCCCCCAGGCCTGTGCTTGCATAGTTTTATAATCTGCACTGCACTGAATTCTAAAGAGATGGTCTGTCTCACCCGAGACACACAGATTAAAACAAAACAAAGCAAAGCAAACACTGCACACATTTCTTTGCCCAAGTTTTAATATGGTTTCTGGACTACTCTGCTAAGAGCAGAGTTATGTTTTCTAGCCTCATCAGGCTTGTTTATCAGTCTCATGGCTTACTTTCTCAACTCGGAAGACTTTCTGGCTCAGCTCACATCTTTGACTTTCTTTGTGATTGTTTCTATACTAATGGATACGGTCTTCTCCTCTCCTTCCACAAAACCATATTGTCTTTTCTTTACTTTTCCATGTCAAAACTGTGCCATGTTGGCTTCCATGACTAATATGATTCTCTCCTGCCCTGAATTTCTTCTTTCTGTGTATGGTAATTTCCATTATTCCAAACCCACTTAATGGAGATGAATATGAGAAAACTCATTCTGTAGGGTTTCCCTAAACAGAACAAACACTAATTTTACAACATTATGGTCTAGATCCCTGTCAGAAATGCTGACTTTCTATTCAGGTGGCAGCATTAAAAAAAAAACAAAAAACAAAAAACAACCCAACATATAAACCCCAACCCTCTTAATATTGATTTTTATTAGGTTAAGTAAATAGATATCTTTTATACAGGGATAGTAATGTAAGCTGATTTACTGTGTGCAGAATACTGGTCTGTCTAACCTAGAGTCCTGTTCCAGATGACTTGAAATGTCTTTTCACTGACCATCAGTGAGTCAGTGAGGATTACACGAACAGACTGATCTCTCCCCTCTTCAAATTTCCCACAGGTAGTAGTTTAGATCCTTCCTGAGCCAGAGATTGTTCAAACCACTTGCTTAATAGCTACATATCTGCTAATTTGCCTAATCCCCTTTGGAAGCCGTTTCAGTCCCCACAGAATCCTACTGCAAGAAAGTCCACAATTCAATTGTGAGTTGTACAAAAGAGTACTGCTTCATGTTTGGATTGAATCTGCTACCTGAGAATTGTGCAGTGTGCCATCAAGTCAATCTTATGTGAACCTTACTAACCATATCTGTTATACTATTCATGATGCTTTAGCCTTCCTCCTGTTTTCCACGCTGAAAAGAGCTCTAAAATTCTCACAGTAGCTGTGATTCTGAGCAGCATATCTCCCGCTTTTATCCCTTTGCATGTTTTGGTGTATCTTCTTAAAGACCACATACAATGTTAAAAGAAATGATGTACCATGCATTTACACAGGAGCAGCATGATATTTTCTATTTCTCTTTTCCTTTTTTAATAACTTCTTATAATCTATTTGCCATTTTTACTGCCATGCAACATTGAGCTGATGTTCTTGGAGATCTGACAACAACATAATAACTGAGAACATATCACTGTATAGATCTACTTAGAATACATTTATTCGAGTACACTTCTTAACAATGAATTTTGTCTGCTCATTTTGCCATTCAATATCATGAGATTCTTCTGAAAATCTTCAGTCTGCTTTAGACTTGACTATCCTGAGTAATATGGTATACTCTGTAAGATATGTGATCATTCTATTCACTCCTTCTTCCAGGTCATTTATCAACATATTGAACTGTGCAGGCTCTTGCGCAGATTCCCCAAACCCTCATACCTAGTAGCTAGCACAGTGTTGCATTTTCTTTGTTTCCCTTATGACAAGGGAGCTACATCTGATGATCAAAATCTGTGATAGAAAATCTTGCTTATTATTCACAGAAAGCCTTCTCATTTACTGCTGTAAATATAATCCTCTAATATATTCAGATACACTGTTAGTAACCTGGACCTCTAGAGTCTCTCAAAGTGTCCAGGGAAACAAGGTTATTAAAACTGTACATAAATATATTTCAATGTTATATGTTGTGAATATCATGCATATCATGTGACTATTGTATACCTCTGGGAAGAAGATTCTCTGTTACTGTAAGCTAATATAAAATGTTGTCCTGATTTACAGAAAACTGGCTGTAAACCTCTCCAGGCCTACCTTGAGTCTTCTGCTAGTTTAATAATTTTAATTTCAGTTACTTGATTTAGTTTCAGTTATTTCCAGGTCAGGCTTCTGAACGTAAGATCAAAAGCAGTAATTTTGTTGCTGTAACTAGCTATATAATAGTTCATGTCTAAATGGAGGTCACAAAACACAGTGACAGAGATGGACAATCTATTCATAATTATTTATGCAATTTCATCTTGCTTCTGGAGCTTCTCAGTAAGATTCTCAAATATGTGATTTCTTTTTTTTTTCTTTTTTTTTTTTTTTTAAATCAGTGACATTACTATGAAAATCCAGAACTCTTTCAGCCTATCAAAGTAGCATTACACTCAAAATTAACTGTTTTTCTTCTGGAACATTTAGTAAATGCAAAGGTCTGTGTTTTGGATGCTGTCCCAGTAACAAGTGAGGTGGGTATGTATCTGTTCCCACTCTATTTTGTGAAGTTGTCAACATCCTCAGGGTATTCAGGAGCTAGATTTAAAATGCCTCACTTTTAGGAAAAATTTTAAGTAAACCATATAATCTACTCTGAAGTTTGTCTACTTTTTATTAGTTTGAAACAAGCCATTAAGTTCAACTAATATTCATAAATGTGTGAACTTAAAACCACTTCTTAAGATAATAAGTTGTTTAATTACCTAAATTGCTCCAATACCTATTTCAGAGTTAGGATACTCAGTGGAGAAATGTAATTCCTTGATACTTTATATATAAAAGTGTACTTTTCAAATTACAAAATTGCACAGGATGACAGTTATGCAGATTTCCTTCATTTCATCTATCAAACCAGTAAAAATCAGGACTTAATTCACTGGAACCGGTGGAGCTAGATTAGATTGCTATGGTATCTTGTTAAGTGAAAAAGGAGTGTAATCTTCCTTTTCTTACTGCCTCAATTTTAGGTTTAGGTTAAAGTGTTGCAACCCCATTAGTCCTAATGGGATTGCACAAGGGTTATTCATAGCAGATATTTATCCAGCATATCAATGGTCCATTAAGGATAAATGCTTTTAAAGTGCTGATATCTTTGTGCAGTCTTCCCATTAGAAACACAATAATGTGTGATGCTATTTACCTCCTTCAAAGTTAATTTTTTATGATCTTTTACAGTTACTGCAGTACATTGTATCCTCGCAAACATGAATCCATTTACCTTACAGCCATGCAGCTCCAGCCTCCTCTGGTGAGTACGTTTCTGGTAGCATGCCAAACTACAACACTCTGTGACTGTTCTAGATGGCAGCAAAAGTGTGCAAATCATAAGTTTCCCTTTTTCAAAGCAGTTGAGGAAGATGAATGGAGATTATTTGAAAAACTGAAAAAGGCATATCTAAAAATAATGTATCAGTCAAAGTTTGCTTTGTGCTCCCTTTTGCTTTTCTCTGTTTTGTTTTTCTTATCACCCTTTTGTTAGTGCAGAACAAAATGTGGTGTTTCCTTCAGGGTACCTTGATTACAGGAGAAATCAAGCATGAAAAAGACTGTTACAATCTGATAAAATTCTGGTTAAACTGAGGGGTCATTTATATCATAAGCCATTATCTCCTGGCAGTTGAACTTTCTCATCATGAAACCACCTCTTGGCAGCAGTGCTTATTATTAAGACAATCAAGATTGATACTAAAAATCATAAACCTTGATTTCTGATATTGGCATTTTGGACTATTATTAAGAACATAACATAGAAATTACATGAAATGCTGGGAGGCTATGGATAGATATTTCAAATAGGGAGGAAAATAAGTAATATAAAAATGAAGTGGGAAGAAAAATTACATGCTGAACAAAAGAAGGCATTTATGGGCTAAGAAACACATATCATGTAATTGAAAATGCAAACATAGTAGTCTTTCTAATCTGAAAAGCTATGTGAGAAGAAAGGATTAGAATTCCACAGATTTCTCAGTAAACATTTGACAAAAATGTCAGCATAATGCAGTTTTGAAACGTGAAGGAAACAAAAATGACTAAATCTTGTATTTTCTCAGATTTTTATCACAAAAAAGTGACTCATACTGTGCCATTTACTGTGCTGATTATTTACTATAGTTTTAATTTCAAGCCTATTTTATAGAATTGTTCTCAGTTCAGGTTGTAAAGATGGTTATAAGTTGTCCCTTGGACAAAAAGGATCAAGTTCAGAGATCTTACTCCTACTGAAGCTGTTTGCAATTTCGTGGGCCACATCATTGATCCATGTTTAAAATTCCAGTTACTTTTAATGGAAATTTTATATTCTATGCCAGCAATAGCCTGGCCTGGCAATGTTGTTAGTGACTAAGGGTGTGTCATATAGATAATATTATATATACACCTTGTTTTACATTGGAATTGCTCTTATCAAGTTTACATCATTCAGACTAGGATTATTTATGTTATGTTTCCACATTCCAGATAAAATTGGAGGAATACTGTAAATGAAATATTTTAGGTTTTCAGGAAAGGGGTTAGAGAGCAGTACAAATTCTTGCCCATATTTAGTAAAACAACAAACTATTGATGACCTTTCCCAAGTCGCTTTCTGTTGCTTACTTTGGGCTTTGGAATATGGCAGACAGGTGATTTCTGTCAGATATCTTTTTGCCTAAATTTGACTGGTTTAATTATTTAAAAAATGTTTTTTGCACATGTCTTACAGAGGCGTGTCTATTTGCAGCTATAATCTTTATTTTATATGTGATAGTTGATAATATATATAAGGAAATGGATATCTGTCTCTAGCTATTGATTAAATAACACTTTTGGAGTGAACACACATCTTGCAGTCTCCACTGCATTTGTTGTTTATATCTGAAGATGTCCAAGGTTAGAAAGGTTGCTTAGACAGGTCAGTCTCCAGCATTCAACTTTCCTTCTATTTCATTGCTGTGACAAAGGCAGTTGGTGTGAGGGACAGCCACATGAGACCACTGTCTAGATTTGAGTGCAATGATGTGACGCAGTACCAGATCATATCACCCAATTTTTTTATTATTCTTGGGGAAAACATACTTGTTTATCATAAAAGTAGCTCTTCTATTCACACCCAATATTTATCTTTGACAGATGCTTCTGTCAAACCAGACTTTAACTCTTTCACTGATTCATTGACTACACAGATTTTTAATAACTTGTGAAAAACAGAAACCACAATGAACGTTTCTTAGTATGATATTTTTCTACATGCCCTGCTAACCAACCGTGTTAAGTTCTGCTTTTTTCAAGAAAAAAGAGCACTGAAAATGGAAGCTCTCTTCCCCTGTTGCCTCACATACAAGAGTGAGAAAGTTTGCTCTTAAATATTAAAAGTCAGGGCAAGAGAGAAGAAGGAAAAATAGGAAGAAAGATTTTCATGAAGGCTTGAATGTAAAGACTTGGGACAGTGGAGCATGTGAGGGAAGTGAGGCAGATGAGCTCCAGAAAGGGAGAAAAGAGTGGAGGAAAACAGAAGTGGAATTTGGAATGGGATGGGGACTGAAAACTAGCCAGAGGTGGGAGGAAGATTATGAGGAGGAAAGATTCAAATAAGAAATTATGATGAACAGATTTGAGGAATAATACTGTAGGAAGCTGTAGCTAGGCTATCATTTGTTGTATTAAATCAAGATTGGGTCCTATTATGCAAGACATCTGTTAGTAAAGAAAAAGATAATGTTCTCTGACCCATGGGCAAGGACACTGACTAATATGCTATGCCCAGTGTGATGCTTTGCTTTTCCTCATGATCTCTGTTTAAAGTTTATAAATTCCTCTGGAAATGTCAGAAGACCTCTTGAATGTCATGTCATTCATAATCTGGATGTTGAAAATTGAAGGTACAAAATTATGGGATTCAACATTTTAAGTAAAAGGGTTTATTAGGGTATTCCACTATTTCCACTTTAGTTTAAAACAGTTTACAGCATGAATATACATTATTATCACAGAAACAATCAACATATACAAGATTACTTTTTGAAATACACTTATGTGTAGATTAGGGAATTTCAACTAGATAACTTTCTTATCATTTCTTTCTACAAAATAGAAAATTATCCATATCAAGGACCTAATCCTCCTTTAAAGTACGTCCCTCATTAGGAGTTACTCCTAATTAGGAGTTGATGGGTAAAATCAATACAAACAAGAGACAAATTCAAACTTCAATATCCAGTTTGAGATCTATATTCAGAAAAATGCTTATGCACATACTTAAATAAGCACTTGGATATGTCCACTAATTTTGAATTTACAGAAATGATAAATTATTCCAGGGATAACCTTGGAAAACAATAAGGAATTAAACCCATCAGTATTTTTAGTGTTATAAGTGCAGTCCTAGCATTATAAGTGCAACAAACTGCCCTAATTACCACATTTTATCCCTATCAGGGCTATATTCTGAGGTGCATTGAAAACTGACTGAATGGCCGGGCCCGGAGGGTGCTGATCAGTGGCACAAAGTCTAGTTGGAGGCCAGGAACTAGTGGTGTACCCCAGGGGTCAATGGTGGGGCAGAGTGTACCCTCAGCAAGTGTGCAGAGGACACAAACCCACGAGGAGTGGCTGACACGCCAGAGGGCTGTGCTGCCATCCAGAGGGACCCGGACAGGCTGAAGAACGGGGCTGACAGGAACCTCACGAAGGTCAACGAGGAGACGTGCAGAGTCCTGCACCTGGGAAGGAACAATCCCACGCACCGATGTGTGCTAGGAACCACCCAGCTGGAAAGCAGCTTGGTAAAAAAGGCCCCTGGGGGTCCTGGTGGACACCAAGTTGGACATGAGCCAGCAATGTGCCCTTGCTGCAAAGAAGGCTAATGGTATCCTGGGCTGCATTAGGTAAAGTACTGCCAGCAGGTTGAGGGAGGTGATCCTTCCCCTCTCCTCAGTACTGGTAAGGCCACAGCTGGAGTTCTGTGTCCAGTGCTGGTTTCCCCAGTACAAGAGACATAATACTGGAGAGAGTCCAGCAAAAGGCCATGAAGATGATTAAGGGACTGAGGCGTGTCCTCTATGAGGAAAGACTGAGAGAGCTGGGACTGTGTTCAACCTGAAGAAGAGAAGGCTGAGGGGGGATCTCATCAAAGTATATAAACACCTGAAGGGAGGGTACAAAGGGGACGGAGCCAGGCTTTTTTCAGGTTGTGCCCAGTGACAGGACCACAGGCAATGAGCACAACCTCAAACACAGGAGGTTCCTTCTGAACATCAGGAAACACTTTTTTACTGTGAGGGGGACTGAGCACTGGCTCAGGATGTCCAGAGAGTTGGTGGAGCCTCCCTCCTTGGAGATATTCAAAAGCCATCTGGGCATAGTCCTGGGCAACTGACTCTAGGTGGCCCTGCTTGAGCAGGGGGGTTGGAAAACACAACCTCCAGCGGTCCCTTCCAACCTCAACCATCCAGTGATTCTGTGAATTTGGCCTGTTTTAGAGAGGAAGTAGACGTGATGAATTTAATATAAAAGAAATTTAGATGGGAAGCAAGATTTCCATGCAGTAGAATTTCTCAGATCGTCGAATTTAGAAAACAATACATTGTTCGGGGATAGAAAGGAAGACTGGAGACTGCATTTGATCATTTTTATTATTTCATTGTCCTTTTTAGGCCTTAAAATGAAGCGACAACATTTCAATCAAAATATAATACCATGGCTTCCAGTTATACTTTGTAAATGTCGTATATTATTGTTTTTTAGAAAGTTAGCTCCACATTTAAAATAAGCCTGCAGAAGTAAACAAATCTAATTGGGAATTGTAATAGTAGAGGACTTCAGTGCTAGGTTTTTCACCCTAAGACATATGTCCCAGTTTTCTGATTGAAGAAGACTCAGACTAGACAGAAAGGATTAAATGAACTGTTACTTCCTTGCTTACCAGATTCACAAACCCCTGTTCTCACTGGAAAAAATCATAGATCATATTAATATTTCATATCTATAGCAGCCTACTGCATTCAAATTTGTTCAAGACTGTGAGGCTATATTTCCCATTACATACTTGCATTTTACAAGCAGACACTAGTAAAGGAAATGTCCTGGTTTCATCTGGGATGTAGTTAGCTGTCTTCCTAGTAGCTGGTACAGTGCTATGTTTTGAGTTCAGTATGTGAAGAATGTTGATAACACTGATGTTTTCAGTTGTTGCTCAGTAGTGTTTAGACTACAGTCAAGGATTTTTCAGCTTCTCATGCCCAGCCAGGGCACCTGACCCAAACTGGCCAACAGTGTATTCCATACCATGTGACGTCCCATCTAGTTTAGGAACTGGGAAGTGGGGGGCGGGGTTTTCGCCGCTTGGGGACTGGCTGGGTGTCGGTCGGCGGGTGGTGAGCGATTGCCCTGTGCATCATTTGTACATTTCAATCCTTTTATTACTACTGTTGTCATTTTATTAGTGTTATCATTATCATTATTAGTCTTTTCTTTTCTGTTCTATTAAATCGTTCTTATCTCAACCCAGGAGTTTTGCTTCTTTTCCTGATTTTCTCCCCCATCCCACTGGATGGGGGGGAGTGAGTGAGCGGCTGCGTGGTGCTTAGTTGCTGGCTGGGGTTAAACCACGACAGGAAAATATACACATATAATTCTCAAATGTTCTTATAATGCTTACTGTTTGGTTCATTAAAATGTTAAATGTGGATACAGCAAGGAAATATAATTTTTATTTATTGAAATAATAAGTACTGAAAGTAAGCTGTTGTGTTTGAAACAGGAGCATAGGATTTGAGAACTGATTCGTAAGCCTCATGCTGTTCTCCCCCCAATATATTTTCTTTCTAGCACTGATTTAACTTACAGAGTTCTGCATTTGGACTTCGTAAGTCTGGCAAAATCATAAGTCTTTTGAAATCAGAAGAATTTTCTCTGAAGCTTGCGTGCCTTTGTTGTGCTACATGTCCTTAGGAAAGCTGAGGCTGATCAGAAATTGTTGAAAACAAGTATGCACTCGCATTTTTAAGAAGGCATTGGATCTGGATGTAGCAGACAGTTTTAATCCAACTCTTATTATCAAGAGCTTTATCATTTTGGAGAGTCACACCTAAAGCTCATCTGGTTTGATATAAGTAAATTCTTCTCATTCTGCATCTTAAAAAGTGGGGTTTATACTTTCAAGGAGATGAATGGTAATATCTTACTGTACCATTTTATTAATGAAGGCTGCTTCTGCAGAATATGATGTGCAGACACATCCAAGATAAATGTGGTAGCATGGTGCACCGTAGGGATTATTTTGTGGTACTTTTTAGCCTGACAGAAAGGGATTCTGCCAAGGATGATCTGTTTTATCATGTAAACTGGCTTAGAAAAGTCAGGTCGTGTACCCATTTGTTGTGCATGCTTTGCAGAGCCAGGATCAGAGCCACCACATTTGAATGTCCCAGGAATCTCTTTATTCTTCCTGCTTTTTCGCAATTCAAAGAGCTAGTCTGCTTTCAGCCTTTATGAAACAGCTCTTTCATCAATTTATTTTGTCTGTTACAGGAGAGTGAATCAAAACAGCCTTCTTTGTGTATTTGCAACACCTCAGTGTCTCAGCATCACTACCTTGCACACATACTAATCCTTGAGTAATTCTGTGAAGTAGAGGACGGACACACAAATGCAGAGATCATGATTCTTGAAAGATGCCTGTGGTGGAGCATGGATGGGCATTACAAACTATTACTTGTATCACCATCCCTCTCTCACCCTCAGATGTCAATACATAGTGTCTCAACTATAATTATCAAGTAACCATGCCACTATAAGATTTTACTTCCCTCACAGAGCAAAAACTATGTTCTATGCACTTTATCTGTTCCATGTACATCTCTAATGGAGAAATTACAGCAAGCTATTAAGCAGTGTGTTGTCCAGTGCCCAACCCTCCTATAAGTACTCTCCCTTGCTAATACAGCCAGCCTTTGTGTAGCAGGGATCAGTCAACAGTATTTAAATGTGTCCCATCCCTGCAGAATGAGTAGGGACCATTTGCTTATATGTGATGAAGCTGTTCTTTTCAGTCTATAGTCACACTACATGTAAAGATCAAAGGAATATGATAGACCACCATACAAATTAGATGAAGAAATGGATGACCAAGAGAAATAAGTTTACTCTCATTATATAGGGATATGTAAATCAGTAAAATCACAAAAAGGTATAACATCTTTTTTCTCTCAGCTTACTTCCAAATTTTTGTCTTATCTTGCACAATAAAATTAAGAAAAAAAAAGTTCCAGACAAAATAGAAAGAAAATTATACCAGTTTCAGTGGCATTTCAGAAAAGGTTCTTAGAAAGAATAGGAATATAAAACTTATAATATAGCATATATAATTAGAATTGCTGAGCAGAATGACTTCACACTAATTTGAAAAATAAATAGCTGTTTATTTCTATGCTACTGTTCCAGCTGCTTTAAACAATGTTGTGATAATGGATTATTAATTACACTGTTTTTGCATGTCAGTTGACAGGAAGGAAATGTTTACACTTCTAAATAATTTGTGTATAAAAGTGGTTATGGAAAACTCAGTTTTTTAGAAATGGAAATCCCAGTCGTCTAATGCACATAATAAAAAAGAGAATTACAGATAGGCAGATTTTCAGTAAAACGTAAACTGCATTCACCTTTGGTAATATTATAAATCAACAACCTCTTCTCACGTTGGAGGAAAGTTTTTATCACTATGTTAGTTTGAAGTATTTCCTTTACCCAGGAGGCTGTTCCATTAACCTATTGTTTTGAATTTGGAGCAAACTAAACCACAAAAGAAAATGAGACCTATTTCATGTTCTCAGAGGGCACTGATTGCTTCTGCCATAATCCACCATCTGTTTCCAAAGTCCTAACCTAATAAAAAAAAATATTCAAATACGGTGAGTCTGCCCGCATATTCTGTACTTCACACTCGAAAGAGACTAATTTGTTATTACCAAAACTTTTTGGAGTGGCAGGGTGAAGAAAGAACAGCTTGAGTCAGGGATAAAAGGCAGAATATTTTATCATGAGTGGCAAGCTTTGCCAATAATATAAGCCACTGATAGCTAAGATATGAGAGATTTTAATGAGAAGCATTAGGTGACCTTAATATAAATGTCACTATCACTTAGTTGTTAGAAGGAGAGCTGAAGCAATAGTGAATTGTCAGAATTCATTTGAGTCTGAAAACTAATTTCAAGTAGAACTTGTTTGAGATTCTTTTGGGATCACTTTCCATGAACAGTTAATCTTAAGCAGTCAAAACACATGAATGTAGGACCTAATTCTCCTCTCATTTACTTCAGTTTTCATCCTTGTGATTCAGCTAGCTTCATGCAAAATCTTCCTAGTTTAACACAAGAGCAATAGAAAGGAAAATCAAACTCCCAACTGAAACCATGTGCATGAATGTTAAGCATTTACTTATACTATTTTTGAACATTTTTTTAAAAATATTATGTTAATTCACATTATTGGCATCTTTTCAAAGAATTTGTCTGAAAAAGTGAACAAGAATACTTTTGGTTTATTACTTATTAACATTTTGCAGACAGTGGAAGAGCAGAAGTCTGAATAAATGATTTAGCATGACTCTCATTCTAACAAATCATCTACTTTTTATGTTCCCCAACTGTTTCATGTACAAGGGTCATCTGATTGTCCATCACTGTTCAGCTCTGTGGCCTCCCCCACTGCAGCTGCTGTGAGCAAAGTTTGACTTCCTTACTACTCCATTGTCTTTCCTTAGATGCAAATTTTCTTTCAGTGCAGGTGATGAGTACATGAGAAGATATGTTTTAGCTTATCAGACCTATTTCACATTGCCTAAGCTAAAATGTAAGCCAGGAGAGGAAAAAAATTGATCTGTACCTGAAAAGCCTGTAGACTGAAGGAATCATGATGTCTTTCAGGTGTGCAACTAAAAAAAACCCCAAGCCCAAGAATTCATATAATGCCATCATCACTAAATCTGATAGCTCTTTAATTCCCTCTGAAATGTCATTTATGAGAGGTGGTTTTCATTATTCATGAGGGAGGAATCTATAGAAAATATTTGCACAGCCCTCCACAATCTTGCAAAATGCTATAGATTCATAAACATGGTTAATGATAGAAGGTTATTATTTAGGGTAAGGAAGCCTGCTGATTGACACTTTGAAGCTCAACAGTGATTTGACACTCAAGAAAGCAATAGGTAGAAAAGTCAAGAGTATCAAGGAAAGCAATATAAGCTATGCTGCAGCTCCAACACTCAACAGTAAATAAGTTAGGGTACAATACTGCCTGTAAGGAAAGAACAGCCATTTTTCCTAGTCCACAAGAACTTCACAAGGTATCTGAGAGGGAGAATAATGCTAATGATGGGTTCAAAGCAGAGTCAGTGCATGAACTGTATTTGAACAACAGTAGGTATTCACATGTTTAATTTTCCACTAGGAAACATGTGTAGCAGATAACTTAAGTATGGCATTTATCCACTCATCCAGGGTGCAAATGTCCCACAAGAAACCTAGGTGAGGTCAATAATGATGAGATAACTTGCCAGCAGTAAGGTTTTAGTTGTCACAGGTAAGCAGAGCCTTTGGAGTGCAGATATTATGCTCTAAAACACTTCAAGGTGCACCAAGACTAACATAATATCTTGTATCACCATTAGGATGAGAAACACTACAGGTCTGCCTTACGCCATGTCATGATCTACCGTCTAATAAAAAACTTCACATGTTTTAGAAAAAAATCCCTAAAAAAACTCCCTGTAATACTATCTGGCTGGTTTTTGCTCAAGATGATATTTATAGAGGAAAGCATTGTATAGACAAACACTTAAGAACTCACTGTGAAGCTGTAAGGCAAGCAAAGAATTAAGTTTTATTCTGAGGCTGAGACACATTGAGATCTCAAATGTGAAAATAAATCATTCCCAAAGTTGCTGCACAGACTGAGAAAACCAAAAGAGTCCAAAAACCTCAAGCTCAAAACTTCAGCCCAAGCTTTGCAGTACTAAGCAAAGTAGTCTATAACCACTGATATCAGCTTATCTTCAGTATGGCTTGACGGTTATTGTCACAAGTTTAAACTTTTGTTAGGAGGTATTTGGTAGAGTCTTTCATGTCCTTTATAGGATCCACCTCACAGCAGATGCACTGACAAGATACACTTTGCCTAAAACAAGAGATTGAGAGATGACTAAAGAAAGAACTATGTACATGCAAGCAATAGTAGCTTCATCACTATGCTCAGGCTGAAATGTGATTAACACAACGAAATGATCCAGTATGCCTCCGCCTGCCAGGCTGGAGGCTTGTCTTCCTCAACAAGGTGTATCCCATGCACTGGGAACACCACCACCAAATTTTCCTGCAGTTGCACATGTGTCTTCTGATCTTGAGTGTATATAGGTTAAAACAATCAAAAGATTGTTTAATATCAGTGCATCACCAAACGTCAGGCTCATATTTGACAAGCCTTCTGGTGGCCAGGCATATTGTCTCATCCCAGCTTTGTTAGTGTTAGACAATCACAGTATGCCAGAGCAACCTCATGCCATGAACACCTCACGCCATCAGCTTTCTTTTAATGCTGTCAAGGTATATGAAATTACTACTTTTATTTGTCTTCATATAGTCTGATTGCTGTTTGTGTTTTCAGAGAAGCCCAAGCTTCAAGATATTTTGAGAGCATTGCTATGAATCATGGAAAGCTGATCTCCTCAAAACATGGTACTCCAGAAGAGATTGTACTGATAACCAGCCACATCCTGACCTGTTCAAAAAGTTTCAGTTTACTGTGTTTGCATTTTACTGTTGCTTTATCTCTGTCACTTCAAGACATTGCTCTCCAGATAGCTGCAGATTCATGGAGATGAGAATAAGTAAGATATTTAAAGAGTGGCAAGAACAAGTACAGGTGGGTTCTGATTTATTATGCTGCAGTTCTTATAAATGGCATCTGCCCAACTGATTTGCTTGCTAGAAAGCATCTCCATTCTTTGGTTCAGGGAAGCCCATTAGAGGCAATACAGTCCATCCTTGAAAGCTTCACTCTTCAGGAAAGAAGAGTAATTATTTAGAACAGTGAAAGAAAAATAATGACAGACATCCTGAGGCAAAGATATCTTCTGAGCTCTAAGTATGGCTCACCAATGTACATGCTCATGCCTAGTCATGAGGAGTCTCTTCCTTCCCTGAGATAATATGCTGTAAATTATTCAGCAGGAATCCGATGGAATTGAATGACTATTCAGCCAGTGCCTTCTGGCCCTGCATTTGCACTAACTGCTCCACTTCATTCAATCACAAGTGGTCATGAGGTGAAACCACTCCCAGCACTGACTTCGAAACCCGTTTGTGTCTTGCCCTTATTTTTTTTCCTCTAAATCTCAATTCAGCTCTCCAAAACTAGGATGTGTGTGTTAATACAATCTAGAGTAAAAGCTTCCAATTCAGGTGTATAAGGATTTTGTCTTGCCCTGTTCCAGAAAATGTTTCACTTCATCAAACTGTCATGGTGAAAGCTAGAGACACATTTCACCAGAGCTGCAGTAGGAATTTTTACATAAATTCTAAAAACATTACTTCTGCCTTTGTATCTGTCTCAGTTCTTTCACTTCTAATTTTTGGGACTCATGCCAAGGTTGGTGAAGCACCCATCTCCAGCATTGAGAAGCAGACAGTTTAGTACCTAAGTCAATATTTTAAAAGTGAAGGGGAAAGAGAGAGAAAGTTGCCTTTGTATAATCAGAAAACACAATATCATGAGCAGCTGGCCAAAACAGAAATGGCTTATTACTAACTGTTATGTTTTAGCATGTAAAATAGTCCCTACACAAAACCATATTCAGTGGCAGAGGCAGGGCTCCAGTTCCAAATACTTCTATAAATCAACTAAATCCCATGAATTGCTGGAATGTAAATGGGGAAGCTGACATGAATTACTGTCTAACAGGGATATTGAATCCTTAAATGAACAGTACACTCACATTTTTAATGGCAGAAAGCTGAAGCCAGGCATAATAAAAATAATTGAAATGAGGTTTTGAATACATTAATCTAGATGAGAAGTGCTTTAAAGAACAAGTGAAGCAGAAAAACAGCCAGAATGTATATGGCATTTACTTGTAGATATCATTTGCTTCTGATATTATCAGTTACCATTAGTAAAATGTGAAAAAGCAGAAGAAAAAAAAAACTTGTTAAATATTTTTTATTACATAGAAATTAAGGAAAAAAGCATGGAAGTACTGCCTTGTATGAGTGACCAGTGATAACTGCATTCTGTCACAGGCTGAGTCATTCCTTAGAGAACTAGGTGAGGGGAAATGAAAGGACCAAATGACAAAGGGGGCACTGGCAAACCACTAGGCTTTCTGGAATGTAACTGCAAGGTAGCTACCTACAAGAGACCACAAGGAAAATGTAAAAGATCAGTCTGATCTTCTGATCACAGAAAGGAATAGTGAGGCCTTCCTTAGCTCAGAAGCTCTAGCATTAACAGAGATCCTTTCTGGACCACTACTGTCTGCAGCAGTAAATCCACTTATGACCACACAGAAAACAGAGAACTGATGATACCATTCGAGACCATAAAGATCACATAGTGAGCCAAGAATCATTGCTGAACATTGCCGGGGTGGCTGGATTTCAGGTTTAGACTTAAATACCTACATTCAAAAAAATTGTCTTTTTAGACATTCAGACATCCTTTAGATCCAGCCCTAGTTCTTTTCTATAGTCTGAGTCAGTATTTTATTTTCAAAGCAGTTCAGTTCTTTGCAGGCTCAGTGAAGCTGTTGAGAAGCCATATTACAGCAAAAGGACGCACTAAATAGTGTTCAGAAGAGGCCTGTGGGTATACATGTATAAACATGTTTCTGTTTCTTAAATTTGCCCTGCCCAGAAGACACTGTCAAGGGCAAGATTTCCCTTCTAAATTCATACATTTCATCTTCTTTTTGGCTCTATGAATAGCTTAACCCTCAGCAGCTCTTAGTTTCTGATCTTAGAATAGCTGGTAGCTACATTATGAGAAAATCAGAATGTCAATATGTGTATTTCTTAGGAGCATTCAAGCCAGACACGTGATTTCTAATTTAAGGCCAGCATGCTCTTAAAATAGAAACCTCCCCAAGCTCTGCCAGATCTGAATTGTTCAATTCACTTATTTCTAGGCTGACCTGAGTGAGTCAGATATTTCAAGAATGGCAAGGAGGAAACAAAAACTGTAAAAGTCCTCTAAAACCCCCTATGATTCTACAGCACTGTATTTCAGATTCCTAGAACTTAAAATTAGAGCTTTATTGAATGCGCATTAAACTTACAATAATTTGTAACGTTTACAAACAAATATCTATCTACACGTAATAATATGACCAGCAGAGAAGTTAGCCTCAGAGTACAAACTATGAGGCAAGCTTAGAAATGAGTCAGGACATCTGCTGTCACCCTGATAACGTGGGAGAAAAAGCTGGGAACTGAAGGGAAATGAAGTCATAGAAACCGAAGGCGTTAGGAACTAAAAACACTAGTCTGAAGCATTAATCAGATGGGAAACAAATGGGGTAGCTGCTGCTCCTAGAAGCAAATAAATTGAGTCTGGCGCTCTCTGTATATTACAGGAGTTACACAGAGAAGAAAAACCAATCTTTTTTTTTATATGTTACTAGAACACATCTGTGTATTATTTTAGAAGTAGTGGTGTTAAACCAGTATAACAACAAAGCATAAGAGGCAAAGTTTAAAGGGAGATGTAATCTCTCCTACTGAACCAACTGGAAAGGGAGTAGATAAAGGATTTGACACACAGGGGGCTTTCGTAAAAGGTCTGCAAGTCCAAAAGCTATCTGCTTTTCCCTGCTATATCAGCTGTTTTAATAAAAGATGCTACTTTTCCCTACAGACTTTATCTTTGTAATATTCTTGTCTGAACATCCTTGAATATGTATGTGTGAGAATTTTCTTGTAAAACCATCATTTCTTCACAACACATCTTAAACAACAATACATCAATGTGTGTGTTACAAAGAATATACCCAAAGATATTTTTTTAAAGTAGACATAACTGACTGACAGCTATTCAAAAAACTCTTTTTTTGCTCAAGGCCTAATGTGATTTGTAGTCTGTAACTACATTCCTGATGTAGTGTGGATATTTTTTTAAAAATCAAGGAATTTCAGAAATTTTCAGAGTGCACATCAAATTACAGCTCTTACCCTCAAAGTTTTATCACTGGTTGTGTATGGTATCATTTGATATCCCAAACTATAAAAAGTTCTGAGGGACTGGGCAGAGGGAAGGAAGGTTAAACATTGATTGTAAACAATTCAGCTTAATAACCAAGTTTTCCAGTTTATAAGTATGCATCTGACCAACAGTTTTAAAGCAGAGGACCATCTAGTCTCCTTCAAGTATTACCTTAGTCAATATCTACCTGTTTTTCTCAATTATCAGTTGAAATATATCATAGAAAATGAACATTTTAAGACTTTTCTAGTTTTTGGTCTGTATCTCTCCCCAGCTGAGCTAGACATTTTTGTGTACATTGAAACATTTAGTTGAAAGATATGCTGAAGTGTTCTGAATTGTTACAGCAAATTTACTGTTTTGAAAAGGAACTGAAACCCAGAAATGCCAGTGGAAACCTTTTGGTACTTCCACTCTGGCAATTACTGCCATAAGCAAAGACAGATACATTTGTTTCTGCCTTCAGCTGCTGCTTGGAAATCTGTTTCTGTTTTTACTCATGTATTTATAGATCTTTAGCTAAGTCATTACTCTGAGTTTCCATAGTGATAACTGAAATATGTATTAACACCAAACCTCAAAGCATATTTACTGTTGGCAATGCTTCATAAATTACTTTTTTCAAGAGCAGCTTCTCAAAACATATTTGCTCAGTTCAGTTCCCCACTTGATTTGTGATAGATACTTTTGATATAGCTGTATTTATCTAGAAAAGATACTTTTCCCTCTGCAAGATTCAGTGTGTAGATATTACTTGCCTTTTTTATCTATACTATCAAATGGTCTGAAGAGATGAAGTTCCTGAATTCAAAATGTTATCTTTGAAATAAAACCAGACTTTTAAATTGGCCTTACTTTCAATTAAACTTTCCTTAAATGAAGCACCATTAATAGACAGTATAAAATAATGCAGATAGCTTATCTGTATTCATAATTATGAGTTTTTGAACAAGGAACCTGTTTCTCTGGTTACCATCAGATTAGAAAAGAATCACCCATTCATGAGATCTTGCTATTTAATCAGAAAAGCTGAACTGCAGCTCATCAGCTATATCCAAAACATCACTTTCTGAAAAAAAAATCTGGGCCAGAATTTTTGCAAACATTCTGCTCATGTTTCTCAATACACTTACCTGAACATTATCTTAATCTGCTCTGGGATGCCTTAATGCCATGGAAAAAAGAGGCAACATGAAATCCAGATTATTTTTTATTAACTTGCACCAAAATGAAGGGTTTGGGGGTTTCAGGTTTTTTTTAATAAATGTTTGAAAGTCAAATACACTGAGAGACTGAGAGAAATGTTTTCAGGAAATATGTGAATGAATGACTAAACAAATTTCCTCTTCATTTCTAGTAATTGCTTCTATGAAGGCATCTGAATTAGAGATTATTGAATGAAAGTCTTTCACTGTTTATTTCAAACATACTCAGGGCTTGAGTCTGTTCTGTACTAAAGAGAACTGTCATACGTACAAATACAAAGTGACAAACAATGACCACAACAAGCCTAGAAAGGGACTTGAGCCTGAATTAATGAAAGTGCCTATGTGGCCCCTATTTTACCCTGTTTGCAAGCAGAAATGCGCTTTAATCTAATTTACCTGCTGGGTCTGCTGTTCACTTAAAGAAGGAAGTGCTTACATTTGACAAATTGCATTCTTTATTCAGGTGTTTTGGAAACCTGATGCAGTATAAAGTAGTCTTTCATTAACTACAGGTGTCTATTGTGTGCCATAATCCTGTCCTTCCTTCTTATCCTCTACAGTCATCACCCATATGCTCACATGGCAACAACTAAAAGCACAAAACATCACTCTCCAACTGGTATCTCGTCAGACCCATATCTCCAGGTTCCAACTCCTGAGCGTCCTTTTTCATTATCCTTACCTTAAACAACATTTTGTATTAGCTTAGCCTTTCAGGACTCTTAGCAGTTCAAATGTTTGGGTTCTAAATTGCGTTTTTCTTTCCGGTGCTGTGTAGTAGTGGAGACTCCTGCGCAAGGAGAGTGCCCTCTGCAGTCATGTCTTACGTCTTGTGCAATTCTGGTCTTCAGTCATCCCAGTTAGGACTAAGGGAGAAAATGTATGACTCCCTCTCTTGTTCCATGCCCTCATGCTAGCTGTCAGGGACCTGAAGCCCAGAAACTTTGGCTCCAGAGCTGCATTTAAGCTCAGGCCATTACCTTTGACCTTGGCTGTGCCGTAGCTATGCCTTTCCCCAGCAGTGTACCTTGCTGACCCTGCCCCTGACCTGCTGCAAATAGGATGAAGCCAAGGCCCAGACTCTTCAAAGTGCTTTCACAATTTAGACCTAGCCAGAAGAAGCTGAGCAAACCTGTTGCTAGTAGTTTCTTGTGTCTGTGTGAGGCAGTGACTCCTACATCCCACTCGTAGGTCAGCAGGAGGCAGGAGTGTGGGATAGCTGAGACTGCAGGAGCTGCCCCTGGCTCTGCTGAGCTGGTCATGTCCCATGCCTGGTGTGTGCCCTAGGAGTCATTGACCTGCCTCAAGGAGCCAAAAGCAAGCACACTGCACCCTCACAGTCACCTTTCAGATGTGTACTGAAGCAAAAAGTTAAATGGACTCAATGGTAGGAAGGCAAAGCCAGAATATGGAACGCTTATCACCAGCTCCCCTCTCTACCAAGAGTGGACAGATCCCAAAGAGAAGATAGAACAATCATTCCTTCTCCCTGCAATATTTGTGCCTCATTTAAATTATTTTTTTCAAAAGTTTCGTGTCTCCAGTGATAAGAACAAACTTGAGTATTGACAGGAAATTTGAACTTTCACCAGTCCCTGCACCAACAATTTTGTTCTGATGTTTAAAAAGGAACAATTTGCCACTAGACACCCATTTCATTTTTAGTCCTTGGTTCGCACAGTCTTAGTCTGCAGATTCAGTATGGTCAGGTTACTTAGTCTAAGTCAGGGCATGAAAATATAATATTACCAGCGTTTCTAAAGTATGTCTCCGTAAATTAAATCAAAGATTTCTGCTGAAAATACCTTATTTGAAACAGAGACAGTGTTATGGGTTTGTGTGGTGCAGGGGTTTTTTTGGTATCAGGTGAGGGTCCGCAGGGCCGGCTCCTGTGAGAAGCTGCTGGAAGCTTCCCCGGCTCCAAGCCAGACCCGCCTCTGGCCCAGGCCGAGCCCCTCAGCGACGGCGGTAGCGCCGCTGGGAGAATGGAGTTCAGAGGGGAAACCTGCGGTGAGTGGGGGGATTGGGATGGGAGAGGAACCCCTCTGCGGGTACTGAGGTCAAGGAGTGAGGGGAGGAGGAGCAGGGCAGGAGGGGATGCCCCCGCAGCCCGCGGTGAGGCGGCAGGCTGTGCCCCCCAGCCCAGGGAGGGGAGCGGGGAGCAGAGGCCCCCCAAGATGGCCGCCACTCCGTGGGGGACCCACGCTGCAGCAGGCTGGGACTGAAGGACTGCAGCCCACAGAAAGGACCCCCACCAGGGAAGTATGTGAGAAACTGCAGCCCGTGGAAGGGACCCACCTTGGAGAAGTTGGTGGAGGACTGTCTCCCGCAGGAGACACCCCACGGCGGAGCAGGGCCTGAGTGCGGAGTCCTCCTCCCCTGAGGAGGAAGGAGAGGCAGAGACAAGGGGTGAGGAACTGACCCCAACCCCCATTGCCGGGGGGAGGAGGGAGAGAGAACCGGGAGGGGGGTTGAGCCGGGCAGGAGGGAGGGATGGGGGGAAGGCGTTCTAAGATCTGGGTTTACTTCTCGGTAACCTTGTTTTGATTTGATTGGTAGTAAATGAAATTGATTTTGTTTCTTCCCCAATTTGACCCTGTCTTTTGCCCGTGCCCATAATTGGTGAGTGATCCCTCCCTGTCCTTTCTCGACCCACGAGCCTGCCTTTATATTTTCTCCTCATCCCACGGGGGCCGGAGGCGAGTGGTGGAGTGAGCAAGCAGCTGTGAGGTGCTTTGTAACCAGCTGGGCTTAAACCACGACAGACAGTTTGGCCAAAATGCTTTATTGTGTATATACTTTGCTGAAGTAAAAAGGAGAGGACTGATGCAAATCAAAGGGAGAAAGTGTTACAGGGGACAATAGAATAGAATAGAATAGAATAGAATAGAATAGAATAGTTTATTTCCAGGTGGAAGGGAACTGCAACAATCATCTAGTCCAACTGCCTGGCCAATTCAGGGCTGACCAAAAGTTAAAGCATGCTGCTAAGTACATTGTACAAATGCCTCTTAAACACTGACAGGCTTGGGGCATCGACCGCCTCTCTAGGAATCCTGTTTCCAGTGTTTGACCACCCTCTTGGTAAAGAAATGCTTCCCAATGTCCAGTCTAAGCCTCCCCTAGCACAGCTTTGTACTATTGCCACCTCTTCTATCACTGGATATCATGGAGAAGAGCTCAGACTTGCTTGTCACAGCAGTATGGCATTCCCAGTTAATCTCTGGGAAGCTAACCTCTCCCATAAGGATGGGTACTACCGATCCAGAGTTTTCTCCTATTTGCCTATAGAATAACACATCAGTGCTACCATCCTGGCTGCGCGATTGATAGTAGACACTCACAAGGACATCTGCTTTGTTTTCCATCCCCCTAAGCTCACCCAGAGGCTCTCAACCACATCATCCCTAACTGTAAGGGACATACAGTCAAACGTCTCCCTTACATACAGTGCAGCTCCTCTACCTCACCTGCTCTACATATCCCTCCTGAACAGCCTACAGCCCTCCATCCCAGCACTCCAGCTATGGGACTCATTCCATCAAGTCTCGTTAATAACAATGATATCGTAGCTCTGGGAATGGATCGACACTTCCAGTTTGTCCTGTGTGTTTCTTATAGTGCGTGTGTTGATGTACAAGCATTTCAGATGATCTCCTAAAAACTCCATGCTCCCAGGAGCAGCAGAAATGCTCCCATTGGCATTGTCACCCTCAGATGATGCCATGCCAACCCTTGGCTTACCTTCAGCTCTCCTGTTGGTATCCTCTTCTCCATCATTCCTAGTTGAAAGCCTTCTCAAGCAGTCCTGCCAGCTTATGAGCAAAGATGTGTTTCTCCTGTCTGGACAGGTGGATCCTGTCAGGCCCCAGCATATTTTGTGTCTCGAAGACTCTTCTGTGATTGTAAAAACCAAAGTTCTGGTGGAAGCATCAGTCTCAGAGCCAGGTGTTGATGTCCTCGGCTCACCTGTTTCATCCAGTGTCTCTCCTCATTACTGGGAGGACTGAGGAAAACACTACATCCCTGTGCTCCTGAATCTTTCAGCATTCTTTCCAGAACACTGATATCTCTTCTGAGTGACCTTGGGCTTCTTGTTGCAATATCTTTGGTACCCACGTGAAAGAGCAGGAATGGGTAATAATCCAAAGGCTCTTCTATTCTCATCAGGTTTCTGGTGGCATTGTTATTCAGTTATGTTTTATAACAAGTTTATTGTTATTCAGTTATGTTTTATAACAAGTTTGTTGTGCATTGGCATCCAAAATCATTTTCCTTTGGATGTGTAGACTTAATTCAGGACAAGCTTCAGCAGGTAAATAATGATCCAGCTTCAATGATTTCAAAGAGCAGTTATAATTGATAACCAAATAATTGACCATTATTTAAGTAAATTGTCAGGACCATACATCTATGTTTTTTCACTTACAGTCCCTTTATATTGTGTGCATGTGCCTCTGTGTGTGTGTGAGACAAGGTGGGGAGTTACCCTTGAACAATAAGGAATTTTCACAACTTACATTTATGTATCATTTATTTAAAGAACGGAACAGCTTGTTTATTTAAATCCAAAGAATTAGCAAGTTAATTTTCAGATGCAGGTCAGAACAAAGATGCTGCAGAGCTGTAAATGGTTGTTCCTATATGCCTGCCTCAACTCTGGATAAAATTTTCTATTACTATCTTTTAAAATTATTCAGAGAACCAGTAATAGCCATTATCTATTATTAAAATAACATTCACCAAGCTATAACCAGAGGCATAATCTACATTATTTTTCAAGTAACAAGTTGAAAATATATGTCCAATTGATGACAGAAGTCCCAGCAGCAATTTCTTCTCATGATATTTCAATACAGTAACCTGGGATGATGGAGAGTTTTATAATTAATGGCAGTTATGCTGGACATACTCTGATAAGAAATGATGGGCTTGCCATTTACAAACATCAAATTTTACGAGCTGGAAATGAAATGCAGTCATAACAGGCCAACAGACCAAGAAGTGATATAAGCTGTAATTTTGAGATAGCATATCTTCTGCTGGCAAAGCAAAAATAGTTCCCAGAGAAGCTGAATAACACTGTGGGATTGGCTAGGAAATGGCAAAAACACTGCAGCAATTGTCAGTGGGTTTAGGGTTATGTATTCCTTATTTGGAATACAAAAAATAAAGTTTTGGCTTTCATCTTTCTGTTGCAGCTGGAGGATATATTCACCAAATTTCCCCAACAGAAAGGTTCATAGAATTTCTACAGAAAAATGCTGTAACAGGAATCAGCAGAGGCTGCTGTAGCAACCTCTTGACAGTGAACACAAGAAAAGTAATGACATAGGCACTTAGAGATTTTCAGCAATAAGTTTTCAGATTTTTTTGTATTTACTCTAAAGTAACAGATTTTCTGTTTCCACATTTTCCACTGTAAGTGATGAAAAAATAGTCTCTTCTGCCGAAAAAAAAAAAAAGATGATGCAATATGATATCCCATATCCAATGTATTTCATGAGGGTATAACATCAACGAAAAATTCAGGAATATTATTTAGCATCAACACGTTACAAGGAAGAACAGGGGGTGATGCATACAAGTACAAATTTGTTCCTTGGTGTTTGCAACCTAAATGTTATGAAATGCAGTATTTTCATTTCAACTGGAGTGCAACATTAAAAACGTCTTTCTCCAAGGTCAATACATTTTGAATATGTCCTCAGAGTTGTTACAAAGACAAATGTTTTCACCTTACAAAAAAAATCACAAAGAGAGAAATAACACCACAAAAAGGTGAGCTCAAAAAGGGCCAGATCTTCTCACTAAGTGCTCATTCCAGCAGTATTGCTCTGCTGCCTTTTGAGTGCTGTTTGTAATTTGAAATTCAGAGGCTTCTAGAAAGGTGTTAAAGCCATCATGGTTGCTTTAAAATCAGTTATTTATTCCTAAATCCCTGCAGTAAAGTTACATGATTTCTGAATGCACAGTTTTTGCCATACTCCTTCATTTTTCCTTCTCTTTTCAATAAATTCAGTGCTGATGAAAATCCTAGGCAATTGAAAAGTTAAAGTTGGCATGCTTAAAGTGGGTTTAAAAGTAGGTTTTCTAAATGAACTTATATTTTCAATTGGGAATCCTTGCCTTACTTCTAACAACCTGTTATAATTAATTTCTTCATATCTGTATTTTGAAAGCAAAACATCACACATCTTAAATTCTCTCACTTAAAGAGATCATGTGTTTTAGGCACAGTACATATTTTGGACAAATGAGCTACCTTTCTACTTTGTAAAGCATAGTACTACAAACCCAAATCTTTAAAGGCAATTATCAGTAATGAAAATATATAAATAAAAATAAAATAAAATAAAATGAATTCTGCCACTTAAAAAGAGCTATTTTCCTACAAACATAAGATCATTTAGATATTCTGTAGGCAACAGAATTGGAGCTGGGAATTCTCAAGTCTTTTTGTGATCACTGAAAGACCTTGGCACTGAAAGAGAGGTTATCAGGAGATACCAGGAAAATTATGTGTCATGTTCTGATAATCCACTGAGTCACATCCTAGCATAACAATGAAGAATGGGAAAATTATATCCTGTAAACAACTTGTATAATAAATATGGATTTCTATTCTGTTCATGAAATATCTGGACAGAAGCTAAATACTATAATTTTTGTATTGTTCAAAATTGTTTCAGCAATAGAAGCAAACAGTTTACTGAGTATGCACTAAACTTCTGGAACTTGTTGCTACAGGCAGCTGTGGAGGCAGCCAATTCAGCATGTTCAAAAAAGGTTTAGGCAAATTGATGGGCAACAGGTCCGTAAATGCACCGTAAAAATCTACGGGAGTATATATCCTCTGATACCCTTAACACAACAGATTTGGAAAGTACAAAGAGAATAAAGCAACTCTCTTTAAGTCTTTTAGAGCCATTATCAGACACAAAATTGATCTGACCCAGTAGAGCACTTCTTATGTTTTTACGGTCACCAAACTGCGTACGTGCTGCTAGCAAATTTTGCTGTACAGTAGATCAGTTTAGGCAAGTAATGGCTCTGGATTAATATGCCTCCTAAAAGCACAACTAGCTTTTAAGATAGTGAAACAAACATTTCAAATATAATTCTGTTGTACTCATGACACAAAATAAATGTAGTCAAATGTGCCTGTTTGTAGAAAGCTAAAAAATATTACAAAAAGCTAAAAAAAATTAGAATTAAAAAAAATATAATAGTCACTGATGTGAACATTTGCTAGCACTTTTTCTTGCATTCAGCCACTTCTAGTGCAGACATGTAAATTTAGTTGAATCATTCTCACACAAAAAAGCTGCATAATATCAGCTTCCCAAATGTGCTTAACATACCACCGCTATATCCAATACTGTTCCAAAATTTAATCATAGTCTTAGGACAGCAATACTGGAAAAAAATGGTTATCTGAGACATGAATTGATATGTTCATTTTATTAGGCAGTACTTTAATGCAACAGAGAGCTCAAATACTTCTCTTCACTCCCTTAGTACTGGCAGGTGCAAAGTATGTTATTGCAGACCGTACCACAGACTGTAATCATGTGGTGATTCAGTTTCTATCTAAACAGCATGATGAGGCAGTGTAAATAAGCTATGGAAATACTCTGATTATATTATTTTTTCTTTTTTTTTTCCTTTTTTTTTAAAATATCAAATGAAAAGGGTTTTTGAGAAAAACATAGAAAGCAAAAGAAACGAGAATTCCAGTTCTCTTCCCTCAAAGAAAAGATTAGCTGTACTACCTATACTGTCCACAATTATTTGCAAAATATTCAACAGTGGAGGTCAAGAACAGGTCAGACAGTCACCTTCTGTAAGCTGATGTTTTTGATTAAATTTTGAAATACTTGGATTTTTTTGTTGTTGTTAAATAATTTTTTGCTTTTTTCTAAGCAAAGGAAAAAATATGTGAGTGATTACAAAAAGAGAGAAATTACCTCACTTGTTTAGCGGGACTATCTTCTGTGAGAGCAACCAATAGCAAGGATTAGTGCATAATAATATACAGAAAACCTTCTACTGCGATGGTCTTCCCTGCCTACTATAATAAATGCCAAATACAGTTTTCTTATATTTGACAGAATATAACAATGAAACAACTTGACAACCCTTATAGAAATAAATTAATGTGGTGTGTTAACTTTGACAAACAGTCAAACACCCACCCAGCTGCTCAATATATGAAGAAGCAAAGTGAATATTCCTCAAAAATCTGACAGTATAATGCAGCTGCGCTGACTGGATAAGAGGAAGTGCTAAGTACTGTGCCCTGCAAGTGAGAAAATTCCTGCTTTGCCTGAACTCTTTCAAGTCCATTTTTCTTCTAAGCTAAGATATATTATATTGTCCTGTCTTGTGACGTTTGGATTGCCTGCCTGCCTGCCTTAACAGCCCAAACTACAGTGTCACCGTCTATGAGGTACAATTTTACTTTGATAAGACAAGCATATTTCTACCTTACTGCAAATAAACACAACTTCTATCTCTAAGAATCATATTTGCCTACTTACTGGACTTGCTTCATCATGGTGAGATTTTCTTTGTTTCAGTCAAGTCTTTTGGATCATTACTGGCCTTTCTCAAGTTAGACTTCAATTTGTGTCATCTTCCTCATGATCATGCATCCCATTGCAAATATTTGCAGCACAACTGGATTTCACGAGGCAACTTGTGACAAAATATGGAACTAAGACACATAATAGTATTTATGGGTATAGAATTGCTCAGTACAGAAAAGTTAAACATACACAGTTGTCTTAAGAGTGCAGGTGACAACCACCACATCTGGGTTACCCTTTATTATTGACATATGTCCTTTTCCTGCCTTCCTGGGCAGAAAAATGTGACTTGTCTACATAAACATATTCCGAGTCAAAGTGTCACACTAAATCAGGGTATTTAGATTTGTTTCAACAGTCTATGTGTTTATTCCTAGGCTGTACCATTCACCTCATCTAACTTTTCTTAGACTTAGATGTTTAGGTTATAGCTATTTCATCACCTAAATCTTCCCTTGCAGCCGGATTTATTAGACCCGATATGGCCGTGTACATCAAGGAAATTATTTACCCCCCTTCTACAGTCAGAGGAGACAGACACTTCAGAGATTCATTCATTCCATCATTACTTCCTAGGGAAAGCAGGTGAGATGAATCCCATCCTTAATTTTAGACTTTCACATCTGACTTAATTACACTAAATTCCCTAGCCTGAGTGTAACATCTAAGTCAGGGCAATTGAGTCTTGCCCTGGGTTTATATCAAGGCAGGGAATTTGTTGTTTGTTTGAATTTTAATTGAATCATAAAAACAGGTCCAGAGAGGGTGATCTAGAGCCTCTTACAACTAGCCCTACAACTAACATTTCATCCTATATATATCAACATGGAGGAAATTTGCTTTCAACCACTGCAAGAAACTTTGAAACAGAGGATGGAATTCCCTTGAAGCAGTTTTTTACACAAAGTGGAACACAGCTGAGTAGCTGATACTTTTGCACTTCCGTAACTACTGCTGCACCATATTTGTGTTCTATTATATATTCTGAAATGCTGCCATAGTGGAGAAATGGGTAATACAGAAGCGTGCTGAAGGTATACTTCTGAGCATACTAGTGTGCTTAAAAATTGACATGAGTATACAATATGAAAAACACAAATCCAGGAAAAAAAGACCTTCATTGTCCTGGGACTTGTTTCCCCATGACGTTTGCAAGAAACAGTACTTGCAAACCCTGCAGCAGTGCTAAGATCCTGAGTGATTTGAGATCATTACTATGAACTGAGGAAGACTAAACCAGAAAAGCATAGTTTTGAGTAGCCCAGTAACTCTGGTGTTGCTTTTGCTAATAAGAGGCTAAGGGCATTTTACTGGCTCTGTGAGGCCTCAGGACCAGGTCTTGTCAGGCTTGCTTAGCCTGAACTTATTTTAGGCTTGCCCGGAGCTTGCTTGTTTTATCTGTAACATCAGTTCTTTAATGACAAGGTGGCTGTCACCCAATTATTTTTAGTCTTGCTTAGCTTTGTGCAATTGTAACACGCAATGCCTATTGTTAAAATAATTTTGATATATTTCTGAAAGTAATAGACAGTGATAACATGTAGTTACTCTATATAGAATGAACTGCTGATGATCCTGGAATAAGAATGTGGCACAGAGGAGTACAAGTGTGCAATGCTAGCAAAGGCCTTGAAAGTGTGAATACAGGCAGAAGGGCTATAATCAAATCACCAGTGATCAATTACTGATCATTAAACTGATACATCCTTGGGAGCTAGGTAAAACCAGTTTTAGCAGTGACAAAGAAAACAAAGAACAAGTACATTACACTATATGTAATGGACACCATATATAGTAAATTTGGATATAACATGGAACTGGAGACCAATGAAGAAAAAAGCAAGGTAGAAACTGTGCTAGAGCATGTATTAAAAATAGCCATGAGTGGACACTGGTGAGAAGAGAGGGTAACTATCAACATTATACTCCTCTCAGCAAAGAGGAGGAAGAAGTCCCTCACTTTTAAAATCATACTTCTCCAGCTGAGGGACTTGGGCCACTAATGGCTTTCTGTAGCTCCCCCATCTAGACCAAAGCCATCAACCTTAAGACTCAGAGAAAGGGTGAGAATATCATTAAAAGGTTGATAGATATTGTATTGTGTTATTAGACGTTTCTGTATTCAATAGACAATTTATACTATGATTTTTAGTGTCATTGTCACTGAACTAATAACAACTTTGTTATACATTTATTATATTCTAAAATATTTCAGTTAGACTAATATTGAATTCTCTGTTTCACATATAAAGTGTGTTTCTTTAGCCCACATAAGCTGCACAAGATATAGTTGCAGCACCATCACATTATTCCTTTCAAAATTGGTGGCAGATGCTGGGGCTTTGCTCTGGGTGGATCTTTCTGTTGAGATTGAAATGGGTTCGTAGACTCAGTATTTTATAGGGCAATCTATGATATTAAACCGTGCACTGGATAGACAAGCTTTACATGGTCAAAACAGCAGAACCATACTCAGGCAATTCAGTTTCCTGACACCTGAGTTCAACATCATTTTGTCTCGCTCTGCTGCTGACCCTTAGTCACGCTCTGGCTTTTACCAAGGCCTCCCGGGTGAAATCTAGTCAGGACTGGATCACTGTGACCAAGCATAGCAACACGAATGATCTCTTAATATTTATTTCCTTAACTAGGTTTTTTTCACCGCCAATTGATTTCACAAGGAAGGTATTTTGGACTTTAGAAAAGACATAAGGTAAAGCTACTTTAACATGTTTTTTGAATGCTTCTTGGCACTTAAAATAATGAAAAAATTATGCGTATAAGCAGGGAATTAAATAATAGTAAGGATGTAGCATTTTCACAGTAGGCTGCATCACCATTGTCATTACTTGACTACAATGCCTTACCCTGGAGTAGTATTTTAGATGCAAGTAATTTGTTAGCCTTTATTTTGAATGATAATCAGTCTTTTGGCCTGTCTGGTAATTTTTTTTGTCCATACCACATATTTATCCCTGTTTATTTCTCTATTGCAAGTTACTTTCTACTAAGTTAGTTGTTATGCTGCTCTTCCTTTTTGCATGTATTTAATGATAGTGTTTCGTAATAATCTAATTTAGTAATAAATATTTGGCTTGGAAACAATATCATTGCACTCTAGCTTTGGACAACTAGAGAACATTTCAGGGAAAAGGTTATGAATTACAGCTTCATTTTAAGGAAACAGAAGAATTATTTGCAATGGATAATGACAGAGAAAGGAAAATTATACAAAAATAGGCTTCAAACTTTTCTGTGAAATTGAACTGAAGCATTTAAAAGGAGCTATGCCAGAAGAACATGGTATGTTATGAGAGGCATTATCAAAGACAATAAAGGCATTAAAAGTGCTTTTTTTTTTTTTAAGAAGAAGAAGAAAAGTTAACAACACTGAAGCACTGGGCCTGCCATGGTGTTTGGCCGTAGAAGGTGCTGCTTGAAAATACATTTTGGAGTGACACCCTGGAGCTGAAACTGGCATTGATACTGAAAATGTATCAATAAAGGTGTTATATGTAGCACATCCTAAAAGCTAAAGCCATGAGCTTCTGAAAAGCTTGCCTTGAAAAGAAATACATTAGCACGATTAAAATTTTGTGAGGTTGAGTAAGTAAGAGTCACCAGTTTTCCTCCCAGGGCAGCCTACCAACGAGACACGTCTCCCTTCTACGGTGCCACAAGGACAGTTAACCTTCACGCAGCTGAGGAAGCTTTTGGAGGTTTAGAAGACACCAGACAGACATACACTGACAGCTAGGATAGAGGTATCTTTTTGCAGGCATAGGAGTGCAGAAACTGTAGTCAGGACCAGGAATCTCAAAAGGCGACTTGAGAATCAGACCTTCACCCAAAGGGGTGAATCAGCTGGTAGAAACAAGCTAATAAGTTCCTGCTTTCACGCAAGACCTCACTGGAGACCAAAGGTCTGCTTTTTTTCTTTAGTCCAACCTCAGCCTGTCTGTGATTTCCCTTTATTACTTTTCCCTCAAAGTCTAACATGCGTCACAAGTACATTTCACGTGCTGAGTGCATGGCAGCTCATTAACCCCGGATCAATCAATCTTCCCCATCCCATTTTTGCCTTTCCCAATCCCCATGATATCCACAGGCAAACATTTGGTGAATTGTTCCAGCATTACACTGTACTCGGAGAATAAAGTCTTTCAAAAAATCAGCCTTTAGCTGGATTCAGCACAGGTGGTATTTAGGGCACAATACATCTCCTTGAAAAATAATCAGTTACAGTTACCTTGTAGTCAATAAAGAGCAGCAGTAAAAATTCCTGAAGTGTGATCTGTTATCCTAACGCAGATGTTTATAGCAGCTCAGATGAATCAAACTTTAGCAGCACTTGCAAAGGGTGCCTAGACTGGCTGCTCCAGATGTGAATACCCACCGCCAGAGGAATGTCACCTTTTTGTTTGCAAAGACTTCTCTGCAAAGATTTCTCCTTATGCCTGCAGAGGAAACCATGGTGATCAATTCAGATGCGGTGTTTAAAAATTAGATGTCTTGATTTAGGCAAATGAACCTCACTGACCTAGCTTTCAGAAGGTGGTAGACTATCCTTTGAGGCCAAATAATATGTGGTTCCTCCTTACTGACATGTAACAAAGTAATCCAAGGTGCAAAAGAGCTTAACTGGGTACTGACTGGAACACACAATTTCACGCAGGTAGCTCATATTGTGGAGGTACATGTGTAACTGGGAGATGTTTGGCTTCACTGTCTCAAATATCTCTTTTCTGGTGAATCACAGGAATAAAAGCTTGGGATCATGAGACTTACTGCCAAATCTTTTTTGAGATGTAGCATTAGTTCACATACTTGCAGACATGCACGGGTAATAATATTATTGTAGATGTTTCCACCTGCTGGTCAGTGTGCCAGATTTCATCTGCTTCTATAAGTTCCCACAGTATAGCCTTCTTTCTTTCTGTTCTATTACTTTATTAGGTGATATTGATTTCTACTATTTATTTCAAACAAATGGTAAATAACTACCATCTAAAATTCCATGGTAGTCAGCAGCAAGAGTAATCAGTACTTAACTGATTTTGATTATTGAGTAATACTGATTATATTATTGATTACAGTAGTATGACAGTGATTACTGAGTAAAAAATATTACAAATATAGCCCATAGATTACTAGAGTAATTCTGACTGCCAGAAGTGTTTAAAACTACCATTTTTTCTCAGTGTTTCAAACATATTCTGATGTAATTTTAGTTCAAAGAATCCATCAGTCTGTCACAGAGTTTCACAATATTCTAGTATGTTTAGGGCTTCACCCACTGAAGATCATGATCTTCTGGATCTACCTAGAGCAAATGAATTATGAAGAATCAAAAAGTCACATTAATGAAAACAAAGATCAAAATTCTTCCAAATGAGAAACAGAGGAGACCATCAAGGGAGCAATATGTTGGCCATGCTCCCACATAAAACAAATTGGCATGCAAAACACAAGATACGGCATCTTACTGCTAGGTAACTTCTATTTCAGTAAAAGCAGCTTGAATACCTGGACAGGGTTATTCAGTGACAGCATAGTCCACAGAGCTGGCATGCCACTGACTTTAGTACTCTTGGCGTAGTAAATGTCTTGCCAGTAACGTAGTTAGAGGACTCCTGTCATCTCTTTGTTTCTTTCTCCTTTCAGCTGATGATCTTTCCCTGAAGAAAGACTTTTTTTTTCATCTAGATATCTTAATTCACTTGCTATACTCCTCATTTACCTTCATGGGAGCTTAACTCATTTCCCTCAGACAGGTGACAGAAAGAACTGCACACACTCTGAGTTCAGTATCCCCTCCTTACCTCACTGTGCAGGGCAGTTCAGGATCCACAGAAATCCAAGAATGATTATCCTGACCTGGCTTTACACACTGGAGTCAAGTTTTCATCTTGATTCCAGTCAAGATGAAGCCTGATGTCACACCTACTCCTAACTGGGTTACACAAGGAAATTTTTTTCTATAAGGACTGCAGCTTGCTTCCTACCTTTTCTCCCTACAGCCTCACATGTGGATCTCAAATGGATCTCCAGTCCATAGAAGCAGTACATAGAAGTCATGTAAAAAAAAGCTGTGATAAAGGATGAAAGAAGGAGAATACACAAGAGCAGGACATACAAACAGGAGAGTTGAACAGAGAGATATAATGGAGTAATATGGCATTATTTGAGAAAAATCAGGTACAATTGCTTAGGAAAAAATGAGAGAACCTATTTCAGGAAGGATGTCGGTATATTACTGTAGAAGCTGATCCCCTGTGGATAGAAGAAAGAGGTCAAAGTAAGCTTCAGGCACTACCTACCACTCCTTCTGCTGAAGAAAGAAAGGCAAGCCTCAGCAGCAAGCCAGACTGACAGCTTTGGGATTTAGAGATATTCACATTTCTTATCGCTGCTTCATAATTGTAAGGTATTTCAGATGGTCTGTATTCAGCAATATATGTCTAATAACTCCAGTCCTACTAAAGACAAAGTGAAATTACCTCCATCTATCTAGTCAAAGTTATTTATGAAGCCCTGCAAATAGCATGTTATCTGATTATACCTGTCCAACAAAATTCTGCTAAACGCACTTCAGGAAGATGGTGATTATAAAATGAGTCTATGTTTGACCTGCATTTAGCCTTGTGTAATAAGTAGTTTTATGACATGTGCTCAAAGCTGTTAGGTAATAATAATTTGCATGTCCCCGATAGAACTGTCTAAAAGTGGGCATGTCCACAACCCTGTAAGAAAAGCGGGACTAGATCAGTTGGAAGAGAAAGACTCTATGCACATCATGTAATCTTCTTTCTTACATTTTGAAATTCAGCATCTTCAGAAATCTATTTCGCTCAGTCTGTTGTCTTCATATGATAGAATGGTATGAAAGAAGACAAGAGGAAAATGTTCCTTCAGTCCCTCCAAGTTGTCCTATTCCCAAACCAATTCACCCCATTCTTCCCAAGATACATCTAAAGTTGACACTGGGTTGCAAGTTTTTTGTGCTTTGTCCATTATCAGTTCTCAAAAGGTTATCCAAAGGAGATAAAACAAAAAAGATCAAAGTAGGATTCCTACTCCAGAGAATCACTGTTGACTGCAGCTCCACACATTAGCACAACTTGTTTCCAGAAGTGCTGAGCTCCGTGAGCTCAATTTCAGGGAGCCTTTGCCTAGGGTGAGGACAGAGCTGCACCCCCAGACCACCATCAATGAGGCTGAGGGTTTTCCATTCTGTCTCCTGTGACCTAGTCTAATACTTCTGACAGAATTGGCAGGGTAGGGCTAATTACGTCAGCAAGACTGCATTAATCTCATGTTTCCTAATTGCCATTTGACCAGTTCATGTCTGGCAACTGAGTCTCCACCTAAGGCGCAAGAAATAAAGGCAATTAAGTAAAAGACATTTCTTCCACGCACATAATGATATTCTCATGTGTAGCTCAGGCATTGTATTAAACATTGGAATCCAAAGGTGGTAGGGACCAGCAAAGGCCCTTACTTCAAAGTAACATGCAGAGATTCCAGTTCATTATCAATATTTTAAAATCAAATTCCCCATAGGCTTAGGTATCTTACCAGAGGGTTCATCATCTGGATACAAAACCCCCAAGATTTTAATGCTATTGAATACACAAAAATAAGCTTATCTATCATTATAGTTTAGCATTATTCCATTTGTTTCCTGAGTTGTAGAAGAATTCAGATTCTGGAAGTGAAGAGTATAGAATGCCATTATGTTTCAAGAAAGCTAGTACCCATAACATAGTGATCCAAGTTCTAATTAAATCTGACTATATTTAAATACAAAAAATCTTAAATACACTGCATTGAATAGAAATTGTGATTCCAGCAAGGTACAAAATCAACAATAAATCAAAAATTTCAGACAATGTCATATCTTTATCAGAGGTACGGATATGGGCCACTCCTTTGAATACCAAAAAGGCATACTTAAACACTCTAGTTTTAAGATAATTTTTAATTTTGTTTGAATAAGTTTCTTTCATGCATTCAGCAGTATGGTAAATGCAGCTACCAATACACTTTTACAGAGAGAATGTAAAATTAAGTAATCTGCTTACCATGTGCAGGAAGATTAAAGCTGTGACAGAATTCAAAATAGAGGGATTTACAGATTGAGGGAGACTTTGTGTTCTTCCTCCAAATGGTTTTATTTTATTTTAGTGGTTTTACTTCTGCTTTTATTTTTCTAAAAAAAAAAAAAAGTAAATAATTGAGACCAATCCTTATCTGAAATTCATTTTGAAAGCCTATATAGCAAAGAAGCATGCCCAGAACAGACAGAATGGAATAGTTAGTCACTGTGATGTAGGGATGGAGACACTATTCTCCATTTTATTTTCTGGCCTTAAAAGGTCTGTGTGTACACCTTCAAGATGCAGTCCTGAGTGAACAGAATTTTCTGCAGTTCCTCATCTATTACTGTTTCTAAGAGTTCAATGTGTCCTGAGGTTTGTCAGGATTGTAATGTTACTACTAAGGAATCCCAGTTCTATAGATTCTCCTGTTTCAAAATGAGTGTGTGGACTGAGGGAGTGTCTCCAGGATAACTGAAAAGCAAATTTACACCAAAAGAAGGGGTATGATAAAAAAGTGCACTTCACAGTCTAAACAAATTCCAAAACACAGAGGTCTCTTTTGTGCATATAAAAATATTAACAATACACTAAAATAAAAAAATCTCAGTTCACAACTGCCTGATATTCTGAACAATTTAAGGAAAATTTAGAAAAATATTGAATACTGGACTATTCACCAAAAAGGTGAGATTGAATTCATCTCAACCTAGCAAATGTGTTCTCTTGGATTTCCAGGAAATAACATACTGAACCGGAAAAAAATTAGTTCAGGTCCCTACTGTGCTTCGTAAATTACTGTTTTTAAAGGAAAGAAAAACCAAAACCACAAACACATGGAACATAAAAATGACTTCCTTCACTGTTCTCTGCTGAGACCTAATTTCACAGAATCCTGTGTTAAAAAAATGTCTCATTTACTACTCTGAAACCTAACCGTGAAGTCTGCTAAGGAGCTTGATTCTTAATTGTTCACTCAGTCTCATCTGTATTAATAACCTACAGGATCTGGAAAACAGTCATAAATTAACAAGTCCAGCCCCAAATTGTCCCATTTTTATGGTGTGAATTCTTCATGTGGGTGAAGGGAGCAAAAAAAAAGGATGTTCTTGCAGGGGACGAAGCCCAAAGCTTTGCATTTTGCATGCATGAAAGGGAAAGTAAGAAGCAGTTTCATGGCATTTTAGTAAAGGATAAGAAAGCCCCGTTCCTCCAAAAAGTGGAAGCCACACTTTCCTCACCGGTGGGTGCATCCTCTGAAATCAGACCCACCGCCCAGGGTAGTGCAGCACACAGAAAGACCAAGGCACAGAAAATATAAGGTCAATAAACGCCTGCCGGGTGACACCATTCTGCTTTTGAACGTTGATTGCCCACGGGCAGTTCCCCAAACGACACCGTCTTCCTCAGCCTTTCCCTCTCACGCTTTCTCCCCAGCACGAAGAACAGCACAAGCTTTATTCTTAGAAGTAATGAATGAACCTGAAGGATGCTCTGCCAAGCCATGCAAAATTAATTAGGTCGAGGACTCGGGTGGCTGCAGGGTGACTGTTACACTGACATTTTTAAGCAGACTGTCTGGAGCACAGCAGCCCTGCCATGCCATCCCAAAGATCAGCATTATGGGACGTGTTCATCAAATCACTGAGCATAATCATATTTCCTTTTATAACTGTCATGGCTTCTTTCCTACATGCTCACTCCCCTCTCTTTTTCTTCTGCATTATAGTTGTTATTATTATTTTGCCTACAAGAAAGGAAAGGTTTCTGAAATATCGCTATCTGTTTTTTTTTCCTTTGTGCAACAGCTCCCTCTAATGTTCTCTCTCTTTTTTTTCCTCTCTATTTCCTGGAGAAAAAAAAAAACAACTTCCAAGTTATACTTAGAATTTGATAGAAGCGGTTTCTTTGGCCATTCTTCTGTCTTGTCAATACACGAATACCAAAGGTCAACCTGACAAGAATTATATCTAGATACTTTATATTCATCCAAAGAATAGGCTTTATCAACAGTACCAAACAACTACGATGGGATTAAAAAAGACCGTAAATATTACTGAAACTGGCTTCCCTTGAACAGACTCCTGCGGGGTTTTCAATGTTTCAAAGATTTATATGTGATTTGATGGTAGAGACTGACTTACTGGTAATTTATTTGTCTTGTTCCAGTAACAGCCATCTCTGAGTACGTAAATATCTAAACTGACTAAATGTTGCTTGACCAGATTAGTTCATGGATAAGCAGATGTGCTGTTCTGACTTCTCTGAGAAGTCTGTGAATAGCAAAGTGTTGGATAAAAAAAAAACCAAACCAAAACAAACCTAACCAAAACCCAGGCACAAACATACCAATTACTGGGGTCATTGAGTAATGCGGATCAAACTGCAGAGTAACAGGAACAATACAGGCCATACAGGTATGGGAAAATGAATTTAGGAAGAATTGTAAAAGAGAGGAACACAGAAAAAACAGCGGGTATGAGAAGCAAAGGGTTAGTGAATGATTGATCAATTGGATCAATAGATTTTAAAAGCAAGGAGGTCACTGCCGTTACCCAGGTCAGTCTCCTGCAGAGCATACACCCTAGATCTGAAGGAGGTGGATTTTTTCTCCCCAGATACAGAGCTCCCAAATACTGCGGTTGTGGTTGTTTTCAAACAAACACTGCTGTTCAAAAACCTGTGTTAGTACACACTCAATGTAATGACATCCAATCTCCTGTTTCAGGGTGAGAAGGCTTTTCATTCTAGAAGTGTCACAAAATCCAGTTAACATTTGGCCATTCAGTGTGAAGGCTGTTTCAAGGACCACTCAACATGAGCAAATAGTTATAGCAGACTAATGGTCACAATTCAAAACAACCACAGCACTTAGCAATTAATTAGCATTCTTGTTAAAAAACTCTTGGTACAGATCTCTAAAGTTTGTTGGACCTAAAGGACCAAGTATTACATTAATTTGTTTCAATTATGATTTAATCTATTTTGCATTTACTTTTCAACTGTGTTATCAGAAAAAATAGTCTTAGGAAGAGTTTCTCAAATTTAAAATAATCTTTAAAAAAATGTAAAAAGCACACTATCTTTACTGGAAGTCATTGTTTATGAATGATGGCCAAAATTTCTTACTGGTTATTTTTTTGGCTACTTTTAGGAACCTCAATTTGAAATGCTGGAGATATTTTAACTACTAGGTAAAAAGAAGCCTAATGAGTAGTGCATATTAATAAAATAATTTGTTTTAATTGTTGAAAATAAAAGCTTGTGTATTGGGTCAGACTGAGATGGAGTTACTTTTCCCCATAGCAGCCCTCGTAGTGCTGTGACTACCATAGGACGTCATGCTTAGCAGTAAAAGCTAAGAGAAAGGAGGGGGGGGGGATTCATTATTACGACATTTGTCTTCTGGAGCAACCGCTACGCGTACTGAACCCTGCTTCCTGGGAAGTGTCTGGAGATCGCCTGCTGATGGGAAGTAGAAAATAAATCTTTTGTTTTCCTTCCCTTCCACACATGGCCTTTGCTTTTGCTTTATCAGACTGCCTTTATCTTGACCCATGAGGGTTTTTTCCATCTTATTTTCTCACCCCTCCTGTCTTACTGAGGAGGGGATTGATAGAGCAGCTTGGTGGGCACCTGACATCCAGCCAAGGTCAACCCACCACAGCTTGTTATTAAATCAAGAGCTCCACAAGTTCCTCAATTGCCAGTCAAAGCAACTACTTATTTTTACAAAAACTTCCACCTTCATATATGCTGACATTTTCATTCATGTCAATGTTGTCAGATCTTGTGATGTCAGTATGACATTTTAACGCTAACCTGAACAAAAATCCATGTGAGTGTTCAGAGTCAGCTACATGAGAGTCTTTGAAATGAAATTTCTGGCCATCATGCACCTGTAAACATAACTGTCTCTCAAAGATCCAAAGTCTCAAAGAAATAGTATTTAAATATATACATACACACACATCTCAGGACAGTCATTTTAGGGTAAGTACAACTGTAAACTAGAAAGTAAAAACAAAAAACATGCCTTGAAACACAGGGAAATTGTGTGTTTAGAGGACATGAAGTTAAACAGAAAAGTTCCAACTAGGTTTTTGGCATTTGGTAGGATTCTATCTTCTGGAGGATCCTGCTGGAACATGAAGTCTTTGGTAGGAAACTTGCTGGTCCTTCTGTGCTTTGAAACAGTAGAAAAAGGGAAGGTGACTGCATTCAAAGGCACATCTGCTCTAATGCAGAGGAGGGAAATTGACCCCACGTTTTTGTGAGAAGGAATGTGACTGCACTAAGGGGCACATTGGGGTTTTTCAGTCTCCCACAGAGCTACAACACTGCCAGCTTCATTGGCCTGTGGGCAACGTGGTACCGAGACACCGCGCAGTGCTGGCAGGGCAAGTGGGTGACTCCCCGCACCCAGAGTGAGCCTTAGCAATGAATTGGGTTGCCTCTTCTACCTCTCCAAGCTTCGAGTAAGGAATATACCCTGGAGTGAGAGTTTATATTGACTAAAAGCTTAAATTTAGAGCTCAGTTCAAAGCTATAGAAAAGATACAGATATTTGTAGCCATATTAGAGCGGTGAATATAAACCTACAGGAAAAAAAAGATAAATATTGTTAGCTGTATTTTAGCAGTGAACAGAAAAAAATATCGTCTATACATTCTGTGCTACACAGGGCTTCCCAGGCGATATTTCTGTGTCAGCCAGGTCTCAGCTCTCACCGGGGGCACAAGCACACTTCTCAGTTCCTGTTTACGTCTTCGGGTTTCTCACCTGCTTAGCTCCACGCTGCAAATATAACTAGCTTACACATTTTAATTACACAGGAAGCCAGTTCTCTCAGTGCGTCACCTTGCATCTGTCAGGGTGTGCTGTAAAAGGCCGATCCCCGTGCAGTGTGACAGACCCAGGGACGGGGGGAGCCCCCCAATGCCACCTGTGTGCACTCTGTGTGGTCAGCAGTATATACTTACATATATATATATGTATGTATATGAATCTTGTGTGTGTGTGTGTGCATTGGTGTCACAACCCAGGCTGGACAGGCCAGGGAGTCGTGTTGAATTCGGAACTCCCTCAGGCTAAATTAAGGTGAAACAGCACCAAACAATCAGTTAAACATTTTATTCATGACAGAAGCAAACTGAACTGGGGAGGCGTGATAGTAGGCAGCGGGGTTTCTCACAAGAGGAACTGGCATGAGACTACTTCTGTAACCCGTGTAACCCGTGTAACCCATGGTAACCATATACATCAATTCGGGGAAGAAGGAGAGCCCTCCTGTTGGCTCAGGGGGTTCAGAGCAGACCCCCTTGCTTTCAAGACTCCTTCTCCGAGAGGAGCACAGGGGCAGCTGGATCCGCTCTTAGTCCCAGACTTGGTCAACGGTTTATGTCTAAAGGGATGAGGAATAGGGATTATGGAAAAGGGAGAGGGGGAGAGAAAGAGAAGAGAGAGAGGGGAGGGCAGGAGAGGAGAAAGGGGGGGGGGGAAGAGAAGGGAGAGACAAGGGAGAGATTTCACCGGTCCTGGGTCCAGCGTTGGTTCAGCCAGCCGAGGGGTCTGGTTCTGGTGGGCTTGTACACCTGGGGCTTCAGTTTGTGTCCTTTTATCATCCTTGCCCCTCCTTCAGGCAGGCACTTGAACTCATTAGGCTAATTAGGTGTCATGAGCAGTTTGTGAGCCTTTGGGCTGGGGGTCGTTTGAGGAATAACTTCCCCTCCCTGCAGACGTGGCTGTTGTTTGATCTTTGCATCGGAACAGCATGACAGACCAGGGAGCTGAGCACCCTCCAGCACGCCCTCCCTGCCCTGTTGCTGATGTCTGAGCTGATGGGCTTTTCACCTTGGTTCCTTGCTGTGCAGGGTTTGTTGTTAAGCAGAGTTCATCTTTAAGCAGAATTTGCCCCACCACAATGTTTGAGACATTAACTCTTTCAGTCTCTCACAGCTGGGAATACATGCTCAGCCTTGATGCTGGCTGGACCTGGGGGCATGGAGCTGCAGCAGCCTCCCCTCTGCCAGGCTACTGGCTTCAGCAGCTCTGTGTCAGTATTTCATAGTTTGCATCCTCAAAGCTTTAACAGAGGAACCACATTCCTATTTAGGGGGGGAGACTGTTATTTTATGGAGTGAACCTCTGAAGATTCACCAGCTCTCCTTTCCTGAGCAGATTTTGTTTGTATTCTTTTTCACAGAGCTGCCTCAACCTTTTCAATATCTACTGTAATACTAAGCTTAGCTGTATGAGTGAAATAAAAATGGCTACCTTTGCACTTACTTTGTAGAGAGATATATCTTCTTTTCTTTTCTCTCATATTGGGATGAAAAAAACAGTTTACATCAGTATGTGAAAATAAGACATAGGCAGAATAAGATCCAAGATGTCTGAGCAACTTAACAGATAAGACTATTCATTTCTTCATTCAGTGCTTAATCTATTAGACAGTAATAATCCTGCAGTAAGGAAAAGTTATCTATGTTGGAGTTCAACAAGAACCAGATTTTCCTTAATTTTTATTTTTTTTAATGAATTACACTTTTTTCTTGACTTGCAGTGAACTTTGACACAATCTTTTTATGAATCAGCATTTTCTGCAATGGGAAAAATGTTCAACTGTTGAATTTACAGCCAGCTGCAGCCAGCATAAACGCTAATGCCCACACCTGATGTAAATAAGTCTCAGAGCACCGAAGCAAACCAACACAACAGGCTTGCTTCCAACTCTGCATTTGGAAGAGTATTCTGGCTATAGGCAACATTGTGCAAAGAACTGCGAGAAGGATTTGTACAAAAGTTTGTGGACTATACCAAGATTCAGGAGAGCCTGACAATTGTAAAGAGTGTGCTAGTGCTTCAGAGAAATTATTTAAGCATAAATTTGTTAATTACTTTCCCCACAAACAGACTCTCAGGAAAGCAGTAACCATGAAGTAGCTCTGATTTCAAGATGATTTTGGACCCCTTTAAACTGAGTCTCAGCCACATGCGTTCAGTTCTGGCAATAGTGCAGGTTTCTGTGCCACCGTGAGAAATGCTGGGGGGGGTATTTACAGTGACTAACATTAGGCAGCTGTCTCAGCCTGTGTCTGCAACAGCAAGCAGGTCAGCGTAGCAAGAACTGGAGGGCAAAAGTGTCCATACCACCTGCAGTTTGGAGGTTTTACTTCAGATCATTTCTAGTGTGCTTCTGTAGACTGAATACCTCCTGGCAGCTGGAACACTCCTGGACCCCATCTTTTGGGATAGTCTCAACTGAAACCTCAAGCCCTCTCCTTTCTGCAAAAGCATGGCAAGCAACAATGCTAATGGAGACACCAGATTAAATGACCAGATTAGGGACCTGAACAAGGAAAGGAAAGAAAAAGACATTATTCTGGCTCCTTGTCCCGTTGGAGGACACTATAGGCTGACTCTCTTAATTTAGGAACTTAAACCATATGCTCAAAGTTAATGCTGTAAGTATCCTTCCTGTGCTTTCTGAGGGACCTACTGTTCAATCAGAATGAAAATACTTCCTTTTCTCCCCCTCCCTTTTTCTTTGTCGCCTATTGACTTGCTTGTTGGCATCATATTCTGCAATTTCTCGATAATACTTGTCACACATAAATGTGCTTAAAACATAAGCAAGGTATTACCTTTCTTTACACTGTAGACACATTTAACACTTTATTATATCTGACCATGGATACCTGCATTAGCTGTCAGCTGGAAGCTTTTCTGTCTTCAGAAAAGCACACCACATCAGGTCTGGTTCAAATCTGATATCAACAAAATCCCTCTAAACTTGCTTTTCTCTGAACGTAGTATTCTCCAAATCCCACTTCAGACAACATCCAGGATGAGCTGAACAGAGGGAAGCTTTAGACAGACAGCTCCTATTGTTGCTGCTGCTGCTGCTGCTGCTGCTGAAATAAAGGTGGTGTAATCAGCTGATGGGGCTTTCTGCAGCACAGTTCCTTTCTAGCTGCTTGAGCTTAATTGTCTGTGTTCCCGTGGAGGTCAAAGGACCAAAAAAGCTCTCACTTCTCGTTCTCAAACACATCGTTTCTTCAGGCAGCTGAGGAGGGCATGGGAGCATCTGTATTGCAGGGGTTTGTGCAGTTCCATGCACACTCATTGCATTGTCTACAGCATAAGAAAAATAATAATTACTGCTACATTTAAATACGAAGCTTTCTGCTGACAAGCTACCTTGAGTATTTTCTGAAGATGGGACTCTGTGTACTATCCATGAGAAATGGACTACTGCAAGGAAACGAGTAAGATAAACCAGTACACACTGCAAAGCTGTGTAAGTGATATTAAGGTACCCCTGCATGCTTCACACAGATGCATGTTTCTCCCTTCATCTCACAGTAGGCAAGCATGCTGTGGAACTATAGGACTCAGTGCAAATCCACAAAAATTATATCTACAAAAATGATCTGTAAAAGGAAGACATCAGTATATGAACAAGTAGCTAACAATGAACCAGTGAAAACAGCATCAGAATATACAGCATTAACACTAAACTCCATATAACAATGCGGTGGGTTCACTCTGCCTGGATGCCAGGTGCTGACCAAAGACGCTCTATCACTCCCCTCCTCAGCTGGACAGGGGAGAGAAAATATAGCAAAGGGCTTGTGGGTTGAGACCAGGACAGGGAGGGATCACTCATCAGTTATGGGCACGGGCAAAAGACATGCCTAACTTGGGGAAGGAACAAAATCAATTTAACTTACTACCAATCAAATCAAAACAAGGACATTAGGAAGTAAACCCCAACCTTCGAACACCTTCCCCCCATCCCTCCCTCCTGTCCGGCTCAACCCCCCTCCCGGTTCTCTCTCCCTCCTCCCCCGGCAATGGGGGTTGGGGTCAGCTCACCACACCTTGTCTCTGCCACTCCTTCCTCCTCAGGGGAGGAGGACTCCGCACTCGGGCCCTGCTCTGCCGTGGGGTGTCTCCCGCGGGAGACAGTCCTCCACCAACTTCTCCAAGGTGGGTCCTTCCCGTGGGCTGCAGTTTTTCGCTAAATGCTCCAGCGCGCGTCCCTCTCACAGGGTGCAGTCCTTCAGTCACAGGCTGCTTCAGCGCAGGCTTTCCCATGGAGTCTCGGCCATAGAATCATAGAATCATTAGGTTGGAAAAGACCTTTAAGATCATAGAGTCCAACTGTCAAACCAACACCACCATGCCCACTAAACCATGTCCTGAAATGCCCCATCTACACATTTTTTGAACACCTCCAGGGATGGTGACTCCACCACTTCCCTGGGCAGCCTGTTCCAATGTCTGACAACCATCTCAGTAAAGAAATTTTTCCTAATATCCAACCTAAACCTCCCCTGCCACAACTTGGGGCCATTGCTTCTCGTCCTACCTCCAGCCACCTGACGGAAGAGACCAGCACCCACCTCACCACACCCTCCTTTCAGGCAGTTGTAGGGAGCGATAAGGTCTCCCCTCAGCCTCCTTTTCTCCAGACCAAACAACCCCGGTTCCCTCAGCCGCCCCTCATCAGACTTGTGCTCCAGGCCCCTCACCAGCTCGGTTGCCCTTCTCTGGACACGCTCCAGCACCTCCATGTCTTTCCTGCAGTGAGGGGCCCAAAACTGAACACAGGACTCGAGGTGCGGCCTCACCAGTGCCCAGTACAGGGGGACCATCACCTCCCTGCTCCTGGCGGCCACACTATTTCTGATACAGGCCAGGATGCCGTTGGCCTTCTTGGCCACCTGGGCACACTGCTGGCTCATATTCAGCCAGCTGTCAACCAACACCCCCAGGTCTTTTTCTGCTGGGGAGGTCTTTTTCTTCAGGGGCACCCACCTGCTCCAGCGTGGGCTCCTCTCTCCATGGGGCCACCGGTCCTGCCAGGAGCCTGCTCCAGCGCAGGGTTCCCACCTCATTCGACAGCTAACCCTTGCTGTGCATTAAAGACTTTTTACCAAGTATGTTCTGGCACCACATCAGAGAATTACTTGCTAAATATAATGCAGCGTATAAACAAAGTTAGTTTCAATTTTTATTGCTTCCCCCAAGGTCTGTGTTCAGTGTTTCTCCACACAATAAGAGGGAGTCGTGGGACTTTACCTCTGCCCCTCTAAACACCACTTCCTCCTCTAAACACACAAATTAGGAATACATCCAGAATAAAGGAAATGCTGAGTATAAAACAAAAACTGATTTTTATGTGCTGGATAAAAGAAGACACATTCACTCTCAACACAAAATTATATATTAAATCAAAGTTATTTAAAGTAAAACTTTAAAATTTACAGATGCAAAGAACTTTTAGAAGAAACTTGTACTATGGAGTTTCTCTGTCTTTGGAATGAATCATGCATAAGCTTTTGTACAGATCTGGCAAACAGGTCATGATATGGAACAAAGCCATACATTAATATGAAAGAAAGGACTAGAACTAGGATAACGTAGAGCATTGCTGGCTAGTACGACCAAAATCATTTTTATCAACTCAACCCTTCCGAAAAACTGCAGAAGTTACGTTTTGCTGAGAAAATTAGGATCACTGACGTTAATGATTTTTTTTGTAATTTGGCAGTCAGTTTGCAATAGATGAAGCTGAGTAATCAGTGAATCTTGTCTAAAATAAGAAACCATACACTTGAAATATATCTTGAACTTATGTTTTTTGAATTTGGAATAGTTAAGGAATTTCATAATCTGCACTGTTTTATAGCTTTTCGTTCAAATTTAGCTGAATACGGAGCATCAAAAAATCAGTTCCTTTTGTGCAGATGCAAAAATCCTCTGCCAAATTTGCATAACTAGGTTTATTCTTTCTCCATACTTTTCTTGGAAGCTTTTCTTCTCAGTGAAAGAAAATACCTACAAAAAGTGACAAAAAGCTCCATATTATATAGACCAGACCTGAGTTCTGCCACATTCTTATTAAGTGGTTTTTTGCATATGCAGTTAGGAGCTGGTACATCAAGGGACTTCAGCTTTGATATTCAGATAAATACATCCTTTGTTGTTTTAAATTCAAGGAGATTTTAGTGAAATTCTGACTTTTCCTTAGGGGAAAATAAACATATTGGATATGTATGCTTCTGTGCTACTGAACTTCCTAAAACAGTTTCATGAGTAGTCCTGCAATTTTTTTTTTTTTTTGTCATCTATCTGCAGCGCTCTAAAATAGAAAACGCTAAATCTTAGCACTTCCCTATGGCTCAAGACTCTGAACAAAACTGCAACCTTTCAGTCTTGTGCATGAGTCTACTGCAACTTCTTTTCATTTAGTTACTGTAGGCAGTCTATCCTACCATGAAGGGACATGCAGGATACTGCTTGGTATATTTAAGAAGTTCTGCAGGGAATTAAAATTTCCTTGAGACTGGTAAATTGCATTATTAATGTTGGATAGGATAAAAGTAACTTGGGGGCTGATTTACAGAAATCAGGCCGCATGTGATGGTAGTCTTCCAATACATATCGGCTCCTTCACAGGATTATCAGAGAGAAAAACAATAATCTAAATCTATATATTCAAAGAACCTGTAATGTTTCAGGTTATATTTATATAAGAGTAAACTAATAAAGGCATGCCTTTATTAGAGACAATGGGCACAAACTGAAATAAGAGAAATTCCTTTTAAATAGTAGAAAGACCCTATTACTGTAAGAGTGGTCAAATACTGGATGAGGTTGGCCCGGGAGATTGTGGAGTCTCCATCCTTGTGACTGGAGTCAAACCCTGACTGGACACAGCCCTGAGCAACCTGCTCCAGCAGACCCTGCTCTGAGCGGGGGGTGGGAGTAGGGACCTCCAGAAGTGCCTTCCAGCCCCAGCCACCCCTTCAGATTTAGACACTTTAGAGAACTGATCCAAAAGAAACATGTAAAAATGAAATTATTTTTCTTTAATCTGCAATTAAAATAGGTAGGATGATAAAAAACACTTCACTAAAAGATAACACAAATAGTAATTACATACTTCAAAAGAGAGAATTATCCCTGCTAAAATAGAGATATTTTAAATGAAATTTAATCATATACTTTAAAAATAAGTAATAAATATACAGATAGCAGCAGGAAAATAGTAGATAAAATAATTGAATATTAATAAAAGAAATAATAGAAACTGTTGTGCTTACACACTTTTGTAGGATCAGCTATAAATCCTTTTTGGGCACCTGTAACAAAAAAAAAGAGAGGATTTTAAGCCTTCTGTGTAAATTTAATAGACCTGAAGATATTTAAGACTAAGTACCATTGCACCTAAGCCTGCTGTAGGCTTTGATTCTTATTTTGAATAAAAAACAGCCTTGTGGCTTAAATATTCTAGTGGCCTAAATATTCATTTATTCTTAGAGTTGTGTAGCAATAGGACAAGAGGTAAGACGAGCAGATTTGTCTTTCTGTCAAACTTCCATTGGAAAAAATGTCTGATTCAATGTAAGAAGAAATAAGGTGGATTAACTAAATCATTCAGGGTTTTTTGGATGGTTCAGCACTACTGATGAGAGCGAGGAGCCTTCTCCTTCAGAAGAAACTGAAACTCTTGACTTTAAATTTAAAGTACTTGAATTCACAAATTCCTCACAGCTACCAAATGGCTTTTTCTTTTGGAGGTGAGTAGTAGACTTGTCTCTCGATGTTTTTGCAGCTTCATTAATCAAGGAAGTCAGCAGAATGGTCCTGAGGTACGATCTGTTTGCATTCCCCTCAGACAGTACCTACGGGTCAGTTCTCAAGCATTCAGTTTAATTCCATCTCCTTCAGGAGTTTGGTTCCATTTCTTTGAAAGTGAGAATGACAAACTAGAACTTAAAGTTTCCCTTCTTTTATTCCTCCCCCTTGCCCCCCATCCCCTCACCCCCCACCCCAAACCCAGGAACTTCTGCAGTTTCTTTCCCATCTCCAAAAATCTTCAGCAATTAAGCTTCACACCAGATTTTTTGAGACTTAGGTAAACATCTAGCAGACAACTAATGTCTGGCATCCCTGGGAGACAGCTGATCAGGCACATAAAGGTTAGCTTTCCTCTATGCGTGCCAAACTTTATCAGATCAGATGAGACCCATGAAGCTTTGAAATTTGACTCTGTTACTCATACAGGCTTGTGCTATGCAATTTAGGCATTCCTTATAGTTCTAGCTGTCAGCATCTGTCACTGCAAAAAGAGATAATATCTGACAAAACTCTTCACTGTTGCCATTTGGATAGTGCAGAAAATGGAAAGTGGGTGTTATAGTCTTCATGTGATATATTAATTAAAACACTTCTATTTAATTAAAAGGTTTGTCTGTGTATATATACTTATTTATAAAAAGCATAGAATTCCACTCTATTTTGGAATAATCTAATAGGGTAAATTAATGAACTGGATCGTTTCCACATGCAAAGTTTTGCCATATGTTTGAGTTAAAGTGAGATCCAAAGGCAGTGTTCAGTTCATTAAGGATCTTATTCTCTCACTGCTTGGGAGGTATTTACTTCCTTTTCTCTCCTGGATCAGTGAAAGCATTTACACATTTTGATTCTCTTGTCACCTTGCTCGGCTAGAGAGGGGTACTTTTATCACCCACTTTCCATTGATTTCCAAGTGCTATAGTAATTGATTAATAAAATTATTTTCATTCTTCTCACCAATTTTAACAACCACCAAAAAAAAAGAGAATAATAAGAAGAAATGGCTTGAATTTGTGACTTTCTTTTTCTGAAGTTCTTACTGAATTATACATTGCTTCTTACATTGCTTATCTTATACACTTAGATATGGCCTAGGTCGATACTTCAGAGCCCAAATACTCAAATTTTAAAATGCACAAGTGGGAAAGAAAAGAAATATAACAAGTCTTTTTTTTTTCCTAGACTCAAGCCTGAATACTCAATATTTTGCCTTATGTTAGATCTGTCACAAATACAAATCGGTTTGTCATGAGAAAAAAATCCTTAGAACACTTTACAAAGTGACACGTTTACGGAAAATGTACCTAAACTGCCCTGACATTGCTATTATAGCCTCTATTCATGAAGAAGGTACAAAAATGAGTCATATACATTTGTGTTTGAACACCACTAAAAACAAAAACACTAGTCACCTAAATTCTTATTTCTCATTACTGTTTATTCCATTTTTTTCTCTCATATAGAAGAAAGGCAACCATAAAAAAGAGAGGGAACTGATACTATTTGACAGGTCTCTTCACAGCTGCTGTTTTGTTAGTTTGGAAACAGAAGGTAGCTGTTGTAGCTCTACTTCTATAAAGCTCCTTACGGCTTCCAGCTGTTATCAGTACGATCAGCCTTTCTGTGGGCAAGAAGGAGCTCCCTGGGTTCCTTCTCTGGTGCAAACTGTGCTCTACAGTTAAAGCTGAACCCGCAGCAGTGCACACCTGTGTGGAGCTGACATGCTCATTTTTAAATCATTCCCACAGGGAACGATATTTCCTGAAAATAATCCAATCAGACAGGGCAAGTAACTCCTATATGAATCAAATCTTCTTATGTTATCACATACTCAAGAAAGACTGAAGAGACCAAGCTGCGGCTTTCAACTTGTGGAGCTGAAGCATTTGATCAGGGGATATACTCAAGGAAAGGAGCAGCTTTGACCAGCTTAATTCCAGCCTTGAGATATTATCAGCCACTGTTTGGTGTTTGTAACAATAAACTTGCAGAAACTGAGAAAAAAGAAACTGAAAGATACTGAGGGTTATTTTGGTTTGAAGCAATTGTCTTTTTTAAAGAAATTTCACGGTATTTGGTGACCTCTAGTGGACAGAGTTACATTTGCAGTTCTGCCAAATGAAAATCTGTATTCTGTATCCATTTTCAGGAAAGATTGCAATGCAACGTTATCGAACTCTGACCATTTGCCTAATTATTTCACAAACTAATCCCCAGCTCCAAAATTTGCATGGCCCCTTGTAATTGTGAACCTGCTTAAACTGAAAAGCGAGCACAAACAAATTATTCTTTATAAAAAGTCTGCAAGACAAAAAACCTAAGAGAATAATTAGCAAGTGTAATTAAAAAAAACAGCTCAAACATATTAAAAGAATGTAAAAACTCATGCTGCTGGCCTCCAGTTTTTCAAAAATTGACCTGTAAGGTTGCAAAAATCATGTTTGAATTTTCTAAAAGAATTTTTCTTTACTAGGATAAACCATGCCACTATGTAAGTTCACCTTAAAAATCATACCCATCAAGTATACTGTCACAGCACCATGTGTACTTTTCTCCTGTTTTAGCACTAGCTGTAGTGTAAATATTCATGTCAGCATAGCATTGCAATGAATTATACAGTCTTCTTCAAATTCTGTGATTAGAAATTACAGATCTTTCCTTATGTACTCTATATGTGGAGACTTCCTCTTCTCCTCCTTACTCTCTTCAACTCCTTTTCCTTCCTACTCTCTCCTATTCCTTGATGGGTCTCTCTCTCTCTTCCCCTGCCCCCAGGAGTAGGAAGCACTTTTCCTTCACCTGCACTGCACTACAGACACACCCTGCAGAGCTTGGGGTGAAAGATCAGGAAATTATCTTCTCTTACTTCATTATTACACCATAACTATTATTTTATTGTTTGATTGTTCAGGGAAAAAAGAATGATTCAGTTCCCATGGCTGATATCAGAAGGTCACTTTTCTGACCAGGAGTTTCATTTATTCTTTATTATAACAGCCAGTAGTAGTTGGCAGAGAGGTTGAAAATGGTTGGATTTAAGTTTAACTAGGAGCTGTAACTCTGAGAAAAAAAAGAATACCATTCACTCTTGGCAGTAAAATCATCAGTGGCAGTAAAATAATCAGTAAACCTAATTCTCTCAAATTATCACTATATTCCCTTAAAAAAGAAAAATGGGACGGAGCAGAAGAGCAGATCAGAAATGGCTGTGCATTACTTACAGAGGTGATAATATCATTGTGGAGGCAATGGACAGCATACAGCAACCAAATGGTAAGGACTTCGTAGTCAGTGAAGTCTGACTCATACTGGCTTCCTCATCATGTAATTCATTATATTGGCACACTCCTGAGCACTTCCATCTCATTCAGCCACGGTTAGCTCCCTCTCAGATATCTCTAGTCATTTGGCTTTTTTTTGCTAAAAACAATAATAATTTTTAAAAATCAATCTCTGTTCTACTACAGCATTTCCTGCCATGCCATGAAGGAGCATTCAGAACATAACCTACCCTGATAGGCAATAATCCAGGCTACCTCAACAAGGATAGGAGAGATGTTTTGATTCAGACTTCCAGTGAGCCATGCAGGGATGTCTCATTGTCTTTAATTCCTTCATTAAGACATCAGCACAATGCACAAAAGGAGTACAAATCTAAAAGGTGAACCTTGCAACACACTGAGTCACAGAACTGCTGATGCTGCTACGTCTGGAAGTTTTCCATGGTGAAAGGAAAGAAGAGTTGTTGTAACAGCTTCCATCTGCCCTCTGGGTATATAAGCAGGTGCTTTATGCAAACCAGTTGCTTGTGTCTCTCCCATGCACTCAGTGCTTTGAACCATCCTCACCTTAGCTTCTGCTAAGCTGTTTCAAAGTTGAGAGGTTTTTCACTTTGGATGTAATACTAGTGCAAGTAGTTCCCCTGCCAACATAGCATTCTCCTGTGACACTGAACCCTGCGACAATCTCTACCTTTTTTTTTTTCCACCAATAAACACACTCTGTCCTGCCTTTGAGGAAGATATCTTCATATATACTCAATTTACCCAAACATTTCTTTAGAGACTATTTCATGTTCGAAAGTCCCTAAAAACAGCATCACACAGTAAGACTAATTTACCCTTGTGACAGTCTCAGGTGGAGACCAAGCACTGTAGCATAGTATCAAATTTACTTCATTAGCAATAGTGTGAAAATATTGCTGTCTAACTAATATTCCATCTCTCCATTTAGTTATCTCCGTAGGTATATATAGAAATGCACTCTCTGCATAGAACTGATCTCTTCCTCATCTTTTACATCTGAGATTTTCCCAAACCTGAAGCAGGAGTTTTAGTAGTCATTCCAAAGTGTCCTGTATTTTTAATTAATATGTATTATATTCATCACTGACTAGGACTTACCTACCCTTCTGTGTAAGTAGCTCATCCTACCATTTGCTGTATCTCATTCAGTGGTCAATTTTTGACCCATATTAGTTATTATTGTTTATTTCACCATTATTCTGTATTTCATTCCATATTCTGTAGCATTGCCCTTCCTCCCCTTTGCCACAGTGAACATTGGCTTCGCTCCTGCTGAGTCAGGCTTGCTAGTTAACCTTCTGCTCCCATATTGTGGAAGGACTAAGATCGCATGAATCACTACCAACATTTGCTCCACTCGATATGGTAAAAGCCTTCTTGAGAAAAGACGTGCCCGGGGCAGCCACAAAGAAAATCACTGGGATGGCTACCAGATAACTATTCATTCCCTCTCTGGCGAGAGAGAACAAGTGCATAGCTCATCTTGCTGGGCTGGTTCATTAATAAAGACAAGGTCAATACCTACTCTTTAAAAGACTTAGAAAACAAAGCTGTGTATTCATAATAACGCATCTAATGTATGGCCTGCTACCAGCTCTAAAGTTAGGATAGCTGGGCAAAACACATTGCAGTCTGTTTAATGTAAAGAAAAACTGACAGGCAATAATCTGTCTGTCACTGTTGATGTTAAAGAGCACTGGAACAAAGATATCCACTAAAAAAGTTAGGAGACACAAATGAAAGACAGACCATTATTTTCAACACAGTAATTATGCCTGGTAAATGCATGCATACTTTTTATGATACGACACTCTTAACAGACTTTCCACAACCTACTCTACCCTTCTATGGACTGGTCAGAATTACTTTGGTGATTGTATAGAATATGATGGCTTTTAATTACTGTGACATTAGTCCATGCTATGACTGAACACTAAAACCTTATTGATCTTAATGAAATAATGTGGAGGCACTGGGGTCTAACAGACAGACCACTGGACTAAGACTCTGAATTCAGTTCCCAGCTCTACCACTCCATCCCTCTTTGACTGGTCTTACACAGTTTTCCTCACTTTTCTGTCTTTTACTTTCTCTGTTCATAAAAGAGGCATTATATTTACCTTCTCTGAAATGGACCTATATCTTTTCTACAGAAGACTGTTAGGAAAAGCTAAACGTTATTTTTTTTTAAAGTATAACTCAATAGAGATTACTGTATGACTGTAGTAGATCACACCTTCCAACTAAAACAGAGCAGGCAGGCTTTCTGAAAAGCTGTGCATGCAGTAACTTCAAAGGAAGGATGCACTAGTGTATTGACAAGAGTCACTTTGTGCTCTTTGCCAAAAGGATGAAGGCATTCTGTCACGCAAACTGATTCGGATCTATCCAGGCAGAAGGTCCAGAAGTTCTACTTGCATCAAGCAGCTTGTATGAAAGTTAAAGTGAGAAGAAATTATGAGTGGTTAGAGCTTGGAAGGGGCATGAGAGTGCTGAGTGGTCTTAAGAAACAAAAAAAAACCCAACACACACACACATCCCCCCAAATAAAAGAAAGGAAAAACAAGCAGTATATTTCTGTTACTATTATTTACTACATAATACCTGTAGTGTAATGGTGGTCAATGTAGAGACATTCAAGGACAAGTTTTTGAAAGGGACAAAAAAACCCATAAGCAACACATCAGTCCTACAGTACTGCAACTTTACAGAGCTGCTGAACTGGAAATGAGTAAAAGTAGCTTAAGAGCAGCAATAATGCAAACCCAACAGATGACAGCACTTCTGAAGACAACCCTGAGAAAAAGATTGTGCTTATGCATTCAAAAGGCATTACCAGGGAATGCTTTTGGAGCAGCATGGTGCCATCAGGTCACCTTTGGCCGTGATGTCTGATCATACACATCTGGAAAGAGCCATTGCTGAATGCAGCCACTTAAATATAACATACAGATCTTTTGAACAACAGATACAGTCTGACAAGATGCAAAAATACCTTTGCACTTCCAGTGGAAGATGTCACAAAATCTAATAAAGTGTTAGACAGCACAGGCTTCTGAAGACATTAAAATAATAAATGTTCTCCGGCTAATCCAATCACAAGAAGCAAGTGCCACAGGAGACTATTCGCTACCACAGCAGTCTGTGAAAGATGAGATTTTACTTAAAGGAAAGACAGGAGTTATTCTAATAGATACAAGGTGTGACATCATGAGCAAATTTTATTTTGCCTAACTTCAGATGTCAACATGAGAGAAATATGCACTTTAAGGGTGCAATTCTTCTGAGCTGTTTTAAATGCATGCCTAGATGAGATGATATGAGATGAAGAGCACCCTGAAAGTGCATTTTTATTTAACAGCTATTAAAGGAGTCTTGGGTGAGCTGCTCAGACACACGAGTCTACATGGAAGACATCTGCATCTGATTAGGTAAATCCCACCCCATGAGATTGAATTTTGAGTAAAAAGGCTTTTCTAAACCAAGCCAAGAGAGTCCAGCCAAGTGCAAAAACACAATTCAAAAGAAACGTTAAACAAAACAAAAGGTACAAATGATGTAGTGAGATAGAACAGATGCACTGTCCAACCTCCTGAAACTCTGACTAACAGCTAAATATTGGAAAAGACTGAAGGAGCGGAACTGTATGATGACAGTAAATTAGCACTCTTCAATGTGTATTTGCATATTAGGCAGGTTTTCAGAAGGATAGTTAGGTGACAGATGGGAACAGAAGACAAATTTTGAAAAACATAGTATAGTAATAAACTCTGCTCAGACAACAGGTCAACTGCAAGTGCTGCAAAAGAACCAAAATAATTAAGCAACATGTTAACATTACTGGATTAGAAATAAGGCATCTTTCTTTTAGTGAGAACCTGCTTTTGCTTCTCTTCCAGTAACACAGTGTTACCTGTATAAACAAAAAGATGATTGATAAAATGAGACACTGCATACCTGGTAATGTTTGGCCACTATACTGTATCTTTCTGCAGCCAGCCTAGCACACTGCTAAGCTGAATAAAGGGTTAGTCTGAAAATCAGACCAGCAGAGCAGTAACAGGCAAGACCGAGAAGCAGTTAAAACAATCCCAGAGTAAGCAGCTTCCTCTAACAACTCAAAGAAGAAAGGGAAGTATCAGGGTCTATACACAAATGAGCAAGTGTGGGTCTAACCAGCAAGCAGGTCTATGAATAGGAAAGAGTACAAGCACGAAGCTTTTTGAGATATCTTGTATGAGGTAGCTACAGAGTCACAAGCAATAATGGAAATAAAACCAAAGACTTCATAGATAAAAGCAGATGCCTGGTGTACATGGATAAGCAAAGCTAAAGCTAGAGCTGTTAGGACACAGGTGGGATGATAAGAGATCAGAACTGATACACATGAACCACAGCAAGGATTGATTCAGCAAGATCCCACTCAATACGAGTGTAAACACTAACAAGGCAGACTAAGTCTGTGTCTAACATTAACAATGCAAGCAGGAGAGGACACAGTGGTTAGAAAAAACAGCACAGATAAAGGACTGTGCAACAGACTAACATCTCCTACACACCTAGCAAACTCTGCCCTCCCAAAAGTAACTAATTGTTTGCAAACAAACCTTACTAAAAAAAATAGTTGTCAATAGGAAACAGAGAAATCATTGTGATGTTCAAAGAGTGAATTCTGGGTAGTGGAAAGAAAGCATCTGAAATACAAACCAAGTAGCCAATTCTGCATACATCAGAATAGTCTATGGCACCAGTAATTTTCCTAAAGAAGAAATGGTTTGGTTTTTTCTGGTATGGTAAGGTCTTGCTTTTGCCCAAAATGCAGTTCATAGGGCACAGTGTAACAATGAATCCTGCAGATCAAACAGCCATGAATCTTTTGAATGGATGAACAGCAGCCTGCAAAAAGGAAGAATTTGAACTTGAGTCTCCTGGATGATCTGTTAAACCACTGAGCTTTTGGTTTAAAAAGGCCTGGTCATTATCAGTTCACATCATTCAGGACAGAGGAATGAGAACAGGCCACAACTACTGGCTAAAAGTGTTTAAAACAATCAGAGAATTACTAATTATATTTTATTTCTGGCAGCAGTGCATTTCCTCCAGGGTTGATTGAGTTTTTAAACCTATAGCCAGTCATTACAGCCTGTTTTCGTTGTCTCACACTGAACAAGCTACACTGCTACAAGCCTCTTCTAGGAGTTTACAACTCCTTGTTAATGTTTCTGCAACCTCCCTTAGGGAAGTCATGACACTGCTTGAGATAATTAACATTATCTTCTCCCTTCAAGTTACAGCTCTAGGAAAAACATTTTGCTCTAACTGTCTTTTCCTTATTGGAGTCTAGCCAAGAAAGAGAAAAAGTGATGTAGGGGAAGAAAGGGGAGGGGTGTCCATGCCACACTAACAGGCTTGGCATAGGCTCAGAATGGCAATAACTTCGGATAAGAGCATTTCTTTACAAACAGTAAGGTTTCCCACCCCCACTCGTTGGATCAAATAAACAATGATGTATTGGTAAAGCCACATTAACCCTCCTTTCTCCACAACTGACTCCACAATTGATGATATCACAAGATGGACAGATAGCAGAGACAAGTGTTCAAGCTCTAAATCTCTTAACACCAGGCCACAAAGCTCACTTATGCCCATGACATGTTATTTTAGTCTTTATAGATTCTGGCCGTGTATCTGCTGGGTACTACATGAGCTCCACGCACTTGTTACTCACCTTCACCAGTTTCTTTTTTCCTGCTCCTAGCTCATTCCTTTAAATCTGCATAAAGGAAACACAAGGGCTCTCCAGTAACTGTTGTCTGAGCAATGACATTGTAAGCAGCTGCTTGTCTTCCCTCTATGAGATGCTTGCCTTGAGAAGCTGGTATGGGCCAGGAGATGGAGTCCCAGACAATGATACAGGGATGACAAGTTTCTTGACTAGCAGGGAAAATTCCCTGACACAGGGAAATTTAAGAGATTCAAACTCTTTGGTCCTTTGTATCTTGGGTACAGAACATATGAAGGTTTCCTTGGGCCTTCCCCCATGTTCTGTAGGCAGGGAGTCCTGCTCTCAGCCAGAAAAAGTTATATCTTTTCAGCATATGAGTGACTGAATTATTTTGTCACTTACCAGCAGTTTTAGATGACTCTCCAGGCAGAAAAATTGCATGCCCCTCACACTTATCTCAGCAGGAGGCCTTATGTCTCAGTAATATTAGGCTTTCATACCTGATAATAATCCATGGTGGCAAAAATAGATACAATAAGCTCAAGTGGCAAAACCTTTCAAATGGCAATAATGTCGGGGGTGGAACTACTTAAAATTAATCCATTTGGCCTTATCATTGCAACTGCTAGAAGGCTGTGAATGGTATTTAGACACTTTATACTATGGCCAAGGGTCCACACAGCACTCAGAAGAACAGCACAAATCTGTTTAAAGTGAGATCTCTGTTTTCTTCCAGCTTCTGAGATGACCTACCCTATGGATTAGGCTACTAACCCAACAAAGCTGTTCTTCCCAGAATATGTTTTCCTTCCACTTACATCAGTCCCACTGACAACAGTGCTGTGGTATCTAAGCTGGAGAAGTGCTTCAAAAATGGCAAGACATTTGGGAGTTCATACCTGAAACACCTTGCAGTGCTTCTCTCTTGGGTGACCCAAACATACAGAAACTCTGGTAAGTCACAGGCTTCCCAGCAGAGGGGTCAGTTTGCAGAGTTATGCAGCTGCATACTGTGTCAGGATGCTCTCTTCTGTTCTCGTACACTCTGTAGAAAGAAGTAGGAAAAATTCTTATTGCCAGGTTATTGGACACAGTGACCTGAGTCTGAAAATGATGCATAATTCTGAATCTGTGAAGCTCATATTTATTAAGAAGAAAGAGACAAACACAATTTATGCATCATGATAAATGATCTGCTGCTTAGTGGAGATAAATAACCAGCCACCTATTCTATGAAACACTGTGACATTTGTGTGCTTTTTTATTAAATGCATAATCAAGATGAAAAATCCGTCCCTGGTTGAAGTTCTCTCCTTCCCAGCTTTGACATGTCCTTCCAAAGGTAAATGAGGCATTCCAGCTACAGCTCCCTCAGGTGTTGTATCATAATTTGTGGGTTACATGCAGAAAGCTTTATAACGGGTTTAGAATAAAATAGCTATGCAGAATTGAAAATACATTTTCCTTTCCTTTCAGTGCAGTTTTTTCAGAAACTGCATTTAGATAGAATATTCCTATGCAACTCTGATAGCCATGGTACCAGCAGTCCAAAATGTCTTTTTAGAAATCAGACTGGTGCAATTATCAGAAATTGCTTCCCAGAAGAAACTGAATGCACAAATGTACTGCAAGAGAGATTTCAGAAAATGCAAATGCTAAAAACATTTGAAATAGATTGCAATCCTTGAGATATTTCCTCTATACATGCTTTTATGGAGTGACACGCATAGGAACAGGCAGCCTTTGAAGGTCGGGGTTAGAAAGTGGAAGCTTTCTTTTTATTGGTGAACATTTGCTCACTGAAACACTGTCTTTGACTCATTGGTTTTTCATCAGTGTGAATAAGTAATTTACAATTTGATCTCATCTGAATGAGCCACATATCTTCCACGAAGTAAAAGCCTTCTGAAATAAACCATTTCAGGAACTTTCACATTATTAGCATAGACTGAAGTACACCAATTGTCTGGTAGTATATCTGTAATTTGCCAAAAAGGTGGTTCTGCAATTTCTGAAGGTTATTCATTTGAACAGTATTTACAGGACACTGATCAAAACTACTCTTCAGTACATAGATGGTAGGCTGTATATATATTCCTAGCAAATAAGTGCTAGTCTGCTTGTAAGCAAGTGCTATTACTACTCAAGCCTTGAAGTTAATTAAAAGACTAAATGCCACATGCACCATTTGGAATTATTCAAATTACCATTTGACTGTTTTATCCAAATATTACAGTATTCTCACCAAACCACTTCATTAAACCAATTAAACATTTTCAAGTGGTCTGCTCTTCTATTTTTCATTCCTCCTTGTACTCAGCTTTGCATTTATTGCTACCTTTTTGTTTCCTTCTTATTTAGATAATCCTGTTAATTTTCTTTCTTCCCCTCTAACTTAAGTTTTGTAAACATTTAAAGTTTTCTGTCATTTCTTAGATTTTTTTTTCCTCTGGATAGGCTTTCATAATCCCAAATGTGAGTTCTTCTGTAATTTGTTGTGACATTTTATGAACCTTATTCAATACCTGTTATTATACTTAAGTTGCTTTTCTTAATACATTTTTTTTCTTGCCTTCACATAATAGTATGCATCTTTCTAGTATCAAATCAAGTCTGCCCTCTGAAGACTTTTTGCAACACTCAGACACTCCTCCTCTAACACTTGTCTAACTCCTCCTGTTTACGGCAGACTCGCTATTCTGCACACGTGGTGGTTTTATTCTGTCTTTCCATAGTGCTCATAAATTATATTCATGCCTTGTCTGACTTTGAACATACTTTCTCAGAGTCAGATTTTAAAAAGCTACCTGTATCACTTCCTTGTGAATCTTCAGCTTTACCAAACATATTTCTTCTTCTCAAGGTACTTTGGGATTAATTAAGAAACATGCTTTTTTGACTGATTTTCAGATACTGAAGACTCACAAGTCCTACCAAAGCCACTAGAAGCTGTGGGATTCAGCATCTCTGTCAGTCCGTGAAAAAAGTTTTTGGCAACATCTCATTTCATCACTTATAAGGTCTGGTACTTTGTCACAAGTAATGGCTGCTTAAAAGCCATTTTAGGCCATCGATCCATCACTTTTCACATAGCAATTTCCCACTTGTTTTCCATTTACTACTTTCCGCTTCTTCAGCCACCCAGTTTATCTTCATCCCTCATTCCAACTGCAGGTCTGGCCTCTGGACACCACAGGAGAGGCACATTTGCCAAGACTGAGAGAATCCATTATCAAACCTTTAATCCTGATTCCCTCTTCCCCTCCCCTTTCCTGGCTGTCATGGTTGACACTTACCCTTCCTGCAAGACAAACTGCTCTACCGCATTAATAGAAAAATATTCTGAGGTGACACTAGTCTATGAGACCCTCTTGGGGCTCTTACCACGGAGACCACAGGGAGTGTCTTTCTCTTGAGCTAGGGAAAAGAATATATGTTTTCAATAGAACTGAGTTTTTGATATCCTAGGTTATGCCACACTTTACTGTGTTAATCTCTGCAACTTCACAAACCACTCCTTAGCAATCAGTAACTGCTGAACAACGCGGCACTTACAAGGCCTTCATGTGTCTTTTCAATTCCCTACGTGTTTTTAATTAAGTAATTTCCTGAGGATTTTTAAAAGCTTTATCTCTGCTTCAGCTGGATCCACCTTCCTGTTTTAAATCCTCCCTGCAAATCCAAAGTGTTTGTTATTATACGGACACGAAACCTTTCAGACTCATTTCTATCCTGCTTGGTTTTCTTTTTATGTGGGAAAATATTTTCCTATACGCTCCAGAAGACGCTTCGAAAAAGGCAGAAAGACTCTCAAAGTCAGTGTTACACCGCGGGGATCCCACCCAGAAGCAGCCCGCAAAGCCCAGCTACGCTGGCCACTACGGCTCGGGGCCGTCCTCCTCCGGCTCTGTTTTAGGGGACGGAAAAGGACCCACTCTTCCCCATTTCTAAAACCCACAGGCGGGCCAACAGGGCCGAGGAAGGCAGGGACGGGAAGGCGTCTCCCCCGTAGGAAGAAGCCCGCTCCGACGCGGTGCCTTGCGCTAGGCCCAGGCCGAGGCGCGGGGCCTGCTCCCAGCAGAGGGGGCTGCTGCTCCTGACGAGCCGCCGGCTGGCCTGGCGCGGCCCCCGGCCGGCCCGCGGCCCCTGGAGCCCTGGCCGGCCTTCGCCGCCGGAACGGGCTGGAGGGAGACCATTGCTCGAGGCGGAGAAACGGTGCAGTCGCGATGGAGGGAACGTCTTTTAAAACGGCGGCAAACGCCGTGCGTATTAGGTAGAAGGCGAAAGCCGGTCAGAGTACCGGGAGAGGCCTGAGCGCCCTCACAGTCACGTTTCTGCAGATGGGATCCCAGCGATTCAGAGCGGGCACTAAAATAAAGTATTTGTGAATATATGGTGAGCTTAAAGCTCAAAATGGAGTTTTCTAGACAAGCATGAATTTTACCGAAATGAGACAGGTTAAGTAGCTTACTGCAAATAGTTCACACTAATGTAATAACACAAATGGGGGGGGGGGGGGGGGCAGGTTTTCTTATAAGAAGATCTCTAACTGCAGGTCACTGTTCTCTTCCCTCATGTGAAGCCGTAGAGAAATTGAGATACAAAGGTGGAAAACGACTTCTACCAATCACTCGGCAAGCTGTTGTTAGAGGCAGGCAGACACCGAATCCTCCTAAATCCAATACCGAGAAGGTTGACAAAGTACTTCTGCGCAAATCTCAGAGACTTTTAAGTGCGATAGCTTGGGCAAACAATATTGCTAGTCAGGCTTGGGGTTTTGCAGCTGTGTGCTCCCTCACTTCATAACAAGAGCACAAAAATTGTCTATCACGCTGTGTCAGACCAAAAGTCCACCTAGCCCAGTATCATTTTTCCACCAATCAATAGTAGCAGATGCCAAAACACTAACAATTTTAAAGCACAGAAAGCACAGGGGACTCTTTCTCTCACTTTGTCTACCATTTCTCAGCAGCCAGCTCTTCAGGGAATTTCTGAGCCAGGGGCTGTGACTGGACTATTATATTAAACAGCCACTGACTGATCTATTCTCAGCAAAATTTTCTAACTCCTTTTAAGCCACTTAAGCTTTTGAACTCCACAACATCCTGTGGCAGTGAGTTCCAACAGTTAATTATGTGTCAAAAGAAAAATTACTTCCTTTGTTTGTGTTGAATCTGCTGCCTGATATGTTAATGTTGTATTGTAGTACTAATTCCTTCTCTAGGTACCAGAACAGTAAGCACCTTTCCTGTAATCAATGGGGAGAAAGATGTCACAACTATTTTGCTTGCTTACATAACTTCTGACTCACAAATAGTTTTGCCACGTTTGTTGACACTGAATATCAAACAGCAGATTCAAACCCGTTTTCATTTTACTCATACCACATTATATATCATGTTGGCCTGAATCATCAGATTCTAAGTAACCCCTTATAGCATAAAAATACAGAGATGATCAGCTTATTCATGAGTGGGGGCAGTTGCTTTTCTCTTTTTTCCTTGCTGTGAAATACCCAGCATTAACTACTGAGAGAAAGAGCATAGCAGAGTAGAGAGCTTTTCTTCTGTTTCTCCGAGCCCATTCCTATATTCCTGTGTTATTTTTTTATTTGAAACTCAAGACATTAAAAGTATGACTTGTCATGGACAAAACATATAATTGCCAGCATGAAGGATGCTATAGTTTTAATTAGCCATCGCATGCAGCGTCTTTCACTTACATGCTGGTATCAAAACAAAAGCAGTAACTGTCTAAAAAAGCAGCAACATGAAAAGATCGGTGGCTTTCAGACACTCTTCATTAATTTTTTAGAATTTCCCTACCATTACACAATTTTTATGTTATGCCATGTAGTTCAGAGAACTTTCCCAGTCCCAGCCCTTTATGGTATTGTTCCTTTCAGTGCATACCACCATACCACCCACCCCAAAGTCCTCTCTCACTTTTCCTACTTCTGTAATTGCAGACAAAGCACTATTGTACTTTGTTTCCAAAATAAAGAAGTCGTCTAGAATTGCATCAAACTCTTGGCTGATCAAACAATAAAACCATACATTAACATCAGCTGATATTTCTTTGTACAATTGTGCAGCACAGGTGAATCAAGGGCTAATATATTACAGATGACTTCAATAATTAACTCCCTTGAGACGCTCATTTTCATCTGGGGACAGTAGCAATGGTTCTCCAAAAGGAAGAAAAAAGTCAATTTTTTCCTTTACAAATTCCCTGATGATGCAGGACAAACTTGCAATTAGTCCATATGAGAAATAAACATCATTTTAAGGAACAGGTTTTATCTCTTTGTGCTACACTGATTTAAAGACCAAAAGGCAAGCCAAAATTTCCAGGCTCTTTGACTTAAGAAAAATAGCATATTGATTTGTTTAGCCTGTAGCAGGGTTTGGTGGGACAGAAACATTGCAGGATTTAATATGACAAGGCTTTAGTTCCTAATTATGTGGGATGGATTATGGGGAAAATATGCAAATGTAAAGTCCTTGTTGTGAAACTCTAGGCAATTCAGTTGGTGGGAGTTCTCCTTACAAAACAAGAGGTTATGTTCAGAGTTGTGAAACTTGGGTGGGGCTATAAATGAAATATTCAGCCAGATGATACATTGGTAGTCAGTGGCTTAAATTATTCCAAGGAAGTGAGTCCATGCCAACTGAAAGAGGAAAATAAGTCTTGGCTTCTTACAAATGGGGTATGCTGGCTGGTAAATACCCTAGTGCAAGGAATGGAAAAGACTTAATGGGCTCATAGGGTTCATCTTTGCTTTCCATTACCTACAACAGGCTGTTGCTCAGTGTTCTCCAGCTCAGCAGGCTCTATCACAGCTACATGGGAGCAGGGCCCTTGCTACTGTATTCAACAGCCAGTGCAATGCCATTTCCCCATTCCTGTGTGATGAGTTCCTGAAGATTAGAAAATGCTGTAGCAAAAACCTCTCCACAGCCAGCAGCTGAACATTCCCCAGAAAAATACATGATGATGATTTTCATCAGACCCAAGGTCTTTTTTTGGAACCTCTTCTTCCTCTTTCTGGCCATCTGATAGATGCTTGGCCTTTTAAACCACTCAAACCTCACACATCAAAACTGATACTCTTTCAGCACGTGCTGTCAGCCCAGTTTTGGAGCTGGCGACTCACTGCTTCACTTATTGCTCAGCCACATGCACAGAGAGCCAACATGCATGGCCTGAATCCTCACTGATCACACAACTGGATTTAGTTTATGTCTGCCAAGGTGAAGAGAAGTTCTTAAATTGCTGTAAATTGAGTCTTGGTCCTGTCGGATCAAGGAGGGGACAACAGTTCTCACCATCCACCTAACGGGTATCTCCGGCAGAGTCAGGCCATTCTGCTGGTTCACCACCATCCTCTTCCCACCTGCCACTGCTTTTTCCTTCTTCCCATCCAAACCTCTGTTCTGCTCTTCTGTCATTTTTCTTTCTCTCTGTGCAGTACTGAGCTCGACTGTGCTGCAAACCTGACAGCTTTCTTGCATGAACAGCTGAACTCTGGCGAGCTGAGAGAGGGAACTGGGGGGGCAAGTGCAGCTGAGACTTGTGCTCTTCTAGTGAACGTGGGGAGCGGGACAGCTCTCAGGTTATGTCATATGGGCTTTCTGTGCAACACACGATTCCCCCAATGCCTACCTGAGTAGAGGTTCTCAGGAGAGGGACCTCAGAGTCGTCTGTGCCTGTGAGTGTTGTTTGCAACTCTATAGTTTTGCTACAAATATTGCATTTAGTTTATTTAAAAAGAAAAAAAAAAAGTTGGACTTTGACTGACTGAAGTGATTATTCACAGATTTGGGACTGCTTCAGCAGAAGTAGGGGGGATTGTGAGAAGCTGAAACATTTCACTTGTAGTTTCTGGTTTTATTTTTGTTATTTCTGTTCTTTTTAAACAACTATTTTAAAAGAATTCATAGCAAAATAAAATTTGGGCTAACATTTATTTTTATTTTGGTTTGCTCTTTGAACCAAGACTGTTCCCTTGCCCATTTGACTTATAGTTGTAAAAGGTGGTAGGCTTTTCAAAAACGTGTTTCTTAGCACCATGTCAACACTATCACCAGTATTCTCATTAACTCTTTAGTAGAATTGGCTGAATAATATTAATCAAATGATGCATGAGAAAATTTTTTCTAAAAAAACCAAACTCTATGAATTTTTTTCCTTCAGTTTCACTCAGCCAGAAATAGAAATGGGGAAACTTTATGAGTACATCTGCAAAATATTTCTATAGTGTTCAATTAAATATTTTGGTTTTGCTTTTGGACAAACTGCACTAGGATATTTTGTTAAAAAAATTTTCTGAGACTATAAACCCATTTTTTGTTTAAAAAAAAAAAAGCTTAAGTTTTGCCTAAATCTGCCAAAGCCCTCCTAAATGAGTTTTTATTTTGTTTTATTAATCTTTCTTGCCATTATATTTCTATAAAGCACTTTTTGCGTCTGATGCCTTTGGAGAATGTCACTTCTATTCACTGTAAAAATTCACTTTCAAAACAATCCTATTGGCAGGAGAGAGTAAAATGCTATCATTGGTAGAGGAGCACTGTATCATATTACAAATGTTCACTCCTATTAAGCTTTTTCCTGTTGAGAACTAGAAACACTCACAAATTGCCAGGAACGATACAGAAACATATGAGATACCTACCAGAACTAACAAGCTAAGGCTGCTTCATAACCAGGTGCAAAAGCATGTGGAAAGCCAATCCAATCTCCGTGCTTTGGGTGAGCTTGTAAGAGCGTTTCATTCAAATTACCGTTAAGTCTTTACTTTCATACAAGGTGGCCCAATCACATTTCTAGCAATTCTCATGGGAGTCAAAAGACAAAGCTGTAATGTCTAATTGTGCTGGGTTTGACTGGGATGGTGTTAATTTTCTTCATAGCAGATAGTTTGGGGCTGTGTTTTGGATTTGTGACCAAACCAGTGTTGATAACCCAGGGATGTTTTTGTTCCTGCTGAGCAGTGCTCACCCAGAGCCAAGGGCTTTTCTGCTTCTCCCCCCACCCCACCAGCGAGCAGGCTGGGGGGCACAAGGAGTTGGGAGGGGACACAGCCGGGACAGCTGACCCCAACTGACCCAAGGGAGATGCCAGACCATAGGATGTCATGATCAGCAGATAAAGCTGAAGGGGAAAGAAGGAAGGGGGGGACGTTCGGAGTGATGGCGTTTGTCTTCCCAAGTCACCGTTCCGCGTGCTGGAGCCCTGCTGTCCTGGAGATGGCTGAACACCTGCCTGCCCATGGGAAGTGGGGAATGAATTCCTTGGTTTGCTTTGCTTGTGCATGCAGCTTTTGCTTTCCCTATTAAACTGTCTTTATCTCAGCCCATGAGTTTTCTCACTTTTACCCTTCTGATTTTCTCTCCCATCCCACCATGGGGAAGTGAGGGAGCAGCTGCGTGGGGCTGAGCTGCCGGCTGGGGTTAAACCGCGACACTAGTGAAAACTCTGAGCTGGAAATGGCTCTAAGATAACATGACCTCAAAATCAAAAGAAAGGGAAAAGGAAGAAGGGAAAAAGGAGAAGGAAAAAGAGGAAAGAAGAAAAAAGGGGAAAAAGGAAAGAGGAAAAAGGGAAAAAGGAAAAAGGAAAAGGAAAAAGGGAAAAGGGAAAAAAGAAAAGGGAAAAGGGGAATGGGAAGCCATTATGGAACGGAAGACAAACAGAAGATAGAATATCTGTTTCTCCATCCTTTTTCAGAATTAATCCCATATGGACAGATTGGTGTTCAGTGAAGTCTATGTCTACATTTTTAAGGGTTTACCAAGGTAAGGTCTAATGGTTTGTTTCCAAGAACAGAGAGGCCAATATAGTGGCTTACAACCAAGGAGCACACAGAAAGGGTAAAAGAGAGCAGTGGTGGTACAGTATAAGTGAAAAAAATTTGAAGAAGCTTGGGTGTTGCAGAGACTGGAGAGAGGACACTAGCTTTAGAGGAAGGGGGCACTCTCCCCAGAACCTGGGACTTTGCTCAGGTAGGGATAGGAAGGAAAGGTCGCTGGCAGCAATTTGGAGAAACTGCTTACATGTGGGCAGGGGGATGTGGCATAAGTAAGGGGTCTCTGCATGGAAAGGTAAAGAGGATGGGAAGCAGTTCTGGGGTCGGAGGGCTTGATGTGGAATAGAAGCAGCCCACATTAATACTCACAGAGATACACACGTACCTTTAAGTGGAACCCCCCATTTTGGGTTTGGAGGTGCACACAAGGCACCCTGATTACCGTTGGTAGCAAGGATACTTTTGTGTGCTCAAATGAAGAGCCCAGTGCTCTCACACACAGTGTCCCAGGCGTCATTACCTTTTAGCCCACACATTCTAATAGGACAGTCCCTACAAACATGCTTCATAAAAGGAAAGAAATGGGAGAGTTGAAGACCACAGGGGATTATACATAAGGCACAAAGGAAACAAACACCAACAGAAAATTAAAGGAAGTTGGATTTGTTTTTTTATTTTAAAAAAGGCTAAGAAATTTAAATGGTTAAAGGAAACTTGGATGAGAGAGAAGAGAGAAGCAGCAGCAGAAATCTGCGGGAGATTAAAGGAAGGACATGTGTTTGGGAGGATGTTTATATTTCAGTCATCACAAGGAGGGAGTGGACATACAGGCTGGAAACCACTTTTTCTCCTCACTTTTCTTACCCAACTAGTCAGCCTATAGCCCTTACGGGTACTCCTTTTTATAGGAGCAAAGTAACTCCTCATACTTTTCAGTCCTCATACTCCAACACACAGCTAACCTCACCATCGATGACATTGGGGATCTCGAGAATCTCTTCCTCTCTAGCATATGTTCCTCTTCTTTGCAGTGTAAAGTTGGAGAAAATAGAGGTGGAAGAAACAACACGTGGAAAAATAGGGAAAATAATGCTGTCAGACACAGGATTTAGGGGAGGAATCATTTTACATTCTGAACAAATTTTAGTTAATTGACCACTTGATGGAATAACGAGAACTAATTCCTATTCATTATTCTTCCCATTTAATGTGGAAAAAAAAAAGCTAAATTTATACCACTGTACTTTTACTGGAGTAAGAAAATCATGGTGTGATGAAACTTTCCAGTTCCTTATAGATTAAGAAAAATGCAAACAAACAGCTGAAACAGCGTAGGGAAAGAATAAATGTGAGGGTATTTGTGTAAGACATGTAAGCTTAAAGTTCAGTTATTTGCCATGCTATTATCTTAGACTAGAATCTCCTCTCAGGCACTCTGATCTGCATTTCCACATGCATCCTCTGAGACAGAAGATAATCCTTCAGATACGGAGTCCAAAACTCAAAGACAATTTGGATGGGTGAATGAGCAGGTATTTTTCCAGGTGTATTTTGGCTTACTGCACGTTGGGCCGCAGCCTCATCTGCTTGGGGAGGAAATGGGGAAGATATTTTGCTCAGTTGGGCTTCTGAGATCTAATAGCTGAAAGCTGAAATCCTCTCCACCTCACCCAGTAAATGCAAACCTCCTTTAAAAGTGCAGCAATGCATATTTAGCCCCACTATGTAACACCTGACAAATTTATTTTCTCTCTGAAACACAATGGTAAGCAAAATACATAGCAGAAGAAAAATGTTAATACAGATGATTCAAAAGAAATAATTTTTTAGGATGTGAATGATTTTATTAGACCTTGGGTTGCTGTTGTTGGTTTTCCCCTGCCTTCTGTCTTGTTATTAATAGAAGTTTAAAAATTAAAAGCAGAACTCAGATGTGAGAAGTTGGGAAACAAAACTACAATGACTTTGCTTTAACTCTATTGCCTTAAGCAGAGAACAGAGAAACAAAAAAATTCCCCTACTCATCCCTTCTGTAACTCGAGGCAGGCTCAGGCTAGAAGCAGCACCATCTTTAGGCAGCGGCAGACGCACTAACTGGCAGAAACACAAACCAGCCATGTCTGCTTGGCTAGCTTTGCTTGCACTGGGATACTGGAAAGTGATGCTGGCTGCTGTGTTGCTATGAGAACCCGAGGTTGTGACTCCTGCTAGGAGCACTGCCGCCGGAGAAGCACTCCTTCTCCCTTTGCCATGGCCAGAGTCCACCAGTCTGGCTTCCCAGAGCTTTCTGTGTAGCTTCCATCCAGCTTGGCTCTCGCCCACAGTCGTCCTCACCCGACTCGCATCTGGGGTGACACAGTTTTCACAGCAGAGAATTCCTCATCAGCTTCGGTATTTCCCTTTGCCGGAGAGCAGGAGCAGGGGCAGAGACACAGTGAGCACAAGAGAAACCCTGACCTGTTTGCTACCATGCTTGCTAGAAACAGAGGCAAAGGTGTATCAGCTTCACAATGACTTTTTCCTCTTCTCTACAAAATAGAGTGAGGAAAATTACTGAATGTTTCATTTCTTGTTTTGTTTTGGTGTTTTTTCCCCGGAAAAACCATCCTAGGATCCGTACATGTTGTACCTGACACACAGTTATGAAATGTGGGATTTGCCCCTTTGGCAACAGTGTAATGGGGTTGATGTAGGCTCTGGTGCAGAGTATGAAGAAAATGCTGTCGCCTGAATCTACTCCAGCCACTCGCAGCACCGTAACTGATGTTCATGGCATGACATAGTTGCTACAAATAATTATAAAAGCACCTTTAATACGTGGCAGCATTGGTCGTCTTAAACTTTCATTTCTAAATATTCTTTTTAGCTGTGATTCTATGTAAGACAAATACAAAAAACGTGAAGGAAAGTATAGAACTCACTATAGACTTGGACAGAAATACAATGAAGTGATGAAATAAAGTTCTTATCTTTTAGATAGTCATCTTGGGTGTTTCTCCCAATTATTGAGAAATAAGTAGGATTAAATGTAGTTAAATAAGGGTTACACAAAAGCACAGACAGAACTGAGATTAAATTGATAATGCTTTTAAACATATTGAGCATTTTTTTCTCTCTCTCAGCTCGTTATGAGGCAATGACCCTATCTTTTTTCTTACATAGTTGTTGCTATTTGCAGCGACTTTTCTTTGGTCTAATTTCCAACTACTATCAAATCACGTGGCAGCTGCAGAAACATGTTTTCTTTAGCAAAATATCAATGAGGTTTGGCCAGTTTCTTTACAATAGAGAATTTACAGCTGAAATTTGTATACTTTAGATTTCTAGATTGAGAACTGCAATTTCTTCTATGGAACTACATTTGGACTGTTGGACTACATTTTATCTCCAAGTGATACCTAAAAGTGGTGCAAAATTTAACAGCTTGCCTTGTCATATTTTATTATGAGCGTTTTATTCTATTATTTCTGATATGGCCTTTGGGTTGCCTCTGGCTTTCTGCAAAACAAGTGGATTTTAGGGATTTGTTTTGTCTTCTACAATACTGAACTTCCTAAGAGTAAGACTCACCTGAAACCATCCTGCCAGTTATGATCACAAAGATGTTTCAGTTAGACACCCTAATCTTTTGTAGGGCTTTTCGGCTTTTGCAGAGGTTTTCTTTCATCAGCCATCTCATCTGCATAATTGACTGAAGTCTTAGCCGAGAAACTCCAAGGACTGCTGCAAGACCAGCTAGGTTTCCGTTAGCAGGGATGGATCATGATATAGATCTTGAATGCTTGTGGTTATCAGTGGTTTCTGTGGAATGACGTTTTTATTTCACGGCTGTTTATTTAAGGATTGCCAGAGAAGAATCTAGAGCGGAGTTAAGATGTTTCTTTGAGTAGATGGAACCTAAGTAAGTATATACAAAAGAAAGAAAGATATGTTCGGAGAAGTGTGGTTAGGTTATAAGCTCTAGCACTCAAAAGCTAGAGAATGGCAAAGTAATGTATCCTCTGCAGATCTTGGACTACACTGCAGTTTCCACTTCCCTGGCCATTTATGCTTTTTTCTCCCCCTAGTAAATGTCTTTCAGTGTGCAGACTGAACTGTTTTACTTCTTGTGCTCCTGCTCCTTCTTCTCCTCTACCTTCCAAGTAGATGAGCCAGGATCCGCTTACCTGCCAAAATCAGGTGCACCAACATGTGATATCTGATGCCACTGCTGATCTGTTCTCTTTCCCCATCTTGTTTATTATTCATTGTCCAAAATGTGGACCACCCCCTGTATAATGCACGTGACTCAAGGCCTTCCCTAGATACAAAATTATTATTTTCCTCCTGGGCTTTCCTGTAGCCTGCTGTAGTCGCCAAGTGATGCACAAACACCAATTAAGTTATTTTCACAACACACCAGTGAGACAGCAAGGTATTATTATACCCAATTTAGATGTGGAGCACTAAGGTATGAGAAACTGTGGTTCCACGTGTAAGCTATCAGCATCTTTAACTACACAAGCTTGGACCATTCTTGGAACAGGGCTGACCTATTAACTAAATGAGGTAGGGTTACTGTAAAAAAATAGTATGCGATCATGTAATTAAAGACTAAGTCAGACCACAAGTGCCCGATAGGGTCAAAAGAACGTTACTCAATCAGCTGTAATTCTGATATTTCCTAATCTTTCAAGCTTAATTTCTGGTCCTTAATTATGTTATTTTAATACAGCTAATATTTGCAAATTGTAGGATTAACCCCCCACAAAATCAGAAAAAAGAAAATTTCATTAGATCTCATTATCCTGATTTTCACGCAAGTCATCAGAAGGGTGTGAGCCTGCAGCCTCATGGTGTGGTCCTATAATACCTAGGCTGCCACAGGCTGTGCTTCTGTGGAGGTCTAGACCCACGTGCTGCTGGCTAAAAGACAATCTGAGAGCAAAACACTGCAGTTTCATTTCTGGATTATCAGTGAAGGATCAATAAGCACCCACAGTAGATAGGTGCTATGAAACCACAACCTGAAGTAGCAGCAGTATTATATTTTTTTTGTGACTGAGCATTAGTTCCAGAGATACTGTTTTATCAGCAGGTTTCCTGGGATTTTTTCTAACATCAGAGACTCAGATAGGGTCAGTTTTATTCCCAGCTTTGAAGAGAAAGGTATTGATTTTCTCAGTCTCCCAAATATGACCCTTGATGTTGCACTTGCACCTTGGGCTCTGTTGATCATGTACATTTTGAGCTGCTTCTAATAACTTCTTTAATAAAATACTGCAGAGTGCTTTCTCTATTTGTAATTTATTAAATTGAAAAGCAGAATTCTCAGGTAATGCATACAAGAAGGAGAGTTAAGGTGGTTAGATTTGGATTTAATCTTCTGGCAGTTTCACTGAGAAACAATTCATAAAGCCTTTTAATTTGAAGACTTGGCCAGGTTCTTCTGCTGGAGTGGCTCGCCAGGTTTTCAAAGGATTAAGTGTCCTATTTCAAAAGTTGCAGGATGTCTTGAAGCAATGCTGTCTTGTGGAGAGGTATAAAGTGGGAAATACTAAAACCCAAAATGAAAGTTTGGAGCTCCTATATGTGTGGGAACAACACACAGAAATTGAGTTATTTTAAAACATTTCTCCTCCTGCTTTGCTTATGTTTATAGTTAAGTTTTGTGAAAACAGTACTATATTGCCTGCAGACTCCTAAAAGAAAAACCCATATCCTTCACATTGCCAGATCTACTAGGCAATCACTGTATACAGAGTAGTGCACTCCAGAATCTGGCCTAAAAATAGGAGAATTGCAAGATTTCACTGTGTAAGAGATAAAGGCATCAGAGTCAGGAGACCGAAGAAATACGGTGGAAAATACACTAGAAATGAAATATAAATGTAGTTATATGCTACATAGTGTCCCATCAGGCTCATGATTCCCCTAATCTCAGTTTGCTCCCACTCCAATGATGATTTTCCTTGACTGTTTCCCCTCCCCAGGTACTTACCCTGCATATTTTTGTTACCCATTTCCAAGTACTCACTTCTGTTAGCTGGCCAGTCACTCACCTGCCTACGTTTCTTCAGCTCACTGGATTCCAGTCACAATCTCACTCCCTGAACATCTTACTCTGTTTCAGTTTCACTTAGCAGGTTCCCATTTTTCCTCTTCTTACTGACAGAGCTCTTCCTTTCCTGCTGCCACTTCCATCCAGCTTTCAAATTTTTCACCCGGGCTTGATCATTTTCTCAAGTAATCAGCCCCAGTCTTCAACTCAATGCCTACTCCTTTCCTAACCTATCTATTTCTGGGGACTTCTTTCATAGCCTTTCCTTGGATTCTTATCATCAGCTCCATTGTGCCCAACCTCCTCACCCACATCTTTCCTCACCCACACCTTTCCTCATTCCACTTCAACACACTCAACCGCAGACAAAAGAGGGTCTGGTTCCCATCGCATCTTCATTCAGATTACACTCGTTTTTCCTACACAGATCCTGCATCTACTTCAGAACTCAGGGGAAACAGATAAAACCCCTTCCTTCATTTCAAGTATCCAGGTCAGGGCAGCTACTGATGAAAATGTATAGCTGGAGGAGGGTGGGTCTGAGCCCAGGCGTTCACCACATATGGAACATTCAAGGAATCCCACAGGAAAAGAGAAGAGGTCTCCACTCCACAAACCACTTCTCTTTCTCAGGTTTTGAGCATGGCCAAATGTCTGCAAATTCTAACCTGGGTTTCAGACGACACATCCTTGGCAACATTGTAGACCCAGTTCTCACATTGAGCTCATTCTTCAAGCGCAAGGAAGAAAGGTCAACAGCATTTACAGCTATAATAACAATGCATTATACATAAGGCTTTTCAAGCGCTATTATTATTTATAGACAGACTGGGGGCCATATTTTGTTCCTTAGCTTTTGTCTCAATAATGGCCAAATTTTTGTGGCTTCAATTTAAAAAATAACCCCATTCCAGGATCAACCCAGCTTCAGAAATATGCACCCAAATGATTCATATTTGGCAAATTTAGACGAAAAAGAAAACACAGAAAAATGGAAGAGCAAGGCAAGCCCAACAATTGCTAGGCTTGCCTTTAATAAAACAGTTTATTAATCTTAATTAGTCTTCTGGTAGAAACGGAGACTGTTTGCTTAAATGAGCAATTTATAGGATTAACCTATTACAGGGAAAACTAGTTCATTTAGGAAACAGAACATTTGGGAAAAGAAGTCCTTTTTATGTGTTGAATTATGGAAGGCTTTTCTCCACACTGGGACAAATTGCACATTTCTCAAGAACTCAGTACCTGTCGTACGTTTGGCAAAGCACACACATTACCCACTGCTCTCTTTTCTTAGGACTCAGCATTATATTCCCTGAAGAGAACTCTACTGGGAATACTTTTGAATGAACTTCTACAGACAAAGAAGTATCTGCTCTTGAGTAAGCAAAATGAAGTGCCCGTCAGCAGTCTGTTGAAAAACGAGTTCAAAAAGTTAGTGTCGCATGATCTGCAGTATTATTGTAGCACATATGCTACTAGTACTGCTTAACACAATCAGAATTAATTGCTGTATCTTTTTTTTTTCTTTATTACCAGACAATACCAGGCTAACAAAGCAATGATATAGGGCTAGTATAAAATTAATTGCAACAAATATCTACCTGAATATTAAAATTATATATTTGTTCTGTGTACTGAAATATATTTCATGTGTTTATAGATTCATAGTAGTTTTTATTAAAAAAATCAATCACAAAAGAAATAGTAAGTATATAAGTAAAAAAATGTTTCTGATTATTTGCTAATTTATTCCTCAAGAAAGGTATTTTATTCCTTGTCACTTCTCTTGTTATCTTTAACAACTTCTGTGATTTAATTGTGGTTTTGGTTTATCATTCAGATAGCTGGCATGAGTCCAGTCTTCCAATATGCAAGAATTTATTTGCATTTTTATTTTGTCAAGAGACAATAAAAGTAATGAGTTCTATCTAAATTAGAAGCTTTGTTTTATCTTTTAGTTTGAAACCTGTAATCCACTCATTCCTCTTGGCAGCCAGGCACGAAGATGAATCAGGAGGCTCTAACGATATCTAGGTAAGTCATATACATAGCTTGTGCACATCAGCTTTGTGACTCAGTGATCAGCCTAGCCTGCGATTTGTGCCACGCTAGTAATACATCCTGTTGATCCATTGGCTGCATTATGCAAGGCTGACCTTGAAAAGGGAACTGGATGGTCTCTAAACATACCAAGGTATAGGAAAAATTAGGAACATTTATTACTATTATTTATGGGTGTTTTTTTCTATGCAGAAAAGGATGTTTTCTTAGGGCTCTTTCATGTTCAGTTTTCTCCTACTCATATGACTGAAAAAATCCAGGAAAATCTGCCAGCAGCTGGAGCTGTAGGTTTGTGCAATAGCTTACACATTAAAAGCCCTAGAAATACCTGTTGTCATTCATTTTATTCTAAAATAACTCTGAGAACTCCAGTCTTACATCTTTAGGAAACAAATTGAGTAAACTAGAAGTAGCACTAAATCTTAAAAGGATTACTTTAAAAAGGTAAACTCAGAAGGATTTTCCCCTTGAATTTGCTTTGTTTGCAGACAGTGACTGTAAGTCTCCTCCATAGCAATATTTGTCCTATGAGCATAGATAAACCCCCAAGGGTTTATCAGGTCTGCTCCCTCTCTGGTGCTGATGCTGACGTATGTACACTCAGGAGATAAAAGGGAAACACATCTGATGGCACACCAGAGGCAACATCTGATTGTTTCAAATTCCTCTTCCCAAAGAATGACCACCTCTTTCCAGTTCTGAGAAACCACCTTTTGCGTAAGCACTGTATATGGGTTTGGTCTTTTCATGGTACTGTGCATACCTTTAAAACGGTCAGTGCTCTCAAGCCCTGCTGAAGTCAGTGGGACTGAAGTGCACTTTGCTTCTGAGAGTGATCAAAGCCTGGCCAAAGGGAGGCCCAAACTGATGGTCAGAGTCATTATTAAGACTCAGACATGAATAATATCTATGAAAGCTAGAGGTGCAGCCAAAACACAGTTTCAGACACACAATGTGAGTATTTTCCTTCATGTACAGTCTGCCAGTTCTCAGTTATTCAAGGCTGTCCTCAGTTAGGCTCTAGCTCAGCAAAACAATTGAGGCAAGCGCTTAAATTTAGGTGTGTGAATATTCACGCTCAAATCACACTGAAATGTGTACTATTACTGTCCCTTATTATTAGGATTTATTCTCTCCTCTATGCTTTCTTAGCTAAATTCTTCTTCCCCTCCCCTGAGACCCACAGAACAAGCTTTGAAAGGCCTTGGGAGCTTTCGCAGGCTGAGAATCCTCAGAAATATTTATCTGCATTTCTAGCTTTGTCCCTCCTGTAAACATTTTTACATATAAAAACTTACTCACCTGATTCTTGGAGGAAAAAAAGGGTCAGTAAAGTGGCAAGATACAGTTTCCCACTTTTTTCTTTTCTTTTTCCTTGTTTTTTTAGATCAGTTCTTTTTGTACAGCTGTTCTATTCTATTTTTACCAGAATCTCCTACTGGTTTTTTTAACATATACTGCTAGGTTTCAGCTACAGGCTTCTCAATGCCATTAGGCTATTTAATATTATTTTGATTTTAATGTGTCAGTGTAAATCAATAGAAAACTGGATATTTGACCCATTAGTGCTTCTTAGTTGTTACCCTAAGTCTTTTATTTACCATATTTACAGATTGGGGGTTTTTTAATGGCAAAACAAATCTTTGCTTTGTCTCTAGGAGGATTCTGCAGCTTGTCAATTAATTTACAAGTTTCAAAGTTTGACTTCAAGCCCTTGGGGTACTCTGATCCCACACTGAACAGAGCAGAGCTTTCCAAAATAAGCTTGCTAACGTCAGAACCTCTTGTTGCTAAGAGAAGAAGTGAGTGTAGCCTGGTAAAAGCACGTTGTTTCAACAAATCTATTTGAACTGGCAGCCAACCTGTCTAAAGACAATGGAAGTAGTTTTAAGCAATACATACCAGATTGTTACATCAGCCTGTTTTACTGGACCAAGAAAAAAGCGCAAGGGTATTGAGGAAAATAGAAGGGGAAAAAAAACCCATATCCTCTACTTACAGAGTTTGGAGAATGTAAATGTGTTCTATCAGTCAGAAAACTAATGGAGGTGAGAATGACCTACCCCAGGCTAATAATGTACAGTACATGCAAGTTCTCAATAGAATTTCCAATTAAGCTTCTTTTTATTACTGCACTAACCAAAGGCTCCACTGCTGCATGGTACATTACTTTTAAGAATTGAACATTAATTTAGATCTGAGGTAGGTATTCCCATCCCAACTAGGAGGAATGCTACGCAATATTGACTCTCCCCTAGGAACAGCACGTAAGTTCATAAAGCAATCCATACCTCACAATACGTACAATTCACAACTAGCTACTGACCACCTGGATGGATCTCTGCACCATGGTCCTTTATTTCTCTTCAATTTCTAGCCTGTTAAAAATGAAACACCCTACAGTCTTGCAATTTGACCTTCTTGAAGACACATGCAAACACACACACACATTCCTGAGAAGCTGAGAATAGAGTAAAATATAAGAGGATCCTCAGCTTTCACAGATTATAAAATGACACACAATACTGGTTGCATGAATGGGAATTAAAAACTTGTCACTTTTTGGAAGGTTAACAAGCTCTACAAATAATGGTAGCTATCACGTATTTGACTAACAGTAGTGGAATACAACTTGTATGGGTCATGGGAGAAAGCAGAACTGTGGCTCCACAGAGTGAAAACATCCAGTGAATTTCAGCGTGAGATATCTACTTTAACAGGCAAACCACTACATATCTATGGTTGATTCATTTATCATCTCTTTTGTAGAAATCACTTACATGTCAGTGGGACTGGTTTGATTTTTATTTGCAAAATTATTGTATCTTAAAAATACTGAAAGTTCAAAAGCACAAGAAGAACTGGCTCTGATGGTTTGCATCTCCTATCTTTGCATCTTTTTTATTATTATTATTATTGCATTTTAATTCCCTTTAAATCACTGGAGGATGAAATGTCAAGTTTTAATGACCAATTTTCATAGCCTTTGTGGATACACATGCATTAATCCCAAAATCATTCTGTTTTAAATCCCTAAAGTAAGAAGAAAAGTGGTCAAAAGAGATAAAGAATGTTCCTGATTCTGGAGAATAGGTCTTGATTCAAAATCTTGTATTTTAGAGTTCTTTTTACTGGCTTAGGAGAGTTGTGAGTCAAGTCACTGATTAATGCCCTTACCTTATGGAGTGCATACAACTGGCACTGACTTCAGGGAAATTCTCTGAGTTCAGGGTAGCTCTGCCTTGCTTATATATGTGATTGTGCTAATTGTTATGAAACTGTTATGAAAAGTCTTTTACGTAACATAAATAAAAAAGAAACATTATTGCTGTAATCAGTCAGCCAATACTGGAAGGAAAAATCGGTTCTGCATGACCCTGAACTAATTGCCTTGGGAGTCAGTAGAAAGACTTGGGATTTCATGGTGGTCTTGCCATTGATTGCAATAGACGTTCGAGTAGAACTTTCTGCTGTCTGGGCCACATTTGTGTTCCTGCTTACTAGGTGGTTCGGCTGATTTTAACATTGGGCACCAAACTCTGCCTTGGTTTTCTCAGAGTTATTGTTAAGCTAGTTAATTAGCATTACCTCTGTGAGGTCCTGTGGTGGAAGACTCCACGTTAGCATAATGTACTGTTAATGCTATTATCTTGTACAAGCAATTGGAAAATAATTGTTCCTTAAATACGAGTTTACCTCAGCCATGATCTTTTGAGATCACTTGCAGCATAGATCTGAATCCAACTCTAACCATATATAGATTTCATAGTCAAAATTTTCACAGGGTTTTATTTCAAATTCTTACATACCAGACCTTGAAGGTGAAATGTACACTTACTCAATCACAAGGCAAAGATTTAATGTCCTTCCAATTAGAAACATGACCAGTTCTGCTAATTTACCTGAAGGAGGAAAGGCTGTGCAATGGAGTGAGCATTAATCGGGGCCTCAGGAGACTGCCACTCAGCTCCTTGCTTTTCCAGGTACTTCCTCTGTGACTTTGTATGAATCGCATATACCCAGATTCTGAAAGGTATTTCATTATCTGCCATTAAAATCTCATTCAGTCTCAGTCAGCTGCCTAAATCGCGGAACTAAAAATAACCCTATCAAAATAACCAGGGATTTATGATATCTCAGAATATTCCCTACTCCACTTAAAAAGACCATCTATATCCATGGCATTACTTACAGATGTTTGCTTGGTATTGCCACCTCTTTGATCTGCTTTTATACATAGTTCATTAAGGAAATTCCTTGATATCTCTCAAAAAGCTATTCTAGTACTTACCTATCCTTAAATGGATTTCTGTGTATCAGAACTGAAATCATTCCATGCTCCATTTCTTCACTTAGAAAATGGGGTGACTTTTATTATTTAACTGAACTGTTGCAAGACTAAAAATACTTCTGAGAAAATCTGAGAAAGTTATATTAATCAAGTTTAGGTGATTAAATCAATGTACTCCACATTTGAACAGCTTGCTTGTGTAACTAATCAAAACTAAGCACTGCAATCTGGCAAATTTACAAACAGTCCACACAAAATAACTATCTGAAACATTCAAATATAGCCAGGCTACACAGGTTTTTGAGTAAATCAAATTCTGCTGACAGCAATAAATACTTTTTTGTAAAATATAGTACATTATATTCCTCCATAGATATTTTAAGAAAAAAAAGGACTAAGTAATTGCTTTATTTCATTGTGTTGTCTTCACCAAGTCCTGTTATAGGAGCTGGATGTAAAAATACTATATGCAAAGAATACACCCCAAAGGAAATGCACTCTGCCTACTCATCAAAGCACAGTGATAGCATTCTTTTCAAAACTGATCTCTGTAAAAGTACGACAGATGCTGACAAACATGAATTTCAAAAGAAGACATAATGCCATGTTTCCACATTTTTGGAACTTTATAGTTCAGAATTCATATCTTCAATAAAAAGTTCATTTTTCTGACTCAGAATATGATTTTTAAATGTCAATTTTATTTCCATGAAAAATAAAAAAAAAAGCTATCAAAATTGGAATTCAGGATTTTCAAACAATCAAAATGAAACATTTGTCAATCACAATTTTCTGTTTGATTACTGGATCGTGAACGTGTTTGGAACTTTCATTTTTTGTCTCAGTGGAAACATTTATTTTAGACTTGAATACTCAAGTATGGGAGAGAATTTCCTATTTAGCTTTCCTAATAATAGATAAAATGAGTGCTTTTTTCCCCAGGAAATATCAGGTTGGATTTGTTTGGCAGCTGGCATTCAAATGACAGTTTAAGCTTAAACAGCTTATTGCACAAATTTTGGAAAAATAATCTCTTTATCTTTGTCAACATTCCGTTTCTGACAACAGATTTTAAAATCTGACATTCTTTCCCACATGTGAATTACCATGAAAGGTTTTTCCTCTGTTTCTTGTCAGAATTTTATAATACAGTAGGCATTGCTGGTTTCTAAGATCTGTAACTGAACATGTACTCTGGACTCAATTTGTTTAGCTGTGGCTAACTCCGGTAAAGCAGAGAAAAATCAAGACCCTTTTATCATTGTAGGTTAGAAGACATTGAGTTTGCACTATACCTTCCTTCCCAATCACCTCTATAAGTACCATCTGTGCTCCTCATTTATGTTCACCTGCTTTCTAATTAGCACCTTGCAAAGCTGCACACCTGCAGCAGCTCTCTTCTCACCTCACTGCACATTACCCAGTAAGTCTCCACAGCACACCCTACGCAGAAATAATTTTGTCACTACATCATTGTATCTCCTCCCCTTCTGGGGAATACAGGCAAAAATCAACTGCTTAAAATTATGTTATTCTTGGGGAACAATAGCTATTCCTCTTCTTTTGCATCTTTACATGTTTTCACATAAGGTGAAAATCTCGCGTGTCCAATGTCAGTATTGCAACTGGCTCTGTTAAGACCAGGGTAAGGGGTCGAAAACCAAAAAAAAACCACCCCAAACAGACAAACAAAAAACCCCAGAAACACAGAGTTTTCTCTTTGGATCTCATTAACAAGTATGCCAAACCACAGCCAAATGTTTTGAAATGTTCTCACTGTTGAAACATATACTTTTGCATTAGGTGCATTTCTTGTAAAGTCACACCAACCCTATTCTGTTGGGCTGGTTGCTCTTGATGAGGGGTTATTTTATTTTTCTGTGTTGCATCACATTTTCTGTAAATCACATGCACGTACAAACACACGCTGCACTCACCCACAAGCCCAGCTGCTCATGAATAACTTAATTGTGAAGTAATTCAGCAAACCCTGAATACCATGTGGACAAAAAGCATCACTTCAGGGGAGTCCGATGCTTGGTCAGATTTCGAACTGTAGTAAGAAACATTGTTTTCTTACGTATTCTCATGCCATAGAAGAACTGTGTCCCTCTGAGCTCTGTCGTATGATCAGTACACCCTGTCACAGCCTGTATTTTCCTCCGATTCCCAGACAGGTGTGCATGTGCATGTTTGTGAGTGTACGTATGCAAGGAGTGCCTAGAGTGATACTCTGCCCTAATAGTATTTAAATCACCATTCTACAATTGTGAGTCTTAGTGATAAATTGCATGTATAATGAAATTTTTTTTAATTGTTAGTGGCTTTATTTTTCCTCTCACCTATTTGGTATAAGTCTTATTTAAGTAAAAAAAAAAAAAAAAAAAGGAATATTCTGTGATTTTTTTAATCCCATAGTGCCTGTAAGTCTGTTCATGTGTGATCACTTACGCCTCTTTGAAGCAGGTGGGATAGGATGCTTAATGCTACCCAAGCAGAACAAGCATGAATCACTCTCATTTTGTGGTCATGCTGCAGAGTTGTGAATAACTTCACCAAAGCCAGTAAGTGCTGCCGAGACAGTCATATGCTCTCTTAAAATCAGAGTATTGCAGTCTTCATAAAATGTAACATTACAAAACACAATAATGGAAAATTATGGCTGGGAAGAAGCTGTGATCCACATTACTGAAATTGGCATATTTGCAAAAAACAAGGACTGACTTATATGTGGAATGACATTTTCTGCCTGAGCCATGTCCTCTGCTTAGCAGGGTCAGTCTGTGCCTTCAGTGTGGTAGATCACTGCTCTGTCAGCCAAGCACTGGTCTGAAAGCTCTGTGCTGTTTACTAGTGTTTTTAAGAAAAGACTATTCAACTGATCCTCATTGAAGAGAACAGTCATAATCCATTGATTTTAATAGCAAAACAGAATTAGGACTAAGAATATATGCAAGCAATTTAATAGCAAAGACATTTCAAAGAAATTGCAGAGAGTATTTGAGATCAGAAATTTCAGCAATGAAAAATACTTCAAAAAAATTAAAAATATGTTAAGGGATGGAAATATGCAATACAATTTAACTGCCATATGCTTATATGCAAAAACCACAGACCTTTGAAATGTAGAGCTGATGTTGCATGTTTGCAACTCAACAATAACCAAATACTAGCTTCACAGTGTGCCTCCTCTAATGACGCTCCAATGGATTAGCATTAAAGGATTTCTGCCAATGAAGTACAGTTAATGTAAAGCTCGTTAGTCATAAAACACTTAGATGACTAAGAATTTAATGTAAAATATTTTTTTTAAATATTGAATGAAAATAAATGTAGACTGGACAATCTCATGAATTTGGAATTTACTGGTTAGAAAACCATTTCTTTGCCACACCTTCAGAAGGGGAAAACCCCATCCCATTTCCTGTCCTAATCCCTGTTCCAACTTGCACAGCATATTTAGTTCCGATGATTGCACTACTTAGCAGATACATTCATGCCCAGGAAACCCAGCCAAGTGTTGAGATTATATCTTTATTTAAATTATAAGATAAAAATAGTGCCACATGCATATTTTGGGGTAGTACTTCTCCCTACCTGATGGTATTAAAATCTAGATATCAATCTCTGTAACAAAGATTCAGTGAAACAAGCCATAACTCTAAAATTCTGTTGAGAAAACACACATTATACGGTCACAGAATCACAGAATGGTTGAGGTTGGAAGGGACATCTTGTGGTCATCTGGTCCAAGCCCTCTGCTTAGGCAGGGCCACCGAGAGTCTGTTGCCCAAGACGATGTCCAGACAACTTTCAAATATCTCCAAGGATGGAGACTCCACAACTTCTCTGGGAAGTCTGTGCCAGTGCTCAGTCACCCTCACAGTAAAAAAGTGTTTCCTGATGTTCAGAGGGAACTTCCCATGTTTCAGTTTGTGCCCATTGCCTCTTGCCCTGTCGCTGGGCACCACTGAAAAGAGTCTGGTTCTGTCTTCTTTATAACCTCCCTTCAGATATATATACACATTGACGAGATCCCCCAAAAGTCCCAGTTCAACTTCATGTATCACAAAGATTAGCTCAAACCTGTTTCAGTGTTGGGCCAATGTTTAAATGGCTGCACTAGGCAGCAGACAACTATTGTAATACCTAAAACATGGACATCTGTCCTTAGCAAGGTGAGTCCCAATACCATTAAACATGCAGGAGTTTTGGTTTGTTTTGTGTTTTTTTTAACATTACAAATCATCCTGAGAGCCCTTCTGCTTGCTTTCTGAATTAGTCAGCAGAAAAGCTGACTACCAGTTCAGACATGGGCCTGTCCCTCTGTGTGTCCATACACTTCAGGGAAGGGACAAAGTAGCCTGGATATGTCTGTAGCTACCCATATAGTTAGGACTTCAAACATAGTTTTGACACAATACATAGAAAAAGCCAACTATCTCTGATGGGGCACTTCAGCATTTATGCACACCAACAAGGAAACTGCCTGACGCTGCCTGGTAGGACACATTTAGCCCATCCCCGGTGGGGAATTCAAACCAGAGTCATCTCTTGGCCTTTGCCCCCAACTAGCAGGGGTCATGCTGTGTAAACAGAAGGAAGATGTCCTTTAGTCATGCATGTCACCATCCAGCTTTTCTAATACCCCAGTGGTTAACGTATTCAGATGAGGTGTGAGATTCTTGTCTTTTATCAGTGATGTCTTCTTCTAGGAAGGTGTCCAGCTACCCAAATATAGGATTGACTAGGAGGGAACACACTTCACCTCTGTGTTGTAGCTGGACCACTATATATCCAAGAGATAAGGGTAGTTACTTTTCTTCACAAATATTTCTTCCAGATCACTCTATTCATAATAAAAATTATATTACATTTTAAGTACCCTGATCATGTATAAATGAGTAAATCTACTAGTCAATCTACCTCTATTCTTTGTTGTTTCTTCACCAAATGCATTCTGAAATGCCTCTATGCCGTCAGAGAAAAATTGCTTATCATATGTCAAATAGGAGTCCTATAGAAAATATAGTTTATAAAAAAAACTCATACACACATAAATACTGACATGAATGTGCTTATTTTGCAGTAACAATGCAATTAAGTCCTGTCATTTTGTATACAGCCTTGTGAATCACAGCATCAGTTATCATTAATCAGAGGAAAGAATACAATAAATACTAATCTGTATAAAGAAAAATAATCTGTTCTTTTCTGACCACTACCAAAATAAGACACAGTGGGAACACAAGTCATTTATATTTATGAGACTTATATGTTTATATATCCAGACAGTTTAGCATTTTAACTAGACTTTGACTGATTAAACTTAATGCCCCAGTGACAAGCCAAGACCTGTACTCTGAAATTCACACATGGCATCGATAGAAAATATTTTAGTAACACAACTAGGAGACTAACTCTTAATAAACTATTTCTCCAAAGAACTCTGCTGCTTATGAAATACATGCCACATTCTCAAAATATGTTTTTTTCTTGAAAGTTTTATTACCTTCTATCACTCCGGTTGGTGGGGGTAAAGGGTGTGCGGGTTAGATCTTGCTAATTCTTGGAGCTGACTATGAAAACTTCAGTGGGAGCAGTCACTGTTCAATCTGTATTACTTCTTTCAGCCATGCAGCATGGTTTATGTATTGTGAATGGAAGAGTTCATAGCCCCTTTTTGCTTGAATTCTTACACCTTCAGGTATAAAAAAGATTCCTTGAACATCACTGCAAACAATTTTACCATTTATGGCAACCACAACCGACTACACAGATGTTCATACACACAAATAATAGTTTTCTGTCAAATACCCAGCAAACAGTTCTGCAGTACGGTAACACTTGCATCTATTAAGCAAACTCATAACTTAAAACTTTTCTCAAGTTTTCTTTGCTATCTCTGAAAAATTTGTGGAAGAAAATACATCCAGCATCTGTGTTTTGTATCAAAATATTGATAATTCTGATTTTTGAATGAGCTTTTTGAATCACAAACATTTTACAGACATTTTTCCTAGTTGCTTCAGTGTCAGTATGGTTCCAGTTGGTCTCAAAATGTACTACTATATCCAGACTTCCTTTAAAAAGAAATATGGTTTTGGCTGTACTAACTTAAGCCAGTGTTTCAGAGTTTCCCCTTGAAGTGTTGTATGGACGTGCTTCATATTTCATCTCTGCAGAGTCATGAACAGAGAAGGGAAAATGAGCATGTAAAAATCCATGGATTATGGATATATTCCTACAAACTTTTTGCTGGACAGTAGCAGAGCTGACCGCTGCTTTTAGCAAAAATTGGGTATGGTTCTCCTGTGTTTCAGCAATACAAACTGGTGTACTTGCATCCCCTCCATACGAATGTAGTTTTAAATCAGTTAACTTGGCCAAAGTAAAAAGACATTTTACCCTCATGAACCCAGAATCACACAGTGAAAACTAATCCACAAAAGTCTGTATGTGGCACTCCAATGTGTACATAACTCATGTCTTAATCTCCTCAAAGATTGCTGATGGACAAATATGTTACCCAAATATGAGGGTTTCTGCTCTTTTACAGTTTATCAGGCTGTCCCATTAATTTTTCAAGCTCTTCCAGTAACAAATGCTTAAATTATTTGGATAAGAGGAAAGGAGCAAACAAAACAAAACAATGTTTATATCTTCCTTAAAGTATTTCCTCATCTATGGAACTGTTGTAGCTAGCTGCTTATTCAAGTAGAACACATTTTATCTCTCCCTGTTTAAATTTACGGTGTTAATAGTTGTTTCATCAGCTAAATATATAATTGCATAATGTTCACAGCTACCCAAACTTTGGGGCTTTTTTTTTAAGGAAAATGAGATATACCTTCACTAGTACTGTAACAGTGGAGATTCATTTTGCCTACAAACCAGCCTGTTGAGGAGGTGTAAGCTGCATTGTGTCTACAGAAGTGCAAAGGATTTGCATATTTCAAATCTGTGAAGCTTCATGGATGAACAAACAAAAATAATCACTGCTGCACATATTTGTGTCAGATAGCAGTATGGATGTATATTTCTGCTGCTGAAATCTTCATTTTTTTAATGTGCTCAATTATTATAGCATGCACAAGGCAAATTACTCGAATTAATATCCAGTAAGTCAAAATAAAGGTACTATAATTGCGACAGTTGTTTCCTCTTAGAGGTTTTTTTTGTGGGCTTTTATAGCTCCTGAAATACAGCTGCAGTCATAAACAGGCCATATCAACTATTTTAAAGCATCTCTTATGAAAATTAATTTACATATTATCACAAGAACAGCTAAACAGATTTAGAAGGGTTAATTTTTAGGAGTAGATTAGTTGAGAAGTACTTTGAAATATGAAGGCCACCATTTTGCTTCCATTAAAAACAAAGAAACACAGAGGGTTCCACTGGAGCAGCACAGAGGCTGAAACGAGCTTTTTAACTCCAAAGCAAACAAATAAACAAACAGAAAACCCAAACAATCATTTGCAAGTCTCTGTTCAGAAATGCCTCACAGCTACATATATTCCTATGGGAGCTTCTTAGAATATGTGGAAGGGAATAATTAATCAATGTTTCATTTAGGTGTTTGTTTTAGACTTTATAAATAAACCCTTCTGTTTGTTTATTTATTCCCTTGTGTACTGTGCCTTACAGCAAAACCTGATAACATGTATTAGAAATTAAGTATATATGTTTCTATTAACACTAAACACATTTTGTAGCAGTTATTAAATCAATTAAGATTTAGTAGATAACTGTCTCAGACAGAAAATTTTGTGGGATGGATTAAGAACCCTATACTAAGGAATGCAATTCCATATTAAACTATGATGTGGAACATTAACATAAGGAACAGAGAGCCAGCAGAACAGAATGCAGTTTTTCAGAACGTGAATAAAAATGTAAGAGCAAAATTTTTGGTGTTTAGAAGAAACAATAGGATCACTGTGCAGAGACCATTTTTCATTAAAATGTTAGGCATGTTTATACCTGCTGTACATGTACCAGTGGTGCTCTTTTGTGTAAAGTAGATAAAATCCTATTGATTGAGGATTTTTTAAAAAATCTGTCATGCATATAAGGCACAGATTATGGGTCCATAATAATATGCATTGCCATGAAAACGTTGTAACAGCTGTGAGAAGTTGTGCTCTCTGTTGTGCCAATGAAATGAAGAATAAAACCTATTTCAAAGCACAGAAGACTGGAAAATAGAGCAGGCTCTGGCATGCACTATACATCATACTGTATACTTGGATTGGTCAAATGGATTTTTGCTGTTACTTCATACAAATTTCACTGAATGAAGATTTCTGAAGTAGTGAAAATAAGAAATATTAGTCAAGTAGAGGTAGATTCACAAGTAAGAATATTCAATATTCATTTCCTACAAAATTACTAAAACGTGCATATGCCCATTCACAGCACCAGGAAAGGTGCTGCACTTTTATTATGTCTTTTCCTCTGAGAAATTTCTTCAGATTAAGATGGAAAGTTATAGTCCTGCTTTGGCACTGACAACCTCATTTAACACAGCGATCACAGATTATTGCCTCTTGGTCCCTTGGCAAGGATCAAGTTTATAAATTCTCTCTGTATTTGTGCAATTCAAACTCATTAAACTGATACTGCTAGCTGTTGCCAAAGGCTACCACAAGGTTAGGGATGGGTAATCAGACTGTCCGATTCATTTTCATTACTTGTGAGGAGGTGATTCCCTCCTGAACAGCTCCAAATACATTTTTTTTTTCTTTGTTTTTATCTTTAGAGGTCAGAATATCTCAATTCAGTCATAAGGATTGCAGAACTGAAAATTGTCTGTTATCAGATTTTGCTGTATTTCATAATAAAGAGTAATAGTATGAAATATTTCTCTTAAATACTTTCAGAGGAAGATAAAGTAAGAATGCAGGAATGATGGCACCAAATAATCAGTATCACTCTATCACTGTAACTGAAATATCCAATTTGGATGTAACTGCCCTCTAATGAATGCAACAATACGTATACTTTTAGCTTAAATTTCAAGCAGCGTGGACATTCATCCCTAAGTATTAGACTGAGACCGTCCTTTTTTTATGCAACATCCAAAATAATGCAACATCATTTATGCACCATCAGCCAATACCTGTCCGTGGAGGTTGAGCCTGGTGATGAAGGACAGTAAGCCCAACAACTGCTGTCTTTCAACTGTTAGACAGAATCAATTGTCTGTGTCTTAAACTGCACCTTTTATTTTATTAAAAAGGTTGGTTTTTCAAGCTGCAATGCTGCTTTTCAATGCCTGCAATATAAAAAATTTAAGCAGCGTTTTTATTCAGTAGCTAGAAACTTTGACATATAATTACTTTTTTCCCACCCAGTGTACGCATACCTAGGTCACTACAAGTGGTAACTTGTGGAAATGTATCAATTGTCTAGCACTACTTATTTAAGAAAATCACGGAAATGAATTAGTAGAATCAGTTTCCTTCCCTGACCATTTAATTGTCACCGCAAGCACAAGGAAAAGGTTACCAGCCCAGCGCCACACGCTGCCGCCACAGCCGTCCCCAGGCCCCTGAACGTGCCAGATGCGCACCGGGAACAACCTGGCCACCCGCCACCCGGCGTGTCCTGAGGAGATCACGTTGCCAAAATTGCTCCTGGCGAGCGAAGGGGCCGGCGGGCGAAGGCCGGAGGGCAAGGTGGAGGCTGCTGGGGCGAGGGAGGCCGGCGTGAGAGGTGGCCGCGGTCGGTGGGTCGCAGGCCGCACCGTGAGGGAGGCCGGGCAGGGAGGGCAGCCGGGGCGGCCGGTGAGGGAGGCCGGACCCGGCCGGGGGGGACAGGGCAGCCCCGTAGCGAGGTGACAGGGACACTGGAGGCCCAGGGAGCTCAGGAACAGGGTGGGAGACACCAGCCCCGTAGGGAGGTGACAGGGACACCGGAGGCCCGGGGAGCTCAGGAACAGGGTGGGAGACACCAGCCCCGTAGGGAGGCGGCAAAAGCGGGTCCTGCGTGAGGGAGACGGGGGCGAGGGCCGCGGGAGAGCGGGAGGGAGGGAGAAGACTTCTGCATTAAACCTTGTATTTGTAGTACAACAGAATTCGGGTTTGCCCCCTTAAGAAATATTGCTCGGCGCGTTTCTTTCTTTCGAGACAGTATTATATTGCATACGCAGGCAGAAAATTGAAGTAATGGCCTAGCTTCGTCACTGCCTTTTCTGTTTTTGTGCTTTATTTTTGTCTCTTATTCTCTGTCAACAAATTTTTATTCTAAAATTGTTTTGCACGACATGGAGCGCTGCATCCAGTTTATTCCGTGCCAAAAGCAATTTAGAGAAGTAGTGTAAATCAAACGTCATCTCGTAAGAGGTGACATAACAATGAAGCAGTCCTCTTCTACCCAAGGACTTCACATTAGCACATGAACATCAGTTCTTCCCTTTGAATATCTTGTTCTGTGACGGCCAAGTCAGCAGGCTAATATTTGTCATCCCAAAAGCCAGTCATGCCTCTGCCGTAACCCTGGCACCTTTCACAGAAACAGAACTAGAAGAAAGGCATAAATTACCAGCTTGGTGTAAGGCCGTATACAAAAGCTATTGAATAGCTTGGGATGATTCCTGTTACACACATGAGTTTTGGGTCAAACCCCATTTAAGGATGGTCCTATGGCACTCCCATTACAGAGCTCAGGAGCAATAGCAACATTGCCTAATTGCTGAATTTTGTAAGTGGAACACAGTTAAGTCCCCAACTATAACTTCTTTGAAATAGTCTTTTGAACGGCATGGCCAAAATGTCCCTGTCTGACCGAACATAGGCAGCACCATCCTTAAAGATGTAAGAATAGTTGGAAAGAATGGTCAGCAAAAATAGCATGGGATTATTTGTTAGCACAGACTGCTAGTTGGACAGCAGTGAGGAGCAAATACAGTAGTAGCCCGAAAAAAAAAAAAGAGAAAAAGTGATCACAAATTGTTCATAAAAAATATCAAATACAGTATTCATTACAAAAATCCAGATGTATATGCCATTGAAAAGAGAAAATGTAAAAAGTCGGATCATTAGATTACTGATTTTGCCAAGTTGAACATTTAAGAAATGCACGTACATACATACATAGAAGCATAAATGCATGTAGGAAGAAAGGGAACTCCGAAGGTCCCAAATCAGTGAACTTCCAAGGCAGGTGAGGTTGCTCTACCTTCGTCCAGCCCAGATTAGAACAGCTCCATGGGTAGAGACTCCAGAGCCTCTCTGCGCAGCTGGTCCAGCCTCACATTCTTAGCCACTCTGAATTCACCGTCATTTATTTGTTATTCATCTGTTATTGATGTATAACGTCCTTATGGTAAAGTCACACTTGTCATTGGTATTCACTTTATTCTGCTTTGTATATTTACATAGAGAGTACCTAACTCCCTGTCATACAAACTGAAGAAACTAATAGATACTATAAAGGAAAATCTTTCTTTCTGCAGTTAAGAGTGGAAGGATTTGGCCACATGAGGCTGGACTGATATTTTCCCAGTGGTGTTGACACATGAGTGAAAACTCATAATCAGCTCTTTTTATTAGCACTAGATAATATCACATTCATTGCAAGACTGGTCCCCAATCTCACAAGGGCACCTTGAAATCCTTGTACCTCTGGGGCAAAGAAGTCACTACAGTTTTACTAGCTGTAACTGTAACAATAGTTCAGATATATATACAGGCAAAAAAGTCTGGGATAATCTGACTCTGATACACGTTCATTGCTTAAATGGAGGCTATTTTTCATCAAATTGCCCATCTGTCTATTTGCGTGCATACTAAAAGAAAACAGAAATCATTCAGAAGAAAAAAGAACAGTTATCTAAAAGGTAACTTGGGGGATAAAATACAGTCTTGATCCAGGAGATAAAGAAAAACATATGTTTTTCCATGGTCTTTTTGGAGGGGCAGAGGGGAAAGTTATCTACAGATTATCAGTGTGTAGGTGTTTGAAGATAATGATGAAAGGGAATTTATTTTTAAAACAACATGTTGTCAAAACAGGCATATGCAATTTCATCATAGACTGTTTAATTACAAACCCTTATGACATACACTAATACAAAAATATCCATTACAGTGATATTATCCCTTTCTTAATTCAGCAGGATGGCAACAGTTTTCACCTAAAACATTCTGAATAGCTTCCACTACAAAGTTAATGATGTTTATTGTGTAATTCTGAATTATTTGGATTTGTATTATATTGTAACATAAATGTTTTCAAAATATTTTGGAAAGCATTTCAAAAGACAAACTTAATCCAATTCTGTCTGCCAGAGCATCCACATGCTGGACCCTGAAAAATCACATTACTGTATGAGTCAAGGTTGTCTCATCCTTTCACCTAATTTTGTTCTCTGATTTTTAAGCCAAAGATATAAATTTAGAAATATTTAGAAGCAGTTCAATGTTGGCTGGAAAATAAGTTTTCTATTCTTGTAAAATCAGTGATTTAAGTGTTTTTCTATTATACACACACAGAGTAATGTAAATTATTCACATAAACACACACTAGTTTTGAGGCTATTTTTAGTGCAAGATCTAGTTATAGACTTGGATGACTTAAACACAGTCTGAGTGTCCTATCTCTGATTTTTTTTCTCCTTGTGACTGAACAAGGCATTCATAAGTGTCAAGACCAAATGGCTCTTTTTGCTTTTTCTCTCAAGCAGCTGCAGAATTACACGAGAAGAGAAAGAAAATTGAGAGTGTTATATTGAGAAATGGGCATGTTCATGCATGAAGTTCAGACAAAATATGCTGGCAACACAGAACAAAGTTCACTGGGTAATTCCAAATACATTCTTTGGGTAATTTTTCAGAGGGCAGTGATCACAGAGTTAGCATAATAAAGGCTCTTTCAGTAAGTAAACTGCTAAAGGAACTAAAAACACCCTTCTCACACACTTCTCTTGAAGTATAGATGTAATGCCAAGACCCTGCCAGCATACTGGCTTTCTGTGTGCCTGCTATGTTCTGTACGCTTGCTACTCTGCTCCATATGTTCTCCTGGCCTGCTTTTTTGTGTGTGTCTCCTGTGTAATTTTGCTCTTCTCCGTGCCGTGTCTTGGAGAAAAACGGGTCATCCATTCTGACAGACTGCATCCCGATTCCTGTTAGAGCTCCTTTGAATAAAAAGGACTCCCCTCGTACCTCGCTTCTGAAGTACAAGTCATATGCAGACAATTTTGAGCTGGTGGAGCACTCTCGTTACAGGTGTGGCCTGGGAAGTGAATGTACCCGGCGCTGCCAAGATCAAGATATCTAATTTAGGTTAACCCACATGAAGACCACAGGTAAAACTATACTAATGCAGAACCCCAAAAGGAGAAGGAAGCTTGGAGATGTTCTCAAATGTAAGGCACCACCATGAAAAATCAGAGAATGTGACTGACGCCATCAGGATTCAGTCCCCCTGGAAGTGTTGATGTTACAAAGGAGTCTAGAGTTAGGCTGGTGTGAGGTGTATTAGAATATGCTAATATATGCTAATAGAGTTTGTTCTGGTACTAAGCTGGAAATATGTATGTAATTAACAGTCACCCTCATATCTTAACAAGATGACCACGAACTGATCTATTCTGTATCTTTGATGTGGGTTAGCTTATACCATGCAGCTATTTTCTACACAGTAATCTACACAGCATCATGAATTCAACTTTTCCTCTATTTTGTGAATACGTAAGTATACTTTGCATAAATGCTTACATATTTTAAATATACAGTTTCTTAGCTCTTCCTGCCTTAAGCTATGCAATGATAGCGAGACCTAAAAAAGAGTATCTGGGGGTATAGCAGATCCACCGTAAATCTACAAAGAAAGCCTGAAGCCAAAGCACACACACAAGAGATGGAGAATAGCTCTACAAAATGCTTTTCAGTAATTCTCCACTGAATAGCCATGAAAAAGCATTAGGCATAGAGATGGGCGAACACAGCTGTGGATTCCTCTGTGATCCTGTATCAAGAGCTGTTCTGTGGATAATCCATTTAAAAATGCTCTTTGGCCTCAGCTAGTATGTGCCAAGTTTCTGCATCAATCATGACATTCTGCCTTGCCCAGATAGAAGCCAGTCAACAACTAATGCGATTACATGGCCATGATAGTTTTTAACTGGAAAATGGCTTAGAAACTTGCAATTGGATTTGAAGCAATAATCCGTTGAATGCAAAGGTGGCTTTTCAGGTACTGATGCCAAATGACTATTTCTAGCAATAGAAACAGGAGACAAAAGTTCAAAACAAATTCTGTTTTCTCTCTTTCTTTTTAAGGCTTCAGTGTGTTAAAGTGTTCGTCACTTAGGTTGGAGATCATACCTCAAATATTTCTCTGAGAAGAAAGAAAGATCCATTTGGATACAGTGGACATATTCTGATCAGCAAAATATTTACTGTAAATGGGCTGTGTTCTTTGCAGTCTACACTGCAGGGCATTGCAGCTCTATTAGAAGGCAGCAACAGCCAAAGATGTCAATGAGCATCATTTACTTCCTTTTGAAAGTGCAATTATGGTATAGTGAAGTTTGTACTATTTGAAGCTGAAAATTGCTTATTAACTATATATGAAAATTTAAAGTATTATGTCCTAGCAGCACTGTTCTATGTCATTTCACAGAACTAAATTCTATTTTAGTTTAGCAGAACGTATTTTATCTAAATAGCCAAAATGCATTACTTTAGACTACAGGATGAACGAGACAAAATGCAAATCACACTAGTGAAGGCTAATTGTTCCATTTCGTTCAAGTGAACAGCAACTCATTAAAAATCAACTTGTTGCACTGATTTCTCCATCACCTATATTTTTTCCTGAGTTTACTATGGAAAGGCAGGAAGCAGAGCACAAAACCTAAAAGTTTTGCCTCCTGAACACATGGGCCTCTCACAGCAGCAAGTTTTAACTGCCTCAATCACCCAGCACAAGGTGTAAACTCAGCTTTACTCGAAGCAACCAGAAGGCACTGCAAATCCAGAATAAGATGCAGTACGAGGATTACCTGACCAGAAGCATACAGAGCCTACATTTGCCTGCTTCCTTTTGTCTAACACAAACAGCGCTTTTAATGGAAAATCTCGGAACTTTTCCTGGGTCATCTTACTATAATTTTGTAGTCAGTAATTACTTGATAATTTTAGTTAATCAATATTTAATTTTTTTAAATCTCTCTGCAATTGTAAGCACTTGCATTTTCCCCACATTTCTAGCCAGAAGAAGCTATCTTCAGGAGTTAGCTGGCTGCCTGTAGTCTGAGAAGCTTTAGTGAATGCAGGAGTCCTTACATGACTTTAGGCTGACCCTTGCTTGACTCTCAGTAAATCTTGGCTATGGTAAAACATTGTGGCTTCTCTGCAACATGACACATAAAGCACACCCCTCATAGTAGGTTCCACTCCTGTCTAAGGTTGTGTTTGCCTGCTGGTCCTACATCACTGGAGAAGACTAGAGCTGTTTTTCTGTGGTGACTTTCCATCCATCGGGCATCTCGGCATTCTTTGCTCTGCTACTTGTATTAATACTTCTTTCTACAATGGGGTGGGTTTTTCCCCCCCCATTTTTATGTAGGTTTCTTCATACTACTTATTAGGTTCTCCTTTTTTTTAAATGTAAGCCTATTAAATATTACAAGTGAGTTTCTGTTGGCAAAAGAGGCTGGATTTCTTGCATTAAAAACTGACGTGCTCATCATCCATTATTCTGAATAATTTATTAGTCCAAACCCCAAGAGTACCTTAGAAAAAAACAAAACCTTACCTCCTGTGAACATACCACACCCACATCCACAAATGCTGATCAGTTGAACACTGCCTACAACCTAATTAGTATATCAGAGCCATTTGCTTTTGTGCCAAAGTAATCTATGGCCAAAGATTCAGCCAAAAGCATGTCAACTCTAAGTGTTTTTGTTGCTTTGCACCTGAAGTTAAATGACTTTTCAAACCTCAACCTACATTCAAAAAAGACTGATAAAAATGCATTACCTCTTCATACACTGGGGAAGCTAGCGGCTCTGTGTAAGCCTCTTTTCTTCCCAGAAAGTCACTGGATCTTACCACAAGATACAATGTGAGCAATGTGAGCACAAACTGAACAGGGTGGGTAGTGTTTAAGGGCGGGATTCATCAGATTTAAACCTCAGCAAAAGTTTCAAAGGGTTGGTTCACTTCCAAAGACTTGACTGTCAGTTTTGAACTGTGCCAAAACAAACCAGTGACCTAAAAATAAGACTCTGCATTGTGTCTACCATCTTCCTCCTTGTTCTATTTTTTTCCTAAATAAAAGAAAATTGCAGTGATACAATCCATCAGGAAACACAAGGAAAACGAAGGAGTTTTTTAAACCATTTCCCACTGAACAAAGATGTCATCCAAATGAGAAAGGGTAAGCAGACAACTGGTTTACAGTCCACATCAGACAAAGGAAGAAAGAAAATAATATCCTTCTAGCTTTTATAACTCATTAATTTGAAAGAGAAAAAAAACAAAACCAACTACTCTTCTAACCAAATTAGGTTAACAGACTAGTGAGGCTGCCTGCTTCCTATTTCATCTTATTTTCATTTTGTTAATTAATTTTGAGAATATTAACATTAGCTTTAATGTTGAGCTTCCTACTTCTTTGTAATCAGATTAAGTGATTCCAAGGTCTTTCATGTGTTTTCTAGTTCTCCTTTCAACAGCTTTCATAACTGCCTGCTTCTATTTATATTTCTCCTACCGCAAAGCCAATGTCACTGAGATACTTCTGCTCTTGCTTGTGAGAAACGTTAAATCTGCTATTTTTGGAAAGGGGATCAGCATCATTTGTGCTGACTAATTACATTAATTTCTTTCATCTCGTTTTCCGTTTTCCATCTCTTTTATTTTGCATTAACCCTTATTGCTAACGTCCTCTGGGCAGCAGTCTAGTGGAGCCAGGCTACCACAGCACTGACAGCTCCTTAACGATAGGCAGAGATGCTGGAGTATTTCTGTGTGACAGGCTGCAAAAAACATCCCCACTTTCTTGATACGGTCACATTCAGAGATAAGCTGTGATGGGTCACATGTTTTCCTTTCGCACTGCTTGTTCCTGCCCAATTGAGCAACGGCAGCAGGGAGACATTTTTCTCCTAGCACTCATCAAGATGTAATAACAGGGTTCCTATTGTCAGAGAGGCAAGCCTTGCTTTTGTTGGCACCAATAAGAGTTTTAATGTAAACATCGGCCTTGAAAGACAACATACTTGTAGTTAAGAGAATACAAAAATGTCTAATAATAACATATCTTCATTCTAAATTCTGACACGTGCTTCTGAGATTGCCAGACTTTCTCGGTTTAAGTCACAAACCTAACGCTATACCTTAAGTTACAGCAATCCTATAAAAGACATAGAGGGTAGAATACAAGGTGGTTTTCTCCCTCATGAAGCTTGTTTAAAACTAATACTGAAAACAGCCAGAGCCTTCTCACAAAGACATGGATGTAAAAATAAAGGTCAGGATCCTGGCTCTGCCTGCCTCTGCCTTGGCCAGAACCAGCCCAGCAAAGACATGGAAGCACCTAACTTTATGCTCCTTCAGAGGGCCAGCAAGGGTGACACTGACATGTGGTATGCATCAAAACAAAGTGCCTCCTGTTCTTTGGTATTAGCTATCAGACTTGATTTTACTTTGCTCCAGGCCTGCAGGTGCACAAAACACCTCAGGGGCTCCTAGTCCAAAATACCTTTCAGTTTGGTACATGCCGTCCCTACTCTACTTGCAAGCATCAGATCTCATACAAGATTTAGCATGATTTATATCTAACTATTAAATGTTGTTTAATAGTGTAAGTCTACCCATTAAATCTTTCTACAAACCAGGTAATTTTAGGAGTACTCAGAGGTGATAATAAGCTTTGGTATACTGGCCTGCTGTCTCCTGGTTGCAGAAAATGAATGGAATGAAAAAGTCGCTTGGTATTTCGCCACTACTATAGTTCTGATCCACTAGCGCAAAATCATACCATAGTGAAATGCAAAGTCAGAAGAAAAAAAAGCAGCTCTAAAATGTCCAGTTTGTACATCTAACACCAGTGGTTTACATCCGTGCTCAGACAGGTAACAAACCTGATCACCAGTTACTGAGGTCACAGGACCTCCACCGAGCCGAGCGTCTGATTTTGCAGATTTGGTTTCTGGTTGCCAGAGCACTGTCCAAATGTAAAGAAGTTTTCCAAAACATTATACAGTTTACTAAAAAAAGTCATCAGTGCCCTGACAATAATTACCCATAAGATCCACAATGTCATTAGGACCAGAAAGACTGGTCATAATGATATTCATTTTTCTATTGCCCACATAAAGCCAAGGGTAATGACTGCCAGATATATCCCATCCACTTTGCCTAGCTCTTACTGCCAGGGAATGTGTATAATTTGATTACAGACCTGGGCACGTTGCTGTACTATGTCAGATGCTTTTTTAAACTGCCATCTTCCAGATTCATGATTTATATTTAAAACGTCTCTAGTCCCCGTGCTTTAAAACATAAAATGAGTGTGTAATCAATGCAGCGATGTCTCTCTGAGTTCACAGCCTGGAACAATGGCTTGAAATGGCATAAAGTGCTTTGTATTTCCTGGCAGGATGTTATTACTGAAGTCTGGTGACAATTCTCTTAACATCAATTATTTCACTACTGATTCTACTAGATCACTACTAGGTAATCACCCACACTGGACATACCTACAGCTTTTGGCAAATGTTTGCTGTGCGAGGTTAAAGACATTCACATCTTTTCTTTGCATGTTTAAAGCAATTCCCTACCTGGCCAGCAAAGTCAGGGAATGATGAAATACGTCTCGTCCAAATCAAACTGGTCCCTCAATACCGAAAACCAAACTGTCTTATGCTGGTTTAGGTGCCTGAGGACCCAGTTACCCTTTCTCTAACTGCCAACCTTCGGTTTTCTTTTAGCTTCTCAAATGTTTTGTGTAGCTGAATTTAATTAAATGATATTTAATATAAAGGTAATACTAGAGGAGCAGATACCTATTCAACATGACTGTGCAAGAAAGTGGAAAACAAGAAAGACAGCACACTGACCCAGCTACTTAATTTCATGGTGCCTACTACACATTTCAAATCTAATGTGTGTCAGAAGTCAGTGTTTGTCTATTGTATCTTAATTGTCAGTGATATCCATGGATAGCTACTGCTCCAAGAGGAGGTTATTGCTGGGTCCACAGAGACACCATCTTAATCTTCCTCACCTACTCAGAAAACGGTCCAGTTTTCTAATACGCAGCAAATACTGCAACATGCAATGACTGTGCCACAGTCACCTTTCTGTTTTCTGACAAATTTATGACCAGGCTTTCCTCAAGAACGGTTGAATAGGTTACTCCATAATGTGCTACCACGCCTGTGGGAGAAAAAAAGCCAGAAACAGGTTTACTTACTAAAAACATATGCTGCCTTTTTCTTGAAGATCATTTGGTTTCATTTGGTTAGCATAAGGGAAGGGGGTGGGGGGAAGGAGAGAGCAAGCAATGTAGAATAAACTGCACCCTCTGAAAGCAGCATTTGGCACACAGACAACTCACTAACAGTTTCTTAGTAGTGATAATTAGCAAGTCAGCTTCTGTCTGTTTGTCTGTCTCCTGTTCAGTTGTGTTTTGCTATCACAACAGTTCCAGTCATCTTCTTTCTTCGCACACAGCAAATCTACCAGTAGATGAATTATTCTGGTGCTATTTAATAATTCATTTTTTTATTGTCCACAGGGTTTACACGTAGCTATTTTTGTAACATGAGTGAAATTGCATTACACAGAGTATTTCTGAACATTTGGCCTGTCACGTCCTTTGCAGCTCTTATACTTGTGGAGGACGAGTTGAACGAAGTAGTTTATGATCTAGATATAGGCATCACTAAATGAAGGACTTGCTCAGGATGGGAGCAAACTTCTGGGATGACAGTCACAGTCCCAGGGCAGCAGCATTCCCAGAGGGCAGAGAGACAGTCAGATGAAAGAGGAGGGTGGTGAGCCTTGGAGAGGATGGCTTTATACCTCTTCCAGAGGCCAGTTCTTTTTTGCTAGACTGTGTTTCTGATTTACCTGTACTGTCACAACAGCTCCAAGGACACATCATGACAGCTTTTCCCCCACTTATGTACAGAAGAAATGTTCAGGAAAAGGTGAAGTTGCATGCTGCAAATGTTGAGGCCTCCGGACATTGAGACAGAGTCCTTCAAACTCTTCTTTTCCCCTTTTTCTCCCTTCTTCATGAGACACATTCATCTTTTCACCAGGTTTCTTCCATCTTCTTCATCTATACTTTTACTTTCTACTTGTTCTTACATTTTAAGGAAATTTTCTTTCAATTACTGCTGCTTCTTCATTCAATCAACTATATTTTTTTTCAAATTTTGCGGGGGGGAACTGTGAGCGACTTTTTCCCCTAAATGTACAAATAGATTGCTTCCCACTCCCATGATGCTAGAAGGAGGGCAGGTCAAGGAAAATATAAAGGATAAAGAACACAACTGAATCAAAAATTCTGTTTTGCATTCATGAACTGTTTATAAGAATAAAATCTTGCCACTGATTGTCTAGTTACAATCAAGATGCACATCCCAAGTGCGACTAGTAAAAACTCTATAACCGCAGCAGTAAAGCTGCAATAATAATACAAATCGGGCAGCAAGGCAAAATGACTTTTCCAGACAAAGTGTTTATAGCTTTCTTGAAAAGCTTTACTGTAGGTTGGTTTGGAATAGAGAGAAGGGAAATAGCTAAAAATATCAAAAGAGAAATAATAAAACTTTTTGTATTTGCAGAAAAAAATTCTCATGTCACAATGCCAAGGAGACAGTGCACTGCAAAAGAATTCTGAAATCCTGGCTGAAAAAAATACATATATCATAAAAAATTGGAACTGTCTAGAACGATCTACTATCAAGCAGGGATGAAATGAAAATAAACAGAAAAAGAATGAATCACAAATAGATGGAAAATGTTGGTATAAAACTGCTTAGGAATGAGGATAAGTATAACAAGCTCCAGTGAAACTTGGATGAGAAAGCAGCTTTTAAAAGCAAATTCTCCTCCTGAGGATAAACAAAAAGCAGATTGCAGAGAGATATTTACCCATGATAATTCATACTTTTCACAGGCAATTTTTGAGTGCTGCACCTAAGGCCAAGGCAAAGAACAGCCCAGACTAGCACTCAATGAACAAAATCAAGCTCTCAGAAAAACTCAAGCAACTAAATTAACGGTCACCTGTGCCACCTTGACTCAGGTTCCCACTATATCATCTGCATTAGCATGGATGTTATTACATGTTCATTATTCCTTTGTTACATTCAGTGAATAATTGCAGTAGACAGAGTGGATGGTGTTTATTTAATAGAAAGCAAGACACTAATTTTTCAAAGCTTCCAGCTGCAGTGAAAATGAAACTTAAGATGCTGTGATGACAATTGCCTCCATTATAAAAGCAGGCCCATGGGACCAGGTCCTGTGATCATGCAAATAAAGGTAATACTATAGCATAAGAGGCAAGCCTCTGTCTAGCATTTCTTAATTTTGAATATTTGGAAACTTTGTATTTCCTTAATGTGTCCTTCTCTTCATGTATTTTCTAAAATGTAAACTGAAGCAAAACAATAAAACAGAAACCATTGTATCATGGTGATGGTCTGTACACGTTGTCAGTAGAATCGGGAACTACAACAGAGGGTTGATGACAATTAAGGAGTATCTACTTGAACCCTCATTTCTGAAAAGGAGCACGTGACTGTGGTTGCAGAGCCTTTTGCAGTCTTTACCCACGCTTTTCCATCTTCTCCAATTTGTTCCACACCAGGCTTTTCCCCATGGGTTACCTGATTTTTTCCTTTTCCATTCTTCTTGACTGCACAATGACAATTTCCTCCTTTCAGCATCTCACTCCCACCGATTGTCCACTTTGTCTCAATACTTCACTAATAACCAGATTTGTCCCTGATGACCCCAGCCGCCAAGCTTGGGCTCCTCCATATTTGAGGCGGGCACTCAGAGAGATTTTCATAAAATGATCCTCCGGCTCAGAGAAGGGGCTTAATTTAGAAGCCTCTCACTCTTCACAAACTCTACAGGATTTTAAAGCAAAATGGGTTTGTATCTTGCAAGCCTAATTTTAGGTGGTACATCCATCACCTATAGTGCCTGGGCAGTGACAGCAGTGATGGGAGTTCCCTCATTTATCCTGGGATATAATCTGAAGGGTTTTTATTGATGAAATCTAAGGAATCTACCCAGTGGTTGTATACGACAGTTCTTAAAAAGCTAGAATGGCTGGATTTCAAAAGGGACAGCAAAAGATGATGGAAACTTAGCACAGTGGACTACCTCTATTTTCATGAGCAAATGTTCAAAAAGAAGGAACACTCTGAGCATTGCTATCATATCTGAACAATCAACCGTACATACAGATTGAGTAGCCTGTAAGAAAAAGATTTTACAGCAATTTAAGGATACATCTCTTCTTACTCCTTTCATACCCTGGTACTAATGAGTGTGTTGCTTTTAAAGAGACTCAGTTGTGTTACCATAAAAATAAATACCCCTAATGTTTTCTTCTACATAACAGAAGTTAATGGGAAACCTATTCTAGGTAGGTGTCTTCGTGTGATCCTTCACAACTTACTTATACAATAAGAGTACATTAATATATCACTACTTGCATAAAGACTGCCACTGTGTGGAACTATCATTTTTCTATTTATTCAGAGAAAATCAACAACTTATGTGGCATTACACTTTGCAGTTTTGTTTTCTGTTAGTAATGCATTGTTTACTATCGCTTTGTGTTGTTGGTTTTTGGTTTGGTTTTTTTTCATAAGAAGTGTTGTAATTTGAAATGTGTTTGGCTGACACCTATTTTTCAGGCACAAAGTTCTAAAATATCTTGTAGTCAGACAGCATGGCTGGACACTCAATCTCCAAATTGTAAAAATTGCTAATAGAAAATTCCTGGGTAGCAGCTCTGACCCTTTCTAAAAGCAGGTGATGATCTGAATGGGCTACTAAATCATTGTATTAATTATAACACTGGTTATGTGCTGGTGGCTTCCATTGTACAAGGCTAGCTCTTGAGTGATGACTTCTCTGTAATTCATGACTGACATTGATTTGACAGGGAGATGCAAGTAATTTTTTTTTTTACACTGAAAAAATGTAAGATGAGAAAGACTCTAGCGTTCAAATTTTCCAAGTATTTTCTCAAAAGTCAGTCCCTCTTCAATATTTAACGTGGGTGAAGTTTTTTTTTTATTTAGAACATTATCCGATTACCACAGGTATAGTTTCATTTGGGTTTATTCATTTATTTATGTTAATTTCTGCATTTGTTCCCAATGATTCAAGTAAGATTGATAACATATCACCCACAAGAATAAAAGCTTCTTAGAATGAGTAAATTATAATGAGAATTTATAATTTGAATCTGAAAGAAGGCACTCAAGTGGAAATTATTTTATTTTAAATTGTTAGCATCAATCTGAACTCCTATAATTATGAAAATTTTCAAATACCATGATGTAGCTGAGCTACATCCATCTAATTATCCAGTTTCTGGGGAGAATACACTAAATCCTGTGATCCAGTATAAAAACTGGTAAGAGGTAAGGAGGCATAAAGCTCAGTCATGTATTCTGCCATTACATTTTCCATGTACACAGAGAGTAATTCCTAAAATTAGACACATCATTTTAGCTGAGGCCTCACTAGATCTGGAAAAAGCAGAATAATTACTACCTGTGTTACGTTTAACACAGCTGCTAATACCCCCTAGAATGAAATTTGCATTTTTTTTAACCACATCACACTGTTGATTTACATTTATTATGTTGCTGTATGCAATATCTCCAAAATCTTTTTCTGTAATTCTTCTGCCTAAGGGGTGATTCCCCATTTCGTATTTGTATTTTTTTTTGATCCCCAAGTGCCTTAATATGCATTTTTCTTTACTGGATTTCATCTTACTGACTTCAGATAAATTAGAGAAATTATCATATTCGTTAAATTCTTACTTTTTTTTATTGAGATATTTTGCTGTTGCAAAACTGAATTAATTCTTTAAGTGAGTTATAGCTTTCTACCTTGATAGTTATCCTTCTTTCATCCTATCTTCCCAAGAGACCCTACCTAACAGCACTTGGAATTTGCTAAGTCTCCTTTGTTGAAACATACTTCTGTCAGTCTATCCTCCTCTTCCATCCACGCATCCTCTTCCTAGAGTCCTAGATACATCATAATCACTTACATCAACATATCTTCTGTCTTTGGATTTTCAAGTGGTATTGTCTGGCTAGTTAGAATGACATCTAAAACTGCTAGTACTAACCATTTATTCAAATGAAAATATTGTGTCCGTCTGACAAGTTGTTATTCCTTGTGTGAAAAGCAACATTACTCTTCCAAAGATACAAACTTAATTAAAACCATCTACTACAACCCTGTTATTTCAAAGCATTACATAGCTACACAAAAATAGCCTCATCCACCTACTCCTTCTGTTTGGCAGTTTATAGTAAATCCTTACCATTAAATTAACCTTATTCTTTTTGCCTTTCATCTTCACCCAAGTATCCAACCACACTGCCTCCTCCTGAACTTCAGAGCAGGTATGTGTACATTCTTGATCCACAGAGCAACAGTTCCCTGTGTTTTTCCTTCAGCATGGGCCGGGTTTCACCCTATGTTTAAACTAAACATGAACACGGCAACTATTTCACATAAACGTTGACTTATATCCTGAAGCCTCAAAACTTGCCTGGGTACTTTTCAGAGAAAACAAAGGATGACCTATTGTAGTGACCTGCATGTGTACCAGCCCAAAAACAATGCAGACTAGAAGTGCATGTAAGGAGAAGCTACTTGAGTAGGGATTAAAATGGATGAACATAAAAAGGCAGTATTTTATTAACACAACAAAATGCCGCACAACATAGCCAAGCGAGTAAACAAGAAAAATCGGTAACAGCCCTATAATTATCATGCAAATTGAGATTAATAATAGTAGAAATACTCATCCCATGCTCTTCTAATCAACAAATAGTAGATTACAGGGTAATTAGTAGGGTATTTATATATGATTATTAGGCTCCAGATTACACGGTGACTAATTATAGTAGCAATCTGAAGGCATGCTAATGACCATGGAATCATCTGGCAAAAAGTACATAAATTAAAGGTGTAGCATGTCCTAGAATTGTATACATGATCAAACACGGATATAAATATAACAAGATATTTTTCATTATTTATCCATTTCTCCAAAATAATGCAAAATAAGGCATCTAAGGAATACTTTTGAAAAACCACATGGTATCAGCACAAGATTTACTAGAAAATGTTATTCATGATTTATTGAATGACCATGACCATAAAAATATCTGTATCAGTTTCACTAATTTGCAAAAAGGACAATTCAGAGAAAATTTGAAAGCCTAAGCAGTATGATGGACACATGCTATTTTTGTGACTCTCACTCCTAACTAATTCCTGTGAGCAATATATAGGACAATCTCTGTCCTTTTGAATGAGAGCACATCCTTAAGAACTTAAAAACAATGTGAATTCTTCCTGAAAATGTAAAAATAAAATTTATCAGATTTTCTAATTCGACCAAACATAAAACTGGCTTCCTATGTCCACACAGGGACACCAATACCATGATTTTCTGATGTGGTAGGGTATGCAGCAACTGTCTTGGGTGAAACTACCGGAGACTGAGCATTAATGAAACTCAGACCTTAATTTAGGAGCCAAAAGTGAACTTTCAGTCTTAAGTTTAGACAGCCTTAAAAACAATCCTCAGGAGAAATTATCATAAAGCACTACTTTAGTATGATTATTTTAAAACAATGATAATTTATTTCCTGGGAAAACCAGAAGAGTGGGTAATTTCTGGGCGATAGAAGAGAACGTTTATACAGCCACTGCCACATCTACTCTTTCATTTATCAATGTCTGTTTTCTACTGCAATCCAAAACAATAACAATGATCTTTACAATCAACAGAGACTCTGTAACAGGCATGAAAAGAGAGCAAGAGAGGTAATGGAATGGCGCATACACTCTGCAGAACGTAATTAGAAGAATGGGAAAGTTAAATGCTAGTAAAAAGAATAAAGTGTGGGAGAAAGACCATCTAATGAGAAATAATAAGGAAAGAGTGTGGACCGTATTCTTGTAGCTGCCTAAACCAGCCTGACTTTTAAGTTCTAGTTATAAATGCTAAACAAGATCAAAAGACTTGTTCTCAGGTGAACAATTGGACATAGCATGCCTCATTCTCATATTAATAAGGACCTGGGAACGAGCTAGAGAACATTAAACTGTCCAGTGCTGCTTAGCCCTGGGGAAGATGCTTCAGAAAGTCTTACACAAAGGCTGAATTCTGCTTATCAGTTAGCAGTTCTCATGAACTGTGAAGAGCACTTACAGAATTGGGACATAAAGCATTTGATCTGTGAATCTTCCATTACTCAAGGCAGAAATTATTTCTGAAACTCTAGAACTGCCTGATTTCTTTTGAGAATCGGTTTGGGAGGAGACCTGGCATGCACAGCTCTTCCCCCTGCAGCACAAAAGACTGGCTTGGTTGCCCCTCTGGCATCATCCAGCCTCCTTAAAGCTGGTACGGAAATGTCATGGGCCGAGGAATCACACAGAGAAGAAGAAATGTTTATTGAGTAGCCCATTTTCTGGAGCTAGTGATGCAGGGATCAAAACCAGGGCTGTTCTCAACCTCAAAAAAGATTAGGAAGCCTGAAGCTGTTTCTTTTCATTTTGTGCTAATATTTTACACCTTCCCTGCAGGGCTTTTCTCCAGGGCCTTTTGCCAGACAAAGCTTAGCAGTGAAGTGACTCCGGTATTGCTGGGAAGAGCACAGTGAGGCCAGAAGTGGAAAAGGATACCTTCGGCTGTGAGATGCAGTTAAAGCAGTAGACTTTATAATGACTTCTATAGCTTATATCATACTCTGTCAGCATATTTCTCTTCCTCAGCTGAATTTTTATTTCCATATGGTCTTCACTGATGTTTTCTTAAAAACATTCCCACACTAAGGCCACAACTACAGGGCCCAATAGCGTTAATATATTTACCTGGTACAACACAGAAGTAGCATTGCTACACTAGCCATCGCTGCACCCAAATTAAAAAGCCCTGTCAGCTGGGTACTTGCATGACTTCACTGCTTCCAAAATCCCGAGTGAGGATAACTACAGACTCTGTTCCACCCTTCACTCCACAGTGAAAACAAATTCTGACTTTTTTCTGATTTGCTGTCCTTTTTAGGGAAATCCAGTTGCTGTATTTACCTTATGCTCACGTACCACCAATCACAGGAACAATTAAGCAACCCATTAATCACTCAAAGGGAATTCTTGCCAAACAGATTTTGAAAAAAAATAAGGGTTCAGCTGATAAAATAAATGAGAGATGGATGAGAAGGTCAGAGAAGGACAATGGCATAGGAAATCTGCTAAATATTTATATTACTGCAAAATAAGTAAAAAAATTGAATTATTACGAATCAATACATTTTTGAAGACACATATGCAAGACATAAACAGATAGAAATGCTGCTACAGAGGGTGAAATAAATCTAAAACAGCAGAAGGGAAGACAGTTGTGAGTGAGAATGAGTGAAATATGCCAGAAATTGTTGCATGTTTTACAGACATGAAAATTAGAACAGAGGGTAAGTAATTTTGTAGGCTACTAAACAACAAAAAGTAGCAAAAGCTCCAAAACAGACTGTTTATATTACAGCATGATGAAACAGATGAAAGATAGGGAGAAATACGGAGAAATAGAAATGTTAAATATGTCATGAGGAAGAACAAAACCTAACATAGGTAAGTTAGGATGAATTTTACAGCAGCTCAGGGTCTAGTCTTCAAACTAACAGCCATGACAGATTTCACATATTTTATATTATAAATGGTGAGATGCAATTACAGAAGAAAGAAAAGAGATTGTTAAAGACAGGAAAAACAGAGATGTGAAATAATGGAAAAAGGAATGAAAAAATGTCAAAAATCAGAAAAGATAATAGCACCTTGATAATAACTGTTGAGAAATTCATATGGGGACCTGTCCAATATTTGTGGCAATGTGTTTCAAAGGAAGATAGCAAAGAACTATGAATGATAAAAAGAAGCCAAGATTGGCAAGATCTTGGGTTGAATTTGGCTCTGTTGAGAGATTCCAGTAATAAGATTACAACAAAACAAAGAGACATTAGAATGTCAGATTTCTTTTTCAACTGCATGAAGATGGGTTCTTCCCAAATACTTGAAAGCATAAGGCCAAAACAAGAAAAAAAGACAACAAAAGACATGTCTCTGTTATAAAAGGTAGATAATGCGCTACAGGAATGCAAAAGATATAGGAATACAAAAGAAATAACTTCACTTGGAATCAACTTGTGGATCATATTGTGAAGGACTACAGTCTAAGATTCAACTGTGAATGCAGTCCAAAGAACGCTAGAAATCACTAGAGACAGGTTTCACTTTCTTTGTGTCTTTTCTGACTATTCTCCTTAATTTTGATGAACCAGATTATTTCTTAGGTAAAACAACCAATTTCATAAGTAAATGTAGATAAGCAAATGTCAGTTGTTTTTTTAAGAACAGTGGTCTTATAAAAGAACTTTAGATGATATCTAGATTCAGGAGGAAACACAGGTGGTGTGACTCCACTATATTCTGTAGCGAGTCAATGGCAAGAAACAGTTTGACAAAAATACGTCTCTGAGGTCATCATCTTATGTGGGTTTCTTCAGCTGCAGCACCATTGCACGTGGCTCACATACATCCTCTATGCCTGGCCACCTCTTCCATTTTTCTGGGAGAGCTATTTTTGCAGCCGTGTGGTGACCCAAACCGAGGAACTGGTGAGCCAGAAAAAAACCCTCTCTTCCTATTACATCAGTTTTCAGCCTGATGACTTTGCCAGGACCGTTCACTGGGTGGTGGTGCAACTGAGGGGACAAGTGGAAGGGGCTGGGGGACAAAAGAAACAATATCAGCTGTGGGCTCCTTAACTTGGCCTGAATCCCATTTTGCCCCAATGGCTGAGGTGATACGGCACCTGCATTTCCATCTTGATTTTGTATACCACTAATCTGCATATCAAAGGTAAAGTCTTCGCTTTGCCCGCACCGCACTTGCCCTTGCCTCCTCTCGCCTCCGCTCGTTCGTGGATGACTGCCACTTCCTCGCTCAGTGCACTGGGCTCTGCAACTCTGGTTTCAGTATTACGTTAGTGTAGGTAGCAGTGCTCACTCTTTCTTCTTTTTATGCCGCAGAAATAATCTAGTCCTTCAGGGAGAAACAAAGAGAATTCTGCAGAGTGAGAAGAAAAACCAGGTAATTCCCCTGCACTCACAGAAATGGAATTTTGTTCAGAAAGCCATGTGCTATCTTGAATAAATATGCCTGTTTTCAAAATGTAAACAGTGAAAAAACTCAATTTTAGATGAAATTTCTAAAAGAGAACCAAAGATACAGCATGGCATTTTACATTGTAATTATATGCTTTTGAGAAAGTGCAAAGCATAACTGCCATAGAGGCACTCAAGTAATTATCAGATGTGTCTCTAGAAGAAAAATGTTAGACCCTTAAGCAATGTTTGGTTTAAATTTGAAACATTTTGTTTCAAACTAAAATACGGCAATATAAATTCTGATTCTAAACTAGTTTTGAAGTTCCCTGCATCAGATAAATGAACTACTCAGAAAATGTCTGATTTTCATTAGCATAAACCTAGATAAAACCAGGAAAACTTAAACAAGTGGTAGACTACTTTATGTTCATGTTTACATGTTACAAAAGCAAAAACTAACGAATAAAACAGTGAGTTAATAATGTGAGTTGGTTTTTGGAGGCAACATATAAAATTCTCATAAAAGTTTTGATGTGAACCCTTCCTTATTGTAATGATATGAAACTTTGCTAAGTAAGGACAAACAGATACCAGCAGAAATCTTTCTGTGATATAGCAAGGGGTCTTGAAGGGCTCCAGAGGTCATATAGTTTTCCATCTTAAAATAGTTCCCTACTTAGACCTTAACAGGCTTCACTGCAGAGGAGATATTCTCATGGCCTTGAATGATTGTCACAGCTTCAGCAGGAACACTTCTCAGAAGAGAGGCAGACCTTCCTCTCATGCAAAGAATAATCTTTTTAGGAAATTTATATCATTGCAGTTTTCTTTTGAGACGTCTAATGCATAATCACTTCTCATAACAACTTAGGGTATTTCTGTAATATGGGGGAACCCAGTTCTTTATATTAACACGTGTGGACCTACAGAAAATATTTTAATTCTTTGGAAGGCCTTAGCACAGAGATTTACATGTGTCAATGATGTATCATTTGCTAGTCTTTTATTTCCGCACTGCACTGTAGGGTTCATTTGGCAAGAAATTATTTCATATTTTCAGCAAATGTATAAAAATGCAAGAATGTACATTTCTAATATACTATTTCCTTTGCATCAATAGTTCCAGTTTCAATTCATTTACTGCTTTGTGAAACTAAAATTTAGTACATCTTTGGAAAAGAATAAATTGGGGTGCTAAAGAAATACTTGAAAGTGAATTTCTGAGTTTCCAGCAAATCTGTGTCATGAGCGCATCTTTTCCCTCTGTCAAATCATTACCCACTGTCAGAAACCGTCAGTGTGGTACTTTATTTTTATGAGGTATTCCTTGCTCTGTGCTTATTTCATGCTTTTGGATTAGCAGAAAACAATTTCACACCCAGTGAAATTAGTGTTACATGTAATAAGAATACGTAGTTTGAAGCTTCATTCTGCTGAATTGGCCTGATTTGGTATAAATGGTTCCTAGAGAGCCATGCCTATAATTTTAAATGGTTCAGTGAGATCAAAGGTAATTTTTCTCTTCTTCTTTCAGTCTACTCTCACCACAACTGGAGAAAATGTTTAAATTATAAGAGTTTCAATCTAGTAAAGCACTTACTGTTACGTATGTGTTTAGGTTTTTGTTAGTCAACAAAGCACTTAAACATTTCTTTCGTTCCTACTGACTTCAAATTCTACATAAACTTAAACTGAAACACACACGTATTTGCTTTCAGAAAACAAGGCCAAACTGAGAAATATATTTTAAATGGACTTATCCAAGAAAAGCTTCAAGCTGCCATCTGATTCCATTAAAATTCAGTAAAGATTCTATCCTGTGCAAAATCCGTGACTATAGCTAGAGAGATTAAATTGTCAGCCTTTGGAACCTTATCTAAAGTTAAAACCTGTCAAAACCCTTTAAATAACTATCAAAGTTGTCATGTTATGTTCAGCAAATAACTAGTGATTTTTAAGAAATAAAAATAATCTATGATGTAATGAGATTAAGATATGCAATACTTGTAAGATTGCCAAATAAATGCTAGTAGTGCTTTTCAAATTAGCTAGTGATAGCCACTTCTCACTGAATCTCAGGAATAATATCACCAATTATTCTCGCATCTCTTCTCAAATGCCCAAGTCATCTTTGTGCTGTCTGGCTTTTTCCCCATTGAATATTATAAATTAAACAATTTTGGTAGAACAGCAGACTACACTGTTGAAGATCTTGAAGATTTATAGTGAACGGAATATCTATCAATGGTCAGGTAAAAGTTACTCCACCCCACATAACAGAGTAGAAGAGTACTGAATAAACCTGAAGAAACGTTTGATGTCTCCATCTTCCAATTCAGCCTTGTTACTCTACTATCTGTAATGCCATCATAATATGATTTTCACATGTTCAGCTCTCCGTTTCCTAACTTCTGAAAACCTGCCTGCATGTCCCTTCGTTAAGATCCTCGCTCATCCTACGTGACGCCCACTGGGGCCATAGGCTGGCACAGCCAGGAATTACCACTGACAGAAAACCGAGGTGCTCAGCTGTCCAGCCTAAAGAGCATATGCTCATTCCAAAATGCCTCGCCAGATGTTCCCCGAGCCACCTGTGCCCTAAAACTTGTACTGCTGCATTTTTAGGGAAGCACTTCTCTCTCTTCACCATTTCTTTGAGAAATCCCTGTATCCCCTTACCTATGTTTCTTTCTGAATTTACTGTAATTTTTGTCTTTTCAATACTCCCCAAGTTCCAGCTGTTCAAATTCAGATACTAAAACCAACTGATGAACCCAGCGAAGTCATCGCTAAAGAACTTCTTTCTTCTCCCATTACTTTTAGAATCAGATTCGTATCTGGAGTCTGAATGAACCAAAGCTTACATAAACTACAAGCAGCGCAGATGCCCACGTTGGCTCGGAACTCCTGGGCAGCCCTCCTCCTCGGCAGGGACACCTGGAAGCGCTGCCGATTCCCACGCACCCACCCACCCTGCATCTCGCTCAGTTTTCAAACAGGAACACTCTTTCGCCTTGGCCTATGTGTCCGCTATTATTTGGTACTGACTTTTGTAATTTTTCACATACTATGCTTTTCTACAGTGAATTTGGGTATCCTTTTTAATGGAGAATGTGAAAAAGATGAAGCCACCTGGCACAGTTTTCTATTCATTTTTGAGTAGTAACCATCTCAGCTGTGTAAGTGTCACTGGGAGATACGAACCTTGTTCTAAGCAAGGAGACTGCTTGGCTCTCTGATGAAAGGGTGTGTAAAAACAGAAGCAGATAAGAAACCCACAGTATATAAACATGAGGAGAACAGCTTCTTATAACATGAAAGCAGCACCACTGATAAAGTGGTTAAGGCAGTAAAGTATCTGAAGAATAACAGTCACAAAAAAAGGACTAACCAAACAAAGATCAAAACCTTATCCCCATGCTACAGGACCTACCAAGTGGTTAACTGCAGCCCAAGTTAAAAACAAAGTTAACACACACACACAAAATTTTATTAAAATATATATGGTCAGAACTCTTTTAGTAAAATAGAATATATAAATCTATGTGGCTTTCATGACATATAATATACAGGAGAGAGAAAGAAGGAAAATAGAACTGTTCAAAATGAAACTTATTTGATTAAATACAAAAAAATTCTTTCTGAAGTAAGTGCAGAAAGAGCATTGTTATGGTATTTGTCCTCTCCCCCACCCCAAATCCTATCTTTTTCCCCTTCTATTTCTAATTAATAGGTTGCAGACACACACAGGCACACCTGAGAGCTGAACAGCAACACAAACTAAACTTATATGTGGAAAAAAAGTGAGCGCAGATATATTAGATAAAATAGATTACAGGTACATTATGTAAAATAAGTTTTAAAAATTAATACATAATATTAAGGGTGCACAAGTAAAAGAAATGTTATACCTCATACCATACGTAAAAGAAAGGTCATCACCTTATACTTCTGTATCCATTTATGCATGGCAGTATCAGACCAAAAGGAACAGGGGTTCTAGGGGATTGCTGTGTCCGCTTCTCCAGCATGGCCAGAAACGGAGCAGCAGGGTGATCAACAGAGGCTGTGGACCCAGGTGTTTGCCTTGGGAAGCCCATCTGGAGCAGCTGGGGACTGTGAGGAGACAAGCCATGGCTGAAAAGAAAACCTCACAATTCATTCCAGTAGAAAACTAATGAGAGGTTTCTCTTGCTCTGAGGTGTGCTGATTAGCGGTCAGCTCCATGCCCCGAACGGTGAGCCCAGTGAAATCAATGGCAAAACTCCTCTTGTTTTCAACATGAGCAGGATTGCCCATCATATTTATAAAGGATAGCAGCAGCTACAAAGGTTGATCTGCAGTCCCAGTACAATCTCCTAAACATCTCTTCTACCTGCAGTTTCCTTTACCTGCAAATATACCAAAGTGGAAAAAAGCTACAGTTGGAGTCAGTGAGAGCCTTCTGCACGAGAGGAACGTCCACATGCATGCAAAAAAGCATCCACAGCATTTCAGACAAACTTAAAGTATTCCAAGAATTGCCTATATTAATGGCAAGGGAAACACTTGGTATGTTTAAACAGTAATGTTTAAAATTGGATTCCAAGTTATAATAAAGTAATTTTTAATACAACTTAAAGTTGTCATTTTTTAATATATAGATATATACATCACAGGAAATGTGAATAAGCACATAATACATTTTGAGAAATTTATTAAAATGGAGAGAGGAAAACATCAGAACTAAAGGTCCTTTTCCTGTAAGCTGAGACTCCCAAAGATAATTTCTTTTACAAAGTCATATTATCTACTAATCTTGGATATCAGTAAGTGCAAGATTCATGTTAATTTCCACTACGTTTGAATCAGTATCTAAACAACCACCTCTTAATATCTGAAGTGTGTCATTATTAACTAATCACAGCAAACAAACAAACCAACAAACAACGCCAAGTGTATGTAGATTATACCTGATACAAAGCCTCTGTCATCACAGAAATATCCCTGTGCCTATGAGGAGATGATGGGTGGATGAAGAAAAATAATCATGGCAAAAAAAAAAGATAAACATGTTGAGAAACTTTCCAAAACACTGGGTATAAGCCTTGATAAAGTGAATTTGTTAGTGATGCAAATAACTTATCTGCCTCATGACGGACATGATCTGTTTCTTACATATCCTAAGCTCAAAGCTGGCAAAGAATGCTTCCATTTATTTTTAGCTGTTTTAAAGCACCTCTTCTTCCTAAATGAATTTTTCCTCTGATTCAAGCCACTGTCTTCCTCATTCTCCTCAGACTTGCAGGAAATTGCATTGACAGTGCGTCAGTTAAACACAGTTACCTATCTCCTGAAATGCTATTAGCTTGAATTCCAGCTGTCAGATTTTACATTTAATTAAATAATCCTAATTTCACCAAAGGTTGTAAAATTACATCAGTCTGAACCCTGGATAACAGAATGGCTGTGCACCAAACCTTGGCTTTCTAAAAGTTCTCATCCTTAACAGAACTAGTGATCCACTCTAGCCCTCCAGAGAAATGATCCATTGCCTTCCAACAAACACAAGCCTGGAAACAAGATCAGCTCAAAGGCCAGAGATCAGCTGCTAAGTATAGTAGGGAAGTTAGGTAATTAGGTATTTTGCAAAATAAATGAATTATTGGTCTGCTTACATGTTGCTGAACTCATCTATATTCATACTCTGTATTGCCCAACATTCACTGGGCTATATATTTGTTATGTTGACAATTTTGCAGATTTTATACTACACAAAAGCAATATACAAGGAAAAATAAAATGCACCGTAAAATAGCAAAAAATGTGAGAGCACTAAATGAATTCACATGTAAAGCCCTTGATGGTAAATTGTCCTTCTTCAGGAGTGAATGTGCCCAGCTACATATTTATATATGCTTGGACATAACCTAGGGTTTGCATAGATCTATAATGATCATATATTAACTTGATTTTTCCAAAAAGCCACAATGCTTTTTCTTGCTGAAGTTCATAGTTAAATGGGCAAGATGCCTGAGTAAAATGTATTTCCATTTTATATTTGAAAATAGATCCATTCTCAGTTTCGTTGCTTGAACAGTTTTATGCTTTTTGGTTCATGCTCCTGTTCATAAAAGCACGTAAGTGCATGCATGACTTTAAGTATGTATATAAACTCAGCTGTAGTCATTGAAACATTGCACCTTGTGACTAATTCCCTTGGCTTTAACAGAATCTAGGCACTTGCTTAAAACTAATAGAAATTAAGTCGGTGCTTAACTACTTTGCTTAATGAGTCTGCAATGACTCTCATGTACTGAACAGTTCATGAACTGAACTGTAAACAGAAGAATGAATCACAGTTATATCACTTTATATTTCTTTGGCAAAATAAATATTTGATTAGCAGAAAAAGAGTTTGAAAATCATAGATAAATTTTATTTCATACATAAGAGTACAAAAAATGAATTCTAAGAAATCTTAAATCTGTTTCTTCACCTTCAGTAGTGATCAGATTGTAAGAATATCAGCAGAAATATCTTGAAGGCTTTTCTATCCACTTTAGCTCATGTTTCTATAAGGGTATTAACTGATAGTGAAAGATAAAAGTATAAATCAGGCCAGCTTGGAGTGTTAAAGTGGTAACTGTGCCATTACAGAGTGAATTTACAGAATTTATAGTATTTTAATTAAATAAAATTAATGAATTACAGAACACCAGAGAACAGATTAAGAAAAGAATATGTTACTTCACAGCAGAAGATATCAGCTATGGGTAATAAAGGCATAATTAATGTTGCTGGATTCAACTGATAATGTCCTCTCTTTTCACAGTTCCATTCCTTTTTTAAAGAGGTAGCTAACACACATGTGAGCATTTTGCTTTCATAAAATAAGTAACAAGACTTGCTTACTTTTAGCCGTGAATATCAATATTCCCTTCGTACTTGCATCGTACCTGTAAAAGCATCGTACTTGTATAGTACCTGTAAAACTTTGGGGATTGTGGTGTCATCTTCGTTTTAGCGATCAACTGCAAAGATTTGTAGAGATTTGCCTAAACTGGGAGTTAGTAAGGGTCAGACTTTGCTTAGCTGATTTCAAGTGCTACAGAAGTACGCGAGAGAATGCCAGCCTCTTGCCTGGAGCTAGTAACTACATGTTTCTGAATAGAGCTAGGCAGATACCTCCAGAATACAAGAAATCCTGATAATCTAAATAAGGTACTCATTTTTTTCCTCTGGTTTTATGGCCAGCCTCAATGCCCCTGTGAAGCGATTTGTTTGTCCCGAACACTGAATGAAGATCTCTTTAAAAACCATACACGGGAAACACTAACCTCAGCTGCAGCCATGTACATCCATGGAGTATTCAAAGTGCTGATTTTTGCTTTTGAGGGGCAATAGGAGGGATGGCAAAGGCATAAGCAGAAGAAAGTGGAGGATAAAGCTGAACCAGCTTGATGGAAACACAGCCTGCCTCAGAATTCCCCACAGCTGAGTGGTTAGGACACTGAATGCCCTAAAACTTTGTGCGTGGCAATGGTTTGGGGAGCTGATCTGGCTAAAAACCCTAATTATTTTATAAATAAATCCCTGAACTAATTCCTGAACTGGCTTACCAGGGAGCTACCTAAGTGTCAAATGCAAAAGCAAGGGCATGGGTGGGACTGCTGATGCGAGAGAGGGAGGAGGACGGCAGAATTGTGGCAGCCTGGATTTGGATCAGCTTAAAATGAACCACACCTTTCTAAGCCTGAAGCCTGCATAAATTGTCACATGGGGAAAACCTGACACTAAATCAATGAAGATACGATGGACTCTAAAGCCTGGCGTCTTTCTCATTTTGATGCCTGCGACTAAAGGACGTTTTTTGCTGTTTCTTTTTCCTTGTGCAAGTCCTTACTCTTGGATATGAAGATACCAACATGAAACCAAACAGAATTTCAAAAATTTTTGAATGAAAAGATTTATTCTGTTCATGCATTAGATGTGTCTGCCATAGAAAAGACATTATACGCAATTTCACTTTAAAAGCCCTTTAACTATTCTAAACATAGGGGAAAAAAAATGGTTCGGCACAGAAATTTTACATTTATCTGAGGACTCCTTGATGAGATAGCTTAGTTCCCTGAGGTTGGTAGCAACAGATGGGTTTTCTTGTTCTGTTTGACTACCCTGAATGTTATGTCTTGCTACAAAAAAAATTGATAAAGCTCATACCAATTTAATAATTTGTGGAACTTATTATTTTACAGTAGTCTCTGCAGAACCTTGACAAAATTTGTAAGAACACACCACAGTTACATACCAAAAATTGTATAAATAAATGTGACTTGTACTATATTTCATTTCTACAACTTTTGCAACATTCCACAGAGCAGTGAACTAAACACCTCATCTCATGGGCACAGTAAAAAAGGAGTGTTTGTGAAGTAGGAATGCACACTATGGGAGAATATGTCCTGCAGTTGCCTTTGGTAATTTAAAGGAAGGAGGCTGGAATGACAACTCCTTTCATACAATTAAGATCAAAAATGCTGGATATTCCATTTGCAGAGTGACTGCTCTAACTAGCATGCTATCCTGAGTATTCAAAACGAGATGTGCTAGTATGAATATACATAACTAGTTCTTTGGGGAAAAGAATAAACAAAAAATGTCCTAGCTTATTGCTACTCTATCCTGTCTTCCATCTGAAGAAAATATCACCATCTGTCTTTGGAGAGCTTGTCCAGCACACTGGTAGTTCAGTGTCTCCGGTTAGCTAACACAGCATTCCTCCAACAATTTTTTCTAAAAAGGTGGCCACGACTTAATTTTGTGAGGGGAGCAGTTTTGCATATATGTGAGATATGCTTTCAGAATGCTTACCAAAACAAGTTCCTCAGCAAACGTAGGCAAAGCAATGTCTTGCTTCCAGATCTCAATCTAGTTTTGGCAGAAGCTAGGCACAAACTTGCTCAGACTGGGCAGAAGTCTAGACACCCTAGTAACAGCATTTCCATGTTTGAACTGGCTAAAACGATGCACTTCCGAAGCGAGGCATTGACTCGGCAAGACTCGACAGAATCACAGTTTTGGATGTCGGCATCTACCTTATACTCTTGGTGCTTAAATCCTCATTTGGATTCAGCCACTAGACTCATAATCATTTCAATGCTTTTACAAAAACATTAAACATAATCATATTGAAATACAAGTGTGATAGTTGCTTTATGAATGTGTAGATACATTCACATGATGTGTGATTGTTCATTATATGAACGGTCTTATTTCCATACTATGAAGGAACTACTTCAGATGGGTGGAACAATTTCCCCCTTCCTTTGTCACAGGCAGAGATTTCTTGCATGAAAGGGAACTTGTTTACTTCATAGAACCTGCCTGATCATGAGATTCTTTAGCAAAACAAAACAAATGAAAAACACATACCAGTACTAATTATCTTTACTAGTTATTCTTCCTCCTCAGAGCAGTCCCATGTTTTTAGGCACTGCACATAATGTGACAAAAGGAGACGATACAGAGCTATATATTAGTAATAACCACCATTGAAGGACTTGTCCATTTTCTCCCTACATGTCTGAACTGGTTCTCTAGCAAACTTGTTGTAGTAGTTTTACTATGACACTGATGGTAAAGATATGCTTTAACAAGATTTGTAAGGAAAATTATATATTTGCAGGGAAGAAAAAAACATGCTTTCAGGTAGACAAATGCAAACCTGCTCAGACCACAGGAGAGACTCTTTCGTCTGCAGTCATGGAGACATTTAAATGACTGATGCCTTTCTCAGAGAACCAAAAGGCCAAGAGTTAGCTGCTTAAATCATATGCCATTTGCATGATATGTGTATCACAATGTCCCCTCGAAACAACAGAGAAATCATCTTATATCAATTCATAGTCAGGTAGAAAGTTTGTAATCCTTCCCTTTAGTTTAAAATTGTTAACCAAAGGTTTCCTGGGGGAAAATAAAACACCTACAAAAAAACAAAAAGGAAGGAATGGGAGCTAGGTTAGTAATTTAGCACCCAAAGCATCACTGAACTACTGGTGTGGCTGTACGTGCGGCAAACTGAAGTTTGGCAAACATGCATACATGAAAGGCAGCATGGAGTAACCAAATTGACACCTAGGGACCCTTTTGGCCCCTCAAAATTCTGAGCATATAAAGGAATATAAAGTACACTGAACACTTTTTGCAGCTGAAATGGAAGAAAGAAATCCTCACCTAAAATCATGAGTATTTAGAAAACTACTTAAACTACTGTTCTCTGTATTAAAAAAAAAATATCTCTTTTAGTAAGGCATTCACTGTCTTTGTAAAGAATCATCTGTAATATCTGGTACTGTTAAGGGAAAATGAAAATAGAGCTAACCCTTGGCGTAAGCATCTTCAAGGTAAAGGAATGGAAACGTAAGGCATTAAACTCTGTTTTAAACTGAAGGAACCTGGCTGTAGGCATCTACCACGTGTGGGTGAAGTGAAAAAGATGAGAACTATGAATTATCGAGGGCAAGGGAAAGGCTAAGATTATTCAAAAAGTACCTGTGACCAAATGTTCACATATTAAGTTAAAATAGTAGCAAAAATGAAAGACAAAAGAAGAACAGGGCTGCAGACTTTCCTATGAAGTGTGGCCAAATTGGGCAAGAAACTAAGTTTCATATCCAGTATTGCAGCCCCATGGCCAGCTCTACTTCCACATGCAATTTATGAAGTTATGAGTTTTGATTCTCAATCTCGTTGTATTTCGAAAGAATGGCATTTTCTTTCCCTGAAATATTGTGAATAATAATCAGTGTCTGCAAGATAAATTCTAAGTAGGTTATACAGAGGTAGTAAAGCACACTAATAATATGTTGACCTTCTAAATATAAACATTGCAATTATATTGCTACAACTACAACTAGCGAATGCTTTGGATGCCAGTCTAGCAGGGTAGGAAGCTAACTTTAATCATAAGAAAAGAGACACTTCATTGAATGGAGCTAATCCTGTGCTTACAAACCTTGCTGAATCATAGCCTTTTTGAATGTGTGCTGTCATACAGGCCACCAGCTGTGGAAGTACGGCAGTAGAAGGCTCTTTAAAGAAAGTTTGAAGTTCCTGAATGCAAGTAATTTACTCACTAAGTAAAGTTTGCAGCATAAATAGAAATATCAGTTGAAAATAATCAGTACTTTCTGTAAAGGATTTTATGTCCTTTTCCACATCTGAGCAGTGAATGATTTCTTAGTTTTTATGAAAAAAAAAAAAAAAAAAAAAAAGAGATTTCAGCAAGATCACATATTGACCTTCTTGGATGGACTGAGGTTAAGGTACTCTCTCTTGAAAATGATGATCACAATTAGCTTGTACCTTTTCCTAAATATCATCTCAATTTGCAATTATTTGTCTAAAAAACAGTTACATTTTTATATACACTGAGATTTCTTCAATGCTTATTTTTCAAACTGTTATTTTAAACAAGATTTTCTGTTACTGTTGAGACAGATCTGCTGGTTTGCTCACCTTTTGACCAAACAGGAACTAAATTTACAGCCTGCCAGAACATTTACAATTTGCAGTTTAGGGAATCTTTAAAACATTCAATTCAAGGCATGAATCATGACAATTTTTGTATGCGATGTACAAAACTTAATAGAGAAGGAAATTAAGTAGTAAAGCAAAACAGAAGTGCAAAACTTGTACTCCGAAGAATACACAAATGAAATTTGAAATTTTGTAGCATAAGTGATGTCATCCTCATTGACCGGTAATTCTTTTCACAGGCTGACAGGAAGCAGAGATGACCTAGCATTTTTCCAAATTAGTCATAATCCTTCATGTCAACAAGCTAAAAGATAAAAATACATGTTATATCCTCTGGGTATTGTGACTATGAACGAGACTGTAAGGATCTCTTAAAGATCAGGGAAGATGTACATAAATTTGTAATTCTTATATACAATTCATATATTTATACTCATTTTTTGTATACACACACATAATTATTTCTCATTATTGAGCCTACTCCATAGAGAAACTAGTAGGCCTTACAGTCCCATGTTTTCACATTTAATAAAGAGGAGATGCAAAATGCCACCTGCGTGACTTGATTTACACATCAGCTTTACAGATATCCTGCTTATTGGAGCACAGGCTAGCAGCTGCGAACAGCCTAAAACTGGGCCCGAACGAGGCATGGGAGAAAATTAGGATCTCCTTCCCAATTTTGACGCGACCGCTTCTTGGCGACTCGGCTCGCGCACCAATATTCCCCGTCTTTCGGCGTAATCGCCAACAAGTTTCTTGGCGGCTGCGGAATGACCCATGTCGGGCACTCGGCTGCTGCCACACCAGGTGCCCTCTCAGCTGAGCACGGCGCAGCTCGGCGCACCCGCCACCCGTCCCCGCAATATTTCGCGGGCCCGAGCAGGGAACGCGGAGGGGCCGCGGCCGTTGCGATACTCGCACCTGACGTGAAAGCGGGGAGTAAAATCACGCCTGAGAAACCCTTCGCAACGTGCGGGTGAGGGACCCTCGCCGACCCCGGAACCGCCGAGTTACTCGAACACGCGTGGGGAACGACAGGCTCCCCCCTCCCCGCCCCCAGCTGTCACTGTGAAACCAGGTAGGCCAGGAAGCCGCTCCGCAAGGGCCACATCAATCATTTTTAACTTGCCGTGGGGAGCGGACGGGACCTCCCCCCGCCGTCGTCGTCGTCGTCGTCGTCGTCCCCGCATCCGCAGCACTGAGGGAACGCGGGGGCGGGCGCGGCATCCGCCCGGGCCCCCCCCTCCGCCTCCCCTCCGCCGCCTCTGAGGCGGGAGGCGGGAGGCCGAGCGAAGGGCGCCGGCCTCCCCAGACGCCCCCGGGCTGCGCCCGCGGCGGGGGGGGGGGGGGGGGCGAGCTCCGCGCTCCCGCCGTGCGGCGGGACCGCGCTTCCCCCACCCCTCCCCGCCCGCCCTCTGCGGGACCGTGCCGCAGCGGCAGGAAGGCAAACCCCGCCCCTCCGCCCCGCGTGTGGCGCGGCTCAGGCACAGCTCGGCACGGCTCGGCTCACCCTCGCCATTGTCTCATCTGCGCGGCGGTCCCCGCTGCGAGTGGCGGGCGGCGCGGCGGCTGGCCGCGATGCTGAAGGGCTCCGCGCCCCCTCAGAGGCGGCAGCGGGAACGGGCTCCAGCCCCCGGCGGCAGCAGCAGCAGCAGCAGCAGCCAGCCCGCCTGCTGAAAGACTGAAACTTTGCGTCCCCGCCGCTCTCCCTCCTCCCGCCTTCCCGGCTCGGCTCGCCCTTCTCCATGCGCTGAGCGGCCGCGGGGCGCCCGCTCGGCCCCATGGACGCCTTCAGCGCCGCCAAGGCCAAAATGGGGGCGAAGAGCGGCGGCGAGGCGGCGGCGGCGGCGGCGGCGGGGCTGGCCGCGCCTCAGCCCGCCGCGCCGGCCCCCAGCCCCGCCGGTCCCGGCTCGCCCGCCGCGCCCGAGCCCGCCGCCTACAAGCTGGAGGACCTGGAGACCCTGGCCACCGTGGGTGAGTGAGTGCGGGAAGGGGGGGAGAGGCGGCGGGACCGGGGAGGAACAAAGGAGCTGCCCAGGTGCCAGCCTCCGGCCGTCTGCCCCCTTCCCTCCCGCAGCCGCGGGCGTTGCGGGCCCGTTCTGTGAGGCAGCGGGGCTGGACCGGCGGCCGTTTAACGGCCGGCAGGTGCCGTTGGGAGCCACCCCCCCACCACCACCACACACACACAACGGCGGCGCTGGGGAGGGGGCCGCCGGCTGGCCTCACGGCTGCTGGGCGCCGCGGGGCTGCCTGCGGAGCCTGGGGAAGAGGCGCCGCCGCAGGGTCGGTGGAGTTTGGGGGCTGCGCTTTGGGCGGGCGGCGTTGTCCGTCCCTGGGGCGGCTGTGAGGGAGCGCTGAGGGGCCGCGGCGCTGCCGGTGTCGCCGGTCTCTGGCGGCGCGATCGTGGTTTTGATCTGCGGCTGAACGAGGCTGGGAGCGGGTTTGGCCTGCCCGGGAGACGGGGACGGTCGCTGCTGGAGCCGAAGAGCCTTTGGTGTAAAACCCGATTTGTCTGGTTTAACTTCACTTGCCTGCATCGTGATAAAAAATTCATCGTTTAAATGCAGTTGTCGGGCCGGTGAGGAGATCAGACAGGTTAACTGGCGGCAGCTAAGTATATTTCAAAACCCCAACGCGCTGTTGCCCTGAATGTTGATGCAGAGATGCTTTGCGTGTGTAGAATTTTGGTAGAAGGCAAGGCTGCGTGTCACATCTACCACACTTACTGAAAACCGCCTGTAATCAGCGGCACTGCAGAGTAAACGCGTGTGTTTAATAAATTGGCACTTCAGACATCGGTGATGATGTTCATTGTGTTCGTATCCACTGTATCTGTCTGTGCGTTGTGTTTGAAAGTACGTAAAGTTACATACGTTTTTGCACCTGGTGTGGAGTCTTGTATGTTCACCTATATGGAAGTTTTATTCTTTTTTTTTTTTTCTTCATAGGACTGTGAAATGATTTTGGATAGGTTTATTCCAGTAAGTGCTGCAAATCTTCATTTCCCTTAAGCTCTCTTTAGCCAAAAAGGTGTGATTTAAACCCTTTCGTAGTGAAGTTGATGGGTTTAATAAGTCTTTAAATATGGAGTTGGAAGGGCCTGAGAATGTTGTGACCGGTGAAGACCATGCCTGAGAATGTGATCGGTGAAGATCACGTTATCTTCTCTTGAAGCGCATTGGTTTTTGAGATATTTTTTCCAATTTGAAATGTGAACAGGCATTTTATTGAGAAATTAATTAAAATTATTAAAAGACTGCTTGAAAGGTTTGTGATGCTTTTTTTTCCACCAGAAGTGGTTGATCTTGTTTGTTGCATCATGGCTAATTGCTGTGGATACAATTGTCATCACAGAGGATTATGACTTAAAGTGAAGCATAGGCTGCAGAAAAATTATAATTTTTAAAGAAGGCATAAAAGTCACGGAAATGTCCCCAAGGCCAAGGAAGAAACATGGAAATAATCCTGGTGTCAATTTTAAACAACATATCTTTTTAGAGTGTTCTGTGTAGTGTTCCTTAGAGGTTAAGGAAGAGGAAAGTTGTGATTCCAAAAGGCATAGAGAGACTTAAAAAAAGTGAGGCTGCTTGATATGAAGACACAGAGAAGGGAATAAAATGTAAAAGGAGCAGATAGCTGCCTATCAGGGCACTGACGGGATACTTAAAGAACGGTCTCCCTTCCTTCTTTGTCTTCCCCAGCTTGATTTTTTTTTTTTTTCTCCTTTTCTCAGATAGCTCCGTCTGAGATGACAACCATTCTTTGCATCTGTTATGAACCGTGGCATTGGTTGTTTTGTAGTGAGAAGGAAGACAAAACACAAAACTTGAAGGGTACAAAAATATGCACAGATAAATACATAAGGCCTTACCCTACCAAAGAAGCTGAGCTGGCTTGTTGTAAGTTGGTTTCAAAATGAGTTTATGATATGCCTGTGCGCCTCACTAGAAGGCTGTGAGGAGGGAAGGGATCTAGCTCCTGACCAGGAAGCAATACAGCAGCCTCAAAGTGATACTGAAACTCAACACATTTATACCTGCCTCTGAGTGGCAGAGTTCATAAAAGATGCAGTGCCCTGCTAATGTGTCTGTAGTGCATCTGATGTGAGCTGGTAACTCTGTGTGAGATTAGGCTGCTCTGTACGCGCCTACTAACGTGCTACATTGCATTCCTGAGTTAAATGGGCTGCAGGTTAAATCAGTGCAGAATACTGCAGAGTACTATGTAGATGTGTATGTAGTTGAGCTTGAAAGGCTCATTTTTGCTTCGCTTAAATATTTTTGAATTTAGTTTGTTAAGTACAGTTTAGGTTTATGTCATATGTACTGAAAGAGTGTATCTATGGGGTTTTGTTTAGCAGAGGTTTAAGTCAATATTACCCTGTCCTGTTTTGATCTCCCTGCACAAATAGATGAGCTTAATGTATTGTCATCAATTTCACTACAGCAATTCAGAGTTGTCTGCAGTTTGATTGCTCTCATAAGAATAGCCATTTTCTTTCTGCTGATGTTCTCGAAAGCCATGTGCTCTATCTGAGATATTTGGAGATGGTTGTGGTGGGGAGGGGGATACCCAGAAATTACAGGACAGGAAGTTCTGGTATCTTCTCTGCTGGAATCATTGTTGCTTATAGACATACTCAGGTTTAGAAACAGTGTGTCCTTGGAAACTATCAGGTTGAGAAAGTAGCAAAACAGGGAGGGGAGCTCTATGGTCTTATAGCTGAATGATCTTGGTGTCTGTGAGATTGTGGTCATCCCTGACTTTAGGCACCTTCTCTTGGAGGATGGAATAAAGTTCATATAAAAATTAAAAAAAAAAACAAACAAAAAACCAAACAATTTGGAAGCGGTACCTGCTTTGACTATAATAGCTACTGTTTTAAATATCCTTCATAGTTTAAGGGGATTAAAATCTGTTGACCTGATCACCATAATGCAGGCTGGATTGGGCATGTTCTCTGTGATTTCTCTTGGACCCTGTGCCTGGTTTAGCGAAGAAAGAGCAAAAGGGGAGAACAGTTTAGCATAATGATTGGGAGGACATTTCTCTCTCCGAAACTTCCCAGGACTCAACCTTTGTTTTGGTGTTTGTGGGCCCTTTTCTAAAAGGCACTGGGAGCAGAGACTAGAGTACAGGTATGCTTTTGGGGGAAGTGCCCTTATATTTAGTCCATAAAGTGGAGTTACAGGTTTGGGGAGGGCACAGGAGTGGGGTGCATACTGGTTTCTGGCACTAAGAGAGGTTGAACAGGAAGAGTATTTCTTTGAGGGTACTTCCTGAGAGGTTGAACATGTGGCTTTGAACCTTTGAGGTGTATGGGTTTTTTAACTAGTCCTCCTATATGAAAGGTGAGTGCTCTTGCTCTGGAGCTGTTGAAGGTGCCTGGATGTCCGCTTCTGATTCTGGATTAATTTTCCTTTCAAAGGAGGTCAAAATACGAATATTTGCTCAGTACACTTAGAAACTGCTGCTTGGACCAGGCTGAAATATTCTGTGAATCTCAGCTGAATTTACATATTCAGCTGTGCCAAGACTGAGGTAGTTCTGTGCTGCACAGAAGCAAAAATTTATATGCCATGACCACGATGTTCATTGAAACTTAACTGCTGAAAGTTCATGGCCCAGCCATGCTTATCTGAACCCATTTCAAACTTTTTGTAGGTCTGGTTGGTGGAAGAGAGAGACTATGAACACTAGTGGCATAGTTTCTGAATCATCCTTGGTTTTGATGAGAATTTAACAAGAGCAACCTTCCTATTCTAGTAGCCAGGGGGGCTGCAGTTGGACACCTGACATATGTACTGAATTTGAGATATTAAATTTTTAATTGTGCCATAATGAAGAAGTAATTCAGATAAACTAGAATAATAAGTACAAGAAAACCGTAAGATATTTCTTCACTTTTGGGTAGGTGAAATTGGGAGAACAAATGTTTTGTTCCTAAATGAAAAGTATGGTAATAGGGAAGGGGGAAGGAAGAGAACTCTAGGAGGAGAATGATGACAAACTTATTCTTGCCCTCTCTCCTGTGAGATTTGTTTCCTGCCCATTTTTCAAAGTGCAATGAATTCCATAGCAGGCTTTATAAATGTAAATTGGGTTTTGTAAATCTATTCAATTGATTGAAATATTTTAATAATAGTATTTTCATGCAAAAAGATTCATTTAAAGTACTGTTCCCATGAAGTGCTTTACACTAAACAAATGCAGAATAAAAAATTGGGCAAACCAGTATTTTAATTTTTATGAGCATGGGAAAATTTTTAAAGGTACATGGGAAAAGTGAGGTGCAACATATTTTTAAATACTTAATTTCACTGTGTTCACACAGAAAATATGCTAGCCACATATATTTCAAATGGCATTATATCAGCAGGACAGAAGGTACAGAACTGGAGTCTAATGCTGTAAGAAGGAATCTGCTCCTATATAGGACATTACAGTGCAGGTTTCCCTGTGTATAGTCAAGGTAAAAAATTCTGCACCAGAATAGCTACATTCTTTACTAGCAGGGAACACTGGTGGCTTTTTTTTTTTTTAAAGGGGCTCAAATTAGTTTTGTTTCTTACCAAGTGCTATTTTTGGTTTCACTACCGAGGTCCTTACCTATTTAAAAATAATTAAAAATAATTCTAAGGGATCTGTGAGCATTTTTTCCTGTTTCTTCACCTTTTCTTGATACTGACATGATAAATAATAATCCATGATTTTACTTGGCAACATCCTTAAATGCCACAAGTTTTGAAAGAAAACATGGTCTGAATGTTGTGACTGTAATGGTGACCTGAATTCACCATTACATTTGTACATCTTTGAGACTTTAGTCATAAAGCTAAATGACTTGGATTTTGTTTTCACTCTCTGTGGAATGTCTTTCTTGCTTCATTTTTCCCTCCCACAAGATCATACTTGTCCCAAAATAAATCCTTAGTATTGTTATAGCTGATGTTCTGGAGAGAAAATGACCAGGTGTGACTCAGCTTTCTTCTCTTGCTTTTCCTGTTATCCACTGCTGAGGTGAATTTCGGTGGCATAATGTTTATTGTGGAGTAGGCAGCACCAGGTCCTTTCCCATAAGGTTCTTGTTCTCATTAGGCTGGAAAAAGTGGATTGAAACAAATACTCTTTCTTATCTTTCAGAAAAGTGAGAGTACCTGGAATAAGTCTGAACATGTGAAAACTGAAAGTTCACGCTTCTGCTTTTCTATCTCCAGTGTTTAAAATCAGTGTTGAGGTAAACGGCTAGTCACCTGTTTGCCTGTCACCTGTTTCTTTTGCCTTAATCATATTTATATATCTAACTGATTGTGAAAAGAAATTCAGAATTCTTTCCCTGATGTTGTGAACTTCATGGTATGTTATAGAATGGGCTTTGACACTCAAATACAATTCTTGAAGATAAATAATTTAAGTCCTATAAATAGCCCAGAGACTCCCATAAGCGCCTGTTGCAATGAAAATAATCAAATAATCTTGAACCCAACTAGTGCTAATATTTCAGAAATAAGCATGCAAAACTCCTCTTCCACAAAATCAAAAGCATCTAATACCACGCCTTCCTCCTGCCAAGTTTATGCTTAAATAAAATTAATGTTCCAGCTGAAGATGCTGTTGAAAAATTCTTCCATCAAAAGTGTTGTGTGTCAGCCCAAACTGAAAAAGATAGAAGAGAAATAGAGATTTGATTTTTTCTTTTTCCTTCCCCTTCTTCAAAGGGAGGAAACATGAACTTAAAGTACTGGTGGTTGAGAGCACATAGGCTCTTAGGTCTTGACTCACCTTTTCTATGTTTAGGTTCCTGAGTTTGCATGTCTGGACTGTCTGTAGTGGACAGGGAGAACAGCCTTTTGGAGACGGATGTCTTGATATTTTGGTTTTTGCATCACGAAAACTTAGAGAAGTTAATCCCCAGCTAAAGTGCATTTAATCCTGGTTTGGTCCACATTAAGGGTGATATGCAATATGTAAATACCAGAAGAAAGAAAGGGTGGTGGAGTTTATGTACTACTTCTGTTTGTTGTGAGAGGCATAGATGTGTATACAGCAACAAAGAGTGAATTTTTGTGAAGTAAAAGATGGGAACTTTGTGTTCACGTTGCAAGGGCTTGTCTGGACATAAGTTGTTCTTAACCAAATTGGTTTAGGTTAAACAATACAGTTCCCTTACTGTTGATACTTAAGAGTGTAAAAAATCTTCACCATTAGCTTGTACTACTTGGAATAGTACTTGGAGTAGTTTAAGACTACTTGGATGTCTTGGGAAAGCATCCTCCCATTCCTACACAGTTTTAGAGGTTTTGTAGCAGCTTCAAAGATGTCGGCAAGTAAAATTTTGCTGAGTACTGTGTGTTAGTGTGCACCTGGGATATTAAGGTGATAGGGAAGACCAACTATCAAAATTAGACTGTATTTCTGTTTTCCCACAGAAATAGTATCTCGAATGAACAAATGTGGCCTTTTTTTTTTTTTTTTTTTTTTAAAGGAGGGGGGAGGTATAGGTTACAACATTCTTTCAAGCACTGTTTGCACTTCACATTAGAGTAGTGGTTCAGTTTTTATTTGAAATACATATTGCTTTACTATTATTATGATTAGAATTTTTTTTAATACTGAAGGTGGATCAGAGATTTTTTCCCTTAGTACAGCCCCTTCTTTACTACAGAAACTGCAAATTTAGAGTGCTAAGGAAATTCACCTGGGAGACAGGTGAGTAAATTGTGAAAGTAGTTAACAAAACACATTGTATTTGGAAAGTGAGTGGAATGTTACAGAATGAGAGAATATTAAAAACCCACTTATGTCAGTTTTCTTCTAAAGGTTTAGAGGGGCAGGGTATAAAATAGCTACAGTGTTTCTGTAAGCAGGTTTTCCCTAGACCCATTGATAACCTTAAAAAAAAAAATATTCTGAGAATAATACAGATTTATCATTTCGGAAAGCTTCTTTGAACTTGAAGAAAACATCTTGTTCTACTCTGAAGAGCATTCTGAAAATACTAAAATAGCAATCTCATTATGAGGATTAACTTAAACTGTCTATAAACAGATGCTTAAGGGCTGCAGTCTTATTGAACTCTAAATTCTGTGGTTTTGCAGTTCAGTGTAAGCAACATAACTGTTCTTTGTAAATACCGAAGCTCTTTCACTGAACGGGCAAAAGGTGGCTGGAGCAGGGAAAACGGTGTTGAAACTGTAAATCCTAGCATTACTAGAAGTATTCAGAATGTGGTCTTCTGGACATATCTACATTGTAGAATGTACAATTACAGTTCTCCTTTTTAGGCATACCTAAACTAGATTTAAACTGTTTTCACTTCATTTCAGTAAAACTGCTAGTTGTATTGCTAAAGTGCTTGTGCTTTTGGGTTAGTGAAATAAGCTTGCCTGAGCTGCTGTGTAATGCTCATGCTGAAGGATTTGTATTAATATCTATACCTATTTTAAGGTAGTTTGAGGATGTTTGTGTTGCAGAGTTGCTCGTGGACGCTCGGATTTTCTTTTGGTGAATTCTGACATCTGTCCTATCCAGTCTTAAATTGTGGTGATCTGTGGCATTTGTTCATGAAAACTTTCCACTCCGCTGCCCTCTTCTGCCCTCCTTCACACCAGTCCCAGCTTGGAACAGTTGATAGCTGGTCTATTAATGGATTAACAGTAACTTTTGTGTATATGTGTTGTGATTTTTCTCCAGGGAATCAATTGGTCTGCTTCGATACGCTTCACCTCAGACAAATTGCTAGTGTGTGTGTTTTATTGATTTATTTATAACTGAAACACATTAAAATTAATGAAGGAAGCATCATTTCCGTGTGAATGAACTGCATGGTATAAGTTATTTCTGTATAATACCAATGTCAATGGAATGTTAGACTTGTCTTTTGGGTTGATCTGGTCAGCAGAACCATTCACAAAGTCTGCTTTGACCCTCAGCTTTCTTAGTCCATTGGCGGAGCACGGAAGTCCGGCTCAATTTGACCTACGTTATAGTTAAGTAAATCTGAACCGCACCACTCAGGTGATTTGAATACTTTGTGAAGTATCTGGATTTCTAGTCTTGTGACTCTTTATTTGTTGGGGAGTGTTTATTTAATACCAAAGTAAAAGTAGATTGGTTATATGGTTTTACTTGGTTTGCAATGTATTTCGTAGCCCTTACGCCAACAAGTTATGGTGTCTGAAACAGACTAATTTTTATGTAAAATCTTCTTTGTTCTTGTTTCTTCTCTGGATATTCAGTTTGAACATCACCTACAGCTTTTTCTATTGAATTATCAATTTTATATATATATGCATGTATATATTTAAATTTATATAAACTCATAAAACCTAAGTTCTTTATAGCTTGATGTAGAAAGAATGAGAATGTGGAAAAGTCTGCTCGTTCTCTGTCAGCATATATAGAATTTCTTAATTGGCTGTCTATTGCACTTAGCAATTTTTTCTTCAAAGTATTCATACAGTATCTACAACATGTAGCAATTTTTTTTTTTAACCAGGATATTTTTTACTTAAAGGAACAATTCTGAGCTAATTTTTCATGAAAGGTCACATATCTGGTATTTGTTAATTTGATTCTAACATGCAATTTGCAAGAATTCAGGTGTAATGATTTATATGTTGTATTTATTGGAGTATTTGGGAAAGGCAACTCAAGGCAGAAGAGCTATATAATATAAACTATTATTAGCAGTTGTAACCTGCAACTTAAATGCGCTTTTGTTTTTCTCGTGTACACTTGACATTGTCTTATACATACTTCTAAAAAGCACTAAACCTATCAATACAATACATTATTTTGCCTGGAAAAAGCAACTATATAATCTCTTACATTGCCTAATACAAGAGGAAAGCATGTGGAGCTGCCAAGGTTTGGGTTTTTTTTGTTTCGTTGGGTTTTTTTTTTTTTTTACATGATTCTTATATCGGAGGTAATGGTTTGTTACCAGAATTATATAAAGTGACCATTTAGGATGCCCACTATGCAGTATTTGAGTTTTGGTATGGTTCTTCATTAAAACTTAGCTTCTTATACAGCATTTGTGGCATTTGCTTAAGTGTCATTCTGTTTGTATTGAGGAATATGGGCACTCTGAGCAATTTGAAATATTTAGGGTAATGACACTGCCATTATTGTTTGAGGTGCAGGGAGCTCTCTGGATTAAAGCAAAATATCTAGTCAGTATTGCTTTTTATGGGTCTGTGGTAGTGCTCCAGTCAGTAAATTAAATGCTCCAAAGGTCTTTAGGTAGATGCTAAGAGAGCTATGCCTCCATAGACTCTTCAGAAACAGGCTAAACTGGGTGTAAGATTTTTACTTTGCTGATCTACTAATTAGGATGCACTGTAATGGCTATATGGATGGCAAATATAAAAAACAAGAGGCTGGAGCTGACTGTGTTTATGTAAAACTTCTGGGTGCTATAATAGCAGACTCCTCTAGCCACCTGCCTCAAAACTGATGACAGACTTCTAGCCTCAGACCTCTTCCCCCCAGCTTGGTACTGGCTTCTTTACAGCTCCTTGGGTGCAGGAGATGATAGCCTGTACAGTTCTAATTTGTATGGTCTGCCAAAAATAACTTCAGAGTATGCATTGTAAATTTTTAGTTTGTTTTCAGGAAGATTAGTGGGTAACTCCTTGTCTGTCCCTGGAGGACAAACAATGAGGACAGCTGCTGGTCAGTCTGTTTCTAAACTGGGATTCTTGTCCCCTCTTTCATGAAAATGTTTCAGGTTGCATGTTGGTATGCTGAATTTGTGTTCTGAGGCCACTAAACTCTCCCTGAATTTTGTGACTTTCAAAGGCCTATGAAGCCTTCTGCAGTACATCTTTATTTAACCCACCCAGTTGTCACACTCAGAAGTGCCGGATATAGAAGTTCTACTGAATCAACAACATTATTCTTCCTCCTTTTTTAGTGACTGACATAGTTCAATCCACTTAAAATAAATTCATGTTAGCAACCATGTATGTAGAAATTGCTCTTTCATTAATATCTTTGGAAATAATGTCATTTGGGATATAATATATTTAAAAGTATTTCTAAAAGTTTCCCAGTATTACAACTTAATTCAAAATATTCTGTTTAAAAGCTTTCTGAATCTCTCCTAGTAATTTCACAGTGAGTAGCAGTGATTCCCTGGATCTGTTCATGGAAAATTTTCCTTGATTAAAGTTGGTTTTGTTACTTTTTTTTTTTCTGCTAGAAAAGGCAGCTGGGAAGAAGCTGTGAGAAAGACGGTGTGTCCTACAAGACAGAACTATTAGAAGGAAAACAAAGTAACTGAGATTTGGAAAGAATCTGAAAAAAAGAACTAACAACAAAGTTAATGCAAAGTGTTTTAAAAGACATGGAAATATATTTCTTCTTGGGTGGGGTGGGTGTGTTTTTTTTAAGTTAATTTTTTGGATTTCAGTCGTATACATTTTATACTTAGTCATCTGAAAGTAGAAACAAATTGGGGCACATCCATTCCTGATGCTGTAAAGCCTATGAAAGCTATCCCTTTTATGTTTTTAATAAAATAAACTATATCCTTTGTTCTAAATGTCTAAGTGAAGAGAGTTTCTAGAATTGTCTCAACTCTTTGTATCTGCAACACTTATTGTAAGCTAAAAGTTTTATTTTGGTGGCAGTGGAGACGGGTTTTTTGCTGCCTTTGTTGTTAGGTAGGCCTAAATTTTGCGATGCTCCTACTGTACTGTCGGTTGTAAGTTAGGGAGAGTACAGCGTTGTTGGCTTGATTTGGGATAATTCTGGGAAAACAATGCTCTGTGATAGGACAATTTGAGCGAGTTGTGCATTTGGTGAAATAACAGTATTTGACATCTGAAACCCAAAGGGTATTTTGGAATTATGCCTTCCCCAACCACCCAAAAAAAGTGTAATCCGATTTAATTTCGTGAGCAGAAGGTGATCATAAGATGTGGCTAGGGTGTAATTCCATAAATATTCAACCTGAGGCAGACTGAGAAATAGAATCTTAAAATCCTGTTTAGCAAGGATTTTTAATATTCTGTTAACATGAAATATGTATGTATTGTGCTATACTGCAGGTGATGTTACTTATCAGTGAATTCTTTTACCTGTTGAGAAGACCTTGCAATACATGCTAATAGTAAAGAGAGAAGCAACATTGTGAAATGGGAAATGCAGAAGACAACTGGCTTTGTGGCTAATTAGCCAGTCCCTTAGCAGTCCTTATTTTTTTTTTTCTGGCAGGTCTGCAGGTAAACCCATCTAACTTAGAACTAAAGCAGGAGTTGGTTGCATAGCTACTGATTTCATAGCTTAGAGTATGCCTGTTTCACATTGCTTTTTAGAGTTTCCTAGGAGTGTACCTTGGTGATAAAAGCCTGCAATAGAAATAGTCTTTGAATCTTGATCTTAAATGTTTAATTGCAAGTGAAGTGGTTTGACACTGTGTTTGGAGACAAGGGTTCACACCTCTGTGTTAATTTTAAACATTCTGTTTGAATTTTACTGACTTTTTTGCATGGTTGCTATTTGTGTATTAATAAAGAGGGTTCTTAGTGAAATGGGGACTGTCAAAGTGGATGAATAGTCAGAGAGGGCTGGCAGGCAGTAACAGAGATGAATGCTTAGGTGAGGCTATACCTTTGGTTCAAAATGTTGGAATTCCTACATAAAAATGATGTTGGAAAAAGAGAGTAGGATAAGAGGATTTAACGCTATTTTGATACACTTCCATTTTATTTAGGTAGGTTTGTGTTTCCTTGATATTGTTTCTTTTCAGAGCAAAACAAGTAGAACAGAGTAAAAGTCTGGCTAGGAGCACAGTTGGGTATTCTACATAATTGTATGTGAAGAAAATGTTACTAGTGCTTGATTTGGTAGGGTATATCTGAACTTGTAGTTGTTGCTAGTTAATACTTAGTGTGTGATGTCAGCAACTTTATGTTACTGCTTCATCTGGAAATAAACCAGCTAGGGATTCACTGATACCCTAAAGCTGGGCACTCTTGCATGAAATACTGCCAGTTTATCTCCTGTAAGAAAATACGTTGATAAACCTCTCTCTAATCTTCACGTGTTTTGGCATTTAAAATATTTGTAGGAGGAAAAAATTCTCCTGGCAATTAGATGTAACAGGTAGGGAGAGACTCAGAACTCCAGATATTCCCAGGCTAGTTGTGATTTCTAGTCTAATTGGCTTTCATTTTTGATAGAGATGTTAGGAGTTGCATTGTTTGAGAACAAACACAGCTTTGTTGCTTGGCCTCCATTGATTCTCTGAAATGTGATTCTTGAAATAAAATTAAACTATGATTGTAGTAATAGGAAAAAAGCATAGTTGGTTTAGTTTTATAAGCAAGACAAATCCTTTTTTTTTTTTTTTCCTGGTGCAAACTATCGAATAATTTACCATAAAGTACAGTCATCTCCAAAGAGTTTTGCATGTTGTACACAGATCTCATTTTAAAAGACTGAGGAACTCGGTAAACTTGACTAAAAAGGGCAATACAATGAAAACAGGTGCTTAGGGACTCTTTAAACATTGATGGTATTTAACTTGTATGCTGGCAAATCCTCTTAAGGATAACATTTTATGTCAAGAAGAAAGATATTTGTATTAGTCATTGGCACAGCTTCTGGTACCTCCTGAGGAGGTGTATTTTGGATAGTGCAATGCAAGTTTCCTCTTCTGTCAGTGATGTAGGAGGACCTCTTATCTATGAAAAAATAATTTCATCAGTCTCTGTCTTGTCTTCTGAGACTGTTACTTGTTCCTAGGAAATGTGCAAGCATCTGAAACAAGCTGTAGTTCACTTCATAGAACAGTAAATATCTAATATGCCTAATAATTTTTCTTGTTTGGCATATTTCATCTCTCTTCAGGGCAGAACTATGCCTTTTATTTTTGCTGCTGTAAACTTAATATGCTTCAGCTTCTGTAAAAAGTGTTAATGGATGATAAACTAATAACTGTCAGATACCAGTAACCTTCAGTTACAACTGATTTGGGTTATATGTGAACTGATGACCTGGCCCAGGTAGATTGGTGTCATGGTTTAACCCCAGCCAGCAACTAAGCACCACACAGTCGCTCGCTCACTTCTTCCCACCCAGTGGGATGGGGGAAAGAATTGGAAACAAAAAGGTAAAACTCGAGGGTTGAGATAAGAACAGTTTAATAGAACAGAAAGGAAGAAAACAGTAATGATAATAATAAAATAACAATAATAATAAAAGAATTGGAATATACAAAACAAGTGATGCGCAATGCAATTGCTCACCACCTGCCGACTGATGCTGAGTTAGTTCCCAAGCAGTGATCCATCCCCTCCTCCAGGCCAACTGCCCCCCAGTTTATATACTGTACATGACGTCACATGGTATGGAATACCCCTTTGGCCAGTTTGGGTCAGCTGTCCTGGCTGTGTCCCCTGCCGACTTCTTGTGCCCCTCCAGCCTTCTCGCTGGCTGGGCATGAGAACCTGAAAAATCCTTGACTTAGTCTAAACATTGCTTAGAAATGACTGAAAATACCAGTGTGTTATCAACATTCTTCTCATACTGAACCCAAAACATAACACTGTACCAGCTACTAGAAAGAAAATTAACTCTATCCCAGCCAAAACCAGGACAATTGCTTTTGTGTTCATTTCTGATCCTTTTGTCTGGCTTTCTAATTTTAGCACATTTGTGCTTGTGCACTATTTCTTTAAGAGTAAGTCCTGAATTATAAATTATATCGAAATGCTTATTCTTTAAAATGAATAATTTAAAATACATTTCTGTTGAAAGGTGTGCCGTGTCAACTATAACAGTGAGTGAACCTCTTAGTAAGCAATGATGCTACAATTTTGGAGAAAGAGTCTACAAGGGCATGACAAGTACTCTTGGCGTGTGAACTACAGCTCATGAATTCAATTAGCTGTAATTTAATCTATCCTATCAAGGTGGTGTTGGATTTGCTATTCATTGCTCACTTTGCTGCAGACTGTGAACCTGTTTTTAAATACCAGATTCGATTCAGATAATTAATTCTGAGATTTTGTGGGGTGAGAGAATGGGAGAGAGTAGAAGTGAGAAGCAACTATGGCAGTAAACAAAATAAATAACCTGTGGTTGAGTAAATGCATGTATGTGTATATGTATATTACATACCCCTATATCTATGTATATGATATGGGTATATGTTGCTAAGAAATTTGTGTATGATGAAGACATACATCAGATAGTAGAGTGAAATAACTGAAAATCTAAAAGAAAATATTGATTCTTATGAAAAGAGAGAGCTTGGTTTTCATTTCAAGATCTGAGTATTAATGACTAACTGCTTTCAGAGACTGGAAAGCGAGAACACTCGGGATATAAAAAGGGTTCTGTATGGCTGACTAGCTCATAACTGTAACTGTGATATGATGGGTTGGAAATTCTGTTTCTATTAGTAAGGTCTATCTAGTACTCTTCACTATTATTACTACTACATAATGTCCTTGATACTCTTCATGACCATACAGAGCATTATGAGGTAAGATCCAGGAAATAACTCCTCATGAACTGTGGAATAGAGCAATTGATAAATGTTTAATGCTGAGAATAAGTTTCCATGCAGTATTCTAAATACACTATATGTAAAAATTAAAATCTTGTGTCTAGAGTAGAGGTTTGTGAGAAAGGGTGTAACCAGGTAACACTAATCATGGACTCATCAGTTTTAGATCTCAATGTTCTGATCTCCTCATGCTTTTGACTGTCACAGACAACGGAGAGGGGTTTGGGGGGGGTATGTGTTTTGTCTTCTTGTTAAAGCTTTGTTTTCCATTTGAGGCATTCCTTAGATTAGCCAGTTCAGTTAGGATGGAGAGCTGTCCATGTGTATTGAGTCAGTGTATTGTCCAACCAGTTGTCCTGAAATGCAGTTTTTAACATCTCAGTTGACTTTTCTGGTGTACACACCTTAAGTGATTTGCCACTGTACTACTTTGGGCTTAGTCACCTCAAGTTAGAGGGTGAATCCAATTAATTGTTAGGCTGAGATTCTGCAATTTGAGGTAAGTCTTCAACACTGGGTCATTAGTAAGGATGAGATTTTATCATCCCAAACTCAATACATGTGAAGAGTTATGTGGTCTTTTCTTCTCAATGCATTTAAAAACTGAACTAAATTTGTTTGACAGTGTTTGAAGTGCTTTCAGATTTTATGGCAAGTTCTCAGGTCTTACGGAAGGATTTGTGTAGGGTACATGCTCATGTATGTACCTACTATATTCCGTCTTCTGGATTTATATGGATTTTTGTCTGTGGTATTGTTCAAATCCTGCAACATGAAGATGAGGTGACTTTTTAAATTTATTTTAATGGAGCCAGTCCTTGAATTGACAGATAATATTTAAGAAAGTCCTTCTCAAACAATTTAGAAATCATAAATTTGAACACAGTTGTCATCAGAAATGACACTTGATATCTGTATTTTGAAAGATTGTATACAATTTAAAGAAGCATATACAGTCCCATTAATGCTTAGTGTTCTGCAATACAGGTTTTGATTTGCTCAGGTTTAAGCATTCTCATGCTACATATCCTGTTTTATATTAGGTATGTTTGTCATTCTATAAAACTAGCTATCAAATAGTATAAAATGGGTCTGAAATAACTTACCTGTGTTTTGATATAAATATTCCAAGAAGTAACAAGCTTAGCATTTCTCCAGCGTTTATATTAGCTTGGAAATTCAGGATTGAATATTGCATCTTGGTAAGTGTAAGTTAAGGTAAGCTAAATTGTGCTGTCCAAACAAAGCATCCTTTTGGGAATCTTAAAAGCCTTGGCCTATGTGTGATTGAAGCATAGGTCCTGTAGGATATTTTATTTCCCTATGTCATGGGTGTTTAATTTTGAACCTTATCCTTCTCTTTGCTCTTCCTGTGACTGTGTGAAGAATTCTCTGTTTCATATTGTGACTCATGAATAATTTAAAATCTGATAAATTCTTTATTATACATATTTACTCTTTAAGTATCTTTGTTCAGGAGCAGGTAGTAGTTATTGCAAAAGAGATTTATTTCCATAACCTTGTATGTCAACTTTGCTTTTGGATGGGGAAAACTTTATTATTAGGGAATTCACCTATATCCTTGCCTGTTTGTGACATACTGCATCTTCCCACCTGTGTTTTCAGATGTATGAAGTTAGCAAACTGTATTTAATGCACATGGCATTAAAATAAATGTTGTACCTTAGATGATTTTATGCTTTAAAAAAAGAAAAAAAAATGTACAGAAACAATGTCATGCACAAAAATGCTATCTCATATCAGTCAAAAAGTCTAACCTTACTGTTATGACTGTTAAGATATATGCCATAGCCTCTGAAACTTACTTTAGTGTTTACTGTAGTGACCTGTTCACCTCTTGATTTCTGTTTTCTTGTACAGTTTGTTTCTTGAGAGTCACTTTGAAAATCAAGGTTGTTTTATGAAAGGAATTTATTTGTAGGTTGTTTGGGTGTGCTCTTTCATAAATTCTCAAATGTTTTCATCCTGGTTCATTTTTGTCCATTTAAATAATTGTCAATGATGTAAAACTTTAAAGTCTTATTTGTTGTCTTGGATGGGTTTCTTGGGTATGGTATTCAGAGGTATAATACTGGAGAGAAACAGGATCGCAGTTTGGAGATGGGAGGGGAAGGAAAATGTGTGTATAAAACTAAAACGGGCAGTTGGCTTCTAAATGTGGAAATTTGGTAGAGTGGCTTTTCTTTCTTATTAAGAAACTACATAGTAAAAATAGAAAAAAACCCCTATCTATTCTGTGTTTCAGTTGCATAGTAGGCTGAACTGAAGTTAGAAGACAGCAGAATTTTAATTGAGTTTAGACTTGTTTTTCTGCATTAGAGAGAAAAAACAGTGTAGTCGTCCATACAATCCTGAATAGCCTGAAAAATTTAAAGACCACAGTCCCTTTTTGCTCGAGTATTTAAGTGTTTACACTAAACATAACCGTTAAATTAACACTGGCATGTCTTCATTTACATTAGGTATTAATACAGTCTTCTATCAGTAATGTAATTCCTGGGCACTACAGTGATTTTCTTCTGAAATGTTTAATTGATATTTGAGAATGGAATTTGGAGACTGAGGTTTTGAAACTTAATATTTGTGCTAGTATATTTGTTCCAGTTCCTTGTCAGATATAACTTTATTTGGATATTCTAGACTTACTTTCTCTTTCTTGCATGATAGCTCTTTAGGTGCAGAATATTATTATGTCCATTGTAGTGCCAAGCAACAGTGATTTCATCACCTTACCTTGGACAGTGTTACACTTTTTTTTTTTTTGTATGGTATAGTATGAGAGAATTTGGAAAGGTAATGAACACGTGAAGTAAATTCTAGATACATAATGCATCTTTACTCTGTAGTCTCTCAGGAATATCAGATGATGCTGCCTTATGAATATAAACAAAGCATTCTCTTTGAGGAATACTTTGTTCCACTCGTGAATTCTCAGTGTATTAACCCTCAACTAAAAAGAAATCCATTTGCAATGCCTGTTCCAGTTTGAAATAGTGTTTTAGGAGAAGATCTTACTGGTTTGAAGCTTGGTTTTGTTTTGAGAGACTTCATTTACAGAAGATAGAATATAGGGTCTCTGTGGCCCAGAACACTGTTCATAGCTTACAGATGTAAAAAAATTATTTGAATCTTTTGGGAAGGTATTTGTTTTGCTATAGTTACAACACTAAGTCCTTTGTGCATGTTATGATAAAATCTCTAGTACTCAGTACAACCCATTCAAAGCAAAGATCAAACTAAATAAAATTTTCAGAGAAGGGCTTAGTTGTATCAGAAATATTTTTCTGTTTCTGTCTACACTTGAGCTGTTAGGCAATGTAAACAACAATAGTTTAAAGTACCTTCTAAGACTCTGTTGTGCTGTATAAACTTGCGTGACATATGTAAAATTACAGATGATACAGGTAAATGCAAGCTTGCAAATTGGATGTGGTTTGAGCTGTGAATATTTGTAAAATCTATATCTCTTCTTTCTTGTGTGTAATGTCTGTTTATTAACTATATAGGTATTTTTTAAAAAATTGCTAGATGAACGAGCTGACTTTTTAATGGCACGTTCGTGATATAGTGCCAGTAAGTTTTATTTGCGTCGGAGTGCTGAAGTTATATAGGTATCATTTGGCATAGTACTGGTGACACAGATGAAGAATTTAGTGAGTTGCTAACAATTCTTTTTTTAAACCACACAAATGTATACTTCCTTACACAAATTAGCATATTCTGTGTCAATAGTTTCCATGTCATGAAATCCCATGTGCACTTATCAGACCATATAACTTCAAGGTTGGTTTCTCCTGTCTGAATGTAGACCTATGCAGTGTAAATGACTATCAAACCTACATTTGTAGAATCACTTTATAATCAGCAGAGCGAAATAGGTACTTCTGAGTTCATAAATTGGAGGTGTAAAACTGCTCAATTGAATAAAGAAGTGCCTTTTTTCCCTCTGGTGACTGGGAAAGGATTCCACCTGGCTGGTGCAAAGGTAAGCTCTTAATAAGTGAGGAAGTTCCAGTTCAAGGTGTCTGGGGAGGCTGTTGTTTGTTTGCCTAGAAGGTGGAGAAATTCTCTCAGCTTGTGTTTGGGGTACAAACGAGCTCGTCAGTTACTGCTTGTACACTGTTAGTCTGCAACTTTACTACTTCTGTTTTTTTATATTATGAAATGACTTTTTATAAGTTCCCACCATGAATTGCAACAGGCCAAGAACAATGGCAGCCTTTCAGGACATACATCCATTGTATCTTTTAATGTCCAACCATAAAGAGATGATGTGGAGCTATGTGGTCCTCTGTGGTGGTAATCTATCTTTGAAAGAAGAAAGAACTCCAGTTTGTCACTTTTCAAAAATAACAGTCTTCAAGTTTGCAGGTAGAATGCAAAGATCAAACTTTCTGATGCTTCGAGGCCTTTAGCTACTACTCAGTGGACAGGCTTTGTCTTCAATGTGAATGCCCAGAGGTTTGGGGTTGTTTTTTTTGTTATCCTGAGTTAGCTCTAGGTCAGTGAAATTTAAAAAATGAAAGTAAAAAGTCTGAGTGAAAAAAGGTTAAACTAAAAAAAAAAAAAAAAAAAAAAAAAAAACCAACTGGAAAAGTAGGTATTGGCCGCCACTGAACTTTAATTTCACTGCTGATTTGATAGAATTTGCTTTCTGAATATTAGCATAAAGGCCAGGATTTCAACCTGGCCTTTCTAGCTAAATTTCAGTTTTGCTGGTATGCGTGTGGGTAAATATGCAAATGTGTTTCTGGACTAGGGCCTTCTGTGCCTAATTCTGTGGTAGCACACAAAATAGCAGGGAATAGGTAATCTTGAACAGTTTTCTATTAGTTGCCTATTAGCTATTTCCTGAAACAGATGAGAGAACTAAAACGTGCTGAGTACATTTACATTAAGTCAAAGTCTTTGATCTGTCTTCATCCAAGAGCTCTTCAAAAGCATTGTAGAAATACCAAATTAAGTAATGAATAGATAATCTGTTTCAAAAGTAGTGCACAAACCCCATATTTTTAAATAGGTGAAGTGTCCCCCTTGATTTGTTTCTCCTTTAGCACTACTTTAGGTGAAGATGGAAGCGAAATGTAATTGAAAGGAATGTATAAGAGGTACCAGTCCCTCAAAGGCTTCTGTCCAGCACTGTTGAAGGAGGAAATCGGTCAAGTACAAACAATGTGGCTTTTATTACATTCGTTCAGCAATAATAACCCTTTGTACTTTAACAAGATTTTTTGTTTGCTTTTTAAAAGGACACAGTCAAGGATATTAAGCCTGATACTTTCTTTGCGTTAATATGGGACTGACTTGCATCAAGTAGTTCTATCAGAGAAAACAAAGGAAGAAATCTGTAAAAGCTGAGTTTTGGGACAGACAGAAATATGCTGGTTATGTAAAAATCCTGGAAGTGTGTAGAGGCACATATTTCTGGACTTAAAAGGAAAGTGGCTAAATCAGGTGTTAGGTACCTTCTAAGCACCCCTATTTAGCCTCACATAGTTCAGAGGGGGCTGCTGTTAAAGTTTCGACCCATGCTGCTGCATGTGTCTCTGATCTTTATCAGACTCCATTTAACTTTAACTTCTGTGGAACAAAGTCGCTCTTTAAATCCTTCATGGATTATTGCATTTGTGTTTTTTTCTTAGTCATCAAAATGTTATTTTTATTTCTTTTTCTTAGATGAGAACATGAGTTTAGGGCACAGCTGTGTTCTGTAATCGTTTGGCTAGTCAACTTTATTTTAAGGTTTTCTGTTTTCTTTGGGTATAATTGTAAGCTTTGTCCATACAGTAGTTTCGCAGCAACATATAGGACCCAATACATTCATCTGTAGTAACTGGCAGAGCAAAAGCTACTGGAACAATCTATTAAATACCTGAACTCTGGTGCATCTTCTACAGAGGTGCTGTTTTAAACTTTTAAGACCTTAATGACTGTTTCCTTTAGTTGAAGTTACTTGAAAAAGTTAAGTCTGTCCTTGACTTTGTGACATAGCAAATTGGTTTTTGGGGGTTTTTTTGTGGAAAATTGAACTAAGTATCTCCATGCTGAATATGAGTAAAGCAACTAGCCAAATCAGTTTTGTAAATGATTCCTGTATACAGGCAAACTGAAGGTGAAGATAGAAGTGCTGACAAATGATGAGAGAGAAAGCTTTACTGCCCTCTTGGGTAAAGATTTGATTGTGGGAATTAAACCTAGCAACAGAGATGTTTTTTCCAATTTAATATGTCCCTGAATAGGTTTTACTCGCCATCTTTCTTCTTGCCTTCATTGGGAGGGAGGGAAAAATCACTTGGAAGCACTTCTAGCTCATCATCAGAATAGAATAAGTGAAAAATGGTGTATTAATGTTTTACCGGAATTGATTCTTTATGTACTACTAGAGATAAACTGCAAGTTACTCATCCTCATAGAAGATTAGAGGTTAATCCCTTTTGGCTTAGACTGCTAATGGGACATCCAGTTCAAAATTTTGAATGTAGTACTAATGCCAACTCAAGAAGTAGGAGCCATGTATTCACAACAGCAGACCCAAAATTAAACAGTATCTGAAGAGAGATCAGTATTCATAATTTGGGGTTATAATATAAAATGTTGCCGTCATAGCTTTTTTTTTTTGCCTTTTTTTTTTTTTTTTTTACCTTAACAATCAAAAGGAATCTTGTAGCTTAAAACTGGGGATTTGAATAATGTTAGAGTGATCTTTTTGGTTTTCCTTCTCTTTGCCTGAGCTGGTTACTTTGTGATGTGTTCATGTATTATTTTGTTCTTGGTAAGCGAAAGTGTAACATACTTCAATTAAAAATAGTAACTTTTAGCCTAAATGTCCATCATTTTGTTTTCGGTTTCATTTTAAGAAAGCTTTTTCATAGTATTTTTAAACATGTAAAGAAAAAAAATAATTAAAGCAATCATAAAAGATTAACTTTGAGCACAAATTCATTTAGAAAGAATCCTGAATTGCTCTAAACTTTATGGGAATTTTGAGCACTAGTTAATGGACAGGAGGTGGCTGGATGTTGGGTTTTGTATGTCTGGCTTTTGTTGTTTGAGAGATTTATTTTTTTGAAAAAAAAAACCCACAAAAAAATCCTTCTTTTTCATATTTGAATTCCAAGAAGCTCTTGGTTAACATGCTTATTTTACTCTTTCCCTACCTGAAAGAAGCAATTCTGTGAATAGGATTTGAAAGACGTTTTATAAGTTTAAAAAGTCCAAAGATGGCCTATCTTGCTAGTATACTTTCTGATTTACAGATTCTCTTCCAACTATTAAAAAGTGACACTTGTTGATAATGCTTTAATTACCTGAAATTCTTGTCAGATGAAATAGATAATTTAATGCTTTCTAGTGTTTTAACTTGGAATGTGTTGCTAGCCAGACAGGTACCTGATCTTAGCTTAACAGTGCTTGTCTTTTAAAATGTTATAGGTGAATTTTTTTTAAAATCAGGTCAATACAGAATGATATGCTTTACTTCTAGAAGGGGTTTGGTATTATTTAAAATATACTGTTTCAACAGGCCTCCTAAACTTAATTCAGAAAAGTAGTATAGAGCTTAGTTTCTAGGTAAAAAAAGGAGTACCTCTTTAAAGGTTTCTGTTTGAGCTTTTTTTATTAAAAAACATTTTTGCAGTTGAGGCCTATCAACACTTCATGTGCAATATTTAATAGGTAAAAGTAGGAGTAATAGTGACTTTGCAATGTCTTATTTTCAATACGGGGGGAAAAACTTTTCATCCACTCATCTGTTCATTTTTATATCAACATGTCATGAATCACAGGTAGCGGAAGGCATGGGAAGAGTTACAAAAATACCACTGAAGAATCAAGTGGGGAAATACGAGTTTCATGAGAATTTGTTCTGAAGATTGTGGATGTGAAAGTTTTGTGAAGGGACATGGACATGCATTTAAATTCAGTGTTCTAAGAGCTGTTTAGAAATGGAAAGGATTAAAGGTTCTCTTATCACCAGCAAGCTGGTGACTTTCTGGTCTCATTTATTTATTATTTATGGTCCCTGGTATTTCAAAATAAATAAATAATAAAAGAGAGGAGAAACTTTCAAGGATTCTGCTTATTTTGTTTAAAGACACCCTGATATTTGCAGTATTTTTATAGAGATCCAATAAGTTGTGAGCCAAAAAAATAAATAAATATCTGGAATTAGAAGGAACTCCTGTCATGGGCATTCTGCTGAATGGCACTTTTTGGAAATCAGTAACTTGTCTCTGAACTATGTGAAAAACAGGAAGCTTGACTGATGGGTATTAATTAGCTTGGTGATTTCTGTGTTCTTAATTCTTTAAGGTTTGTAATTCAGAAAAATTTAATTGGGTGGGTCAACAGCAACTGTCATTGACACAATTGCTTGGCATTCTCTGGCGTATAAAGTCATGTGCAAAGTTGAAAGAGGCTGCACCAAATTCCAGATTGTTAAATGTAGTTTTAGTGGTGCATTGTTATAAGCTCCCTGTATACCAAGTAAGAAGGAACCTGAAAATATGTCAGATCTTTAGAATCTGGAAGCAGCAAAGAGGTGGAATTTTTTTACAGCAGCATCTTTGAGTGAAAAGCTAGGCTGTACTTTGAACATGCATTGCTACTTTCTTTTCAACTCCAGCTGAGCTGGGATAAAGAATTAATGATACTGAGCTTTCAGTTGAGAAATGGGTTGACAAAGGATGAGTCTAGAATCCAAAACAGAAGTAAGAGAGAACCACTGCTATGCCACTGGCAATAAAATTTCTGGGACAGATAGTCTGAAAAGTGATGATGTTGCCTGGAATGTAGCAGGCATATTTCTTGCTGTGTAATATATCACATTATTGCTAAGTAGAAAGACATTTTCTCTATCCAAGGAGTTCCTAGTGTAAACTGCATCACAGCACAATGGATGAATGAACAAAGTCATAGAAGCAAGCTGCTCTGGCAGAGCTGCACATGGTGAACACTACACAAGGCATCTATTTCTTTACGCTTTTAAGCTCTCTTAATCAGACTGTCTCCTCAGATATTTGAATATCAAAGGATATACAAAAGCATTGCAAAAAGTATTGTTTGACATTTACTTCTTGTATTCAGTAGTATGAGATACGCAGTTCTAGACAGAACAATAGGCAGCCTGTAAAACCTCCTCTAAATTTCTTTATTTCTGTGGCATGTTTTTCAGGTTTAGATCAGAACCCTCTAGAGTGGTACAGAAGTATAGAAGCAATGGTCTAAGAGTTATGGTGAGCAATCTACAGCTGGTTTGTGGAACAGTGTGAAGACACTGAATTTGAGAAGGTTGAGTGGTAGTCTGCAAGGCATTTTCAGTTGACACTGGTCTATGGGTTGGGGGAAAAAAAAAGTCAACTTGGCTACTACGATGTCCAAAATCATCATCCTCATTCTGTGTTGCCCTGTTCATGTGCCAACCATGTCTTCTGTTGTAGAAGCCCACAGCTGCTCGTGTCATGTGGTTTCCCCATATCTTTCTTTCAAGCGTTAATCTTCTGATCACCAGTCTATTTGGTCAGGCTGGTTTCCTTTGCTGTGCCACTTCTTCCCCTTCTTTGTCAAGACTTATTGACAACCCCCGCTCCTCCTTGTAAGATATGTATTGCTAGGCTGTTTAAGTTCCATCCCAAGATGAGACAGAGATTAAATAGCTGACAAATTTGACATTCAATAGTGAGTTTGAAATCTGATACAATTCATTTAGTTTATCTCTGATATTCAACAGAATTAAGTCTGTTGTGCTTGTGGCTACCAATAAAGGCTAACATGTGGCACAGTAGGAAATGTTTCTTCTAAGTAAATGAAAGCAAATACATCTGACGCTTTTTGTAGGCATCTGTGGAAGTCAGGACCAACCCCTCTGGGACTCAGAAAGCAGCCCTCAGGGTCATGGATCTCACATGACCTAGTTTATTCTTCATTAAAACAGATGGTATCTATCTGAGCAAGGCAAACTTGGTTTTAAGAAAGAGCTGGGGATTAAAAAGATGGGAAGCTGGAACAGCTGGGCCTAATTAATGGGAGCAAATAAAGAGGCAAACTGAGCATTAAATTAGTCACCTACATCAATAGCAAAATAGTTACTACATGACTACTCAATTGTTTTAGCTGATCAAAAGTTGCAGGATTGGTTTTCCTAGCATCAAAAGTATCTAAAATTGCATCAGAAATAGTCTCACATTCTTTATTCTTTTTTACCAGGCTTCAAAGAGAGTAAAATCCTGGAAACTGGCTATGGTATTTTGGCATGGTGTTAGGGACTCCAGCTTGTTTTGTAAGACTGAGAATGCCCTTCTTGTGTTTGATACCTAGGCCAAGCTGGTCCTCTGCAGTTTTTCGCCTGTTCCCTTTCTGTGTGTTTCACATGAGAAGGTTACCTAATTGAGAAGGTTGCTGGCATTCCTTCAAGTTCTGCAACCACATTAAATTTGCAAAGGGATCCAGAATTTTTATTGTTTCTGTAGTAAACAGATTGTACTGGATTAGTGGTTAGTATTTTGCATGTTTTATTCTGTTTGCCCGTTTAGTCCTGAAAAATCTTGCATTGTGTTGCATGTTGCAAATAGCACAGGCACTCTTCACTTGCTTTTGTTACTGGTGGCCAGAAACCTTCTTTTGCTATATGCCTTAGCACGGAGAAAGGGACTGTGTAAATAAACTACAAATCCTCCTTTAGACCTTCTAATAACAACTGTTTTCATGAGGTATAGTTTTCTGATGTAAGCACATTTTTGCTCTAAAACTCTGGCATTACGTGCTATAATAGATAGAGGTAGGGGTACGCATGTGTGCCCCTGTATGTATATAGCCATTGCTCTTCCTTCAGCAGGATAGTACTCAGTAGATCCTGGGACTCATCCAGAAAGGTACACGGTCCCTGACGTTCTCTTGGTTTGAAATAAACATTAAATAAATGTCAGTAGAATACTGTGCAAATCTGTACACACCGTATTTCCTTTCATTATTATGTGCAAGATGGGCAAGTACAGATATTTCTATTTTAAGGTAATCCTAAGGAATGTTTACTTATCTGTCACAGAAGGTCAAATTTAGCTGGTTCATACAGCTGAGCTCTGAGGTGATGGAGGCAAAAATTTGAACAATTCTTTCATGAGGATTAACAGAAACTGTTTCAATAGCTTAGTGTCTCCTTCCTGGTGGGCAGAAGGCAGTGGTGCTTTGTTGGAAGACTAGGAACCCTGCCTTTTTCTGCTTCCAAAAACCTGTCCTCAAATTTATGGAGCCTGGGCTTCTATCTTACATGCTGCCACTTTGCTGCTTCAATTTTTTAGTTTTCTTTCCATGAATGTGAGGGGCAGAATTTACACCTAGTCACAACAATAAGACCTGTTTTTATAAAACAGCTAGATTTTCTTGACTGTCATGTCCCATCCCATTCCTCCCTCGCCGCCCCACCACCCCCTACTCCGTTTGCAAGGAAGAGAATTTTAAAAATCTTTGCAGAAATGGCTGAAAGCATGAGCAGGGGATCCAGACCAAAAGTTTGAAGGTTTGAAGTGAGGTATTTGAATTGTAGTCATCTTTGTATGCAAACTCTATCTGGTTTTCTGAAGACTGGCTAAGCATAAAAAAAACCAACTCAACAATTAGTCCTGTATGTGGCTGTGCAAAGGCATAAATTAAACTCCATTTGCATGCTTTACACAACTGGTTTTAAGTTTCAGCCAAGTTCCCCTGCTCCCCCTTGTTAATGGCCCCACATGGTTAAAGTCTTTTTTTTTCTTGGTTGAAAAAATATGTAGTACTCGCCATGTTTGCTCTTAGCTTCTCTTTGCAGTGAGAGGAGTTTGACTGAACAGCTTAAATGGTGTAAGTAAATTCCAGAACATCACTGTTATTTTTCTTTAGGGCTTTAAGAGAATGTATTGTTTGCCAAAAGTGCTGGAAGGTTTTGCGTCTGGGTACTGTCACTACAAACTGATGTAGGCCTAATGGATTTTCTGAGAAGACTTGAATGGGAGAAAATTCATATTATGAGAACAGACATCTGAAAACAAATGTTAGATGGCTTCTTGATCTGTATTGTCATCTTGATTTCCATAGCTGCTTGAAATTGGGCTAAAGATGTTTGAAGAAAGGCTGCAATCAGTTCAACAATAAAACTAGCTAGGGAGGTTGTATGTTCTCGCCTGTCTGTGTGGTCTTCTGGTTTTCCCGGAGGCTCTTGAGATTAGGTGCTTGCCACTATTCTGGAATAGCCTGCCAGGCTTTGCCGTTCCTGGCAGAGATGTTTTTAAAGAGGCCGTGTTTCCAAAGTTAGAACTGTTGCTAAATAAGTCTCCGACAGGTCCTTCTTTGAAAATGGATGGAACTTGTGATTGCTATTATTATTACTGTTACTATTTCTCAGCAGCACCATTTGTAAAGTTAGACCAATAGCATAAAGAAAAATTAAATTGTTCTAAAATAAAAATTTCTAGGACAAGTAGAACAAGTCATGAAACATGAGATCACTGGAGACCTAGGAACAATTAGGTATGTGTTCACTTCTGACTTTCCTCTTGAATATGTCTATGGAAGCACTTTGTTCATACAAGTATAAAAATGCATACAAAAGCAGTATTTGCTTATGGAGTTGGTACTGTTGATTTCCCTGAGTCCACATTTGGAAGTCTTAAAAATTTAAGATGATTTTTAATTTTGGTGTGCAATACGGATATAGTTATTCTTGACAGTGTTTTTACTCAGAACTTAAATTTCAGCTCCTAATTCTGAAATAACCTAATTTTTTTTGTCTATGCATTCAATATAGATGTACATAATCAGTATTTTAAGTAGCTTGAACAGATGGCTCTGCTTGGAAGCTTTTGGGCCTTTTTTTTTGTTACGGGTGTTTTTACTGCAGAAGCCCATCCCCGTGCAAATAAGGTTGTTTACAGGTATAGTCATGTAATGTGACTGCATTGTTAAAGGATTTAATTGCATGATAAATTTTCCGGAGTAACCTGATGGCTTACTTCACTATAATGGCAGGCTTTATCTGAGACCTATTTGCAGTTTTTAAGGTTAAAGAACTGTAACTCAGGACCGGTGGGAATGTAAAACTGCTTTGATAGAATCTTCTGTGCTTGGACAACTGTAGTCCTTGGTGGGTTTGTGTAGTGAGAAGTTTTATCTCGAAAGCTGGTTTTGAAAGCTGTATTGGTAGTGGACCTGCAAGTTCCCTAAAACTGGATTGCTGAAGTTGTTAGTTTCCAGTTTGTAATACGAGTATTTTGTTTTGTTTTTTAGTAAATGCCATGCTCTTAAACAATATTACAAGTGGCTGGAAAGAATAACTGTTAGATAAAATGTAAATGTTTTAAGTGAGAATACACATACAGAAAACAAACTTTTTTTTTTAATAAATTCTCAAGATTCTTGAACCTACCAGAGGCAAAAACTCCCTTGCTTTTTCTCCCCTCCCCAAGTAATACAGTTTTGGAAGTTCATTTTTTGGTCTTTCCCCCCTGCCTCTCTCTCTCAAAAATCTATTTCCTTTCACATACATACTCGTGTCCCTGCACCCATTACATGTCTTACAAAATTGTCTTGTAGTATAGATGGATCGTAACAGGTCAGCACAATCTGAAATCAATTGACATACCAGTTAATAATGCTGAAACAGGTCTATGGGCTGCCTTCTTAGGGTATGTGCGAAGAAGGGGATGACTGTGAAGTATAAGATTTTGAACTCTTTGAAAGGTGTTTCTCAACAAGAGTGACCTTTTACAAGTTAGGGAATTGGTCTGAATGCCAAGCATCCTTTATAGTGGCACATATTTCTGTCAGAGAATAGGATTAAAAATACCTGGTGCACTGTTCTAATGGAACCTACATGGCATTGTTTAATGAACAAAAAAACAATGAGCAACCACCCAACAAGCTGAAATGTGTATTCATCTTCAAATGTATAACACTGTGCTGCAGTACAAATAGCAGTGTGGCTAAATGTACTAATTTTAACTTTCATTTCAAACTAAAAGAAATACTGAGTTCAGTTACATATAATTGTCTTGAGTGCAGTGCACTTAAAAGGAACTTTAATGACTACTGAGAAATAGAGAAATGCATAATACATTATTTAAAAGACAATGTTTTTATTTCCTCTTATATTTTTAAGAGTGAATTGAAAAAGGAATACATTAACTACAAAAAACAGGTGCCTGAAATCTACTGTTGCCATGTGATATAACAATGCAGCACTATAAGCAGATTTTTTATTTGTTTTTAGAAGGGTCAGCAACTTTTAAGTACTTATTCCCATCTCTCCCTTATCCTACTTCACCTATCTGTGCACATTTAAGAAAATAATCTACTCGCCTGAATGATTGCAGACAGCTGTTCTCAGTCACTGAACCTTGGTAGATGAATATTTTGAAATTTTTTTTGTCGTCATTTTTGTGTTTTCTGTACTCTTCATGTTACGAGTTCCTACATTGTGAACGCTGATTGATTTTAGCTACCTTGTTTTAATAAATAATATATAGAAAATTAAGTAGCTTTTTGTGTTGAGGAATTAATAAATCCATTACAATTGAACATTACATTCTTGGGCAGTAACGAGATTTTTTTTTTTTCTTTTACATCACACACTGTGGATATAATAAGCTGAATGTTACTTTTGAGTTTATCCCCATCCCTCCACACCCTATCTAAATTAAAACTGATCTCTGAAGTTTAAAAGAGTTTTTCCCAGGCTTTCTTCTGTACTTGAGAACAGTTTTGCTTGTTTCATTTATATTGGTTATATTCAAATATTACATATTACATACTTTTTTCTCTTTTTTCATACATCTTCCTTACCCTTTCTCAGGACCACTTCTCTTCTTTGCAAGAAATGCTTCCAGTATCTTTCCAAAGAGTGGCAGTATCACAATACCATTATTTTTATTAAATCATTATCACTAAAAATTGAGAAATCCCAAGAAAAAAATGGTATGAAAACAGGTAAAAAAAATGTAGTACCGGTATATTGATGAGAAAAAAACAAACCCAAACAAACCAGGAATTGTGTTCCTGTAGGTTTTAATTTAGTAAATTATCTTTGTTTTTTGTCTTTTTCACAATAAGTTGACTTTTCTTCAACTTTTCAGGCACAGGTACCTTTGGGCGCGTTCATCTGGTGAAGGAAAAAATGGCCAAACGTTACTTTGCACTGAAAGTAATGAGCATTCCTGATGTCATTCGACTGAAGCAAGAGCAACATGTGCACAATGAAAAGTCAGTCTTGAAAGAAGTCAACCACCCCTTTTTGATCAGATTGTGAGTTGTATATTTTATAATTCATTTAACTCATATATAAAATGCAGTACAGGTGTTCCAGGGTCTCACTGCAAGTTCTTAGGTACTTAACCAACACCGAGCGTTTATGTCTATTATGTAATCTAGACTAAAATAAACTTCAGACTAAAGTATTTATTACAGAAGAATCGATTTCAAATCAAGAGGCATAATTTAAACATTTAAGCAGTAATTTATTGTAAGTTTCACTCTTTCTTCTATTTTCATACTGGAGAAGTGAAATTTTCTTAAGTGACGGGAAAATACTAATGAAGAAATGTTAGGATTGGCTTATCAAAATGACTTCTAGAATGATTCCTGATGTTAGAATGGCAAGAAAAGAAGTATTTCTACATACATATGTCCTGTAGATACCTAGATAAAGATATAATTAGATTTAAGTATTTGCTTTTCGAAAACTTTTTTGAACTTTACGTTTGCAAACTTTATTTTTAAAGAGTTTAAATTTTAAGTGACTGCAACACTTATTGGGCTTTGTTATTCCCATATTTGAGGTTGAGTGATGGAACCTATTGAGAAACATGATTTAAACACAGTTCATGAAGACTACTTTTTTAGTGGAATTGTGGTGAACCCTTTATTAAGGAGAGAAGGCATCATACTTTTCTGTTCACAGCACCACAACACCTTTTGTGTATCTGAGTCCATATCTATTAATGAGATAACTAAACCTCTGGGTAATTGCACAGTTAATTTCCATTTATATTTTCTCATGCATGGATACAGGGCCATTGACCAAGATTTGTTTTGCATTTACAGCTTTACATATAATTAGATAAAATTAGCCTTAGTTAATCTCTAGCTGCAGGGAGTGCAGCCTCCTCCCAGGGCTAAGAAAGTATCAGAGGGAAAAGAAGAGGCAAAAGCATGGTAGTTATCCGAAAGACAGAAAGAGCCCTGCAGGGGGAGGCTTTTTCCCTGGTGTTCTCTTGCTTTTTCTAGCATCATGATGTTATTAGTTTCCAGCCACTGTTCAGAAATACTGTGTGTGGCATAGTATTAGTTTAAGATGAGTCCTAGGGTGTGTGGAGTTCAAGATGCATGCAGGAAAGCAAGATGGAGAGGCTGAGTACATCTGGTTAGACTGGTTAAAATATGGACAGAACAGGGGGAACAGGGTTTTATATCTATATCTGTGTACATACATAAATTCTTTATAAAAGAAAAACAAACTACCAAAAGCAAGGAACACCACCCCCCACCATCCCCCCCCCCCAACCCAGTACATTTGTGCGTTTGGAACAGTGCAGCAAGTGTGGGAATAGAGAAACTTGGGTGAGAAGTCAGAGACGGAGATGTGAGGGTTTGTGTCCATGCAGAAGTGATCAAAAATCCAAACTGGTAAGTTTTCTTGGATTTCATTGAGGCGTTATTTCCAAAATGTCAGATTTTTAAAATTGCCAAAGAAAAGACACAACTCAAATGGAAGTTCACTTGTGTGTAAGACAAACATTCTTCATGTCTTCTAGCTCTCTGCCTTTTTCCTTGACGTGTTCAATGAGATGCTGGATCAGCTATGCTCTTGTAATTGTCCATGTGATGCCTTTGTCCCTTGGCAAAGGAGACTCAAAGCAACCTAGCTGAAATGAAGTAGTTAAATTTTAAGTCATGTTAATATTTGTGTGCTTTAGGTTAAACAAGCATTCATAGATGATTATCACTGACTGTATGACAAATAAAACTTTCTGCAGCTTTTTGTGTGGCTAACAGGTTTTTTTCAGCTGTCTCCTCCCCTGCCCAGTACATGGTTTTTTTCCATGAATTCTTTGACTATAATTGATCAACAAAAAGGGGAAAAAAAATTCTATATAGTTTTGCTTCAATGCCTTTGATCTGTGTTATCTACGTGGTCTGGTTTTTATATTTTCAGCTAGTGTCACCATCTTAAACATGGATAGTATCTTCCTGTGGTTTCAAAACAAGGAATATATGTTAGCGCAGCATAATACTGTATATTTTTAGCACTTTATGATGGAGAGTTTTAAAGTAATACTGCACATAATTTATTTCTGGCATTCATCCTTCCTATATCTTCCTATTTATAAGGACTTTTATATAAGAAAGTTTTTTTTTCTCTTCCTATTACTTTTGAGAAATGCTTTTCCTGCATATAGGGAGGTCCCGTTTTTCTCTAGATACTGAAGTTATTTATCTACTTATTTTTTAAACTGTTTTTTGGAAATGCTTGTTTGGTGCTCTTGCAACAACTGGTCACTGGAGACTCCTAGGCAGTCTTTACTGACATGTTTGAGTGATGTATCATACTTCTGTGGGTGCATATTGTGCTGTAATTTTGACATGTATCTCTGATTTTTTTTTTTTTTTAAGAGAACAAAAATTAACAAAAATCAACTGTCTTATAGTCCTATAAGCTAAAATAGGTTATTTGTCTGTAAGAGTTCAATGTGGCATCCAAAGTTCATGTAGTGAAGCTGAATTGTAAAGTTACATGATACCTTGCATATTATTCTAATGACCTCTTCTGTGATATTTTCTTTTTTTGTATTAAAATACCATTTAAAGCAATCTGTTTTGCAAATATTGAAGTTCTTTATTTTGCTGTCTTCCATGTATACTAAATAATGTATCCATTTTTTCTGTGGATAGACAAGCCTTTAGGAGTCAGTTCTTGAAGAAATTAATTCCAGTAAAAATACTGGGGCTTAATGGTCTAGGTCTTCCATTTTTTTTTTCCCTCTGTATTCTTTGTCAGATTTTGCCCTTCTTCTCCCCTGTATGTGTTTTTTTTAAATATGTGGTTTCCTTTGTTTTGCCCATTCCTGTTCCTCTTTCTTTGTTTATTGTATGTGCAACTTTGCCTAACTACTTAAAATACATCTCAAGAGTGTTTTTTACATAGTCAATAAAGATATTATGAACATCATCAATAGCCAATTAATGATGTTGATGACTTTGTGATAGGGAAGTAGTGCCATAAAAGCAAAAGGCAAGCCTGGGCTCTGCTTTCTTCATCACTTTGAAGGAATGGAGGGGCTGTTGCTGATGTCTGATAGTCTCATTTTCTTGGTTGCCTCAGTGCTGGTATCAAGAAAGAAAATCTTACTGAGCAGAAGTCACTCATGGGTTTGGGAGCTCAGTTTGCTCTGCTTATCTTTCTTGAGACTCTATGCCTTGATTAGGAACTAGCTAATGAAGGAAAAAAAACCCAAACCCAAAGATATTTGATCTTTCCATTCTTGTGATACTGCAGAAGCAGTTACTAGAAGCTAAAGTAACTTCTGTTCTTATATCAATGAAGTAGGTAGGGATACAGTGTTCTTTTTCTATTATAGTAGTAATAAGGATAGCTGTTTGTTTTAAAATGGTAGAATATTCTTCAGGACCTCTACCAGATACTTATTTTCTTCTTAACTGTTGAGTTACATTTGGGTGTGTGGTATATGAGTTGTTTAATGTGGGTAGAAGGAAAAACAGCTTAGTTTTGGGGAACGTGGGAGAGAAGATTCCTGTATTCTGTAATGAAGCATTTGAAAGCCACGTGGAATGATTTTTTCCTAGCTGCTCTTTACTGCACTCTAGTAATGACTGTACCACAATAATAGCTTTTAAATTAAAGGCAACAGTCTGAGGAATGGAAAGTACTTATCATTAAGTTAATTCCGAGGTACAGAAATAAATCTTGTTTTGCTGTCATTTTTGCTTTTCTATTGCTTTTGTTAAAGATAACCGTAGAAGAGCAAGCATTGCAATCTGATGCTTTAGTTGGGGTTGTATATTTCTGGGGATGAAGGGATAGGAGAGGGGAAGGAGAGCTCTCTGGTGTCCTGTTTTTGAACATGTTGTCATAAACATCTTTACAAAAGCAGGTTCTGCTCACCCCGCATCACTTTGGCAATATTTGATTAATAAGGTGTGTACGAATTGTCTGGTCTTAGACTGGCAGTACACTAACTCAGTTGTTAGGTGCTTAGCAGAGACCTGTTTTGTACAATGCAACGGAGTCTATCAGTTAGGTTTTCTTTGTTGGCCTGTGCTGCGCACATCCTGAACTACTCGTTTTACTTTTCAGGTTAAGTCAGGTACTTGAATGTCTGTTACATAATCCTGCTAGATTCTTGGGGGTTTTAATATTTGGGGAATAGGAAGCATAAATTAATTACATACGTGGGGCAACAGAAACCATTTTACAGACATTTACTTCTGAAGCAAATCGGAGAGATAATTTGTTTATTCAATAAAATAATATTTTTATTACAGATTTTGGACCAACCATGATGAACGTTTTTTATATATGTTAATGGAATATGTGCCAGGAGGAGAACTTTTTAGTTACCTGCGCAACATGGGGCGTTTCAACAACAGCACAGGACTGTTCTACTCTACAGAAATTATTTGTGCAATAGAATACCTGCACTCCAAAGAAATAGTTTACAGAGACTTAAAACCTGAAAATATATTACTAGACAAAGAAGGACATATCAAGCTTACTGATTTTGGATTTGCTAAAAAGCTGGTGGATAGGTAAGTAGGTTTTTGTTATGGTAATTACATTTGCATGTTAAACAGTTGGAGGAAAAAAAGTTTGATTTCAGAGCTCAGCATTTCACCTAACATTCCGTGTGGTTCACACATGTCAAATGCCTTAATATGAAGGAAATGATTGTCTTAAAATGGCTGCACAGAACCAATATTACACCTTAAGTATAACTAGGAGCAGTATCACAGATAAGCTACGGTAGAAAAATATTTTTATATGAGTAGTTTTGTATATTTAAGTTTTCAGCAGTCATCTTGTAAAAAGGGAGTTCTGTGAAGTAATATGAGCAAATATTGAGGTATGTACATCAGCATGGTAAATGGGACATTATTCCTCCATACACATTGAATTGCTAAATATTTTGTAACTTGTATTTCCTTCCGCTTTCATTTTAGAGAGATTTTTGAAATGTGGGAGTAAGATTTTAAAACTGGATACGGTGTTCTCACTAGCCTGTTGCTGAAATGAAACTGCAAAATCTAGACAGAAACAATAAGGCTAGCTTCAGCAGAAGTTGTTTATTTAACTGTAACTTCTATGATATTGTCAGCCTTATGTCTGTTTTACTAGCATATGTAAACTTTTTGATAACGCAGAGGTGTTTTCCCCAGTGATTTCTCTGTTCTCTCTGTTTGAACTAGTCTTCCAAGATTATAATACGTGTTCTTAAAAGGAAGCAAGAGCTGTCATTGGGATTCAAAAAAAGGGAGGAAAAAACTAGCCTGTCATATTAGAAAAGCAGCGTGACAAGGATTGGTATTATGCCCTTGGGCTACCTCTTGAGGGAGACTGTCTGATTATTCTAGTTGAGGCAGCCTTGTAAGTGAGTTAGGCATTCCATAGGTGCTCATCCTCTTCACTCATTTGTTTATCTGTTTGATGCTGCTTTTGCAACAGTTCAGTGTGCGTGGGAAATTCTACAACATCAATTTGAAATGAAAGTTGATCTGAGGGAGCCACTCTTAATGGATACCTTATGAAGTAAAAATCAGCTGAGAAATCATATTGTGTTATGGAGTTTATAAAGGTTGCTTCCCTATAGGTTACAGGCTCACAGTGCTGGGTTGCCTTGGCACAGAAGAACGGTAGGCAACTAGTAAGGATGCTGGTTCTATTCACCCTTAAGGTCTAAAAGTCTGTTTTAAAATCATAGTGTTTTAATATCAACATGTTTGACTGAATTCAGTTTCCACTGGGCAAGCAGATAGGTCTACAAACATTGGCTTTTTTTTTTAATATTTTGTTTTTAAATTAAAATAACTTTTTGCGGGAAGAGGTAAGGCTACTTCCACGTAAGTAAAGAAGATATTTTGATACAAATTCTTATGACTTCCTTTTTACATGGAGATACTGCCACTTAGTGGTTATTCTTAATTTGGATTTCTGTGGGTTTAAGGCACAAGAGAAGTAACCCTTCATTAAATAAGATGATAGTTCACATCAGAGTGTATTTTTCAATCTGGAAGATGAATCTGTAAGAGTAAATTTGTTCAAATACATTTTAGGACATCAAAAAAAGTTATTACTACTGTTTTTAATTGGTTTTTTTCATCCTGTATTGCTGGGGGGGGGCAGTAAAATTGATCAATTTGTGTTGAATTGAAACATAGAATGCTATAGTACTTTTATATTCATAGCTGATTTACCTATAAATGTACAACAGGTAAGATAAATCCAGAACATAAAGTTGGAAGGAGCAAGGATTTTATCAGTTAGAGCATAGGTAGTTACCTATGCAAATCTGGTTTGTTTTTTTGTGTTGGGTGGTGGGTTTTGTTTGTTTGTTTTGGGGGTTTTTTTGGAACTACATAGTATTGTTCCCACTAGCTGTAGTAATTTTCACAGTGCTGGTTTTGTCACTGTAAAAATACACAGTTGCCAGCAATTTATCCACTAATGCACTCCAGTAGGTTGTTTTGTATCAAAAGTATAGGAGATGTTTTGTCATTTTTATGCATGGCAAACATCCATACACATGAACCTTATGTGTATATATGTGAGTATGTGTGTTTATATATATATATATAGTATATATGAATTGTGAAAATAAGACACAATGTATGTATATTTTTCAAACAGCTGTGAGGAAGCCTGCCACTTAGAACCAACAAAAGTATTCCTAGAGAAGACAAGACATGTTATGTAAAATAAAGCATGGTCAGCAGAAGGCCTTCAATACAACTACACATTTTTGATACATAATACTTCCCATGAATGATTCTGTAGTAGCTTAATTGAGATTTTTCTGTACGCATTTTTCTTTCTTGCCATTACCATGTGTGAAAGGGTGAAGTGTTCACCATGTCCATCTACAATTAAGCTGCTTTTTAGGGAGAGTAGCTGGCTCAGAGCTCATGTTCCCACTGTGGGAAGCAGCCTGCACATGTACCTTCTTATTAGTACATTTTCTGAAGGGCTAAGCTTTAATATTTTTTTTTTTTCTGGAGAAAAAGGAAAGAGGAGGTTTTCTTGTCTCCTGTTTCTTGTTGATATATCCTTCTGTTTATCCCTTTTTTTCCCTTTTCACTCATAGTGTAGTTAGAATAAAAGTTTTTCTCCAAAACAGTGTGTCTTTTCCTCAGCTGCTGTTTATTTCTTCTGTTTTCTATTTTGGTGTTGCTTAACTAAAGACTTAGTAACTTTTTCAGTTTCTTGTAAGTACATTCACATAAAATATATGTGCCACTGCTTTTAAAAAAAAAAAGGCAATGTCAAGAAAAAAGAAGGCGGGGGGGGCATAAATGATTGTTACCTGAAGGATGGTAGAAAGGATTTGCTTTGAACTTTATAGCCATTGCCTTTTTAGAACTTTCTTTTTCTGGAAAACATACCACTTTTTGGATATAGCATACCCATTAAATATGTTTCTGATCTTTCTCACTTTTTTTTTTTTTTATTCTTGTAATTCCTGTGTTCTTTCAGAGAAGCACAAAACTAAAGCTCATAGAGTTTTATATTTTTTAAAGCACAGAGTTCACTCAGAATATTACGAAAGTTTTACGTATAGTTAGGACTTTCATGATTTTTTAGGCTTTTTTTTTTTTTAATTGAGTAATGTTATTCACTGTTATTTGTAGTTTGTTCAGTTTACATTCCTAAAAAAATAATAATTTTAAACTATGAAAGTCTTCCTAGAAACTTTAAGGTTAATCATTTCAAGATTTTGGGGATACTCCTGCACTGTTACTTAAGCTGGATGTGCTTCATGACTGTTCTGCAGAGTGAATTGAAGAGAAAAAAGACACATGAAGTCTTGTTTGCGAAGTGTATTGTTTGTCACTGTAGAAGCAAGAATGTCTTGCAGAACAAACTTTGTGGGCTAGAAACAAAGCAATCTCTATTGAATATAATTATGGAGAAACTTCCAGAAGAGAATACCAAAAAGGATGTTGTTAATCTCTGGCTTGTATGCAAGAAGCCTGTCAGGGACTACAGACATGGATGCTGAATGGTGTAGAACGCTAAAATAGTTAACCATTGAGACTTAACTCCTTCAAATAATACTGTTAACAAGTTCTGCAAATATTATTTTATAGCTTATCTTTGTGACCACAGTAGATTCTTTGTTTTATTTTCGTGTTTTAAAATTACATGTTCAACCTATCAACTATTGCTCACCTGTATTTCAGCTTTTATCTTGAAAACCCAGAGCAGTGGACTTTTTGTAGCAGTTTGAAGGCAACAGTCTATTCTTATTTTTCTGCTTTATAATTTATCTTCAAAAGAATGATCTGGATTTTCAGATGAATATGCAACAGTCATGAAATGGTATTGATTAAAAAAAAATACTGAAGACAATTTGATCTTTTTATAGAATTTACTTGATGTGTTTTCCAAAATATTAAATAGTTTGTTCCATGACCAACAAAAGAGGAAATAAAAGTCATGATCTTATGGCACAAATACACAGCTTGACAAAGAATTTGAGCTTCCTCCAAGTTTTTGTGTACTTACTAAACATAAATTTCTTGATTGAAAGTAAGAGAAGTAGATGACCTGCTGGTGGTAATAAATTTTATTTCCTAGTGCAGCTAGGGGACTTCAAGTTATGTTTGCCTTTCCTTAATTTGTGGTTTTCCTTTTGCTTGAATAAAAAGGATCTTGTTATTAACCTGTATGGTAATTGAGAGGCTTTTTAGTTACATTGTCACCAGCAAATTACGTGGGTCCTGGAAGTCATGGTCAAGTGATGGACTGAGGTTTGGTTTTTTTTTTTTTTTTTTGTATGTAAATGACCTTGATAAGGGATGAAAACCACCAAAGACTGCATCTTAGCTGAATTTGTGCATTCATAGTGTTGCAATTTTGGGGGAGGAAAGGGTGACCGTTGTGGGGCATTATCCTGCAAACTGTATAGCTTGTCCATTAAAATGGATGTGCCTGCCCTGTCTGCTTTAATTGTACAGCCCTTCTTCCCAAATACAGTAAAATGGTCAGCTGCTTCATTTGCAGAGCTGGCTAAATCAATATGAAAAAAAAGTCATACAATGGACTGTAATACAGCTTTTTAAATTCGGGGGAGGGGAGACTATTTTGTTTTAAAAGACAGCAAAGCTTTGCTGTTTTTTCTGAATTGCCTAGTCCTGATCTAGGCAACTGCTAGATGGCAGTAGTGTGTAAAGCAGTGCTGTACCGAAGAATTTTCTTGAGTATGGTTGATTTGGAAAATGAGTGTTTATGTTTTCTAGCAATAAAAATTATGCCACCCTTTTATGACAAAAATTAAACATGTATTCTTTACACTAATGAATGTAGTTTCAAGAACCATGCAGCACATGTGTGCATAGTGTGTCTAATGCATTCTGACAGTTTAGCTGGAGTAATTTAGCTTTTGCCATATTAAAATCAAGCTTAAAGGAATTCAATTCTGTGCATCATACATTTTCATTTAAAGTCTTGACTGCCTGTACAGCTCCTATTCCTTGATCTTAAGTATTTTTATGAATCAAAGGTAAGGCTTAAAAAAAAAAAAAAAAAAACCAAGAAAAGGAAAACAAGAAAAAAATACTCAAAGGCTCTGTTTAAAATAATTCTGCCATCTCAGAAAAATGTATTATTTAATCTTTAAAAAGAAAAAAAAATTAAAAATTATTAACAGTCTGAGATTCCATAAGGTGCATCTTGAATATCCATTTACAGTTAGGAAAAAGAAAGTTTAAGTTTAGCCGAACAGCAGTAGGAAAAAACAGAAGTTGCAAGGAGTCTGCATTACTTCTAAAGGTGATTGCTTTTCATCTTAATGGATTTGTTCAGGACCATGTTACCAGTTTGATTGGAGAAGATTCTTCCTGCACTCACAGATAAAACAATTAGAGTTTCTTTTGCTGCAAGTTATTAATCATGTGCAGTGACCATTAATTTTGTGACTGTATTCTTTGTCATATCTTACTAGAACTCTTCTCAGGATGCAATACGCTTTTTTCTTTCTTATTCTGTGCTGTTGAATTAGTGAGCACTTTTTCAGTTTCATCTTCTGACTTGCTATCAGGGAAGTGTAATTTATTCAGAATGAAAGCACTTTTTTTTTCTCTAGTGTGTATTTAAACATAAGTCAAGGTAGTGAAGCCAGGCAAATTCCACATGGGTATTTTTACAAAGAAGAGTTCACGTTTCTGAAAGAAATGGTTTCAGAATATTCTTTGTTTCAAATTGTAATTTGCTCTTTGTAAATGTTAACTGCTTATGTCTTTGTAAATATTAACTGCTTAGCTTCAATTTATTTCATGAATTTATAGAACTTGAAATACACATTTCAGTTAGGTAGCAATATAACACTTTTATATCCTGAGCTTATATTAAGAAAGCTATGGCTAAAAGTGACATTAAAATATATCAAAAATATTACTTGCATATCTCACACTTGTTTAACTACACCTTGTAAATATTTTAAATAATTAAAAATACAAAATGTTTTCCTTTTAATGGGTATTGTGGAAGTGATGACAGGTTACATTTCAATACTATTTGAAAAATGTGACTTAGATTGTAAAAGGAATCTTACTTATGTCTGCAGCTGTTTACTGATTTAAACTATTACTTTTTTTATCTCTCCCTCTTCCCTTTGTTTTTTCTAAGCAAAAATTTTTCTTTTTGCTGGAAAAGGCCAATAAGCTTGCTTTTTGCTGGGCCTGTCAGAAGTAGTCCGTGAACTCTCAGGGTCTGCAGCTTACAGGGCTTTACCACTGTTAATACATTGGAGAGCATCATCAAAGGAGTCCTTTTAGAGCTTGTAGAGTTCTTTCATTTTTCTCCTATTGCTATATACAATAAATAGATAGGTATAGGTTGGGTACTTCATAGTGTTTTTGTTTTTTTCTATTACTGTTATTTCAGTTTCACTTCAGTGTGGTTTTGTTGTTTGTGGGGTTTTTTTTCTTCTTTTCCTCCCAGGACATGGACGCTCTGTGGCACTCCAGAGTACCTTGCACCAGAAGTTATACAAAGCAAAGGCCATGGAAGAGCTGTGGATTGGTGGGCCCTAGGAATTCTTATATTTGAGATGTTGTCAGGGTAAGTGATAATGATTAATGTATCACAGCAATATTATGTAATACAGGATTCTTTACTAGTTCTGTTTACAATTTTCGGAATAGCAAATTTGGGCTAAATTTATTATTGATATACCAGTTTCATTTCTGCCTCTGAAGAAAGGACTTGGGAAGCTGTACAAAACATATATCACTGTTCTTACAGGGATTTTTTAGTTTTTTGTGTTTGTTGGTTTTGTTTGTTGGTTTTGTTTGGGATTTTTTTACTTAAGGCTTTTTTTAACAGCTGCTCTTTTCCTTACCTGTTTTGGAAATTCAGGTTTTCTTGAAGTTTAGATTTTTATACATAAAATCCTTTACATTTAAAGGGTGAAGAGGACTACCAGTTTTCTTTGAAACCTCTGTAATTAATTTCTAGCATAGTGAAATAATATTTGCAGTGGGAGGTTTAGCCTGTAAAAATACATAGTGGCAAGTAGGAAGACTTATTAGTACAGCTTGTATTACTACTGAGCACTGTTTTTCTTTAAACCAAAGGAAACAGAACAGGGAGAATCTTAAAAGGTCTATTGGGAAATTGGTTTGCTCAAATGCTACTTTTGATGTTTTGGAATTTGCTTGATAAGCATTGTTTCCAAAAGAGACAAATTCAAACTGAAGAGACACTTTCTGGCATTAATACAATTAACTGTTACTGATGTTAAGTATTAGGTAGGTAAAAGTAATTGTCTAAATTTTCCCTGATTTCAAAAAAGAAATAGTATTTTCAGTAAAATAAATAACTGTTTGAGGGAGAACATGAAATTCTGCTTGTGTACTGAACAAGGCATCTACATGTTTTTCCTTGGTTTTTGTCTTAGCTGTATCTTTTGAAGGCGCTTGGGGGGGGAGTGGAAATTTTGAAAGAAAGTGGTTTTGCCATGGTCGGTGCAGTAGAACAAATGCAGGTGAAAGCAAGGCTTTCATAGCTTTGGAAGAAACATAGTATATTTAATCAGTTTTGGTTTCATAGTCGTCAGAACTTCTTTTCAGTGCCAGGCCTAGTGTGCTGTGTGCCTTCTTGCTCCCTGAGCATGCATCGTGTTGCCTCTATGGCCTTTCCTTCTGGATCTGCAGCCCCATAGAGTGGTCAGAACAAAAACATCCTTGCATGGATTTATTCCTTTTCTCTATACCCTACTGTCAGTTCAAGGTAACTGGTGACTCTTCCAGTGTTCGGACAAGCTCGTCAGGTTGCCTGAGCAGACTGTTCCTCTGATGGATGGTCACTTCAGAGCTCCAGTCCATCGCTTGTGTTTGCTGTGAAGAAGTCACAGCATCAAATCTTTATCCCCAGACAGCACTGCTGCCCACTGCTTGCTTTCTTAATGTCCTGAAGGCTTGCACATGCATTTACTTTGAATCTCAAGGCAATTTCTGGACAGAAAAAGCATAAAAATGTACTAATAGTTCCGTACTGACCCAGGCAGCCTTGGCTGACTGGTCTAATAAAAAGTCATTATTTATGTAGGCTGATGTGTGTAGAGGCCAGACTTCACCTTTCTTCCACCTCTCCCTGTAAGGCTCAGCAGCCCAAGTTGGTCAAGGGAATCCTTCTCGGAGGGATGAAAGGAGATTCCCAGCAGCCTTGTTGCCACTAATCTTAGTCCTAGACAGCATGAAGACTGTAGATAAAAGTGTCTGGTGCTGTAATGTGAGTGCAAGTGCTGCAGTCTCCCAGCTGTAGTCTGAGTGATTTACTTTCCTGCCGCAGGTTTCAGTGGGACCACTCTCTGTTTGGTCTGTGTGGTCTCAGTGTAAGTGGATATTGGGCGTTTTTTCTTTCTGTGACTTACAGAGACACTGGTACGATTCTCTCTACTATAGCAGTAATAGAAGCATGGTTTCCAAAGTTAACATACTGACTACAGGTGATAATCAAGCAAGATCTCATCTCTGGAGTCATTGAGACCTCAAGACTGCATGGTGCTGAAGTATGACTGCTATATATTCTACTGAAATATGACCGGTATATATTCTTCATAAAAAAAGGGAGCAGCTGCAATCATTTCTATGTAGGATCTTCTGTGTCCTGACACTATCTGGCTCAAGTGATGAGATCTGGATTTCCCCAAGCTTAATATAAACACTTTGGCTATAGAGACTCGTAACCAATAGAGATAAATTACACATTTCTAAAAGGCAACCGAGACCTTATATAAGCTGATTGACAGAGCAGCTGTCTGCTGAAAGTGGTTTTGTAATGGTTTTTACTACAGTATTTGTGTAGATGTGGTCTTCATAATGATTGGATGCTTCTTTTTATTTTTTAGCGTTTGGGTGGAGTCCCTATCACGCCTTTGGATAGGGACTCTACCCAAGTTTGGTTGAGGTTTTTTGGTTTTGCTCTGTGGTTTTTCGGGTTTGTTTTTTGGGTTTTTTGGGGGGTGTGGAGGGTGTAGGTTTATACTGTTTGCTTAGAATTTTTAAGATTCTAGGGTTTGGGAGGTTGATGGGGACAGGGATTGTGGCTTGCCTGTGTTTTCCTTAGGAAGGCAGGTTGTCACATAGGGCATATGCTTTTAGCATTTTATCAGCTTTTCGATGCTGTTGGCAGTAGTGTTTTAAAACTCAACTCAAGATGTGGCTTGATATTTACTATCAAGGCTTTTAATGCAAAAACAGTCCTAGGTAACTTTATCCCTTGAAATTCAAAGATGATTTAAGAAATAGGAAAATTATTTGAAGGTGAAAAAACCCTGACTTTAAGACTAAGTTATTGTCTGCAAGTAAATTATTTAAGACATTTGGTAGTTATTTCCTGAAGTTACTCTCTCTGAACCCCAAAAGCAATTGAGAAGATTGGTAGATGTGTGTGTTAAGGAAATGGTCTCTCTAAAAACAAACAAACAAAACCACACTTTCCTGTTCTGCAGTGTCTTATTTCTCTACCTTAATCTCTAGAGGCTCATGGAATTCTAGTTCTGCACACACTAGGCTTAAGGCATGGTCCCATTTAGGTTTAAGATAGTAAAATGTAGGAAGGGGAAAGAATGGAGAAAACCAGGGGTGAGAAGAAATCTTTACAGAACAGATTAGTAATATCAAGTTCATAGAGTTAATCTAAACAAGCTAAACAAACTGTCAATAGAAAGAGTTGAAAGATCTATTTATTTTGAGTAAACGTGTTCTGTTACAATCTACCATAGAGGAAAATATACTTGTTATTTAATGTTAGATATGTTAGGTCATAATTGTACTCTCATTAGGTGTGTATCTAACTGAATTTTCTCATTTGATGAGGGCTTTGTGGTTTTTCTTGTTTTGCTTTGGTGGTCGTATGAGGTGTGCTGGTCTATCATTTTAGGTAGCTAATGTTTCCTGTCCACGGTTTAATATTCTCAGACTTGTGTATTTTCCCTTGAGGTTTTACAATTTCTCTTCTCCAGTGCTAAAACTACCTGTTATCTTTGAGACCAATGTCAGTGCCATTGTTATGTGTCAGTTAGCAAAAGGAATGGTTTGCAGCTGTTGTCCTATATACAGAGAGATTTTTTTTTTTTTTTTAGCAGCTTTTCAGTTGGTGGAAAAAGGCAGCTGTTTGTATTTGTGTTATGGTGTGAAGACAGTCTGAAACTCAAGGGGGTTTTTGTTGATTTATTAGGTAGCTTCCAGCACAATACTTGCATTGTTTTGTCTAAAATCTGTTCTGTGTTGAAGATTGATATTTACAAGTAGTATCAAAGTTAAGTTACTTGGTTTGTCTGTAAGAAAACTATGTAATCTTCCAAAGCTATTCCCATTTTGCATACAGTTCAAATGCACTTTAAGCAGTATTGCCATTAAATTATTATATAGCCAAGTGTGATTTAAATTTCTCTCAAGAATTCTAGACATAGTAATTTTGTATTTTCAAAGTGGGAAAGCAAAGAGCAATTTAAACATATGTAAATATGTAAAAACTTATACATACTTCTTATTTTTCTTGATTGTACACTACTGAGGTGTGAAGAATGTTTGGAAATGGAGGGAAAAAAACCTTGCTGCATTTCATATCAATCTGCTTAATTGCAGCTGGCACCTTTGTAATACATAGTTACAAAGTCTCATTCTGATTGCTTTATGCATTTATAGATGCTAATATCTAATAACAAATACAAAATTGGAAATTGACTGTACTGTTTGTCAACTTGCTTTGGAGAATGTGAAGAACATAATGTTGCCTGACTGAAAAAGAAACTTTATATGATAGTCTCTGTGGTGTGGGAAAATTTTATATATGTTAAATATCTATCACATTTTCCTTGTTCTTTAGTGTCAGAGCAGGAATTTATAAAAACACAAATATTTTTTCCTGAGATTCTTATATTTTCCAGTTTCTTTCTAGCTGAGACTATTCAGTTTTTCAGAATGAAAATACTCTGGCTTTCTGAACACCATCAACAAATGTTCTTCAGTCTTTCCTTAACCATGTAGTTTTGTCATGCTTTTCTGTGTTTTGAAGTATTACTTTTTTTACTTTATGCGTACAGACAACTTTATTTAACTATTCTGATGGAATTTGGTTTTGTTTGTGGCTGAATTTTACAGTATTTCAAAGGAAATGCTAATTCACTTGACCATCAGATGAATAGTGAAGAAATTAGTACTTCTGAAAACACGTAATGGAAATAATGTAGAGTACTTGTTGAGGAATAAGCTAGTTTGAGTAGCATAAATTAAGGAAAGAATGTGAAATGAAGAAACATTGTTTTCACCCTTGTTTGTGCTACCAATGATTTCCAAAGCCACCAGCACTGTATTTGTGTGTGTACACATGCAGTTAAGTTCTCTTAGAAAGTACTTATAAAACGTTAGGGAGATGTGAAAATATTTTAAACGTTGGACTGTAATGGTGGTTGGATGTTACTAATACAGTTGATACTCAAAATCCCTTTTTTTCTATTCTGTAGGGGTTTTGAGACAGAAGCATAGTAGGAGGGATGCTTTGGTCATGTTACAGAAGTCAAGGTGGGACTGAGATTAGTGAATGAGTAGTTAGTTATTCCATTCCCCTAAAAGGTTTCGTGTGGTAACTTCTAAAAAGGTGACTGCCACTCTGAAAACTTGTTGGCACTTGGCCTAAGCTGCTTATACTGACTGTACTGATGCTCCCATACTCTGAGCCGCTTGCAGTAATCAGGGTATGTATTATAACTAGTAAAGGAAGCACAACAGAAAACTTTCAATTCTTACTCTAGCTATAAGACAAGAAGTAGTCTCTCTGTTAGCTCATAACTTCGTGAAGAACTTTCTAGAAAATAGCAAAAGTAGAAATTTAATTGCATCTTGGTTTACTGATCATCTTGGGAAGATTATGAAACAAGTACTTTATCTGTCCAACATGGAAAGACAGCTGCACTTGAGAGAATTTCAGGTTCTGAACAGTCTGTCTCTTTCAAACCTTCTCTAACAAAACATATACTTGAATTCTGGCAGTACAATAAATAACTGAACTGGACAATATTCATCTGAGGGTCCTCGGAAACTTTAAATAGAAACTAGTGAATAAGGAAGGGTATGCCTGCAGTTACAGGACAAGAACAAAAATGGTGATGCTGTTTTGGAAAGTATACCCTTGGGTTTATAAAGGCAAAGCATTTTTTACTTTAACACTGAAAATTTGTTTCATAATTGATATTTTTACTGTATTAATGTAACAAAAATCTCTCTTGTAATACTTCAATTCTAATTCTGTATTCATGGGGCTATGTACAAAAATGTTTTTTGTTTTGCAATAGCAGCCTTTACTTGTTATTCTTCAAGTTAGTATTTGATTGATGATGCCCTACCATAAAGAACTATATAATAGTTTCTGAGGGGAATTACTATAACATCATAATGTTTATAAGATTTTTTAGAAATTCTTTTTCTAACCTCTAAAAATTTGCTGTATTAAAATAGGTTTCCTCCGTTTTTTGATGACAATCCATTTGGTATATATCAGAAGATTCTTGCTGGCAAAATAGATTTCCCGAGGCATTTGGATTTATATGTAAAGTAAGTCCATGACTCCCAACACTGTCTTTTATATTCTAAACACCTCCTGAGCACTGTTTCTAAAGGATCTTCGTAGAAGACCAGATACCAGATTCTGATTTTCTAAAATGCCACGTTGGAAAATATTTTAATTACATTTACTCTTGCAGTCCAAGTAAAATCATGTGTTTGGTAGTTCTCAAGCTGGAGATACATTTGTAAGACAGTGTCTGCATCTCTTACTTTTCTGCATATTTTGGAATATGAAATGCTTTTCTACCTTGCGCAAAGCTCGTTGGTACCAGATTGGTGCCTGGAAGAAAGAAAAGAGGAGAAATATGAGGAGATAATTTAATATGAGTAAAAATTCGGAGAGCAGGAAGCGAATACTAAACTGTTCCTTTGTATGCATACAAACCAGTTAAATCACTCTGCAACATAACTATTCTAATGAACTGTCTGATGCTTCAGAAGTTCCAGTATAAAATCAACTTCCATTTCGATAGCAGGGCCCCAGTTCAATATGCAGTCTTATATATGCATGTATGGGTTTTATTCATAGTATTTTGCAATTCTGACAGGTATATTGCAGATGAAATGCTTTTTTCCCTATTGAAAAATTCCATACTTGAAATAATTGTTAGTACACATTAGAACAGAAGAAGTGCAATTTTAAACATGAAGTTTCTGCTCAGAAGCAGAGATGACTGAGTGAACGAGGACAGGAACTTATTCTTATGTTCCCAGGTTAATCATTCAAGGTGTTTTGAAGAAGTGACCATAGAGATGGCACTTGCTTACTGTCACTAGGTAAATAGATAAAATATATGGTAAATCTAATGAAATCTGTCCAACTTTCTCTGAACTGTTATGAATTCTCTTGCAAAAATAATCATTTGGGGAGGATTTTTTAAGCCTCCACTGATCATCAGGCGCACTGAATCAAGCACATCTACATCACATTAGGCTGATTAGTGTCTCATATTTGTGTCTGTTCTTAACAGAGTTTTCCCTTATTATCTCGATGGTGTTTCCAATTTAATGTAGTCTCATTGTTTTGTCTTCCCAATCCAGTCTGTCTTAAGAAGAAAACTGAGTATCTCACGTAGTGTTGTCTGCACTAAAGTATAAGAGTGTGACCAGAAAATGAACAGCTCAAATTAGGTTATTATCACTAGCAACCTGTCTAACATGGTGGAAGCATTTAAAAGTAGAGATGCTGCTGGCTTCTGTTCGTGCTTGACATTCACAGACCACCACTGATTTCTACTGTCCAGAAGATGCCTGATGCTGTGAAGTTTCCTAGTTATGGTAGTAAGCATGCATATGCAGGTTTTGCTCTTCAGTCTAGACGTGACTGCCAATGAATTGTAGGATACATTAATCAACATAGTTGTTGATACACCTCTTTCCCAGCTTTTCTTATCCAGATGTCCTTTCAGTGTGTTTTGGCAGCTTGTTCCCAGTACACTCCTGCCTTTAAGGGGTCTCATGGGGTTCTACCTTGGGCTTTCCTCCTTTCACACCCTGGTTTTGGGTGATCTCATTCATTTGCGAGGCTTCACCTGCTTTCTGCAGTGAGTTGTTAGCATAATGTATCTCTCTTCTGTCAACCCCTCTTCCTTTTTTTTCGAACCACAGTATGCAGAACTGGATGGTCTTTGACATCTGCACCATTAGCTTAAAGCAGGTGCCAAGATTATTTTGTCCTAAGGCGACAGTCTGCTTCTTGCCTTACTTGGATCCCGCTTGATTTTTCTCTCTTCTTCCTATCAGTTGGTATCTCAGCAAGGAAGACGACTATCTTGGGTCCTGACACATCCAGGCTATGTCTGAAGTATTAGTGCTATACTGTGTTTATAACAATTGAACTTTAACTCTCTGCTTTTAGGCAGCAAAACTATTTTCCTTTTTGAATTCTGAGAAAACTTTTCTACCTAGATTTACTATGTAAACTTACTGGTTGACATTTTTTGCCCTTCTACCCCCTATCACCCTCCCACACTTTCTACTTTTTGAATTTGTACTACTTTTGCTTTACCTCCTGCTGCATGATGTTCACTGTCTTTTACTGTGCTGTATAGCTGCTGGGTGTCTTCTATAAGTGCTGTTCCTTCTGGCCTAAGCTACCATCTCTTCACATTGCTCTCTGCTGTGTCCCTTTTGCTAGCCACCTTGCAAGTTGATCAGGTGTTTTCTCCAAGTCCTTTGTCCTGTATACATGAAGTCCTTGACACATTTGACCATTAGTTCAGATCTCTTCTGAAGAGCAACTTCTGCCCTGATGATGATAAATTAACCAACTAGAAATCCCAGAATAAGACTGTCAGCAGAGTTTTGTGTTATTTAATTTCTGATAAAACATAAGTATCAATTATGGTCCACCTATTTCTTTGGCCACTAATGAGTTTATAAGTTATTTCTTTATATTTTTCTTTTTTTGCTTTTGTAAACTTTTCTTTGCAAAGACACTTTTGGAAAATACCAAATGAAACACCAGTGCTACGGCAGTTTAATGGTTATTGGTCTGGAAAGACCTTGGTGTAGAAGTTCATTCTCTACATACATACAGCAACATATCTATTGAATTGACTTTAACATGATCATTTCTAAATTACTCTTGAGAAACTATGTAATAAAGAAGTACTAAACAATCTATTACTTGTTTCAATTTAATGGGTGTTTGTTCTATTGAATGCAGCAAATGTCTTCATCTTTAGTGACAACACAGTATCACTGAGCAAGCTCATCCCCTAACTGTTCTTTTATAAGGTGAATTTTTGAAGCAAGCCAAGAATGATCCACTGAATGTTTTCTGGGTATACAGGAATAGGAAACTCCATGATTTATCTTTGGCCATGTAGCCTGTGTTCTGGATTTTTTTTCAGTCCTCCTTCTGTTTTAAAGCCTGGTTATAGCCGTTCTTGTAGCCTTCTGCATAACGAATAGTATTCTCCGCGAAGAACTGGGAGAAGGTATTTCTGCGAAGACGACTGTAAAAGGAGTTGGTCACATAATTTAATCCAATTCAAATATTGATTGGCTGGAATGATCATGAGAGTTTTTAAAGTTGCTTTCTACCTTGACTTTTTTATTCTCCTTTTATCTAGCAACTGAATATTTTTATAGCTGAATTTTAGAACTATATTCCTGCCAAATACAACAGCTTTTCAAACAGTCTAGCACATTAACTCTCAGTTCATATATTTGTGCATACACTTTTGTGATTTCAAGGGTAGGTGACAGAATACTGTTTTTGTTTTGGGATAGTAGGTGTTACAGTTAGGGATAGAGAGAGACAGGTGTGTCATTAATAGGTTTGCATTCTTTTCTGTAAATAAAACTGTTGGGTTTTTTTAAACCTTCTACAAAGTTAAAAATTGGAATTAGCCATACTCTGTAGATTCCCAGCATTTCATGCAGTATTGCATCTCTCAGGTCTGTTTGAGGATATAGGAAGAAGAAGGATGGCTAAACTTTTGTTCTTTCCTGTCATTGGTACTTTATGCAATGAGACCAGAATGCTATTATCCTAAAAATAAACAGCAAAATAGTCTTTGAGATAAAAAGTAACTGTTTATAGAACTGTGAAGCCAGATTTTTCTCTCAGGTCAGAAGTAATGAAGCTAACTCAATAAATTGTGATGCTCACTTTGAATGTTGGGGTTTTGGTGCTTAATATTTAAAGTACTTTGCTATTAAAATGGAAGTCCGTTATGTCTCTAAACTTGCATTCATCTTTTAAAATGTTGATTTAGCTTTATGTAGAACTGTTCAATGAACTAAAATCTCAGGGGAGGCTTTTCATTTTCAATTAAATTAAAGCTTATAGATGTTAGTAGTTTAAAGCAGATGACTAGCTCTTCCACCGTTTCTCTGAATGTTTAGCTGCCACGGTTTAAATATCAATGTATAAAGTTGAGGGTGCGGCTTTATCAGTATTTTTTTTATATATATGTATTAGAGTTGTGTTCTGCCAAATATGTTTGAGATCTATTTTGAGATTTGGGATGCCCAGCAAAATACAAAAAAACAAAGAAAGATATAGTACTACTCGGAGGGGGGGCAGGGGAGGAGAGAGAGAGAAAATTTTTCTCCTTTCTTTCTTGAAAGAGTCTAAAAGGAACTTGTAAGAATTCTGCAAGTTCCTTTTAGAACAGGTTATTCCTTTTTATCATTCACTCTTAAGTGACCTAAAATATGTAGGAAATGAATGGGTAAATTATACATAGTATTAGCTAGTCAAAGGGAAGTATGCTTATATTCTGTAACGTTTGTATGACAGTCAAATATAAATTACTTTTGTTTAACAGAGAACATGTTTTCTTTACTGCAGAGACCTTATTAAGAAGCTGCTTGTGGTAGACAGGACAAGACGATTAGGAAATATGAAGGTCAGTATAAAATGTTAGGTGTAATGCAGAACATAGTACAAGGTTGAAAGAATTCTGTAGGAATGATGTAGAACAGGTCTTCTATGGCTTTTGTTTTTATAAGTGTGAAATTGAGATATATTTTCCCATACATTAATTCAGTTGTGCAATCCTAAATGCAAAGTTTAACAGTGTATTTCTGGAAATGATACTCCTGTTTGCCTGGATTAATGCTATCCTTCTTGACAGTTTCCCTCCCCACCCACCCCACCCCCCAAAAAAAACAGAGAAGGAAAAAAGAGAAACCCTACCTGTTTCCTGATTAATTTGAAGATTTACATTAGACCATTACATTAGACCAGAAACATGGTGTCAAGTCCTGTAGCATAGCACCAGCTGATTTTGCTTCTTTCTTGGGAGTTGTTTAATCCCAGAAGGAGCACTAACCAAATTTGAAGCTTAAAAATTATTTTAAGGAATATAAAGGTTGTTGTAGTACCATGACGTTTGGTCATTGTCCTGATAGTTGGTGGTGGGGCTGATTAAGCACAGTTAAACAGGCTTCCACCAAGAAGAATTATTCATCCCATTCTGAACAGACTTCTGAAGGCAATAGCTTACTAATGACAAATACGCTCACGTGTTCCTACCTCAGAAATGCATCTACATCTGTGATATATCAAGGAGGAACACAAAGCAATCCTGTGAATTCTGTGTGGTGTCCTGATGTGGTACTACTTGTAATGCCAAGAAGATGACAGCTGTATTACAAGCTTATTTGATTCTGCAGCTGTGCAGTAGCTATGGTTGGTAGTGCAGTGAGAAGTTAGCTGCATGCGAACAAACTCAGGTACTTTAACAGACTAGCCGAGCTACCACACAAAACTCAGTGTAGGTTAATTTACCCTTTGGCAGAGTAAGATAATTCTGTATTCATTGGCTTGTTATGGTTGTTACACTGTTGCAGGTACATAAATTAGCTGTGTAATCTTTTAGTTTTATAGAGACAGCTAAAAATTCCATCTCCTTGGGCAGTGGAGGTTAGAAGTTTGCTTTTTTGCACAAAGCACAGTTTATGGTGCACATAAGTGAAGAATGTAAAAGATGCAGGGTCATCCAGGTTCCTTGAACATACTGATATAAGTATAGATGCTAGAACCTGCTGTCCAAAGTTCCTTTTCAGAGCCTTTTATGGCACAAACTTAGACTGGTAAGAAAAGCTAGGAAATAAATGTTTTTCTTATCCTTCAGAGTTCTTTCCAGTGTTTTTCAGGGTGGGGGTGAGAGCAGGAGGATTAAAACCAAACTTCATAAGCTGAAAATTTAGAAAGTTATTGACCAGTGAAAACTTTTTTATCTTTTGACAGTTTTGAAGGAAGACAAAAACAAAAGCAAACCTTGGTTTATTTGAACATGGGTTTTAGGAAGTGTGTTTCGCTGGCTTTCGTTTTTTGGGAGTTTTTTGGTTTGGTTGTTGGGGTTTTTTTAGTCTGTGGTTGTTTTGGTTTGTTTGGTTTTTTTCTGTACAGTTGGCTAAAATGTCAAAATCAAAAATAGTTCTAATTAGAAGCGGGATTTGGGGTGGGGGCGGTAGGTCAGTCTTAAGTCTGATCCTTTTAAAAAATCTTAGTTGGTTTAAAAAGGCTTAAATCCCATTGGGCATTTTCTGGTGAAGCATTGTCAGATCTGCTTTTGAGGGAACTAGATGATAAATTACTCTTCTTGTTCCTTCTTTGGATAGGAGCATGGATACTCCTACTCCATATACATCAGAAAAAAACAAATGTGTGATATGCTTCATTCTGTGGAGCTGCATGTGGTATGAGCTTGAGTGCTGTGTATTAAAATTATGCTGTGATCAGGCCTGAGACAGAGAACCAGCTGGTTTTGCCCAGTGCTTAATGCCTTGAGAAGGAGTCTGTGCTTGTACCAAGCTTCATCTGGGGGGAAGCCGGGGGAGACATTTTCATTCTTTATGCACATAATCAAAACAGTCAGCTGAGAGAGAATAATCATTACAAGACAAATATGCCTTTAACTGTATATCTAAAATGAAAACAAATGTTTTTATATGAATACTTTTGTAACAGTACTGAGAACCTCTTGTTGTCAGCATTAAACCTCTGTAATATTTGATGGAACTACGTGATTCCCAGACATAATTTTTATTTGACACCATCAACGCTCAATTTTTTTTTTTATTAGTGTGAGAATTAGAGAATGCCTCTTATTCAGATATGCTTTCTAAAATGTTGGAGGAAACAGAAGTGAATAGAACTGCAGTGAAGGATTTTGTGGGCATTTTAAAGCCTGTTCTTGACCTCCCTTGTGTCAGAAGAATGCTGCTTAAAAAAAAAAAAAATGGATCTTACTGCTGGAACTCAGGATCTGCTAGGGAAATAAAACTATGAATTTATCCTGTAGAATCCTTTAATGATTATCACCTGAGGAAAGAAAAAAAGTTAGACCATTAGTCTACCTTTTTACCACAGTTCTTATGGTGAAATACATGGTTTGGCATACATATAACTCACTAAATATTAAATTTGGTTTTTTCTTTAAAGAATGGAGCAGATGATGTGAAGAGACATCGATGGTTCAGGTCTATAGACTGGGACGCTGTACCTCAAAGGAGACTAAAGGTATATTCTGCAAAATACTGTATAGGACATTGCAACAAGAAATCATTGTTCATTTAAGCTGATCTGTTCAGGTTTTGTGGTCTGTTGTGTCTGTGTATTTGTATGTGTGTATGAGCATGTATGTATATGCACACATCAATAATTACATGCATTTTTGCCCTTTTACACTGCAGAATTAATTATATGAAAGTCTACTTGCATTTTTGTCTATATACAAAATGTCTAAGAAAAAAATCCCTGCTTTGTTTTGCTGAATCTGATTAGTTAATACAAATTTAATTTTCAGTTTTAGGATTTTGTAAGTAATTACTTCTTGTAGGTGTTTGTTTGTTTGGGGGGATGAAGGGAGATTGACAGTTTGTTGTTTTGATTCCGCACCCCCGCCCTTATATCTGTGGAAGTATTTTACTCTGGGCTTTAAATTTTTGTGCCAAGTTCAATTCAGGTAAATGCTTTAATGAAATGTAAAGCATATGTGAGTAGGAGGAATAGGGAAAGTGAAAGAGAAGAATTTATGAATGTAACTCTAACATACTTTTTAACAGCACTGAATTCTAGTATGATAGGAGGGCAGATGCTTGCAAAAGCTATCAACACTGCAAAATGCTTTTTAAAATCCTTTGGAAGTAAAACTGCCTTCTTTCCTTCCTTTCTCAAAGTTCTAACTACTACGATTTCTTACAGCGGTGATTTTCAGTAACATAGGTTGCCATGTGCAGTCAATCAAGTACCACTTAAATGTTTGGTTTTCCTTCTCTTTGTATTAGTTTCTTACAATGAATTTCTGGCTAGATATCTTAAATTGAGTTCTTGCAAAATAATTAAGAGATGAAAACGTTCTTGATATATTCTTGTAGACAACATCCTAATACAAAGCTGTAGGTGACTTTTTTCCTTAAAAAAAAAATATTTACATTGTTTTAAATTTGTGGGTTTGGGGTTTTTTTTTTAATGATTACTACACCCAGTTGATGTTTTATGTAGATCTGTTGTAATGAAGTCACATTTTTCAAATTATTTACTGTAAATTCTGCTTACACAAATGAACAAAGAACACAAACTGGGTGATAACATGTTTTATAAGTATTTCAACTCTGAAGTTTATGACAACCTACCGTATTACCAAATAAATAACAAACTAATAGTATTAAAACCTGAATGTTAGAGGACCAAATCAAAAGTTTCAGGTCCAAACATCCTTTGTGTTGCATTTTTTTAATTTTTTTTTTTTTTAATAAAAAGTCACCATGGTATTCAGATTATTATGAATCCAAAACTTGTTTTCTTAATTTTTCTGATGGATACATTAAGTTCTTAGAAGATGAAATTCTGTTTAATTATACTTCAGAGCAAGGATGTGAATTGGGTCAGAATTTTACGTTGTTATTTCTAGAGGCAGCTATATTCTTCAGAATTAGTTTTCACAATCTCACTATTTCATACTGATGAAGAGACTGAAAATATGAAATAATGGATACAGTGCTCCATTTTCCCTTTAAAAAGTGTGAATTGGCCTATTGTACAAATGAAGCATTGATCCACGGTCCTGATAAGAGCTTAAGTATCAGTATTATATAAATAATAATAATGGCCGAAAGAGAGAAAATAATTTTGTTAATCTAAAATAAAGGATTTTCCTTTCTCTCTTTTTTTTTTATTTTTCTCTTTTTCCTGCCAGAATGCTTACAGGGAGGTAGGGGTGCCAGGCATTGCCTGCAGTGGAACAGATAGTCCTTGGGAGCAGAGCAGATTCTGCACATTTTCTTAAGCATCTGGGCAGCATACTGTGACTGCTGTATGCAAAAGTAGGACTTTGCTTTTGTCTGAGGCTTAGAAGTACCGTCCCTCAGGGACCTTTTCTTTCCCATTGAAAACCTGCTGATGGCATTGTTT